>NC_052084.1:25912332-26580189 GCF_015852505.1 Tachyglossus aculeatus | reverse complement strand
TTAATAAAATTTCTCTCTCCCAGATGCTGTTATTAATATGTCTTCTAGACTCCTATTTCACTCAGAACAAACTGGCTTCAACTCACACCTTCCTTCAAACCAGAAGGAAATTGTTCAAAATAGCTAATAAAATCCAGGCAGGACAAAAGAGAGGTTATTTTCCTTGTAAAGAATGAATCCGAGATAACTCAATATCAGGAGAGCACACTGTGTGCCGAGCATTGTGCTAAGTGCTTGGGGAACACTTACAAGAAGTAAGATATGATAAGGATTGTCTCTGTTGCCGAATTGTACTTCCCAAGTGCTGAGTACGATGCTCTGCACACAGTAAGCACTCAATCAATACGATCGAATGAATGAATGAATATGATCTCTGCCCTTTACGAGTTTACAATCAAAGGTTCCAAATAATAAACAGAAATGGACAAATATATCATAGTTAAGAGTGAGATAATAAGTACGATTGGTAGACACGAGTGAATAAATAAATGGATAAGCTCATGAAGAATGAGGTGACTCATGGGAGGGAATGACCATGAAGATCTAATAATTTGTAATAATAATAATAATTGTGGTATTAAGTGCTTACTATGTGTCAGGCACCCTACTAAGCTCTGGGGTAGATAGAAGTTAATCAGTTTGGACACAATCCCCGTCCCACATAGGGCTCAGTCTTAATCCTCATTTTATGGAGTTTACACTCCAATAAAGCTCTGAAGTAGGGCAGACAGTGTGGCCTAGTGGGATGAACATTGACTTGGGAGGCAGAGGACCTGGGTTCTAATCCTGCTTCCACCACTTGTCTACCGTGTGTGACCTTGGTCAAGTCCTTTTACTTCTCCGGGCCCCAGTTCCCTCATTCGTAAAATGGGGATTAAATCCTACTCCCTCCTACTTTTACAGTGAGCCTCATGTGGGACAGAGAAGGAGTCCAGCCAAATCTTTGACGTTCGGATCAATCAATCAATCAATGGTATTGATTATTTATTTTATTTTATAATGGCATTTATTAAGCACTTACTATGTGAAAAGCACTGTTCTAAGCACTGAGGAAGTTACAATAATAATAATAATAATAATGTTGGTATTTGTTAAGCACTTACTATGTGCAAAGCACTGTTCTAAGCGCTGGGGAGGTTACAAGGTGATCAGGTTCTCCCACGGGGGGCTCACAGTCCTCATCCCCATTTTACAGATGAGGGAACTGAGGCCCAGAGAAGTGAAGAGACTTGCTCAAAGTCACACAGTTGACAACTGGCGGAGCCGTGATTTGAACCCATGACCTCTGACTCCAAAGCCCGGGCTCTTTCCACTGAGCCAAGTTGCTTCTCTATTGATTGAGTGCTTACTATATGCAGAGTATCTAGAGCTATGATTGAGGGGCATTTGCATTCTCTGCCAAATGAAAAGCAAGCAGAGAACTCTTGACATTACAAAATTTTGAAGTCGTTGAATATGGATGATGGTCTCAGTGGTTCCTGAGCAGAACTCTTTGAGAATTCCACTTTGGCACAAAGCACTGTGTCTTAGCTGCTCCCAGACCCCCTAATCAGGGCCAAACTGATATTGGGGTGATGCCAAACCTTTGGGGCTGAGAGGGCTCCCCATTAAACTGGATTTCAGGGGAAGTGAGTCTTGTGTGGCCAAAACCCCCAATTCTGTGGAATTATCATTCATTTCATTCATTCATTCATTCAATCATATTTACTGAGCACTTACAGTGTGCAGAGCACTGTACTAAGCACTTGGGAGGTACAAGTTGGCAACATATAGAGACGGTCCCTACCCAACAATGGGCTCACAGTCTAGAAGGGGGAGACAGACAACAAAACAAAGCATGTGGACAGCTGTCAAGTCATCAGAATAAATAAAAATAAAGCTAGATACACATCATTAACAAAATAAATAGAATAGTAAATATGTACAAGTAAAATAAATAGAGTAATAATCTATACAAAAATATATACAGGTGCTGTAGGGAGGGGAAGGAGGTAGGGCAGGGGGGATCAGGAGGGGGAGAGGAATGAGGGGGCTCAGTCTGGGAAGGCCTCCTGGAGGAGGTGAGCCCTCAGTAGGGCTTTGAAGGGAGGAAGAGAGCTAGCTTGGTGGATGTGCGGAGGGAGGGCATTCCGGGCCAGGGGGAGGACATGGGCCGGGGGTCGACGGAGGGACAGGCGAGAACGAGGTACAGTGAGGAGGTGAGCGGCAGAGCAGAGGGTGCGGGCTGGGCTGGAGAAGGAGAGAAGGGAGGTGAGGTAGGAGGGGGAGAAGTGATGGACAGCCTTGAAGCCGACCCGTCCTGAACAGTAATACAATTACTTTACCCTCCCCAAAAGCCCAATGCCATTTGGAAGTCTGGGGCACCTGACATGAAATCTTTATCATGTGAAATATGTTTCCTGAAAGAAATCATTGGTATGAAACTGCACCTTTCACTGTAAGCGACAAATTTTATTTTTTGGGGAGCTGCGAATTTCTATGGTTCTAATGGCAGCACTTGATTTTTGGGGAGAGAAGGCAAAGAGTTAACTTCATCATTTGCATCCTCCTCCTTATCCTCTATGGCATTTATTGAGCACTTAATGTATGCAGAGCACTGTACTAAGTGCTTGGGAGAGTACAATGCAACAGAGTTGGTAGACATGTTCTCTGTCTACAGCGAGCTCACAGTCTAGAGGGATAGACAGACATCATCATCATCATCAGTGGTATTTATTGAGTGCTTACTATGTGCAGACCACTGTACTAAGTGCTTGGGAGAGTACAATACAACAGAGTTGGAAGACACGTTCAGAGTTGCAGACAGTAAGCGTTCAATAAATATGATTGAATGAATGAATGAATCCCCTTTGGTGGTTTCACTGGGCATCATCTTGTAATAATAATAATGGCATTTATTAAGCACTTACTATGTGCAAAGCACTGTTCTAAGCGCTGGGGAGGTTACAAGGTAATCAGGTTGTCCCACCAGGGGCTCACAGTCTTAATCCCCATTTTACAGATGAGGTAACTGAGGCACAGACAAGTTAAGTGACTTGCCCACAGTCACACAGCTGACAAGTGGCAGAGGCGGGATTTGAACCCATGACCTCTGACTCCAAAGCCCGTGCTTTTTCCACTGAGCCACACTGCTCTCTAAAGGATGGGACTCCTCTTGTAGAGGATGGGACTGGTCTGAATGCCCATCAGGATTGAAGGTTGCTCCATTGAGACCCCAGGGCAGACCCAGAGAACTCTGCCCTGTCCAGATGGAAGCGGGAGAATAATAATAATAATAATGATGATAATTACAGTATTTGTTAGGTGCTAACTACATGCCAGGCACTGTACTGAGCACTGGGGTGGATGCAAGCAAATCGGGCTGCACATAGTCCCTGTCCCATGTGGGGCTCACAATTTCAATCCCCATTTTACAGATGAGGTAACTGAGGCACAGAGAAAGGCAGTGACTTGTCCAAGGTCACACAGCAGACAATTGGCGGAACCAGGAGAAGCAGCATGGCTCAATGGAAAGAGCCCGGGCTTGGGAGTCAGAGGTCATGGGTTCAAATCCTGGCTTTGCCGACTGTCAGCTATGTGACTTTGGGCAAGTCACTTCACTTCTCTGGGCCTCAGTTACCTCATCTGTCAAATGGGGATTAAAACTGTGAGCCCCCTGTGGGACAATCTGATCACCTTGTAACCTCCCCAGCGCTTAGAACAGTGCTTTGCACATAGAAAGCGCTTAACAAATACCATCATCATCATCATTATTACTATACCATGCTGCAGTTATCAGTAGGATCAAGACAAGTCTGAATGAAGTACCAATGAGGAGAACTACAGGATTCTGTATAATTAGAGGAAAGGTTGGGTGAGATTGACTTGCATACATACAAATGAGTAATATTTGTTAAACCCTTACTAGGTGTCAGGCACTGTACTAAGTGCTGGAATAGATGCAAGATGCCTAGATAGATGTAATCCCTGTCCTACATGGGGCTCACAGTCTAAGAGGGGGGAGAAAAAGTATTAAGTCTTGGATCTTGGAATCTTGGATGGATCCATCAGGCACCATCAAGAGTGGTGATCGAGTGTCATTCTCAGGGAAAAAACTGAAGGTGGACCGCCAGGACCTCTAGGATCAATCGATGCTATTTATTGAGCACTTACTCATCCCTGGCTCCCCCATTCACCTCTGGGTGACCTTTGGCAAGTCATTTGTGTTTGTTGTGTGACCTTGGGCAAGTCACTTAACTTCTCTGGACCTCATCTGTAAAATGGGGGTTAAGACTGAGAACTCCATGTGGGACACAGACTGCTTCCAACCAGATTTGATTGTGTCCCCACCCCAGTGCTTAGAACAGTGCCTCGCACGTAGTAAGCGCTTAACCACAATTTAACCTTCCTGGGCCTCAGTTTCCTTACCTGTAAAATGGGAATAAAATACCTGTTCTGCCTTCTTCTTAGATTGTGAGCCCCGTAAGGGACACAGACTGTAACTAGCGGATCGCATTTACTGCAGAGCACTGAGCTAAATGCTTGGGAGTGCACAAGAGCACAACATGAGATCTTTGTCCTCAGAGTGCTGCAATTTACTGGGGAAACAAGGAGAACCTTGTAATTGTTTCCAGTAATTGCCCATCCACCTCTTCAACGAATGGAAACTCCTCACCATCAGCTTTAAAGCACTCTCTCTCCTTGCCCCTCCCTACCTCACCACTCTAGATTTCCTCCCTCCTCAAGTCCGACAGACACCTTCAAAGTCTTATTCAAATCCCATCTCCTCCAAGATGCCTCTGCCTTCTGGGTCATGCTTCCACCTATCACTTAGATCTGTATCCTTTAAGTCCTGGGAATTCACCCCACCCTCCGACCCTCAGCATTCATGGACATATCCCTAATTTATTTTAATGTCTTTATCCCCCTCTAAACTGCAAGATCACTGTGGGCAGGAAAATTATTCAATAATATTGATCTACTTGTTTTGTTTTGTTTTCTGTCTCCCCCTTCTAGACTGTGAGCCCGTTGTTGGGTAGGGACTGTCTCTATACTTGTACTTTCCAAGCACTTAGTACAGTCCTCTGCACACAGTAAGCGCTCAGTAAATACAATTGAATATATGAATGGAAACATAAATTAATGAAGAGAGAATTTTGGAGAAGTGGGAGGAACGAATAAGCGCTCAATAAATACAACCAGTGAATGAACCGAGTAAGAGAAGAAAAGGATAAAGACATCTTTAAAGGGGAGGAAGCAGAAATCAGAGAGCGAACTGCCTAGAAACTGAACCTGAGAGTCGACTGCATTGATTGAGTGCTTACTGTGGGCAGAGCATGTACTAAGCGCTTGGGAGAGTACAATATACAGCAGTCACATTCTCTGCCCAGAATGAGCTTACAGTCTAGAGGGGGAGAAAAACATTAATTAAAATAAATGTTATAGATATGGACATAAGTGCAGGGGGCTGGGAGGGGGGAAGAATAAAAGGAGCAAGTCAGAGAGATGGAAAAGGGAGTGGAAGAAGAGGAAAAGAGGGATTAATCAGGGAAGGCTTCTTGAAGGAGATGTGCCTTCATTAGGCCTCAGTTAAGACCAAGATGAGTAACCAGGAACCAAGCGTAGAGTGCTAAAGCTGCTTCTAGTGGAATGGGTCTTATTTAGAAGCAAGCTGTCAAACATTTTCCCACCCATCTGAAGCTAAGGCAGTGGAAATCATGATCTTGCTCTATTAGCTTAGAGGCTCAGAGCTATGAAGACACTTAACTCGGCTCTAGAGAGCCTCCTGCAACCGAAAGTGAATATATAAATATCCCGGGAGAGAAAAAGTGGCATCTTAGCTCAAGAGGTTGGACTTCGAAATCCAGGCTGCTGCGAGAAGGGGGTCGGACTCTCTGACCTCGAGTCTAAGGGAGGTCATTCTGGAAAGGCCGGGTGGATCAAGGCAGAGATTCTGTCTCTGAATCTCATCTGTGTCAGGACTGTTGCCGTCACCTATGTGGGAGCGAGGATTGTTGCTGTGTCATTATGTGTAGTAATGAGACTGTCGCTCTCATATATGGGAGGTAGGATGTTGTCGTGTCATTGTGTTTGGTAAGGAAACTTGCTATCTCTCTGTGTTCGGTGGTAGTGAGACTGCTCCTTGTGTGTAATAGAGATGATTCTGCTCTGTCATTCTGTGTGGTATTGCTGTTGCAGTGTGTGTGGCAGTGAGCTGTTGTGTCATTGTGTGTGGAGGGAGACTGTCGCTGTCTCGTGTTGGGCAGGGAGGATATTGCTGTCTCTTTGCGTGTGGTAGTGAGACTGCTGCTGTTTCACCGTATGTTGTAATGAGGATATTGTTGTCTCTGGGTGTGGTAGTGAGGATTTTATTGTGAAACTGTGTGTGGTATTGAGACTGTTGCTGTCGCGTTGTGTGCGGAAGTGATGACATTGCTATGTCATGTGTGTAGTGTGATTGTTGCAGTCTCATTGCATGTGGTGGTGAGGATAATATAATGATGGCAATTGTTAAGCGCTTACTATGTGCGAAGCACTGTTCTAAGTGCTGGGGGGGGGATACAAGGTGATCAGGTTGTCCCATGAGGGGCTCACAGTCTTCATCCCCATTTTACAGATGAGGTAACTTTGGCTTGGAGAAGTTAAGTGACTTGCCCGAGGTCACACAGTATTAGAACCCATGACCTCCGACTCCCAAGGCCAGGCTCTTTCTGTCATTGTGTGTGGTAGTGAGAATATTGTCCTCCCTGCATCCTGTCTCTCCCCATTTCAGTCCATAGTTCACTTTGCTGCCCTGATCACTTTTCTATAAAAACGTTCAGTACATGTCTCCCCACTCCTCAAGAACCTCCAGTGGTTGCTCATCCACCTATGCATCAAGCAGAAACTCCTCATCGTCGGCTTTAAAGCACTCAATCACCTTGCCCCCTCCCACCTCTAGACTGTAAGCTAGTTGTGGGAGGGGAATGTGTCTGTTACATTGTGTCATTCTCTCCCAAGCGCTTAGAACAGTGCCAGGCACACAGTAAGCACTCAATAAATATGATTGATTGATTGACTGGTACTTACCTTAGTACAATTCTGACCACACACTTTGCTACTCCAATGCTAACCTTCTTTCTGTACCCCCATCTCATCTGTCTTGCTGCCTAATTTTCACCTGCATCCTGCCCCTGGCCTGGGATGTCCCCCATCCTCATGTTCCACAGTAGAAAATGATTACGGTGTTCCATGATGTGTGCCTCCACCCTTTATTTACCTCTCCCTCAACCCTACAGCACTTAGGTATAATTGCCCCTCTAGATTGTAAGCTCATTGTGGGCAGGGAACGTATGTGCCGACTGTTATATTGTACTCTTCCAAGAGCTTATTACAGTGCTCTACAAACCATAAACACTAAATAAATATGATTGATAGGGTGATTGATTATGTTTATATTCATAATTTACTTTCATGTCCGTCTCTCCCTCTAGACTGTGAGCGCCATATGGGTTGAGAACATATCTATCAGCTCTTTTATATTGTACTCTCCCAAACACTTGTAATAATAATAAGAAAAACAGTAACAATAATAATGGTAATAATAGTAATAATTGTGGTACTTGTTAAGGGCATACTATGTGCCAAGCACTGTGCAAAGTGCTAGGGTAGATACAGGATAATCGGCTTTGGACACAATTCCTGTCCCCCATAGGGCTCACAGTCTTAATCGCCATTTTTCAGATGAGGTAACTGAGGCACAGAGAAATTAAGTGAGTTGCCCAAAGTCACTGAGCAGACAAGTGGCAGAGTTGGATTAGAACCCAGGTCCTTCTGACAGTGCTCTGCATACAATAAATGATTGACTGTTGTAATGAGGCTACTGCTCACTACATTCTGAGGAAGGTATATGGTACTGTATGTGTATTGCTTATTAATGAAGGTGTTGCTAGTTCATTGAGTGTGATAGTGAGGATACTGTGGTGTCATTGTGAATGGGAGTGGGAAAGTAGTTGTATCATTGTGTATGGTAATGAGAATATTGCTGTATCACTGTGTGTGGTAGTACGACTATTGCTGTGTCATTGAGTATGGAAGGTTTTTTTCTTTTCTTCATGCTGGGGTACATGCAAGGTAATCAAGTTGGACACAGTCTATATCCCACTTGGGGCTCTCAGTCTTAATCCCCATTTTACAGATGAGGGAACATGCATAGAGAAGTTAGATGATGATGATGATGGTATTTGTTTAGTGCTTACTATGTGCCTAGCACTATTCCAAGCGCTGGGGTAGATACAAGCTAATCAGGTTGTCCCAGGTGGGGCTCACAGTCCTAATCCCCATTTTACAAATGAGGTGACTGAGGCACAGAGAAGTTAAGTGACTTGCCCAAAGTCACACAGCTGACAAGTGGCAGAGTTGGGATTAGAACCCACGACCTCTGACTCCCAAGCCCGGGCTCTTTCCACTAAGCCACACTGCTTCTCAAGCCCAACCCCAGATTCATTCATTCATTCAATCGTATTTCTTGACCGCTTAACTGTGTGCAGAGCCCTGGACAAGCCCAAGGTCACACGGCAGACAAGTGGGGGAGCTGGGATTAGAACCCAGGTCCTTTCGACTCCCAGGCCCGGGCTCTAAAAACTGGGCAAAGCTGCTTCTCGGCATAAGTAGCAGCAGTAGTAGTGGTGGTGAGAGAATAGCTGTGCCATTGTCTGTGGTAGTGAGGATATTTCTATGCCATTGCATGGAGTAGGGAGGATTTCTCTGTGTCACTGCATATGGTAGGGAGGCTATTGCTGTGTCATTGCATTTGGTAGTTGTATCCTTACATTTCCTCCTGCCTTCAAGATATCTCTTTGGGTGTCCTCCCATCACCTCAAGCTTAATACGCCTAAAAGAGAACTTATCTTCCCACCCAAATCCTGTCTTCTCCCTGACTTTCCCACCACCCTTCCTTTCTCATAACATCCTTGACTCCTCTCTTTTATTCAACTCCCACATTCAATCCACCACTAAATCCTGTCGGTTCCACCTTCAAAACATCGCCAGAATCCACCCTTTCCTTTCCATCCAAACTGCTATCACGTTAATCCAAGCACTTATCCTACTCTGCCTTGATTACTGCATCATCCTTCTTGCTGATTTCCCTGCCTCTTGTCTCTCCCCATTCCAGCCCATACTTCACTCTGCTGCCTATTTCTATAAAAATGTTCAGGCCATGTTACCCACCCCTCGAGAAAGTCCAGGGGTTACCCATCCACCTCTGCATCAAAGACAAACTTCTCACCATCAGCTTTAAAGCAGTCAATCAGCTTGCCTCCTCCTACCTCACCTCGCTACTCTCTTACTAAAACCCAGTTCACACTCTTCACTCCTCCAATGCCAAAATTCTCACTGTACCTCGGTCTCATCCATCTCGCCGCCGACCTCCCGCACACGTCCTGACTATGGCCTGAAATGCCCTCCCTCCTCATAATCAACAGATAATTACTCTCTCCTGCTAGAGCCATACTGAAGACACATCTCTTCCAACTAAGCCATCTTTTCCTTTTCTTCCACTCCCTTTTGCATCGCCCTGACTTGCTCCCTTTATTCATTCCCCCTCCCAGCCTCACAGCACTTAAATACATTTCTGTAATTTATTTATATTAATATCTGTCTCCCCAGCTAGACTGTAAGCTTGTTATGGGCAGGGAAGGTGTCCAATATATTGTTGTATCATACTCTCCCAGGCACTTAGTAGTGTCCTGCACACAGTAAATGTTCAATAAATGTGATAGACTGACTGAAGGCATTATGTGTGTGTGTGTGTGTGTGTGTGTGTGTGTGTGTGACTGATGGAAGATGCTACAGTTTCATTCTGTGTGGGCCAAGGAGAATGTTGCTAGGTCACTATTTATGTCAGGGAGGAAGACGTTGTTTCACTGTGTGTGGTAGTGAGGATGTTGCTGTGTCATTGCAATTATGCATTTGTGTTTGTGGCAGGAAGGATGTTTCTGGGTCACTGCATGTGAGTATGTTGCTGTGCCATTTTGTGTATATGTGCATGGCAGTGAGGCTGTTGCTGTGTCATTGTGTGTGGTAGCGAGGAAAGATTCTACTGTGTCATTGAGGGTGTGTGGGGAAGTGAAGATGTTGTTGTGACACTCTGCATTTGTGACAGTGAGGATTTTGCTGGGTCATTGGGTGAGTGTGCATGGGGAGTCGTGAGGATGCTGCTGGGTCACTGTGCGTTTGTGTGTCTGTGTGTGTAGCAGTGAGGACGTTTCTGGGTCACTGTGAGTGTGTCAGTGAGGATGATGATGGCTCACTGTGTGTGTGTGTGTGTGTGTGTGTGTGTGTATGTGTGTGTCTGCTGTGCCCCCACAGGCCCAACCAGTGAGAAAGCTATGGGAACTTCCTTCCTTCCATTTTGCAGTGGCAGCTTTGGTCTTGGTGGTGCTAGCCCAGCAGGGCAGTGGGCTCTGCCTCCTTCTCTCCGGGCCCAGGAGTCTCGCTGTCCTAGGGCCACGCTCTGGCCTGCTCCAGCCTGCTTCTCCCCAGCCCTCCCTGATCTCCATGATGGGCAAATCCCCCAAGTCAAGAAAGGCCAGTATGGGGAGAGAGGGACTCCTGGACGGCCCACAGAGGCCCAGGGGTCCTGACGGCTTCCATTTCGACTCCCGGAGAGGTCGCCTCAAGATTTCTGGGGAGCGGGAGTGTGGGTACGGTTGGCCTACATCACATGGCCCCACAGCCTGACTCCTCTCTGGGGAAGCCCCTGCCCTCTGCCTGACTCCAGTGACTGCTTGTCTCAGACATCTGGCAACCTCAGCTCATTTACCGCCAGAGAGGCCAAGGCTGAGAAACCTTCCTGAATCCCCAGGACGCCCTGTCAGGTTTGGAAGGAGGCTTCCCTCGGAGTCCAGATTGACTGTCTCCCTGCCTGAGGTTGGCATGGGAATTAATTGAGCCTCCAGGTGTGGCCTATCTTGGGGAATGATCATGGGGTTACTGACCTCTTCTGTCCCTGCTAGAGCTGGGGGGCCGGTCGAGATGGGAAGGGGTGGGCTGGAGCGAGGCCTTCAGCTGGTAGCCTTCTTTTCAAGCCGCACAACAACATGGAAAAAGCAGACTTTTTATCGCTGGAACCTACCTCCTAGCTTCTGTTCTTTTAAGGACATCCATTTCCAGACCGTCAACTTCACCCCATTTCCCTCCAGTATTATTTGCGACTCAGCTTGCTCTGGAAATGTGAGATTGCTGGAAACTCAGCACGGTTCTTAATGAGCAGGGAAGCCTGATTAGCCTTTTGCTGTCTGGGAGATCGGGGTGTTTCAGGCCCACAGAAATGACTGACATTGGAGCCAGTCTTCTTTCAGGAACTACCCATGAGGGAGCCGTGTTCAAACTGAGCTCGTATCTGGAGTTATCCGGGATCCAGGCGGGATTCTCCAAAGGGATCAATCGCTCTTGCAAGTGAAACGAGGCTCGGTTTTCCAAAGAAGACCCGGAGGTTGAGCATATTTCTTTGAAAGCAAAGTGTGTCCACAGAGAATGGAGCTTTGGCAACGAGCGATGGCAGACTTTATACCTGATTAAATGGCAATACTGTGAAAGTCAGCGTTAAGGGATAAAGGACATCAAAAAGCGGCTTTATGAGTCATAAAAGAAAGTTCCTCAAGGTCATTTTCAGCTGAAGCCCAAAAGGCAAACAAACTGAGGTCTCTTTCTGGGTGAGTATTTTACTCTCCCAATTGCTTAGCTTGGCCTAGTGGATAGAGCCCGGGACTGGAAGTCAGAAAGACCCGGGTTCTAATTCTGGGTCCGCCGCTTGTCTGCTGGGTGACCTTGGGCAAGTCATTTCACTTCTCTGAGCCTCAGTTACCTCAACTGTAAAATGGGGATTAAGACTGTGAGCTCCAAGTGGGACAACCTCATGGCTCAGTGAAAAGGCTTGGGACTCAGAGGTCATGGGTTCTAATCCCGGCTCCGCCACATGTCTGCTGTGTGGCCTTGGGCAAGTCACTTAACTTCTCTGATCCTCAGTTACCTCATCTGTAAAATGGGGATTAAAACTGTGAGCCCCAAGTGGGACAACCTGATCACCCAGCACTTAGAACAGTGCTTCGCACATAGTAAGCACTTAACAAATGCCATCATTATTATTATTTCACTTCCTCTGTGCCTCAGTGGCCTCATCTGTAAAATGGGGATTCCAATTATAAGACCCATATGGGACAGGGACTGTTTCAAACCTGATTAACTTATATCTACCTCAGGGCTTAGTACAGTGCCTGGCACATAACAAATGCGATAAATAAATAAATAAATAAATAAATACCATCGATTGATTGATTGCTCGACAGGACACTTTGGGCCTGCAAAACACACCACCACCATAAAGGAGGGGTGGTGGGATTTCCACTTTACGACAGGGGCAGATACAAATTAATTAAATTATAATCAATCATCATCATCATCATCATCATCAATCGTATTTATTGAGCGCTTACTATGTGCAGAGCACTGTACTAAGTGCTTGGGAAGTACAAATTGGCAACATATAGAGACAGTCCCTACCCAACAGTGGGCTCACAGTCTAAAAGGGGGAGACAGAGAACAAAACCAAACATACTAACAAAATAAAATAAATAGAATAGATATGTACAAATAAAATAAATAAATAAATAAATAGAGTAATAAATATGTACAAACATATATACATATATACAATCCCTGCCCCACATCTGTAAAGTGGAGATTAAGACTGTCAGTACCATGAAAGACTGGGACTGTGTCTACCCTGAATGGTTTGGTACAGGGCCTGGTACACAGTAAGTGCTTAACAAATACCACAATTATTAAATGCGCATATAGCTTTAATTCTATTTGTTCTGACAATTTTGACACCTGTCTACGTGTTTTGTTCTGTTGTCTGTCTCCCCCTTCTAGACTGTGAGCCCATTGTTGGGTAGGGACCGTCTCTATATGTTGCCGACTTGTACTTCCCAAGTACTTAGTACAGTGCTCTGCACACAGTAAGTGCTCAATAAATACGATTGAATGAATGAATGAATGAGAGGTGCACATTCCATTCCACCTTAGCCAGGAGACAGGATAGAGCAGGGAGAATACATTTCCCAGTAAGTATTCGGTAAATACAATTGAACGAATGAATGAATTTCCCCAGAAACATCATTATTTTGAGCCCAATCACTGGAAGGATGAAGAGTTGGCAGAGAATGTGTCTACCAACTCTGTTACATAGTACTCTCCCAAGAGCTTAGTACAGTGCTCTTCCCACAGTAAGTGTTCAGTAAATGCAATCGATCGATCGCTTGTGTAGAAAGCGCTCAGTGCAATTGATTGATTGAATTCAAAGAAAGAAACAAACCAAAAACCAGAAGCAGATGACTAGCCCTGTTTGTCAACACTCCTGCTGCTTGCCTCTGGGTCTGTCTTAGGTTTTAATGTCGGGGTTGATTTGATCCATTTTGCCTCAGTTCAGATCGGCTACTCCAGAAAACCGTGATACCTTACAGGCAAGATATAGCAGCATGACAGAACAACAGCACAACAGGAGACTGTCTGTGTGTTTGCAGAATGGTTGGGACTCTGGGTTTTGTGTTGATCATTTCTGGAGCATCAACATCCATGAATTTTACCATTGATGACAGTGGAATAACAAGGAAAGATGTGTGTGTGTGTGTGTGCGTGACTGTGTCTATGCCTGTGTGATTATGTATGCATGCAAGTATTAGCACAACATTATACAGCTTCTAAACTCCAGGTTCTCTGCCTTCCAAAATCTAAGAAATCACCATGTCTACATTTGCTAGACCTGCTTTTCGCTAATTAGAAAAAAAAACTGTCAGTTGTGACCTTTCAAGGTGATTAAGAACAAAAAAAATCCAAAGCTTTCACTCTAAATTCAGCCGAGAAGCGGTGGTGAACTTTTCAAACACACCAGTCAGTGGAGGAGAGAACAGAGCCACCAAGCTTTGGCTTGTTTCTGGATTAGAAAGCAATCAGTCACCTCATTTCCAAATGATGGAAGATGCAGAATAGAAATACTATTTTCAAGGAGAAACTATTTTTTTCCTTCTAGGTTCAAATTACAATTCCGATACGAGTGTAAACGTTGATTTGGTGAGCATTCTACATTACCATGTGCATGTGTTGGAAAGCCTTAGATTTGAGACTAGAATTTACCTTGACATAAAGTTAGTTTTCCCATTTAGCAGCAATAATAATAATAATCATATAAATTGCCATAGTACTTATTGACCACTTGCATTGTGCAAGTACTGTGTGAAGCGCTGAACTACATATAAGTTTGAGAAGACTGGACACAGTCTCTTTCTCAGACGAGGTTCTTTGGCTAAGAAGGATGGAGAGAAGATACTTGAGAAGCAGCATAGCCTAACGGAAAGGGAACAGGCCTGAGAGACAGAGGAAATTAGAACCCAGGTCCCAATCCTGGCTCTGCCGCTAGACTGCTGTATGTCTTTAACTTAACTTCTCTGTGCCTCAGTTCCCTCCTCTGCAAAATGAGGATTCAATACCTGCCCCCCCTCCTACTTAGACTGTGAGCCCCATGTGACAATCAAAATAATAATAATCCCCACTTTACACACGAAGTAACTGAGGCACGGAGTAAGTAAGTAGACGAGCTGGAACTTTGCTTAGAAAAACAAGGATTTAAATGCAAAACTTTGATTCCACTGCCACTGGAAATTCAAGAATGAACTCATACAGAATTGGAGAAGCAAATTCTCCAGGTGGGTTGATCTAGACAGACACGTGTAATGCTCAAAAATTTGAGTCCTGTAAATGAAGGCTGCGACATGGCGAGATCATGTTCTTGTTCTGAATATTCAACAAATGATAGGAAGCGCTTTATTTCCAGAATTCTGTTCCCTGTTGCAAATAACCTAAATGTCATATTATTGATGTGGCATTATCCGATGTCATTGTAATTGGCCAGAACCCCCAATGTTTGGTTATACGACTTGCCTCTGTCAATCAGAGGTGTCTGTGATCAACACAGTGAAGCCGCTTGTGAAAGCAGAGAGCCAGCTAGAATATTCCAAATATTTAATGCTAAGATTAGTTACTTTGCCATCACTGGCTAGTCTCTGTAGAAATGCCGCATAACATCACAGTCCCTTATTTATTCATATTAATGTCTGTCTCCCCCTCTAGACTGTAAGCTTGTCGAGGGCAGGGAATGTGTCTTTTTTTGTTCTATTGTACTCTCCCAAGCACTTAGTACAGCACTCTGCACATAGTAAGCGCTCAACAAATTCGATTGAATGAATGAATGAACTGAATAAATAAATCCCAACTACCAGGCCAGGTTGGGCACAGAGATCATGGATCGCTGTTGGCTTCTGAATGCCAGCATAGCCACCTTGACGGTGCAGAAACCAACTCTTAGCCAGCCTGACTTCATTTTGTTTTCAGTCTCCATTCTGAATTAATCTGCCTTGTTTTCCTAAGTCATGCTTCAGCCCTCCCCCTTCCCCTGTGGTTGATTTCAACCAAATCCTGTCATCGGTCAGGAAAACTGCTGTCGCTTTTGATTGGATTCTGTTGTTAGTGTAAAGAATACCATGGTCACAACAGACTATAACTAGCTACCTCTCCCACCCCTTGGTGATGAGGTCGAGCCCCCTTTTAGGGCAACAGACTATGACCATTCTCACCCATACAGATCTGTATGAAATAGTGCAATAAAAAATCCCTTGTGCTGTGTAGCTTTGACTTGATTTTTTTGTACTGGGCAGTGGGGTGAAGGGGTGGGGCTGAGTCCTTTGACCTTTCATTCCCCGATATAATAATAATAATAACAACAACAATCGTATTTGTTGCTATGTGTCAAGCACTGTTATAAGCACTGAGATAGATACAAGCTAATCAGGTTGGACACAATCCCTGTCCCACACGGGGCTTGCGGTCTTCATCCCCATTTTACAGATGAGGTGACTGAGGCCCAGAGAAGTGAAGTGACTTGCCCAAGGTCCTACAGGAGATAAGGGGCAGAGCCGGGATTGGAACCCAAGTCCTTCTGACTCCTAGGCCTGTGCGCTATTCACTAGGCCATGTTTTTTCCCTAAATATCCCTCATTAATCTCTGCTGGCATTAGAGAAACAGTGTGTTTTACAGTGTTATCCCACCTGTAAAATGGGGATTAAGACCGTGAGCCCCAAATGGGACATGGTCTGTGACCAAACTAATTAGCTCGTACCTACCCCAGAGCTTAGTACAGTTCCTGGCACAAAGTAAGCGCGTAACAAATGCAATAGAAAAACATTTGAGTAGCCCTGGACTGGACTCAAACCAGAAAGAAGCCGATTTAACCACCATCCTCAAAGGTTCACCCACAGTGTCTCTCAAAGGATGAGACTGAGATTGAACCTAGAAAAGAATGTTTCAACCAGATTTATCCCAGAAATAAAGCTTTAATTGGCTGCTCTTGTACTTGGGGGGACAGATGGCATTCCTATAGGTGGTATAATACCCAGTTGGGAAGAAATAAGCTTCCAATTCATTTTTTTAGCCGGGAAATCAGGTGTGGAACGGCGGGCGATAAGGCTAGAGTTGGGTACACATTATCACTAATGATTTACACTGCTCGCTCAAAGGGGCTCGATTTCCATTTCCAGGATTTGAAAGGTGAAGCCCCCACCCCTGAATCGTTGTGGCCAGGGAATGCGTCTGTTTATTGGTCCAATATACAGTCCCAAGTGCCCTGCACATGGTAATCGCTCAATGAATACCACTGAATGAATGAATGAATCTCCCAGTCCTGGGCTGGTTCCATTAGACCTGAGTCCTGGTTGAAAGACAGAAGTTCTCCACTCTCTCCTCCGGGCTCATTCTGAAGAGAAGCTGGACTGTCAATTGGGAAGGAGGAGGGAATGTGGAGCAGAAAATATAGAGCAGAGGAAAAGAGCAAAAGGAAGCTCTTGGGTTTAACAGAAAATGAGCCATATGTATATATATTTCGGTTGTTTAACCCAGGGGATTCCTTTTTGCAATCCCTTATATTGTGAGCTCCATATGGGGGGAAGGAACTCTAACTGATCTTAATGATATTGATAATTATGGTATTTCTTAAATATTTGCTCTACACTAAACAATGGGGTCAGTAAAGGATAATTAGATTAGACACAGTTCACATCTCAATCAATCAATGCCATTTATTGAGCACTTACTGCACGCAGAGCACTGTATTAAGCACTTGAGAGCATACAACAGAGTTCGTTTTTTTTAATTGGTATTTGTCAAGTGAAGCAGCATGGCAGCAGCGTGGGAGTCAGAAGTACCTGGATTCCACTCCCAGCTCTGCCCCTTGTTTCCTGTGTGACCTTGGGCAAGTCACTTCACTTCTCTTTGCCTCAATTACCTCATCTGTAAAATGGGATTGAGACTGTGAGCCCCACCTGGGACAGACACTATGTTCAACCCGATTTGCTTGTATTCACCTCAGCCTTTAGTACAGAGTCTGGCATGTAGCAAGTGCTTAACAAATACCACAATTATTGGTATTTCTTTTGTTCTTTTGAGGAAATTCAAATGGATTATCTACCATCATTGTAGGCAGAGAATGTTTCTACCAACTCTGTCATATCATTACATTGTACTTTTCCAAGTGCTTAGTACAGTGCTCTGCACATAGGAAGCGCTCAATACAATTGGTTGATTGATTGATCTATAAACATATCATCTACACTGAATAATATCATCTACACTGAATAATATATGATCTTCCTTTCCCAATGAAAAATCTTTCTTATCCAGGTGTTAGTGTAGGGAAGAATTTGAGAAAGGCTTCCACATCATTTTACAAACACCCTGCTTGCCCTTAGGCGTTAGTCTCGAGTTTTGAATGCAGCCTATAATGACCTGACTCCGACTGACAAAAAGTCTTTCAGTAAAGGGCTCCTGGAAGCCCCGTGGCTAGCTGCCTGACTGCACTATAGGAAATTGAAAGTGTTACTTTCAGCCTTTGCTTTACCTCTAGAAGCACAGTGTCACTGTTAGGGTGAATATTTCCATCGATAAAATTTAATATCTCCTCCTCCATTATCTTTTCCCCCCTATTTCCATGTGGGAAGCTGAGATCCTGGTTGATGAATTATTTATCCTCACAGCCCCTGCCTTGGAAGAAGCCTGAGGTCCGTGATAACCTTGAAAAAGTGTCTGAACTTGTCAGTCAAGGAGGGAGGAAGAGAGAGACAGAGAAAGAGAGAGAGGAGAAAAATGGCCTAAACACTCTCTGCTTGTGGTGAGAATCCTTGGGTCTTCATGGGATTTAATGATCTCCCTCCCTTCCTTTTCCTTCCTTCCCTCCCTTTCCTTCCTTCCTTCTTCCATCCCTCCCTCCCTGATATCAGTAGGTCATTTATATCTCTGGGAGGATTTCTCTAGCCCCAGTATGGTAGAGGTAATTGAAAGACTATCTCTCACCAAGAGCTCTGGAGAAATTTGGAGGGATTGCCCTCACTGGACACAGTCCCTGTCCCAGTCAGAGCTCACAGTCTTAATTCCCACTTTACAGATGAGGGAACTGAGGCACAGAGAAGTTAAGTGACTTGCCCAAGGTCACACAGCAGACAAGTGGCAGACTGGGATTAGAACTCAAGACCATCTGACTCCTAGGCCCGTGCTTTAACCACTAGGCCTTGCTGTGTCCAGAGGTATATAACCGACTGATTACTACCACACCTGCATTATAACATAGATTAATATGTCTAATTGGCTAACTGTCTGACTGATCACCCGTCCATGAATGCATCAAAACCCCCTGGAAGCGAATTTTTTGAAAAATGCAATTGCCTACAAATATCTGCATACATGCATATACAGACAGCTACAAGTAGTTGGTTTGTTAGATAGTCGTCCTCTGCCATTTCAAAGAATATGGTGCTGACGGTGAGATTCACCTAGGGCTGAAGTGTGTGGTTGAAAAATCCAATGTGAGATCTACAGAGCCAACATTGTGCCACCCAGAGACCGTCCTTTGTTGTGCTGTCATATTTGCTGTTTGCTGCACCTGGGACTCTTTTTACTTTTACCACCCCGTCCCACCCCCAACGGGTCTCACAATTAGGATAAAGCTTCTGCTCAAAAAGGACTGCTCCTTTCTTGCTTTCTCATCTATTCACAGTCCACCAGCACCCAGTGTTCAACTGAGAGGCAGCATCTGTGACCTCGGGGAGCATCGCGATGCTCGTGCCTGGTGTGTCCGTTTCAGAATTTAAGTCCCTTCATGAGCTTGGAGAAGGTTACACTTTTTGAACGTCGATGAGGGCAGCCTACTCTTTATTCTGCCAGGGGTCTGTGAGGGGATATTAGAGGGAAATGTTGCCAAGTGGAAAATGGTAGGTTCAAAATAAGCAAAAGGAAACACCTTCCCCCAGCAGATGGCAAACAGATGGAATTCATTCCCACTGGAAGCTGCTGAGGGAAAAAAATGTCAAGCGCTTCCAGGGGATTTTGATGCATTCATGGACGGGTGGTCAGTCAGTCAGTTGTATTTATTGAGTGCTTTCTGTGTGCAGAGCAAAATACTAAAAAATCGGGAGAGCACAAGGTAACAATATAAAAAGACACATCCCCTACCCACAACAATCTCCACAACAATCCAGGGGTCTGAGATGAGTCACTAGAAGGCAAGTCAGGGATGGAGAGGGGAAAGTTAATCATGAGTATGGACGTCCTGTTAGTACATCATTGTTATTGTTATATTGTACTCTCCCCAGCTCTTAGTACAGTGCTCTGCACACGGTAAGCGCTCCATAAATACAGCCAAATGAATGAATGAATGCTCAGAGCCCTGGGTTGGGTGACACACTGGTGGAATTCATAGCCTGGTGTTCTTAAATGAGTGACTCACTCCCCCTCTCATGTTACACCTGCCTGGTCTAGATGCTAGTTAGTCTCCAAGTGTGGAAGGGTCAATTCAAAAACAACTCTCTTCTGAAACCCGGTCTCAAGATCACTTGATGCTTAGCCAATGTAGCTGTCAATATAACTCATTTCGTGTGCAAATGTGGTCATCTTTCAATTTACACTCCCACAAGATAGCTGTGGAAAGCAAAATCATTTCAAAAGTGCCACCAACTCTTTTGCTTGCAAATTACAATTCACAAGACCTTATCTTCTACTCACTTGCCCTCCCTTTGGTCTCTAAAACCCACGGCTGTGAAAGCTAGCATCTGGCCCTTCTCGGGAGGCAAGCTTCGCCCGTTTTAGCTCGATTGCCAGGTTTTGCATGGAACGAACTGCCATCTATTTCAGCTCAATCGCTCTCCATTAGGGTTTGATTCTGGGGAAAATAACTTCATTAAAGGCTAAGCAGGCACATCCCATCCCTCCTGCTGCCGCCGTAATCTGATTCTAGCTGTTTCTGTTTGTTTTGCGGCAACAGATTTCTCCCAGTTTCTTGAGGTTGGGGCGGCGGGGTTGGCCACCGGCAGGTTGCCGGGCTTATGTCTCTCCCAGCATCACATCCCTACCTCCTGGTGGAATCATTACGTCTTGAAGGAGGCTGCTGCTGAGGTGAGGCTATTATTTAGGTGTTGGGATGTCTCTGGCTAGAGGATGCTGGCAGGCGCCATGTAAATTGACAAGCCATAGGACCCGTAAGCCATCCAATACATTTCTTTTTTCAGGCTGCCCTCTCCTCACCCTTCCTCTGCCCTCTTATCCCCACTCTTTTTTTTTCTTATATTATTTGAGAAGCAGCATGGCTCAGGGGAAAGAGCTCGGGTTTGGGAGTCAGAGGTCGTGGGTTCTAATCCCGGCTCTGCCACTTGTCAGCTGTGCGACTTTGGGCAAGTCACTTCACTTCTCTGGACCTCAGTTACCTCATCTGTAAAATGGGGATTAAGACTGTGAAGCCCCCCGTGGGACAATCTGATCAATTTGTATCCCCTCAGCGCTTAGAACAGTGCTTTGCACATAGTAAGCGCTTATTATTATTATTATTATTTGTTCAGCATCTGCTATGTGCCAGGCACCGTTCTAAGCACTGGGGTAGATACAAAACAATCAGGTTGGACACAGTCCTGGTCCCAGCTGGGGCTTACAGTGTTAATCTCCATTTTTCAGATGAGGGAATTGAGGCCCAGAGAAGTGAAGTGACTTGCCTGAGGTCACACTGCAGAAAAGTGGTGGAGCCAGTATTAGAACCCAGAATCTTCTGGCTCCCAAGCCCATGCTCTATCCAGTAGGCCACACTGCCTCTCACTTGCCACTACGCTCTTCTTTCAGTTCATATCCTTGTGTATCCCCTATGACCCCAACCCCCAATCTAGGTCCTTAAACCTCAAGCTCACCCCGACATCATTCCCTCCCTCCTCAGATGGTCTGTCTCCATACCCTGAAAGTCTGAGCCTGCACCAAGCACAGTTTGCTAACCTATTGAGTTTCAGCCTCTCCCATCACATCCCTACAACCCGTAAGTCTCTTACCCGCGGCCCACACATCAATCAATCAATCAGTCGTATGAGCTGAGTGCTTACTATGTGCAGAGCATGGTACTAAGTGCCTGGAAGAGCACAATACATGTTTCCTGACATCCCTAGGCCTATCTCTCTCTTGCGGCTTATATATCTCTCCCTTGTGGGAGAGATATAAGAGAGTCCCTCTTTTAGACTGTGAGCCCCTTTTAGACTGTGAACCCCTTTTAGACTGTGAGCCCACTGTTGGGTAGGGACTGTCTCTATATGTTGCCAACATGTACTTCCCAAGCGCTTAGTACAGTGCTCTGCACACTGTAAGCACTCAATAAATACAATTGATTGATTGATTGATTGTGGCCCACACATCTCCTACTTGCTACCCACACATCTCCCCCCTGAGGACCTGAGACTCCCTTCTAAGAGCTGGAAATCTGCTGAAATCCAGGAATTCCCATGTTTCCTTCCACTTTAGCTGGCAGCCCCAGGATTCCAAGCCCACTATCCCTGGAGCAGAAGGATGGGAACTATGCCATGGGGAGAGATTTTCCACTATCTGTTTTCACTCAGATTATTTGCCCCAAGAAGGCAATGCAGTGCTATTAGTCAATTGGTAATGGCACTGCTTAGCCACTGGACTGTAAGAATCTTTGGAATTTGATTCAGTCTTTTTTTTTTTTATGATGGCATTTGTTAAGCACTTACTCTATGCAAAGCACTGTTTTAAGCACTGGGAGGGGAATACACGGTGATCAGGTTGTCCCACGTGGGGCTCACAGTCTTAATCCCCATTTTACAGATGAGGGAACTGAGGCCCAGAGAAGTGAAATGACTTGCCCAAAGTCACACAGCTGACAAGTGGCAGAGCTGGGATTAGAACCCATGACCTCTGGCTCCCAAGCCCGGCCTCTTTCCACTGAGCCACACTTCTTCTCTGATTGATTGAGTGATACTAATCAATCAATTAGGGGTATTTATTAAGTGATTACTGTGCGCAGAGCATTATACTCAGTACTTAGCACTATAATAAGCTCTTTGCATGGTACCTACCAGAGATTCACCATGGGGGAGAAAGTGGGTAGACAAAGAGAGAGAAAGATAGGGAGGAAAAGAGAAAAAGAGGAATATAGGGAGAGAATGAGAGAAAAGAGATGGAGAAAGATGAGAGAGAATGTGAGGGAGATGGAGAGAGAGAAAGAGAGAGAGAAAGACAGAGAGAGAAAGAGATAGAGAAAGAGAGAGAGAGAGAGAAAGAGAGAGAAAGCTCTCGGAAGAGAAACAGCATGGTCCTGGGAGTCAGAAGGACCAGGGATTCATCCATTCAATCATATTTATTGAGTGCTTACTGTGTGCAGAGCACTGTACTAAGCACTTGGAAAGTACAATTCAGCAACAAATAGAGACAATCCTTACCCAACAACGGGCTCTCTAATCCTGGCTCTGCCACTCGTCCACTGGGAGGCCCTGGGCAAGTCGCTTCAATTTTGTGGAACTCAGTTAGCTCATCAGTAAAATGGGAATGAAGACTATGAGCCCCATATGGGACAGGGACTGTGTCCAACCTGATTAGCTTGTATCTATCCCAGCAGTGAGTATAGTGCCTAGCACATAGTGAACACTTAACAAATACCACAATTAAATACCATACAAAAGAGAGGGGAAGAGAAAGCGGGAGAGAAAGAGGTGGAGAGACACAGAGAGAAGAGATAAAGACAACAGAGAAAGCTAGGAAGAGAACAGAAAGGGAGAGAAAGAGAAAGGCAGAGACAGAAGAGACAGAGACAAGAGAACGAGAGCTAGGAAGAGAGAGACAGAGATAAAAGAGAGAGAGACAGAGATAGGGAAAGAACAAGAAGGCAGAGAGAAAACAGAGAGAGATGGAGAGAGAGAAAGGCAGAGAGAGAGAAGAGACAGAGTGGGAGAGAGAAGAGAGAGGGAAATAGAGGGAGATAGGGAAAGAGAAAGACAGAGAGAGACGAGACTGAGAGAAAGAGAGGAGAGAAAAAAGGGATAAGTAGAAAAAGAAAAACAGAAAGAGGAGACAGGGAGAAAGAGGCAGAGGAAGAGAAAAAGTCAGAGAAAATGATGAGACAGAGAAAATGAGGAAAAGAAGGAAAAAGAGATAGGCAGAAACAGGGAAGACTGATAGAAAGAGGAAAAGAGGCAGAGAGAGGGAGAGAGGAAAGAGAAAAAGAGAGAGAATGAAACAATCAATACCAGTAGCAGTGGAAGAATGACCATTCATTAAGAGCACCCTCAGGTAGGCCAAACCACCCCAACCTTCTCGTAAATTTCTGACAGCCCATGTTCCTGGTTGGGGAAGACAGGACTTGATTGGTTGGGAGAAAGGAGGGGGTTTCAAACCATTAGCCCCCTCCCCAGCCCCCAGAGCCTACCACGGAGGAAGCTTTTTGTTTCTCCACACCCTTCTCATATCCGGTTCAAACTTTCCCGGATGTTGCACTTCATACAGGGCAGCTCTTGCTGGGATAACTTCGGCAAATCCATTTAAACCAATCGGATTCTGCTCTCTACAATCTTATGAAATACATCAACTTGGACTAAATCAATGGAAACAGAAAGGTTCAATGGATTAATGCTTCATTATTTTGTAGTTTATAGGCTGATTAGGCGATTAAAAGATCACTTCATTATGGCAACTGGAGAATGGCCCACCTTGTTTCCACAATCTTTTATTTGAGTTTGGTAATGCGCATCACGGATCTTTCAGTGGGCACCATTTAGACGGTTGGCTAACACCCGTTGATCGGTTGAAGAGAATCTGTCTGTAGAAGGGGAGGTAAACTCATAGCGGGAATGATTAAGGAGATGTTTCGGAGTTCGAAAGGATTGCCTTTCAGACTCCCTGATGCCTGGCCTTTGTGAAACAGTCACAGGCAAATCATCTTATCCCCAGGGACCTTCCTCTATCTGATCTGTTGAGAAACTTTATAAGTTTTTAAGTAATCAATTTATTGGGTCCACCACTTCAAAACCTCAAAGAGTCAGTGTAATTTACTGGTTGGGGCAGAAGTGCGGAGCAAGGGCTGAGAAATGATGATTTCTGGAGACAGGTGATGTTTAGTCATAATGACCTTCCCATTCCTGGTCCCTTGTCTGGCCTGGATTAGTCCTGGATTCTCATCCCAGTGCTTCCACTTATCTGCTGTGTGACCTTTCGTAAATCACTTGCCTTCCCTGGGCTTCAGTTTCATCCTTTTTTTTAATGGTACTTGTTAAGCACTTACTTTATGTCAAGATTTCTACTAAATGCTGGGGTAGATACAAGATAATCAAGTTGGACGGTCTCTATCCCACCTGGGGTTTGCAGTCTAAATCAGAGAGTAGGATTTAATCCCCATTTTGCAGATAAGTAAACTGAAGCACAGAAAAATTAAGTAACTTACCCAAAGTCACACAGCAAACATGTGGCTGAGCCAGAATTAGAACCCAGCTCCTCTGACTCTCAGGCCTACACTCTTTCCACTTAGCCACACTGCTTCTCCTCTGTAAAATGGAGATTACATACTCGCTCTCACACCTCCTTAGACGACAATCTTCTCCATGTGGGACAGGGACTGTCTCTCATCTGATTGATTTCATCTACCCCAGTGTTTAGCCTGATTCTTGGCATCTAGTAGGTGTTTAACGTACATTCCTAAAATCACTCATTACTCTTTAAAAATTGTCATTATTGTTATTATTATCATTATATTCTGTTGTTCTCGGTACTTTCTCAAGTGTTACGAAAGTGCTCTGCACTTAGTAAGCGCTCAATAAATATGACTGAGTGAATGAGTGAGGTTGCTGACTCCCTGTTGGTAATCATAATAATTATGGTATTAAGTACTTACTATATGCAAGGCATTGTATTTAGAACTGGTATGGACATAAGCAAATAGGGTTGGACACAGTCCCTGTCCCATGCGGGGCTCACAGTCTTAATCCTCATTTTACAGATGAGGCAACTGAGGCTCAGAGAAGCGTATAATGTTTATAGCCCAGATCACCTTTAAAAAATGGCTTCTTGGGTTAGAATTGAGAAGGCGGTGACAGAGGAATTCTAGGATTTAAAGGAGAGGGGATTGGGTGAAGCCATTTTATAATAAACGGGAGGCAGTAATGCATCATAAAATATACTTGCTTAATTCAACAGAAAATGATGTTAGATCAAGGATAAAAGCACAGAGTAGCACGTGTTTTGAATTTCAGTCGATGAAGTAGCAAAGTAGAAAAGAAAAAGAGAAATTTGACACTGAGTTCAGCAGGAAAATAATTAGAAAATAAAGTGTTGAATAAATGTCTACAGCTTAATTAAATTCTAGGCCACTGAATACATATTAAAACTGGCTGCAAATGAAAATGGTTCATTTTATGTGGCCTCTAACGTTGAAAGATGCTGACGGCTTTAGTCTGGAACTTCCAGCCTGAAGCCGACTCACAATGCACCCATTGCACAGGCAAGGACAGGCTACAGCTTCTCTAAGCTCCTCTCATCCTCCATGATGACTTTCAGCACCTCAGGCTTGGAGCTGGGATTTACAGGAGATCAGGGAGGGTGGTAAATATCACCACGGCCCTCGCCCTGAATCAGTCTGCCCTCCCCCCGAAGCAATGGGATCTGCTTTAGGAGCATAAAAAGCATGAGGAAGAACCTAGGAATACTCAAGCGACAGTCTCAAGCATGGAAAAATGGTAATAATAACAGCGGTGTTGGGAAGCGCGTAACAGACACTGTACTAAACACTGGGATAGATACAATCAGGGTGGACGTAGTCTCTGTATCATGCGGGGCTCACAGTCAAAGAAGGAGGCAGAAGAGGTATTTAATCCCATTTTACAGATGAGGAAACTGAGGCACAGAGCAGGAAAGAGGCTTTTTCAAGGAGGCAAGTGGCAGAGCCAGGATTAGAACTCAGGTAACCTGGTTTCCAGACCCATGCTCTTTCCACTAGGCTACTTAGAAACGACTCTCTTTTTTATGTTATTTGTTAAGCACCTTCTTTATATCAAAAGTGTTCTAAGCACTGGGGTAGATACAAGTCAATTAGGTTGAACACAGTTCCTGCCTCATACAGGGTTTACAGAGGGAAAACATGAGAACTGAGGCCCAGAGAAGTGAAGTGACTTGCCCAAGATCACGCAGCAAGCAAATGGTACAGCTGGCTACAAGCTAATTAGTTTAGGCATAGTTTAAGTCTCAGTTCCCTTGTTTGACAAATGGGATTTCAATACCTGGTCTTCCTCCTACTTAGACTGTGAGCCGCAGGAGGGATCTGATTATCTTGAATCTACACCAGCGCTTAGTACAGCGCTCGGAAGTGCTTAGCTAATACCGCAATTATTATTATTGTTTCTAAAGGGCTGACCTTCTTGAGTGGCCAACCCAAGCACTGTATACAGTTTATAGATCTCACTTCATTGTGCGCAGGGAATGTGTCTGTTTATTGTTGTATTGTACTCTTCCAATCACATAGGACAGTTCTCTGCACACAGTAAGTGCTCAATAAATATGACTGACAGGCTGACTGACTTGTGTTTGAGTAGGTGGGAAGTGCTTTGTGTGGGTAGGAAACAAATGTGTTAGTATTTGTGGTGATTTTTCTAGGAAGGTTCTTGTGCCCCAGGTAATGTCCCCATGCCCATTGAAGTTTACTCTGTGGCCTTTCACCCAGGAAATGTGGCATTTCAATATTCTTCCCTCCAAACTACAGGAAGCCTTGCCAGATGGGGATTGTTTCCTCTACGGCCAGGGGGTCTTCTGGGAAGCCAAGAGAGAGGTTTTGAAGTTGCTAGCGAACGTAAGATCAGGCTAGATCAATCCTCATGAACCTCCCAAGATGGGAAGAGTGAGGCCGCGTCTGTGAAGCCAAACTAAGTAAATGGCCTTTGGCCAGAACACAAATCTAATGGGAACAGAGGAGAAAATTGACCTTCCACATTCCTGGGCAATGGTTCAGAAAATTAGGTCCGAATGAAAATAACATCTGGTCAGTGAGAGGATGGAAGAGTTGGGGTATCTGGGGATCCCTTCAGGCATGAAATGGTTAGCTCGGCCTTGCTTCTGAAGCCTTCACACCTAACTACTTCCTTGGCCTGGTTTCAGTAACCTCCACAACCCAATGACTTCCTCAACCTGGTTTCTAAAGCCTTCACACCCGTCGACTTCCTCAGCCTGCTTTCCATACCTAATGACTTCCTTGGTCTGGTTTCTGAGACTGCTACACTCAGAAACTTCCTCATCCTGGTTTTCAAGGCCTCCACACCCAGGGACTTCCTCAGCCTTGTTTCAGAGGCCTCCATACCCAAAGACTTCCTTGGCCTGGTTTTCCAGGCCACCACACCCAGTGACTTCGTCTGTCTGGTTTCCCAAGTGTCCACACTGAACTTCCTCAGCCTGGTTTCTGAGGCTTCCACACCCGACGGCTTCCTCAACCTGGTTTCCGAGGTCTACACACCCAGTGACTTCCTCATCCTGGTCTCAGAGGCCTCCACACCTAATGACTTCCCTGGCCTGGTTTCCAAGGCCTCCACACGCAGCGACTTTCTCAGCCTGTTTTCTGAGACCTCCACACCCAACCACTTCCTCAGCTGCTTTCAATCATGTGGAACTCAAGTGCAGGGAGCCTTTAGAATCACCATGATTAAAGATGAGCAATCTGTTCCCAGAAAGGAACTTTCTTTTGGCCAAAAATGTGGGTAATTATCAATCAGCACTTAGCAGAAAACAAGGAGCTACGTTAAACTGAGGAATAGTCTCCTCATTCATTCAATCATTCATTCATATTTATTGAGCACTTACTGTGTGCAAAGCACTGTACTTAGTTCTTGGGAGAGTACAATACAACAATGGACACATTCCCTGCCCACAATGAGCTCACAGTCTAGAGGGAGAGATAGACATTAATTTACGTAAATACATACATTAGACATTAGTCAGGGAAGGCTTCATGGAGGAGATGTGCCTGGGAGAGAGCAATTATCTATCTGATATGAGGAGGGAGGCCATTCCAGGCCAGAGGTAGGATGTGGGCTAGAGGTCAGCAGTGAGATAGATGAGATCAAGATACAGTGAGAAGGTTAGTATTAGAGGAACGAAGAGTGTGGTGGCTGGGTAGGAGAGTAGTGAGGTGAGGTAGGAGAGGGAAAGGTGATTGACTGCTCTAAAGCCGATGGTAAGGAGTTTCTGTTTGATGGGAGGTGGATGGGTAAACCCTGAAGGTTCCTGAGGAGTGAGGAAACATGTTCTGAATGTTTTTGTAGAAAAATTATCCGGGCAGCAGAATGGAGAATGGACTGGAGTGGAGAGAGACAGGAGGCTGATATAATAATAAAGGCGGAGTGGGATAAGTGGTTGTATTAATGTGGTAGCAGTTTGGATGGAGAGGAAGGGATGGATTTTAGCGATGTTGTGAAGGTAGAATTGATAGGATTTAGTAATGGCTTGAATATGTGGTTGAATGAGAGAAGCCAAGGATAGTGCCAAGGTTACAGGCTTGTGAGACTGGAAGGATGATGGGGCCGTCAACAGTGCTGGCAAAGCAAGCGGGAGGACAGAGTTTGGGTGGGAAGATAAGAAGTTCAGTTTAAGCCATATTAAGTTTGAGGTGATGGGATGACATCCAAGTAGAGATGTCTTGAAGGCAGGAGGAAATGTGAGGTTGCAGAGAGGGAGGGAGATCAGGGCTGGAGATGTAGATTTGGGTGTCATTAGGATAGGGGTGGTACTTGAAGCCGGGTGAGTGAGTGAATTCTCCAAGGGAGTGAGTGTAGATGGAGAATTGAAGGGGGAAATAGAACTGAACCTTGAGGGACCCCACAGTTAGGAGATGGGAAGCACAGGAAGAGTCTGATGCCCCTCAAACACACAGTAGTTCGTCTGACACCCCATTACATTCTATGTAGATAGATAATGCACATAAAAGGATGTTCTTTAATCCCCCCAAAGTTCTAACCAAAATGCTTAGGGAGAACCCTTATTACAGGAGAAGAGGCTATCTTCTAGACTGTAAACCCATTATGGTCAGTAAACGTGTCTGCTAACTCTGTTGTACTCTCCCAAGTCCTTAGTACAGTGCTCTGCACATAGGAAGGGCTCAATAAATACCATCGCTGACCTACACAGTGGCACTGAAATTTAGAGAAAATTGAGCAACATAGGTTTGATAAATTACATCACCATGGCCTAGTCTTGCCCAAGGAGTAATTTTGACTCATAATAATGAACATGGGTTTTTACTTTCTGAATAAGAGGAAGACGTTTTGTACTGGCCAAACAGAACCCAACAGAAACACTTTATTTATCCTACAAGCGTAGATCTGAAGAACATTTCTACTTCTCTATGAACCATTGATCATCACATAATATATTCCAAACTTTCACCGATGATAAGCCAACATATAGTCAAGAATCATCCTAACTACCCAGGCGGGTAAATGTCAAGCCTCGGAGAAGTGAATAAACATAGAAGTGTCTTCTCCATGACATCGAGGGAGCCCTTTTAGAATAAGAAACCTCGTCTGCTTTTATCAATGTAGCCAATGATTGAGGGTCTCCTTGGGAGCAACTCTACAGAGTGGCTTTTAAAACTCTGAGTACTTCCTAGAGAAAACACCAGGATTCATTTGATAATAATGACTCCATCCATATTTAAGCTCCCAGTGGCATCCCTGAAGAGGAGAAATGAACAAATCTCATCAAGGGCAAAGAAGGAAACAAAGAAACGGAAAGAAAACACTTTGTTACTCACCCACTGCTTCCAACTGCTTGCTGTGTGACCTTGGGCAAGTCACTTACCTTTTCTGTGCCTCAGTTCCCTCAACTTTAAGGTGGAGATTAAAGCCAACTCCCTCCAATTTAGACTGTGAGTTCCATGTGGGACAGGGACTGTGTCTAGTGCTTGACACATAGTGAGCACTTAACAAATACCTTATAAAAAGAGAAAAAGAAGAATTTGTAGAATACGTCACCTGGCAACTGGCAGAGAAGGAGACTTGAAGAACATTTCTTGACACTCCTCCCACCACTGAAGAGGAATATGTCCCCTGCCAAGTCAATAAATACCATAGATTGATTGATTTCCTAGATGTTGCGATGCAGATTCACTCCAACCCTCTAAGCCACTCAGGAATAAGAGCCATGAAAAATGGCAAAGCTCCCAGAATTGCTATAGATTGACTGGTTGATTGATCGCTAATTGATGTTGTACTAGACAAGATATACTAGCAGAGAAAGGTAGGTGACTTCCTAAGGTTTTCCCCAAACTATGGAACACTGAGACTGAGGAAATGTTAGAGTAATAATAATAATAATAATAGCGGTATTCATTAAATGCTAACTATGTGCCAGGCACTGTACTAACTGTTGAGGTAGGTACAAGAAAATTAGGTTGGACACAGTCCCTGTCCCATGTGGGGCTCACAGTCTCAATCCCCATTTTGCAGATGAGATAACAGGCACAGAGACGTGAAGTGAGTTGCCCAAGGCCACAGAGCAGACAAGTGGTAGAGCCCATGACTTTCTGACTCCCAAGCTCTTGCCGTATTCACTAAGACATGCTGCTTCCCCGAAGAAGATTCAAGGATGCCTCCATTGTCATTATCTTCAAGAAGAAAGGAGGTGGTGTGGCTTAGTGGAAAGAGCACGGGCCTGGGAGAAAGGATTCCCTCCCATCCTCACAGTACTTATGTATATATCTGTAATTTATTTATTTCTATTAATGTCTGTCGTCCCCCCCCCCGCAGACTATAAGCTCCTTGTGGACAGGGAATGCATTTGTTTATTGTTGTATTGTACTATTGTATTGTTGTATTGTGCTTAGTATAGTGTTCTGTACACAGTAAGTACTCACTAACTATAACTGACTGACTGCTGTGTGACTTTGGGCAAGTCACTTAACTTCTCTGGGCCTCAGTTTCCTCATCTGTAAAATGGGGATTCAGTACCTGTTCTCCTTCCTACTTAGACTGTGGGCCCCATGTAGGATGGAGATTGTGTCCAACCTGATGGGCTTCTATCTACCCCAGCGCTTGTCAGGTAGTAAGTGCTTCACAAATACCGCTATTATTATTCATGAGTCCAGGTGTCCGAGACTATGGCATTTGTTGCATTCCTAAATTTGAGTTGGTTCTACCTTTTTTGGTTTCTTTTCAGGGTTATGCAAACCTAACTAAAAATCAAACACAGCTGTCACTGATAATTCAATTAGAGTATTTCAAGGTAAATTCCTTGTTTCAAAGAGTGACTTTCACTGTTAGCATCTTAAGGGCCTCAGCCCTACTTCAAATTTAACCAGTGGGAAACATCGAACAGAGAACACTCTGGGAAAGGGGGGCAAGCAAATGGCCAATAGATGGGATGAAGGTTATCTCAAGATTATCTCTGTGCAGGAGGGTTAGAAATGGTTATTTTTAAAAACATTATCAATAAAAGAACATATCCGAAGAGATTCAACATGACGTCCATAGATTTTTCGGTGCCAATTGGCGATATTATTAGACTACAGGATACCAAGTTCACAGATAAGTTGAAGTTTTATCAATGTTCAGTCTGAAATAAATGCATCTTATAATCAATAGGGAGCACTGAAAAGCTAAAGATGAAAAGGCTGAAAGTGTTTCATAAGAATTTCTCTAAAACCACCAGAAGACAAATCCCTTGGTGGGTTATTGGAGATCTAGACGTTTTAAGGCTGAAAGATTTTGGGACTGAGATATTCTTACTTCATAAAAGTTGGAGGTAGAGAGGCAGTAAGGCATAGTGGATAGACCACGGCCTGGGAGTCAGAATGACCTGAGTTCTAATCCTGTCTGCCACTAGTCTGCTATGTGACCTTGGGTAAGTCCCTTCCCTTCCCTGTGCCTCAATTACCTCATCTGGAAAATGTGGATTAAGACTGCCAGCCCCACATGGGACAGGAACTGGGTCGAACCCGATTAACTTATCTCTACAAATACCATTAAAAAAATACTGATGATCAGGAAAACTATTAAAATAATGTGAAAGATTCAGTAAACCAGATTATAGAACAAATGGGGAATTTGCTCTTCAGAGCAGTGGCACTTTATCTGTATCCTTTAGGCACCTGGTATTCACCCCAACCTCAGCCCCACAGCATTTACGTACAAATCTGTAATTTTTTTTAATTTCTATTAATGTCTGTCTCCCCCTGTAGCCTGTAAGCTTGTTATGGGCAGGGAATGTGACTACCAACTCTATTGTACTGTTTTTCTCCCAAGCTGCTACTACAGTGTAGTAAGTATAATAAGCATATAATAAGCATTCAAAAATTTCCCTGATTAAGAGAAACTAATATTGACCTCATCTTTTTACAAATCAAATAGTTATTTTCCCCTAACTCCAGAGTCCACCTGAAACTTTGGTTCAATTTATAGTGTTAAACTACAATCGTGAGGTAAGAGGTGCTTAATTGAAAAATGGCCTGTTTTATTGCTAGTTTTGTTCCCGCTTCTAGACTGTGAGCCCATTGTTGGGTAGCCTCTGTCTCTGTATGTTGCCGACTTGCATTTCCCAAGTGCTTAGTACAGTGCTCTGCACACAGTATGTGCTCAATAAATATGATTGAATGAACGAGTAGTTTTTAAATCTGTGTCATTCTAGTCAAACCACCCTTGGAGGTAAATCTTTTCTAGATCCAGTCTTAATTTTTTTGTATGGTACTTATAAAGCACTTATCTTATGCCAGGCACTGTACTAAGTGCTAGGATAAGTACGTGCTAATCAGGTTGGACACAGTCCTTGTCCTACATGGGACTCACAGTCTTCATCCCCATTTGACGGATGAGGTAACTGAGGCATAGAGAAGTTAAGTGACTTGCTCAAGGTCACACAGCAGAGAAGTGGTGGAGCCGGGATTAGAATTTAGGTCCTTCTGATTCCCAGGCCCGTGCTCTTTCCACTGAGTCATGCCGCTTCACGGCTGGGTGGCTGACTTGGCTCCTCTAATGCCAACCTTTTCACTGGAACTTGTTCTCACCTGTCTCGCTCTGGCCTTTTGCCCAAATCCCCTCTCTGTCCTGAAACTCCCTCTCCCTTCACATCTGACTGAAAGTGACTCTCCCCACCTTCAAACCCTTATTAAAATCACATCTCCTCTGCGCACAGTAAGCACTCAATAAATACCACTGAATCAATCTCCTCCAAGAGGCCTTCCTCGACTAAGCCCTCATTTCCTCTACCCCCTCTCTCTTCTGCATCACCCTAACACTTGAATTTGTACCCCATATCCTAGTCACCCCACCCTCAGCTCCACAGCACTTACATAAGTAGACATAATTTATTTTCATTATCTGTCTCACCCTCTAGACTGAAAGCTCCTTATGGGCAGGGAACACGGCTACCAACTCTGTTAGATTGTACTTTCTCAGTCCTTAGTACAGTGTGCTTCACACAGAAAACGCTCAATAATAATAATAATGGCATTTATTAAGTGCTTACTATGTGCAAATCACTGGTCTAAGCACTGGGGAGGTTACAAGGTGTTGTTCCACAGGGAGCTCACAGTCATAATCCCCATTTTACAGATGAGGTAACTGAGGCCCAGAGAAGTTAAGTGACTTGCCCAAAGTCACACAGCTGACAAGTGGCGGAGCCAGGATTTGACCGGTAAATACCAGTAAATACCATTGATTGATACATTGAAAATGGTGAAGAGATCTGAGGCTCTGTTGGCCATCACAAACTCGGGAATTTTGGTTGCCCCTACTTTCCACTGAAGAATACAGAATACAGACCACCTTCAATCCAGACCCAGAGGGCGTCCTATACAGGTGTCAAGATCGATGTAATGAACTCCTGAACCATTAGGAAGGCCCTTCTAGACATGGTAAACTGGCCAAGGTGTGGAATTTTTGAAGACTTTTCCTCTGCAAAGGCTTGAGAAGCAAAAAGTCCCTGAACCCTATGAGAAGCAGCATGGCCTAGTGGGTAGAGCACGGGCCCAGGAGTCAGAGGACCTGGGTGCTAATCCTGACTCTTATCTGCTGTGTGACCTTAGGCAAGTCACTTCATTTCTCTGCGTTTCAGTTTCCTCAATTGTAAAATGGGGATTCAATCCTACTCCTTCCTACTTTGACTGAACACCCCATGTGAGACAGGGATTGTGTCCAACCAGATTAATTTGTATCTACCCCAGCACTTAGGACAGTGCTTGACACATAGTAAGTGCCTAACAAGTACCATAATTATCATTATTATTATAATTAGTAGTAGTGGTAGTGTATTCCTGCAAAAATTTGCCAGTCGGAAGAAGATCTAGGTCTTAGATTTCTCCATGCAGTTTTCCACAACAGCCTGAAATTTATCTTCGTGTCTGTCTCTCCCATTACAGCGTGGGCTGAGAGGAGGAATCATGTCTAACTAACCATAGTGTGTTGACCTCTCCCCAGCACAGAACTCTGCACACAGTAAGCCCTCAATAAATGTCATTGATTGGAGTAGAAAACAGGAGGCATCATAAGACTTCTAATCATAATCATCATTTTTCAATAAGAAAGAGAGTGGGGCTGACTTTCCTGGCTTTTCAATAAAGCCAAGAATTTAATCAGAACTTTCTCAACAGTCTAATAATGCCAGTCAACCAGATGCTACCCAGGGAATGTCTTTTTATTGCTATACTGTACTCTCCCAAGTGCTTATTACAGTGTATTGCACACAGTAAGCACTCGATAAATACGATGGAATGAAAGATCTCATTCTGGCTTTCAGATCTTTGGGCAGAATAGCCGATTCTCAATCAATCAATCAATCCATCAACCAATGGTATTGATTGAGGGCCTATAGATGGCTCAGCAGTTGTAAGTGTACCAGAAAAGCTAGTCACAAGTTTTCTATCTTCAAGGAGCTTCTACTCTCATTCATTTATTCAATCATACTTATTGAGCACTTACTGTGTGCAAAGCACTATACTAAGCACTTGGGAGAGTACAATGTAACACTAAAAAGACACATTCTCTGCCCACAATGAGTTCACAGTCTAGAAAGGAAAACAGACATTAATATAAATAATGGAGGAGAAAGACAGGAAAAAAAACATCCAGATAAGTATCATCTTTCCAGAATTAACCAAACTCCTTATCTTTCCACTCAAACCCTGACTTCCCCAGTCTTTCCCATCACTGTAGACAACACCACTATCCTCCCTGTCTCACAAGAGCATTACTTCTGAATTATCCTTGACTCATCTCTCTCATTCCACCCACATATTTGATCTTTCACCAAATCCTGTCAGTTCTAGCTTCACAACATTGCTAAAATCCATGCTTTCCTCTCCATCCAAACTACAACCATTCATTCATTCAATCATATTTATTGAGCACTTACTGTGTGCAGAGCACTGTACTAAGCACATGCTATCATCCGCTATCCCACCTTGATTACTGCATCTCTGCATTCCAGCTGGCCTCCCGTTCTCCCGTCTCTCCCCACTCCAATCCACACTTCATTCTGCTGCCCAGATCATCTAAAAACAAAAATGTTCAGTCCATATCTCCCCACTCCTCAAGAACTTCCAGGGGTTGCCCATCCACCTCTGTGCCAAACAGAAACTCCTCACTGTTTCTCGTTGGCTTTAAAGCAATCAGCTCACCCCATCCTACCTCACCTCACTAATCTCCTATTACAGCCCAGTCTGCACGCTCCACTCATTCATTTGATTGTATTTATTGAGCGCTTACTGTGTGCAGAGCACTGTACAAAGCACTTGAAAAGAACAATCCAGCAATAAAGAGAGACAATCCCTACCCACATCGGGCTCATAGTCTAGAAGGGGGAAGACAGACTTCAAAACAAGTAAACAGGCATCAATATAAATAAATAGAATTATAGATTTATACACATTAAAACAAGTAAACAGGCAATAATCTAAATAAATAGAATTTTAGATGTGTACACATATTCACATGTGCTGTGGGATGGGGAGGAGGGGTAGAGAAAAGGGAGTGAGTCAGAGCGACGGGGAGGGGAGGGGAGCTGAAGAAAAAGGGGGGCTCCTTTAGTTCCAGCTTACTCACCGTGCCCCGATCTCATCTATCTCTCTGCCAACCCCTTTCCCACATCTGCCTCCCCCCAGCCTGGAACCCCCTCTCCCTCCATATACATGACACCACCACTCTCTTCTCCTCCAAAGAACAATTAAGATCACATCTCCTCCAAGAGGCCTTCCCTGATTAAGTCCTCTTCTCCCTGCCTCGTTCTCCCTTCTGCACTGTCTATTCACTTGGATGTGTGGCCTTTGGACATTTGATATTCACCTCAACCCCGCAGCACTTATATCTTTAAATTATTTATTACAAATTATTTATTTATCCAAATTAATGTCGGTCTCACCCTCTAGACCGTTAGCTCATTATAGGCAAGGAATGTGTCGGCTAATTCTGTTGTATTGTACTCTCCCAAGCGCTATGAACAGTGCTCTGCACACAGTAAACCCTCAATAAATGCCATTGATTGATTGATCGATCACACAGCAGACAAGTGGTGGAGCCAGGATTAGAACCCAGGACTCCTGACTCAGAGGCCTGGGTACTCTCCACTAGGCCATGCTATCAATAACGTCATCTCCAAAAACAAAGGACAACTTTCTCTTACTTTGGATGTTTTAACATTTTAATTGGTTTTTCTAATTGTAATCTAGTACTGTTATAAAAATGTGTTTAGAAACTGTGATGCTTACAGCAATGGAACTATTTCAACACTGTATGTATATTTAGAGAGACAGAGCAAAACATGTTTATAAAAAAGACAACGATGACAATTTACTGCCCATTGTCTTCACTGCCCACATTTTGAAAAGCATCCGAGACGAAATGAACAGGATTAAAAAAAACACAAAGAACCAAAATTAATCCCCCATGCCTAAAGCCATTGATGGGATACACTGTTTAAAGTACTCATTTAAAGGAGGGTAAACCCATATTGTTTGTTAAAGATAGGTAAAGATATTCCACATGGTTTCTGAGTCGTCGAATAGATGATGGTTGTTTCCAGAAGTGACGTGGTCCAGGGGAAAGGGGAAGGGGTGTCAAAAAATCTGGGTTCTAATCCAGGCTGTGCTGTGTGACCCTGAATGAGTCACTGAGATTCACGGTGCCTCAGTGTTTTCCTCTGTAAAATGAGGATTAAATACTACCACCTCCCCCTTAAACTGGTAGCCCATGTGCTTGTATCTACTCTAGCACTCGACATGTATCAGTGGTATTTACTGAATGTTTACACTCGACATGTAATAGTAGTTCTTACTGTAAGCAGAGCACTGCACTAAGTGCTTGTGAGTGTATTATTCATATAGTACTATATATACAGTTGGTAGATGTGTTCCCTGCCCTCAAGGATCTTACAGTCTAGAGAGGTGCTTGTACTTAAATAACACAAATATCATTACGATTATTATTCCAAGTCTTCTTTCCCTCAGGACACCTCTTTGTACCTCTGTCATTACACTGACAGGATCTCACTAATTCCGCAAACGCTACGTGTTCAGTGAATGCCACGGATTGATCGACTGACTTCTGGAGAGAAAAGCCATCTTGCTTTCGATGGCTTCCCTTCCAGCAGTTCCATAAGGGCTTAAAATAACAGCCGCCGTCATCTAGAGGATGCCAAAGCTCCTCATGGATGAAGAGTCTCCTGGGAAGCGTTGCTTCCTCGAAGACTGCTACCCATTTCCTCGCTCAGTGCAACCTCAAATGTCTGGAGATGGGGGTGAGGGTCGAGTTTAGCTACTCTTGTGGCCATTCAACTTGGAGCTGATTTTTTTATGGTATTTGTTAAGGGCTTGCATATGAGTCAAACACTGTTCTAAGCAGGGGGTAGACACAGTTAATTAGGTAAGTTAATTAGCTAGTTATTAAGAGAAGCAGTGTGGCCTAGTGGATAGAGCAACAGCCTGGGAGTCAGAAGGACCTGACTTCTAATCCCAGCCCTGGCACTGGTCTACTGTGTGATCTCGGGCAGGTTACTTAACTTCTCTGTGTCTCAGTTGCCTCATCTGCAAAATGGGGATCAAGACTGTGAGCCTCATGTGGGACAGGGATTGTGTCCAACCTGAATAGCTCGTATGAGCTAGTAAGTGCTTAAATGTCATTATGATAATAAATATCATCGTGATAGGTTGGACACGGTCCCTGTCTTACATGGGGCTTACAGTATAAGTAGGAGGGAGTAGAAGAGGAGTAGGGAGCAGAAGGGGGGTAAGAAGTAGGAGGGAGTAGGGAGTAGATGTTATTGAAGACCACACCAAGGGAAGCCCCTAATGGGGCAAGCCATGCTATATCAGCTTCACTGGTCTCCCAATCTCCAGTTTCCACTCCTCCAGACACATTGCAGCTTGGCTGGCTTTCCAAAAAAATCTTTCTAGGAGCGTCTCTCCATTCCTCAGAAAGCAGAAACGCCTAAACATTGGCTTCATAACACTTCAGCGGCTCTCTTCTTCTCTCCTAAACACTCTATTCTTCTACTCTACCACTGGTCTAGAGCCAAATCAGGGGAACAGTGAGTGAGAAAGGGAACGGAGGTGTGAGTTTTGAGAGAGAGGTGCACCTAGAAGCTCCAGCTGGAGAATGGCCCTTTTAGACTGCAATAATAATAATAATATAATAATAATAATGGTATTTTTTAACCACTCACTATGTGCCAGACACTGTACTAAGCTCCAGGGTGGACAAAAGCAAATCAGGTTGGAAACAGTCTCTGTCCCACATGAGGCTCACATTTCTCAATCCCCATTTAAATAATTGTGGCATTTTTAAGTGCATAGTACGTGCCAGGCACTATATTAAGTGTTGGGGTTGATACAAGGAAATCAGGTTAGATACAGTCCCTGTCCCACATGGTGCTCATAAATCTCAATCCCCATTTTACAGATGAGGTAACTGAAGCACAGAGAAGTGAAATGACTTGTCCAAAGTCATACATCAGACAAGTGGTAGAGCCAGGATTAGAACTCATAACTTCTGACTCCCAAGCCCCTGTGCTATCCACTTCACCATGCTACCTCTCCGTAGTGGGCTCCTCCTCTAGACTGAAAGCTTCTTGTGTTCTGGGACAATGTCCACCAGATTATACTGTGCTGTCCCAAGGGCTTATTACAGAGCTGTGCACATAGTAAGCGCTCGATAAATAAAATTTCTTGATGGATTTGATTGACTGGAGACCAGAAGGGTGGTGAAAGATCCATATCTGTAATTTACTTATTTCTAGTAATGTCTGTCTCCCCACCTCTAGAATGTAAGCTCATTATGGGCAGAGAATATGGCATTATACTCTCACAAGCGCTTAGTACAGTGCTCTGCACACAGTAAGCGCTCAATAAGTACAATTGAATGAATGAATGAAACTGAAGATCTGCATGGCATGGTGGATAGAGCATGGGCCTGGGAGACAGAAGGTCATGGGTTCCAATCCTGGCTCCGCCACTTGTCTGTTGTGTGGCCTTGGGCAAGTCACTTCACTTCTCTGGGCCTCAGTTACCTTACCTGTAAAATGGGGATTAAGACTGTGAGCCTCATGTAAAACAGGGACTGTGACTAACCCGATTTTCTTGTATTCACCCCAGGGTTTAGTATAGTGCCTGGCACGTAGTAAACACAAATACCATCATTATTATTATCATTATTATCTGTAATGTACTTATTTTTATTAATAGCCATCTCCCCTCCTCTAGATTCATTGTGGGTAGGAAATGTGTCTGTTTATTATTGTAGTGTACTCTTCCAAGCGCTTCATACAGTGCTGTGCACATAGTAAGCACTCAATAAATACAATTGAACGAATGAATGAAATTGCAGATCTGCAGGGAAGGGAACTGTGACTGTTTCCAGATAGGGAGGGGACTGTTCGGAATAGTTTCAAAGTGAGCATTTCAAATGGAGGGAGACATTGAGAGTCCACAGAGATGGATCTGAAGTCTCTGCTGCCCAAAAGCCAGGAGGAGGAGGAGCAGGCGGAGGAGGGAGAGGAGGGAGCGATCGATTGGAGCAGCGGCGGCTTGGGAAGCCAGCCCCACGGGACACCGATTAGCTCCGGAGAACCAGACCGTCGGCTCTGGACGGACTCGCTGATCTGAATTCTGGTTGCATAGGGAGGAGTGGGAGGAACAGTCGATTAAACGTGCCAGAGGCCTTGCAAAGAAAAGGTAATATTTGGCCAGAGAGACAGTTAAACAGCTAATGCTATTAAGTAAGAGCAATTCTGATGTCCGGGCTTGGCGCTCTTGATTAGGTGCTGAGTTGTCCGTGGAAAACATGCTTCTAGAGGAAAATTAGGGAAAGAAAGATCTGCCCAAGTTTCCCCAAGGTCAATTTTGCCCATCAACTCATCAACAAAACGTCCTTCCCATCTGGGCAAAGGAGGGAAATGAGTTCAAACTGACCTGCCATGGCCCATTCTCATTACATTCTCACAGATTCCTCTGAAGTCAGGGGATGGAGCGGCAGAGAAAAGCCCCAGAGATTTCCAGGTTACCATTTAGCATGGCTTAGTGGATAGAACACAGGCCTGGAAGCCAAGAGGACCTGGGTTCTGATCCCAACTCTGCCACATGTCTGCTGTGTGACTTTGGGTGACAGTTCACCTCTCTGGACCTCAGTTTCCTCATCTGTAAAATGGGAATTAAGGGTGTGAGCCCCGTGTGGGACAGGAACTGTGTCCAACCTGATTAACTTGTATCTACTCCAGTGGTTAGAACACTTACTCACATAGTAAGTGCTGAACAAGTACCATAATGATTATCATTATTTAACCTCCACTCTATCTACAGTGCTCTCAATTTGAACTTGGCCAATGACTTCTGAGAATCACACTAGTTCTGCCTTCTAGAAAATAATTCCCTTCAGAAAGGAGAAACGTCAACTCTTGGTTTGCTCTCCTCTTCCCTGTTGTATTTCTCCCATGTGCTCCCTAGAAATCATGTGGGAGGATTCCAGCTGCCTCATTTTTTGAATTATAATAATATTTACGATTCAATTAGTATCGACAATATGAATATAATAATATGGGGAGCAGCGTGGCCTAGTGGAAAGAGCACAGGCCTTGAAGTAGGAGGATCTGGGTTCTCATCCTGGCTCTGCCACTTGTCTGCTGTGTGATCTTGGGCAAGGCTCTGTGAAATCATCTGTAAAATGGGGATTAGATCCTCTTCCCTCTTAGTCTGTGAACGTCTTGTTGAAGGGAGGGAATGTGTCTATTTATTGTTATATCGTACTCTCCCAAGCACTTAGATCAGTGCTTTGAACACAGTATGTGCTCAATACATATGACAATGAGTGAATGAATGTGTGGCAAGGAGCAAGGACCGTCTCCAACCTGATCATCTGGAAATTATCCCAGTGCTTAGAAGAGTGTTTGGCACACAATAAGCACTTACCAAATACTCATTATTACTACTATAATTATTATCACTGTAATTATTATCTAAGCATTTATTCTGTGCCAAGAACTGTACTAATCATTGAGGTAGATAAGTGGATCAGACACAGCCCCCGTCCACACGTGACTCACGGTCCAAGGGGAAGGGAGAACAGTACTTGAATAATAATGTTATTTGTGAAGCGCTTACTATGTGTCAAGCACTATTCATACACACTGCGGTAGATACGAGTTATTCAGGTCAGACACAGTTCCTATCCCACATGGGGCTCACAGTCTGAACAGGAGAGAGAAAAGGTATCGAACCCCCATTTTGCAGTGGAGGAAGTGACTTGCCCATGGTTACACAGCAGGCAAATGGCAGAGCTAGGACTAGAACCCAGGTCCTCTGATTCCCAGGCCCGGGCTCTAACCATTAGGCTACACGGCTGCACCATCCCAGGCCCTGTCTCCTGGGCGAGCTGATCTGGCCACCATCTGTGCTCAGTAAAGCCGATCTCCACATGCTTCCACTCCTCTTAGCATCCCTCCCCTTGTCCCCTTGTCGGAGGGAGGGGGAAGAAGTATCCCTGACACGTCTTTTTCCATCCTTCCCTCTGTTCACAACATCCCTGTTTTCTCTCAATGTCACCACAAACCACCCACCTCCAGCTATGCCTGCCAAGCCTATTTCCAACCACTCTAAATTTCTATTTCACTGTGGTCTCTGGACACCCCCTCCTCCTCCACCTCCCTGCTCCATCATCATCATCAATGGTATTTATTGAGCACTCACAGTGCACAGGGCACTGCACTAAGTGCTAGGGAGAGGACAGAATAACAGAGTTGGTAGACACGTCCCCTGACCACAGTAAGCTTACAATCTAGTGGATGAGCTGCAGCCTTTATCTTGGAACAGTTTTTAATCCCATTCATTCTACCTTCAAGAAGCGGCTTCCTTCTGACAACATTTATATCCCAAATTGCTCACCCTTAAGGCACCTTGTCTCCTTTCCTTCCCCTCGGGTCCTGAGGAAAGGTAGAGAATTGGGTCCTTTCAGGTGCCACTTTCAGATAATATTCTCCTCCATCTCTCACCTCTAGGTCATCATCATTCTACATCCACCTCTTAGTAATAATAATAATGAAGGTATTTGTTAAATGCTTACTATGTGCCAGGCACTGTTCTAAGCACTGGAGTAGATACAAGATAATCAGGTTGTCCCATGTGGGGCTCACAGTCTTAATCCCCATTTTACAGATGAGGCAATTGAAGCAAAGAGAAGTTAAGTGATTTGCCCAAAGTCCCACAGCTGATAAGTGGGAGAGCCGGGATTGGAACACATGACCTCTGACTCCCAAGCCTGTGCTCTTTCCACTAAGCCATGCTGCTTTTCCTGTAATAATGATGGTATTTGTTAAGTGCTTACTATGTGCCAAGCACTGTTCAAAGTGCTGGGGTAGATACAAGATTACCAGGTTGTTGCATGTGGGGCTTACAGTCTTCATCCCCATTTTTACAGATGAGGTAACTGAAGCACAGAGAAGTTAAGTGATTTGCCCAAAGTCACACAGCTGACAAGTGGCGGAGCTGGGATTAGAACCCACAACCTCTGACTCTCAAGCCCGTGTTCTTTCCACTGAGCCATGATGCTTCTCTTCCACCTTTCACTCCTGCTAGTAGCTGCTGTTATCGACCACCTTCTAGGAAATGGATTAATTTGATGCCTTTCTCACCTTCTTCTGCTCATTTCCCATCACCTGCCCTGCTAATTAGGAGTATATGACATTTAGAAAGCACTTACTCTGTGCTAAGCTATGTGTTAAGTTCCAACAAGAGTACATCTCCCACACACCTCCCACACAGAGGTCTCTGATCTTTGATCTCATCCAATTTTCTCAGGTTATCGTACTCCATTTAGCCGCCATATCCAAACTACCTTCCCTTGATGACAAAAATGGATGCTCTCAACACTACCGTCTCTACCAAATTCAACTCATTCGCTCCCCTATAGCTCAATGCTCTCATGCCTGGATCACCATCACCGTCCAGCTCCTTCACTCTTGTACACGAGCCGCCGAGCGCTGCTGGTGGAAATCTAGATGTCAGGCCGGCCTCATCCACGTCAAGTTTATCATTGCTCACTTTAAACTCTGCCCCGCAAAATGATTTCTCCATGTTTATTGACACTCACGCCCATCACCCTTGCCAGTTGTTCTGGATGTTAAACTCCTTTTTCAAGCCCCGTCCCGCCACCTCCTCAATCGCTTGCCCCTAATGACCGGGCCATCTACTTTATTGAGATAATTGAAATTATCAGGTGTGATTTCCCTAAAATCTCCTTTGTTCTTTTCCAGTCCCTCTCTCCTCCTGCCCCTTCGACTCTCCCATTTTTTTCAGCAATGTCTCCAGAAAAGATCTCCTGCCTTCTCTCAAAATCCAACCCACCCGCCTGCACTTCTGACTGTATCCCTTCATACCTTACTAAAACACTTTCCCTCTCCCTTCTTCCCTCCTTGATTGCCATCTTCAACTGTTTGCTCTCCAATGGGATTGAGACAAGTGGTACAGACACTGTGTCCAACCCGATTTGCTTGTATCCACCCCAGTGCTTAGTACAGTGCCTGGCACACAGTAGTGCTTAACAAATACCATAATTCTTCTTCTTCTTCCCCACTGCTTTCAAACATGCTTGTATCTTCTGTATCCAAAAAAACCCTCCCTTGACCCCATGGCTCCCTCCAGTTATTGCCCCATCTCCCTCCTAACCATTCCTCTCCAAACTCTTTAACTCAGTTGTCTATACCAACCGTTTCAAGTTCCTTTCCCCCAGTTCTCTCCTTGACCCCCTCCAATCTGGCTTCCGTCCCCTTCGCTCCACAGAAACCGCCCACTCAAAAGTCACCAGTGAACTCCTTCTTGCCAAATCCAGTGGCCTCTTCTGAATCCTAATCCTCCTTGACCTCTCAACTGCCTTTGACATGGTTGACCAACCCTCCTCCTGGAAACATTATCCAACCATGGCTTCACTGACACTGTCCTCTCCTGGTTCTCCTCCTATCTCTCTGGCTGCTCATTCTCAGTCTCTTTCCCAGGCTCCTCCTCTCCCTCCCCTTCCCCCTCACACCAACTGCGGGGGGATCTCTCAAGGTTCAGCTCTGGGTCCCCTTCTAGTCTCCATCTACACTCACTCCCTTGGAGAACTCAATAGCTTCCACGGCTTCAACTTCCACCTCTATGCGGATGACTCCCAAATCTACATCTCCAGCCCTGATCTCTCTCCCTCTCTGCAGTCTTGCATCTCCTCCTGTCTTCAAAACATCTCTACTTGGATGTCTCCCGTCACCTGTCACTCATCCTTATCTTCCCACCCAAACTCTGCCCCCCGCCTGATTTTCCCATCACTGTAGACAGCACCATGATCCTTCCTGTTTCACAAACCAGTAACCTTGGTGTTATCCTTTACTCATCTCTCTCACTCAAAACACATATTCAATCCATCACTAAAACTGTTGGTTCAACCTAAACAACATTGCTAAAATCCACTCCTTCCTCTCCATCCAAACTGTTACCTTGTTAATCCAAGCAATCATTCCATCTCACCTTGATTTACTAAGTCAGCCTGCTTGCTGACCTCCCTGCCTCATGAAAACCCATCTGCCCATCTGGGCATCTGTCTACAGGTCTGCTTGTGAATGCTCTCCTCCATGCCCATGATGATCCTTAATTATTACTATTATTATTATGGCATTTGTTAAGCGCTCACTATGTGCCATGCACTGTGCTAATCGCTGAAGTGGATTCAAGCAAATCAGGTTGGACACTGTCCCTGTCCCTGGTGGAACTCAGTCTTAATCCCCATTTTCCAGATGAGGGAACTGAGGCCCAGGGAAGTGAAGTGGCTTGCCCAAGGTCACACCGCAGACAAGTGGCAGAGCCAAAATTAGAACCCAGGTCCTTCTACTCCCAGGCCCGGGCTGTATCCATTAGGCCACGCTGCTGCAGTGTGCTTGCCTGTATCTGTTCTGGAGCATAACAGTTTGTCTGTCAGATTTTACATGCATATGTATTCACCTCCTTATATGTCTATTTTTCCTTCTGTGCGTGTATGTGTGTGTGTAGGGAATGTGTCTGTTTTATTGCTATATTTTACTCACCCAATTGCTTAGTACGGGGCTCTGCACACAATAAGCACTCAATAAATACGATTGACTGACTGTCAAGGGGATGCTAGTGGTTGTCTCCCCCATGGCACTGAAAACACCTGGAGTCATTATCTTTGCTTCAGTAGCACTTTGGTCTCTGCCCCCTGGAGCTGGAAAAAGCCACGAGGTGGAGCCAAAATAGCAGGGTTTTTTTTTAATGGGATTTGTTAAACACTTACTATGTGTCAGGCACTGTGCTATGCTCTGGAGTAGGTACAAGCTAATCAGGTTGGACACAGTCCCTGTCCCACATAGGGCTCACAGTTTTAATTCCCACTTTACAGATGAGGGAACTGAGGCACAGGGAAGTTAAGACGGTCATCCTGGAGAGACGCCTCCAGAGACCGCTCCTCTCAAACTAGGAACCTTCCTAGCTGGGGCAGCCCCTGGTCATCAGAGTCGGCAACAGGCAATGGTCTTTATTTATCTATTATCTATTCTTACTGTGTGTAGAGCACTGTGCTGAGCGCTTGGGAGAGTACAACATAACAGACACCTTCTCTGCCCACAACGAGTTCACTCTCTAAAGAGAGTGTGGCCCATATTCCCTGGAATAAAGGCTGAGCACAGGTTCATTCATTCATTCTCCCAGAGGTCCAGTGGTCATCCTCAGTCGCCCCAGTAGCCATCGCCAGTCACCAGTGGCCATTCACAGTCCCCAGTGGCCATTCACAGTCCCCGGTGATCATTGCTAGTCCCCCTTTGGCTATCCCCAATCCACCAGGGGCCACCCTCAGTCCCCAGTGGCCATTTCCAGTTTTAGTGGTCATCCCAGTCCCCAGTGACCATTTCCAGTCTCCCAGAGGCCTTCCCTGTGTCCAGCAGTCATTCCCATTCCCCCAGTGGAGGTCCCTAGTCCCAAGCAGCCATCCCCAAAAGTCATACCTAGCTCCCAGTGGTCATCCTCAGTGGTCAATCCCAGTCTCCCAGTGGTCATCCCAAATCCCCCAGTGGCCACTCATAGTCATCAGTGACCATTGCCAGTCCTCCACTGGCCAGCTCCAACTCCCCAGGTACCACCCTCAGTCCCCAGAAGCCATTTGCAGTACCCAGTGGTTATCCTCAGTACCAGGCGACCACCCCCATTTCCCAATGACCACCCCCAGCCTCCCAGTGGCCTTCCCTGTGTCCAGTGGTCATCCCCACTCCCCCAGTGAACATCCCCAGTCTAGAGCAGCTATCCCCATCTCCCAGTGGTTATCCTCAGCCTTCAATGGTCACACCCAGTCTCCCACATTGGTCACCCCAAGTTCCCCAGTGGTCATCCCCAGTTCCCCCATTAGCCATTTCCAGTCCCCAGTGGCCACCCTCAGTCCCCAGCGGTCATTCACAGTCTCCAGGCACTCAAGCAACAATTTCCAGTCCTCAGCGGTCATTCCCAGTTCTCCGTGGTCATTCAGTCAATCGTATTTATGGAGCACATACTGTGTGCAGAGCACTGTACTAAGTGCTTGGAAAGTACAATGCAGCAATAGAGACAAAACCTGCCCACACCCAGTGGCCATCCCCAATTCCCGGTGATCATCTACCGTCTCCCAGAGAGGCCTCCCCTCTGTCCGGTGACCACCTCCAGTCCCGAGCCGCAATCCTCAGTAAGTCACCCCCAGGAGGAAGAGGAGGAGGAGGAGGAGGAAAAGAAGCAGATGCAACAACAAGGTAGGGAGGATAAATTAATACACGGAGCACCTACTGTATGCAGAGCACTGTACTAGGAGAGTGGGAGAGCAAAATAGAAAGAAGAACCACAGTTCCAAGTACCTTTTTCCCATCCTTTAGCACCCTTTTCCCCAGCTTCCTCCTCTCCTCCACCTGTTTTTCCATCTCTTCCCTTTTCCCCATCTCTCCTTCTTTCTCCATCTCTTCCTCCCTCATCCTCTCACACTCCCTCCCCGGGCAGGAGGTTCCCATCAAGGTCGCCCCCATGCTCAAAGTGAAAAAATGATACATGGGTGGGTGTGGGTGTGTGTATAATAATAATGACATTCCCATGCTCAAAGTGAAAAAGTGATACATGGGTGGGTGTGGGTTTATGTATAATAATAATGACATTTATTAAGCGCTTACTATGTGCAAAGCACTGTTCTAAACGCTGGGTGTGTCTGCGTATGTGTGTGTCTGTGTGTTCTTGTCAGGTCCCAGCTGACAACTGGAGATCTGGGGGTCTTGGGGGATCTGGGGACCTAGGGGGTCGGAGGGGGAGCTGCAGTGGAGCCATGGTCTGGGGTGGAAGGGAGAGCAGGGGAAGGGCGACAGGGCAGCTGTGGGATGGGGACAGGGGGAGCAAGGGCCGCAAAGGTCAGAGAACCAGCGTGGCTCAGCGGAAAGAGCCCGGCCTTGGGAGTCAGAGGTCGTGGGTTCTAATCCCGCTCCGCCGCTCGTCCGCTGTGTGACCTTGGGCAAATCACTTCACTTCTCTGGGCCCCAGTTCCCTCATCTGGAAAATGGGGGTGAAGACTGGGAGCCCCACGGGGGACAACCTGATCACCTTGGGTCTACCCCAGCGCTTAGAACGGCGCTTGTGGCACATAGTAAGCGGTTAACAAATATCACCATCATCATCAGAGGAAAGTGAGAGCGGACGGGGGGTGGGGGCCGGGGGAAGGTAGAGGCGGGCGCTAGGACCTGGTGGGGCCGTCCCTGGGCTGGGAGGGGAGAGGAGGAGGAGGAGGAGGAAGAGAAGGAGGAGGAGGAGGAGCGGGGGCGACTGGGGAAGCCCAGTCCACACTTCCCGGGCAGCTCGCCCGCCAGCGCTCCGCTCCGCTCCGGCTCCACTCCGGCTCTGGGTTCAGATCCAGCCCGGGCTCCGGCTCCGCTCCGGCTCTGAGTTCAGGTCCAGCCCGGGCTCCGGATCCGGCTCCACTCGGGCTCTGGGTTCAGATCCAGTCCAGGCTCCGGCTCCACTTCGACGCCGGCTCCAGCCGGGGCTGCGGCTCCGCTCCGGCTCTGGGTTCAGGTCCAGCCCGGGCTCCGGCTCCACTTCAGCTCCGGCTCCAGCCCGGGCTCCGGCTCCGCTCCGCTCCGGCTCTGGGTTCAGGTCCAGCCCAGGCTCCGGCTCCAGCCCGGGCTCCGGCTCCGGGTTCAGATCCAGCCCGGGCCCCGGCTCCACTTCAGCTCCGGCTCTGGGTTCAGGTCCAGCCCAGGCTCCGGCTCCAGATCCAGCCCGGGCTCCGGATCCACTTCAGCTCCCGCTCCGGCTCTGGGTTCAGATCCAGCCCGGGGTCCGGATCCACTTCAGCTCCGGCTCCGGGTTCAGGTCCAGCCCAGGCTCCGGCGCCAGCCCGGGCTCCGGCTCCGGGTTCAGATCCAGCCCGGGCTCCGGCTCCGCTCCGGCTCTGGGTTCAGATCCAGCCCGGGCTCCGGATCCACTTCAGCTCCGGCTCCGGGTTCCGATCCAGCCCGGGCTCCAGCTCTCTTGCGTCTCCGGGTTCAACCCTGCTCTGGGTTCAGATCCATCCCGGGCTGCAGCTGTCTTCCGACTCCGGCTGCAGCACAGGTTTCGGCTCCTGCTCCTGCTCCGGCTCCGGCTCCGGCTCCGGCTCCTGCTCCTGCTGCGGGTCCCGCCCCAGCCCAGCCCAGCCCAGCCCGCGCCTCCTCCCGCTCTCCGAGCCCGGGCCGCCTAAGGCAGCGCTGGGAGCCGCGGACTCCCCTGTCCCCTGTCCCCTGTCCCTGTGCCCTGTGCCCTGTGCCCCATGGGCCGCCGCTCCCAGGACACGTCGGGGCGCAGTTGCCCACCTGCCCCCAAACCTCGCCCGTCTCTCCTAGCCCCCATCCCCTCTGTCCTAGCCCCCAGCCCATCCCCTCTGTCCTAGCCCCCAGCCCATCCCCTCTGTCCTAGCCCCCAGCCCAGCCCTTCTGTCCTAGCCCCCAGCCCAACCCCTCTCTCCTAGCCCCCATCCTCTCTGTCCTAGCCCCCAGCCCAACCCCTCTCTCCTAGCCCTCGTCCCCTCTGTCCTAGCCCCCAGCCCATCCCTTCTCCTAGCCCCCATCCCCTCTCTCCTAGCCCCCAGCCCCGCCCCGCCCCTCTCAGCCCCCAGCCCATCCCCTCTGTCCTAGCACCCAGCCCATCTCCTCTGTCCTAGCCCCCAGCCGATCCCCTCTGTCCTAGCCCCCAGCCCATTTCCGCTGTCCTAGTCCCCAGCCCCTTTCCTAACCCCCAGCCCCTCCCCTCTGTCCTAGCCCCCAGCCTAACCCCTCTGTCCTAGCCCCATCCCCTCTGTCCTAGCCCCCAGCCCATCCCCTCTCCTAGCCCCCAGTCCATCCTCTGTCCTAGCCCCCAGCCCAGTCCCTCTGTTCTAGCCCCCAGCCCATCCCCTCTCTCCTAGCCCCATCCCCTCTGTCCTAGCCCCCAGCCCATCTCCTCTCTCCTAGCTCCCAGCCCAGTCCCTCTCTCCTAGCCCCCATCCCCTCTGTCCTAGCCCCCAGCCCATCTCCTCTATCCTAGCTCCCAGCCCAGCCCCTCTCTTCTAGCCCCCATCCCCTCTGTCCTAGACCCCAGCCCATCCCCTCTCTCCTAGTCCCCAGCCCCTCTGTCCTAGCCCCCAGCCCCTCGCCTCCAGCCCATCCCAGCGCAGCCTCTGCGGCTGGGAGACCCGAGCACCGGGGTCCGGAATCTGGGCTGAGACGGGCCGGGGCCGGGGGACGGTCCGGGAGGGGGTGGGGGGACGCCGCCTGGTCCAGAGACCCCCGTCTCCCCCTTCCACCCCCGGGACCCCCCCAGAGGACCCCTCCCTACAGGCGGCAAGGATTGGGGGAGTCTCCGGAGGCGCAGGACCAACCGACCTCGCCATGCCTGGGGCCAAAGCCCCGAGAAGCAGCGTGGTCTAGTGGTTAGAGCCCGAGCCCGGGCTTCAGAAGGTCATGGCTTCCCCTCCCGGCTCCGCCACCTGTCTGCTGGGTGACCTTGGGCGAGTCACTTAACTCCTCCAGGCCCTCGCCTGGGATGGAGCCCGTTATTGGGTAGGGACCGTCTCCATCTGTTGCCAGACTGTCATTTCCCAGCGCTTAGTCCAGTGCTCTGCGCCCAGTAGGCGCTCAATAAATAGGATTGGATGCATGGAGCCCGGCAGACCCCCTCGGCCGGCGTCCCCCCCAGAGCCGGGCCCGTAGTGAGCGCCCTGGGGCTTCTCATTGGGGGGATCCAGCGGTCCGGCCGTGGAGCCCCTTGTTGGGTAGGGACCGTGTCTATTTTTTGCCGAATTGTTTTTCCCAAGCGCTTAGTCCAGTGCTCTGCACACAGTCAGCGCTCAATAAATACGATTGAATGAATGAATGAATGTCTCCATCAGTTGCCGAATTGTCCTTTCCAAGCGCTTAGTCCAGTGCTCTGCGCACAGTAAGCGCTCAATAAAGACGATTGAATGAATGATTGATTTTATCTGTGGCCTAATTTTCCTTCCCAAGCGCTTAGTTCAGTGCTCTGCCCACAGTAAGCGCTCAACAAATGAATGAATGAATGATTGTCTCTATCTGTGGCCTAATTGTCCTTCCCAAGCGCTTGTTCCAGTGCTCTGCACACAGTCAGCGCTCAATAAACGAATGAATGATCGTCTCTGTGGCCTAATTGTCCTTTCCAAGCGCTTAGTCCAGTGCTGCGCCCCCAGTCAGTGCTCAATCAAGACGATCGAATGAATGAAAGAATGAACAAACAGATACGATTGATTGATGTCTCTGTGGGTGAAATGTCCTCTCCCAAGCGCTTAGTCCACAGTCAGCGCTCAATAAAAAGTGGCCGATTTGTCCTCTCCCAAGCGCTTAGTCCGGTGCTCCGCCCGCAGTCAGCGCTCAATAAATACGACCGAATGAATGAATAAGTGTTGGGTAGGGACTGTCTCTATATGTTGCCAACTTGTACTTCCCAAGCGCTTAGTACAGTGCTCTGCACACAGTAAGCGCTCCATAAATCCGACTGATTGATTGACTGATTGATTGAATGATCGTCTCTGTGGGCGAATCGTCCTGTCCGAAGCGCTTAGACCAGTGCTCCCCAGTCAGCGCTCCATAAAGACGACCGAATGATTGAGCGTGTCCATCTGTGGCCCAATCGTCCTCTCCCGAGCGCTCAGACCAGTGCTCCCCAGTCAGCGCTCCATAAAGACGACCGAATGAATGATAGTGTCCATCTGTGGCCGAATCGTCCTCTCCCAAGCGCTCAGTCCAGCGCCCAGCCCCCAGTCAGCGCTCCATCAAGACGACTTACCGAATGAATGGAGCCGGGAAGCGCCACGTGCTCCCCGCCCGGGCCGGGCAACTCGACGACGGCTTCCTCGGGCCCCTGCGGGCCCGGGCCTGGCGAGGCCGGGCCTTACCAGGACGCCCTGGGACTGACAGGCAAGGCCCTGCTGGCCGCCCTGTTGGCCCTGCTGACCCTGGCCACCCTCCTGGCCAACGCCTTCGTCATCGCCACGGTGCGCCGGACCCGCAAGCTGCACAGCCCGGCCAACTACCTGATCGCCTCGCTGGCCGCCACCGACCTGCTGGTGGCCCTCCTGGTCATGCCGGTGAGTACGGCCTACACGGTGACGGGCCGCTGGACCTTCGGCCAGGGGGTGTGCGACTTCTGGCTGCTGTCGGACATCACCTGCTGCACGGCCTCCATCCTGCATCTCTGCGCCATCGCGCTGGACCGCTACTGGGCCATCACCGACGCCGTGGACTACTCGGCTCGCCGGACCCCTCGCCGGGCGGCCACCATGGTGGCCCTGGTGTGGGGCCTGTCGGTGGCCATCTCCTTGCCGCCCCTCTTCTGGCGCCAGGCCCGGGCCGGGCCGGGCTCGGCCTGTGCCGTCAACACTGACCACATCCTCTACACCGTCTACTCCACCGTGGGCGCCTTCTACCTGCCCACCCTGCTGCTCATCGCGCTCTACGGCCGCATCTACGCCGAGGCCCGCTCGCGCATCCAAAAGCAGGCGCCGGGCCCCGCCGCCCGGGGTCCCTCCGTGGGCAAGAGGCTGACCCGCGCCCGGCTGCTGCCCCCGCCCGAGTCCCCCGGCTCCGCCGGGGTGGTCCCCCCGGCCGGCATCCGCGTCCGGCTGTCCGACGCCCTCCTGGAGAAGAAGCGCCTGGCCGCGGCCCGGGAGCGCAGGGCCACCCAGACCCTGGGGGTCATCCTGGGGGCCTTCATCGGCTGCTGGCTGCCCTTCTTCATCCTGTCCCTGCTGCTGCCCATCTGCAGGGAGGCCTGCCCCTTCCCCGCCGCCGCCTTCGACTTCTTCACCTGGCTGGGCTACCTCAACTCCCTCATCAACCCGCTCATCTACACCCTGTCCAACGAGGACTTCCGACAGGCCTTCCACAAGCTGGTCCGCGCCCCCTGCCCCGCCTGCTGCCCCTGCCCGCCCTGAGACAACGGGGACCGCCGGGCCCGGTTGGACTCCGGGCCAGGGAACCGGGGAAAGAGGGGAGCGACCCGGGCCCGTGCGCCCAGGACCTGTGCGCTCCGGATCCGTGCACCCTGGACCCGTGCGCTCCAGACCTGGGCACCCTTGGCCCGTGCTCCCTGGACCCGTGTGCTCCAGACTCGTGAGCCCTGGCTTCTTGAGCCCCGGATCTGTGCTCTCCAGAACTGTGAGCCCTGGGTCCATGCGCTCCGGACCCGTGCGCCCAGGAACGGGGAGCCCCGGATCCGTGTGCCCAGGACCTGTGAGCCCAGGACCCGTGCGCCCTGGATCCGTGAGCCCTGAATCTGTGAGCCCCGGATCCGTGCGCTGCAGACCCGTGAGCCCCGGACCCGTGTGCTCCAGACCCGTGCACCCTGAGCCCGTGCTCCCTGGATCCGTGCTCTGCAGACCTGTGTGCCCTGGGCCCGTGCGCTCCAGATCCGTGCTCCCAGGACCCGTGTGCTCCAGACCCGTGCGCTCCGGACCTGTGCATCCTGGGCCCGTGTGCTCCGGACCCGTGCGCCCTGGCTCCGTGAGCCCTGGACGGGGTGAGCCCCGGATCTGTGCGCTCCAGACCCGTGAGCCCTGGGTCCATGCGCTCCGGGACTGTGTGCCCAGGAACGGGGAGCACCGGATCCGTGCACCCAGGAACCATGTGCTCCAGATCCGTGAGCCCCGGACCCGTGTTCTCCAGACCCGTGCGCCCAGGACCCGGGAGCCCCAGACCCGTGAGCCCCGCACCCGTGCGCTCCGGAGCTGTGCACCCTGAGCCCGTGCGCCCTGGATCTGTGCTCTGCGGACCCGTGTGCCCTGGGCCCGTGCGCTCCAGATCCGTGCGCCCAGGACCCGTGTGCTCCAGACCCGTGAGCTCCGGACCTGTGCACCCTGGGCCCGTGCTCTACGGACCCGTGAGCCCAGGACCCGGGAGCCCCGAATCCGTGCACCCTGGACCCGTGCGCTGCGGACACGTGTGTTCCAGACCTGTGCACCCTGGGCCCGTGTGCTCCAGACCCGTGCGCCCTGGATCCATGCTCTGCGGACCCATGTGCCCTGGCCCGTTCGCCCCGGATCCATGTGCCCAGGATGGGGGAGCCCCGGATCCGTGTGCTGCGGACACGTGCGCCGCGGACCCATGAGCCCTGGGCCCGTGCACTCCTAGACCCGTGCGCCCCGGACCCGTGCGCCCAGGATTGGAGAGCCCTGAAACCGTGCACCCTGGACCCGTGCGCTCCAGATTTGTGCACCCTGGGCCCATGCTCTCTGGACCCCTGAGCCCTGGACCCGTGCGTCCTGGGCCCGTGTGCTCCGGATCCGTGTGCTCCTGACCTATGCACCCTGGGCCCATGTGCTGCGGACACATGCTCTCCAGATCCGTGTGCACTGGACCCGTGTGCTCCCGACCTGTGCGCCCTGGGCCCGTGTGCTCCCGACCTGTGCACCCTGGGCCCGTGCGCTTTGGACCCGTGCACCCTGGACCCGTGCTCTGTGGACCTGTGAGCCCTGGACCAGAGAGCCCCTGATAGCGCACCCAGGACCCGTGTGCTCCCAATTTCTGTGCCCTGGACCCGTGCTCTGCAGACCCTTGTGCCCTGGGCCTGTGTGCTCCGGACCCCTGTGCCCAGCACCGGTGAGCCCCAGAACCAAGCACCCTGGGCCCGTGAGCTGTGGACCTGTGCTCCCCCTGTCCTGACCAGGAACCCAGCAAGCTCCAGCCCGGTCACCACCCTACGTGGGTTGGCACGGACCTGCCCTGGGCGCGGGGAGACTAAAGTTCCCCCTTCACCCCCAGACAGAGGCCTGGCAGCGACACCCCCCACCCTCTCCTCCAGGTCCCCTTCAACAAGTCAAGCCATCTCCATGCACAGCCAGAGCCATGCCCACTGTGCCCACCAACTCCCACCCTGGCCTCCCCCAAGGGTGCAAACCCACCCCCGCCGCCGCCCTTGGCACAGCAGTGAGGTGAGACCCGCGGGGTTACTCGCCTTAAGGGAAAGAAAGAAGCTTCAGTTTACTTGCCTTGTCCGGAGTTGGGGGGAGGGGGTTTAGACGAGGCCTCCATTTGAATTTTCTTGGAGTACCCCCTCCTCCAGTAAGCAGGACCACCACTGTCCAAGATTGGAAGGGGTGGGGGGTGGGGAAGAATTCTGCCTCTGACCCTGGGCCACTCAAGGTCATCCTGAGCCATTGCTCTTCAACCCCAAACCAGACTGGCAGGTTGCAGACGTTCCTGAGCGGAAAAGTCCGCACACTCGTGCATACCCACAAACACACTCATACCTTCTGCGTGCACCAACTTTTCTCTTGAAACACTCCCACCCGGTGCCACAACAGCTGGGATCAAAGCTCAGAGGCAAAAAAACAACCAGGTAATTTTTGTTGAAAACACAGCCCAACCGAAAGAGACTTTGGCTGGCTCGTCCCAAGGTTTCACTCTGGTATTTCTCTTTAACTTGCGAGTTGAAGGGGAATAGTCTGAGGGCAGGTAATTTGCGATGAGGTGAATGGATGGCTTTGCTCTGCACGGGAGGTGGGGTGTCAGCTCAGCTCCCTTTCAAGGCCCGGGAGAGAGGGAAGAGGCACGGAGTCTCCTGGGAGAATCCCGATTCTACCCTCGAACAGGCTGGAGTCCTTCCTTCACAGGACAGAGAGTGGAGACGAGGGTGCTTGTCATGAACCAGATTCCTATCGCTCTTTAAAGGACGAAAGGGCAAGCGTGGGCATTCCCCTGGCTTTAACCAAACCGCAATTACAATCTCCCTGGGATGGTGCAGTCCATGTTTCCCACTTAAGCCTGGCCACACACTCATCCACACCGATTCCCAAGCCCTGATCCATCTAGAAATCGGCTATGTAAATTCCCAAATCCTAAAAACGGTCCCGCGTGGGCCTGAACCCATCGCACGTTCTGAAACAGCTTCGTCACCGCACAGAGAATGGTTAAAAATCTGGATGCACTTTCAAATGAAATAATACCTTGTTTACCTACGGTTTATCCTAGTTTTGCCTTTTCATCAAGAGGAGTTCCAGGTCATTCCGGCAGAAAAGTCCTGTGCGTATTTGGCACAGTTTGCTGGGGTAGAATTGCCTATAGCATTCCTCCTCTCAACAAACATGTAATTGAAAATGCAATTTAAAAAATGTTAAATAAAAGTCTTTACCGAGTTCTAAAGAGCGCTTGATCACAATCTTACTTTCAACTGGTGGCCGTTCGCCTTGACTGTTCAGTGTTAGGTTTAGCCCTTCCCTGGAGCCTCTGGGAAGAGGTTATTGAGGATGAATGATACCGCCAGCTACAGTCAGAAACTCGTTTTTTAGCGGACGTGTTTGATCTTCCTTTTAGGCCCGTATTTGATGGGTTTCTCTTCTGGATAACTCCAGTCGATGGAATAGCAAACGACACAGCGTGCTGGGAAGCAGAACGGCATTGCGGAGAGAGCACAGGCCCGGAGCGCGGGTTCTAATCCCGGCTCCGCTGTCTGTCTGCTGTGCGACCTTGGGTAAATTGCTTCACTTCTCTGGGCCTAAGTCATCTCATCTGAAAAATGGGGGTTGAGACTGTGAGCCCCACATGGGGCAGGGACTGTGTTCAACTCGATTGGCTTGTTACCCCCCCAGGGCTTAGTACAGTGCCTGGCACATATAGTCAGCGCTTAACCAATACCATCATTTTTTTCTTCCAAAAGGCACATCTTATACTTGGCCCAATGGAAAGAGGATGGGCCTGGAAGTCAAAAGATCTGGGTTCTAATTCCGCTCAGCCACTTGTCTGCCATGTGATCTTAGGCAAGTCAGTTCACTTCTCCGTGCCTTAGCGAACTCATCTGGAAAATGGGGATGAAGAGAACGAGCTCCATGTCGGGCAGGGACTGTGTCCAAACTGATTAACTTGCATCTATCCCACTTAATACAGTGTCTGGCACATAGTAAATGCTAAAACAAAATACAGTTTAAATGTGCCATAATCCCCCTTGCGGGCAGGGAATGTGTCTCCCAACTCTGTTATGTTGTATTCTCCCAGTGCGCTGCACACGGTAAGCATTCAATAAATACTATCGATTGATTGATTACATGCAATGAGCAACTGGTGTTCAGATTGCTTTAGGTACAAACAGTGAACAAGCAAACAGGAGTCTGCTATGGAAATTGAGGAAATTTTCTTTACCTGAAAATCCCACCATCAGATAGCAGAGGACAACAGTATCTGCCAACCCCCTGCTGCCGAAACTGATGGAAAACATTCTTGAGAAATAGATAAGCCAGTTTTGGGATTTGTAATGCTCCCAGTGGCTTTAAGAAATGGTCAGGAATATCATTTTTCAGGGTATTTGTTAAGTGCTTATTATGTGCCAGGAACTGTACTGACCACTAGGATAAATACAAGCCAATCAGATTGGGTGCAGTCCATCTCCCACGTGGGGCTCATCCCCATTTTACAGATGAGGAAACAAGCACAGAGAAGTTAAGCAACTGGCCCAAGGTCACACAGCAGGTAAGTGGTGGAGTCGGAATTAGCACCCAGGTCCTCCTGACTCCTCAGCCTGTGCTCTATCCCCCAGGCCTTGCTGCTTCTCAGTGTTTCTTGGGTGTTTGACAAAGTTCTTGCCTTCTTAAGGTTGAAAACATACTCATTCATTAACTCTTTTGATTTTAGCAAGAAATCCCTTCTATGTCTTTTGGGGACAGCTTTTAAAGAATCCCTATCAAGGGGAAATTTAAACTAGGTGGGAAAAAGACAACTCATATTTGGGACTGGAGTGTTTATTGACTTAAATAATGTTCATCACTGGATGCTCTTTCTTTTTTTTTTTCCTATTTCAATGGCGTCTGTTTAGTTTGGTGATCTCAAGAGTAGCCAGATTTGCAAGATAATCATCATAATAATTGTGGTATCTGTTAAGCCCTTACTATGTGTAAAACACTATACGAAACCTTGGAGTAGATACAAGGTAATCAGGTACCACGTGGGGCTCTCAGGGTAAGCAGGCGGGAGAACAATAATAATAATAATGATGGTATTTGTTAAGTGCTTACTATGTGCAAAGCACTGTTCTAAGCGCTGGAAGGAAGTGCTGTTTTGCAGGTGAGGGAACTGAAGCCCCGAGAAGTGACTTGTCCAAGGTCACACAGAAGGCAAGTGTCAGAGCTAGGATGAGAACCTGGGTCCTCTGGCTCCCAGGCTTGTGATTTTTCCAATCGGACATGCTTTTTCTGAAGATGGGACTTTGGAGAGCTGGTAGCCATTCTGGGGTGCAAATAAGAAAGGAGACACAGCCTAGTTTTCCCAGGAAAGCAAACTTCCAGCATCATATGTTCCATGGGAAGCAGCATGGCTCAGTGGAAAGAGCATAGGCTTTGGAGTCAGAGGTTCAAATCCCGGCTCCGCCAATTGTCAGCTGCGTGACTTTGGGCAAGTCGCTTAACTTCTCTGTGCCTCAGTTTCCTCATCTGTAAAGTGGGGGTGAAGACTGTGAGCCCCCCGTGGAACAACCTCATCACCTTGTAACCTCCCCAGCGCTTAGAACAGTGCTTTGCACATAATAAGTGCTTAATGAATACCATTATTATTATTGTTATGGTGTGCATGGGGTAGGAACCGGGATGACTGAGAGGGACTAGAATCATATTCTGAAGCCCAAAGCCAGTCTCTATCACCAAGAAAAGGAAGCTTCCAGAAGACAGATGAACACTCCTTAGCTGGAGCCATTAATTCGCCTCGTTAGCCTCTCCTGTGTCAATGCCGGGGAGGGTTCTTTATGGGGTCAATTTCTCAGACCTTTCTGCTAATTGGATTTGGAACTGCCACGGGGTCAGTTTATCGAGGCTCCTCCTCTGGACTGTGGCACTGCCCTCCGCCCACCCTCTCCCGAAGCCTGAGTTCTTGGTCACGGGGCACAGACATTAACTCCCTTTTGGGGGCAAACACACACACATCTATACATATCTAGCTATTAAAGGGTTTGGCAAAGGAAATCATTAATTTCAGAGGTTTCAGGAGGTTTAAACCAAACAGTATTTACAAACAAACGTACACTCCATTTGAGTTGCATTGGCTTCCACTACGTCAGGTTTTTTCATGGTCTTACCTCTGATGGGCCAAGACTACATGGGGAAGAACTTAGAGAAGCCACAGGGACTAGTGGAGGGGAAAATGGGGAGAACAGTTTAAAGAGGGCAGCAGCAGCCGGGCGGGAGGAGTTGGGGAGAGGAGCAGAGATGGAAGCTTATCTCATCTCCGGGTATAATCACCAGGGAGGAGATACCTCCTCTCCTCCTGCCAAGTCAGGTCACTGGGACCATTTCCAAGGCAATTGGGCGATTTTTGCTTCCCATGCTGCTTCCAGCCTGAGAAGCAGCATGACCTAATGGAAAGAACACGGGCCTGGGATTCAGAGGACCTGGGTTCTAATTCCTGCTCGACCAATTGCTCACTCATAGATACCTTGGTCAAGTTGCTTCACTTCTCTTTGCCTCAGTTTCTTCAGCTGTAAAATGGGGAACAAATATCTGTTCTCCGTCCCTTCTTTAGATGGTGAGCACCATAAGGGACAGAAACCGTGTCCAACTGGATTCATTTATATCTATTGAGAAGCAGCGTGGCTCAGTGGAAAGAGCCCGGGCTTTGGAGTCGGTGGTCATGGGTTCAAATCCCGACTCCACCACTTGTCAGCTGTGTGACTTTGGGCAAGTCACTTCACTTCTCTGGGCCTCAGTTACCTCATCTGTAAAATGGGGATTGACTGTGAGCCCCCCGTGGGACAACCTGATCGCCTTGTAGCCTCCCCAGCGCTTAGAACAGTGCTTTGCACATAGTAAGCGCTTAATAAATGCCATTATTATTATTATTATTACCCCAGTATTTAGAACTGGGCATGACACAAGTACTTAACAAATGCAATAATAAAAACAATAATAATAATTCATGATAATAATAATGATATTGTTCTAAGGACTGGGGTAGATACAAGTTAATCAGGCGGGACACAGTCTCTGCACCACATGGCTAACACCCTTCTCCCCATTTTACAGATGAAGTAACTGAGGCACGGAGAAGTGAGGTGACTTGCCCAAGGTCACGCAGTAGACATATGGCAGAGTCAGGATTCGAACACAGGTCCTTCTGACTCCCAGGCCAATACCCTACCCACTAAGCCACATCGCTCCTCATTATTATAATTATTATATTATGATATAATATATAATTGTAATAATGACACTATATTATTATTCAATCATTCAATTGTATTTATTGAGCACTTACTGTGTGCAGAGCACTGTACTAAGCACTTGGAAAGTACAATACAGCACTAAAGAGAGACAATCCCTGCCTACAATGGACTTACAGTCTTGAAGACAGTTTACCTCTCTCCCAAGGCTTTCCTTGTTCATAATAATAATAATAATAATGGTATTCGTTAAGCGCTTACTATGTGCAAAGCACTGTTCTAAGCACTGGGGTAGATGCACAGTGATCAGGTTGTCCCACGGGGGGCTCATAGTCTTAATCCCCATTTTACAGATGAGGGAACTGAGGCCCAGAGAGGTGAAGTGACTTGCCCAAAGTCACAAAGCTGACAAGTGGCAGAGCCGGGATTTGAACCCATGACCTCTGACTCCAAAGCCCGGGCTCTTTCCACTGAGCCACGCTGCTTCTCTAGCCATCTTAGCCAAGATCTTTTGGCTCTTTTAGCCAAGATCATCTAGCCCAGTCTCTCCAAAGCGCTCTGTACAGTGCTCTGCACACAGTAAGAGCTCAATAAATACAATTATAACTGTATGATTATTATTATACTTTACTATTCAATACTATATATTACTATACATAGTAAGTTATAATAGATAACTGACAATCTCTCCACTCAGTAGCCCCCACTCAACTCTGCTCACATGCTGGACAGTCCAGGGTGGAGTTTGCCCTGAATCCATCTACAGCTTGTCCACGCTGACCCGTTTCAGGTGTGTGACACAGTACCCCTGAAGGCCAAAGATATGATTAACCACTACTGGAAAATTTCATTTTTGGGGTGCTAGAAATAGGCCTCTTCCACTTTCCTACTTTTTAAAGGGAATGAGAGTCTGTTCATCGAACTTTTGTGTGGCACAATAATTAATAATGATAGCTGTGGTATCTGTCAAGTGCTTACTTTGGGCAAAGCACTGTACCAAGTGCTGGAGTAGATACAAGTTAATCAGGTTGGACACAGTTCCTGTCCCACATGGGGCTCACAGTCTGAGGGGGAGGAAGAACAAGTAATGAATCCCCATTTTACAGATGAGGAAACTGTGGCATAGAGCAGCTGCTTTTGGGGTTTTTTTAATGGCATTTGTTAAGGATTTACTATGTGTCAAACACTGTTCTAAGCACTGGGGAGATAAAGTTAATCAGTTTGGACAAAGTCCCTGTCCACAAGGGCTCAGAATCAAAGGTAGGGGGAGGACAAATACCTAAACCCCATTTTACAGATGAGGAAACTGAGGCACAAAGGAGTTAAGTGACTTCCTCTGGACTGTAAGCTTAATGTCTCCTAACTCTGCTATAGTGTACTCTCCCAACACTTAGTACAGTGCTCTGCACACTCAGTACTCAATAAATACAATTGACGATTGATTGATTGCCCAAGGTCACACAGCAGCCAACTCCCTTTGACTAAGAGGGAATGTGGCACAGTTGGCTTTATCCTGGTCCCCTGGGATTTTAAAAATAATAATAATAATAATAATTTGTTAAGCATAATAATAATATTTGTTAAACACTATGTGCCAAGCACTGTGGTATATACTAGGTAATTGGGTGGGACAGAGTCCCTGTCCCACATAGGGCTCTCAGTCTTAATCCCCATTTTACAAATGAGCAAATTGAAGCCCAGAGAAGTTAAGTGACTTACCCAAGGTCACACAGCAGACAAGGGGCAGAGCAGTGTTGGCCTGACGGAAAAATTTTGGGCCTGGGAATCAGACGACCTAGGTTATAATATCAGTTCTACCACTTGTTAGCTGTGTGACCTCGGGAAAGTTACTTCACTTTCCTGTGCCTCAGTTTCCCCAACTGTAAAATGGGGATTGAATACCTGTATTCCCTCCTACCCAGACAGTAAACCCCAAGCAAGACTGGGACACTGTCTGATTTGAACTTACTCCAGGGCTTAGAACAGTGTTTGACACATAGTAACCACTTAATAAATACCATTAAAAAAAAAAGAAAAAGTGGCAGAACAAGAATTATAAACCAGGCTTTCTGACCTCAGGCCCATGCTCTTTCCATTATGCAACCTGTTTCTCTATTACCATAATAATAATTACATTATTATTATTACTATCACTATTATTGTTGTTGTTATTATAGCGGACTCTCCAGTCTCTAGCTTCAAACACTTCTCAACTGCTCATCACCAGGCCCTTCTTACAACAACCACACTTCCTCTTGGGCACACCCCAGTGAAACAGTGTGGACTTGTAGAAAGAGCCTGGGCCTGGAAGCCAGAAGACCTGAGTTCTAATCCTGTCTCTACCACTTACTGGCTGTGTGACCTTTAATTTCTCTGGGTCTCAGTTCCCTCATCTGCAAAATGGGAATTCAGTGAATGTTCACCCTTCTGTGAGCCCCTTGGGGGAAATGATCATCTTGAATCTAGTTTAGCGCTCAGTTCAGTGCTTGAGAAGCAGCATGGCTCAGTGGAAAGAGCATGGGCTTTGGAGTCAGAGGTCATGGGTTCAAATCCCGGCTCCGCCAATTGTCAGCTGTGTGACTTTGGGCAAGTCACTTAACTTCTCTGGGCCTCAGTTCCCTCAACTGTAAAATGGGGATAAAGACTGTGAGCCCCCCGTAGGACAACCTGATCACCTTGTAACCTCCCCAGCGCTTAGAACATAGCTTTGAACTTAGTAAGTGCTTAATAAATGCTATCATTATTATTATTATTGTCCTATAGTAAGCATTTATGAATATCATAATTATTGTTATTATTACTACCTCATAGGGAATGGCAACACTTCTGACTAAGCTAGCACTTACCAGCCATAATCGTCTAACCTAACTACTCATCTTTAGACTGTGAGCTCATTGTGGGCAGGAATATATCTGTTCGTTGTTATATTGTACTCTCCCAAGTGCTTAGTACAGTTCATTGCACATAGTAAGCACTCAATAAATACGATTGAATGAATCCTCTCCCCACCTCTGGAATCTGGGAATCTAGACTCTCCCCAGCCTGTTAATCAGTCAATTAGTAGTATTTATAAAGCTCTTACTGTGGGCTGGGTACTGTACTAAACGCTTAGGGGAGTATAATACAATAGAGTGGGTAGATATAATCCCTGCCCAAGGAGGGCTTATTGTCTAAGATCAAAACCTTCCTTCCAATGATAAGAAAAATCCACATTCTCAATCTCTCACCTTTCAGTACAGATTCTTCATGACAATCCACATCCTCTGCTCTTGAACTCCAGCTGCTGAATGTTGTTGCCCCCTCTAGACAGTAAGCTCCTTATGGGAACTTGTCTGCCAACTGGGTCAAAGCATACTCTCCCAGGCGCTTAGTACAGTGCTGTGCACACAGCCTGTGCTCAATAACTATACTAGACAGACTGATTGGGAGAGTATAGAGTCTTAGTAGTCATGGTCCATGGTCCGCAAGGAGCTTACCATTTTGGGGGAGAAAATGACTTCCATACCCGAGTGGGATTAAACCATCAACCTACTGGTTGATAGTCACGTGCTATCACTTTTATCTACCCCAGTGCTTAGAAAAGTGTTTGACACATAGTAAGTGCTTAACAAATACCATAAAAAAGTACAGTAGCCAGTTGCACCGGAGAAACGTATATTCTCCTTGGTGTTCCTCTACTCCCTTATCTTTAGTCTCCTCCTTCATAGCTGTGAATCAAGAAGAGCTCTCACCTGCTTTCCCCTAAAACCTAACAACTCCACCTATGCCACTCCCTTTGATCTCTAAAACACTTGTTCTTGCGAGAAGTAGTGTGGCTTAGTGGCAAGAGCCCGGGCTTGGGAGTCAAAGGATTTGGGTTCTTATCCCCGCTCTGCCACTTGTCAGCTGCATGACTTTGGGCAAGTCATTTCACTTCTCTGTGCCTCAGTTACTTCTTCTGGAAAATAGGGATGAAGTCTGTGGGCCCCACATGGGACAACCTGATTACCTTGTACTTACTTCAGTGCTTAGAACAGTGCTTGGCACATAATAAGTGCTTAACAAATACCATTATTATTATTATTATTCTGTCATCTCCAATCCCTCACCCTCCCATGATTCCTTTCAACCCGCTTTCCAAAAATGCCCAAGTCTCTCCAATAGTATAAAAGTGTTCTCTGGATGAACTACTTCTATGAGCCATCCCGGAGTCCTTCCGTCCACACACTGAGTCACCTCTCAGTGGTAACAATAATTACGGTCATTATAGTTTTTGTTAAGTATTACATGCCACACACTGTGCTGAGTGCTGGGTTAGAGCCAAGATCATCAGGCCCTATATGGGGCTCACAATCTAAGGAGGACGAAGAACAGGATTGGATCCCCATTTTACAGATGAGGGAACCGAGACACCGAGAAGAGAAGTGACTTGCTCAAGTCGCACAACAAGGAATTGGCAGAGTCAGGATTAGAACCCAGGTCCTCTTACTGTACTCTGCTACATTATGATCTTATCTTTGACATTGCCCACCTTGCCCTTCCCATAGAAACACTGAATGAGAAGCAGTGTGGCCTAATGGAAAGAGCAAGGGCCTGAATTTCAGAGGACCTGGGTTCTCCTCCCAGTTCTGCCACTTGTCTCTTATGTGATGCTGGGCAAGTCAATTCACTTCTCTGTGCCTCAGTTCCCTTGTCTGTAAAATGGGGATTAAGACCATGAACCCCAGGCGAGACAGGGACTGTGTCCAGCCTGATTTGCGTATATCCACCCCAGTGCTTAGTATAGTGCCTGGCACATAGTAAAAGCTGAACAAATACCATAATTATTATTAATAATTATTTAATACAATGCTTTGCATATAGTGAGTGCTAAATAAATATTCCTGATTGATTGAATAATCGCTCTACCTCTCTCACCTCAACTTTTCACGTCTTCAATTTTGCATCTTTTCGTGACTCCTGGGATTCTCCACATGGATGGTGACCCACTGACCCCTTAAATTCAAGATGGTAAAGCTAAACTCATCATCTTCCCTCTTAGTAATGATAATAATAATGATATTTGTCAAGCACTCACTATATGCAAGTCACTGTACTAAGCGATGGGGTGAATACAAGCAAATCAGGTTGGACACAGTCCCTGTCCTGCAAGGGGCTCGCAGTCTTAATCCCTATTTTACAGATGAGGTAACTGAGGCACAGAGAAGTGAAGTGACTTGCCCAAGGTCCCACAACAGACGGAGCTGGGATTAGAACCCAGGACCTTGTGATTCCGAGGCCCGTGCTCTAGCCACTGAAACCATCCCCTCCCCTGCGGCTTTCCCATCACCGTTGACAATATCACAATCGACCTTATCCCAAAAGCTCCCAACCTTGATCAGTCAGTTAGCCAGTCAATCAAATTACTGAGCACTTCTGTGTGCAGAGCACTGTACTAAGCACTTGGGAGAGAACATTATAATAATATAACAGACACAGTCCCTGCCCACAATGAGCTTGCAGTCCAGAGGACCAGCTTACAGCCTCGAGTCATCTTTGAGTCCTCTCTCTCATTCTATTATCTTCCACCTTAAGACTATTTAGTGAATCCTTCTGGTTTTTCCTTCACTGGCTCCATCATCTCCCTCTTCACTTTGCCATCCACCACTTAGGAGCTTTTCAGGTTCTCCTGCATCAACTTCCTTACTGGTCTCCCTGTCTCCAGCCTTTTCTTTCTTCAGTCTATCCTATTCAGGACCACTCTGGTATCATTTCCTTAAAATGCCATTCAAAAAATTAGCTCCTCTTCTTAATGTCTATACATTTATCTTTTCATCCAACAAAAAATCTTGATATTTGGCTTCTTCCTTCACCCATCATAACCCAGGTCTTATGGGAAGCAACGTGGCATAATGGGAAGAACACGAGTCTGGGAGTCGGAAGGTTGTGGGGTTCTAATCCCGGCTCCACCACTTGTCTGCTGTGTGACCTTGGACAAGTCACTTCACTTCTCTGTGCCTCAGTTATCACATCTGTCAAATGGGGATTGAGACTGAAAGCGCCACGTGGGACAGGGACTGTAGCCAACCCAATTTTTATGTACCCACCCTAGAGCTTAGTAAAAATAATAATAATGATGGCATTTATTAAGTGCCTATGATGTGCAAAGCACTGTTCTAAGCGCTGGGGAGGTTACAAGGTGATCAGGTTGTCCCACGGGGGGCTCACAGTCTTCACCCCCACTTTACAGATGAGGAAACTGAGGCCCAGAGAGGTTAAGTGACTTGCCCAAAGTCACACAGCTGACAATTGGCGGAGCCGGGATCTGAACCCATGACCTCTGACTCCAAAGCCCAGGCTCTTTCCACTGAGCCATGTTGCTTCTTAGTACAGTGTCTAGAACATAGTAAGCACTTAAATGCCATTATTATTATTATTATTATTATTATTGTTATTATTATTATTATTATTATTATTATATTTCTTGCTCTAGCCACACTAGTCTTACAGAACCTCTCAATTCTTCTGTCTTTGAATGAATTCCCTTATTGCTTCTGCTCTAGGCACAGCCCTGCAAAGGAAGCTACTTGCAAATAGGTTTTCTTCTTACGGCACGTTCTCACCATGGTGCCCACTGCTTCTTCCTGAAGCATTCATTCCCTCACTTCACCTCCATCCTTCTGGTCCCTCTGACTCTCCCCCCAACCTCGGAGTGACAAGCCAGACCAATCTGGTTGGTCAGGAGCTTTTACATCCATGCTGCATTAATGTAGTAGATTGATGGTGGTGGAATAATGGGGAATTGATCAGAGAAAATGTTAAGCTAAAAGCAGCATAATTTTTCTATTAATACTAATTTTCCTCTGGGTGACAGTTTTACAAGGAAAGATAGAGGATTTTCTTTGGAATGAATTCATTAAGCAGCAGTGGGCAATACTTGAAAAGGATGTATTGGTGTATGCACAACGGACACACATTTGCAGAACGAAAAATGCACTGAATCCCTGAAATCACTAGTGTCTCGGAAGAGATGAATACGGTGAGCTTTTGCCATGACTTCTGAGGCAACCTTCATGTCATCAATAGTAGGTTTTGAACACTTACGGAGCATTTGTGAGAATACAAGACAACAGGGTTGATTGTGGTTTGGGGGAGGGAAATAGTCACCATGATCTTTGCTGGACTTGAGTCTCAGGAGAGATCCAGGCAGGGAATAATACCTGAACTTCTACAGAGTGTTCATACGTTCTGCAAAACCATTTGACCCCCTCAGTTGACCTGATCTCTGGATGTTACTGAAAATGTTTATCAGCCTTGGACAGTGTACAAAGATCTTTCATTGTTGGATTGGGTTTACAACATTATTTCATCTTGTGTGGCTCAGTGGAAAGAGCCTGGGCTTGGGAGTCAGAGATCGTGGGTTCTAATCCCGCTTCTGCCACTTGTCAGCTGCGTGACTTTGGGCAATTCACTTAAACTTCTCTAGGCCTCAGTTCCCTCAACTGTAAAATGGGGATTAAGTCTGTGAGCCCTACGTGGGAAACCCTGATTACCTTGTATCTACCTCTGTGCTTTGAACAGTGCTTTGCACATAATAAGCGCTTAACAAATGTCATCATTATTATTATTATCATTATCCTTATTGAAGGCACTTATCCAAGAGGACTTCCCTGACTAAAACTGCTTTTCCTTTTTTTCATCACTCTTTCATCACATCATCACTCTTTCATTTTTTCATCACATCACTCTCATCATCCTTTATTCCTCCCCCATTCCCATCCCCACAACACTTATATCCATATCTGTAATTTATTTATTTATATTAATGTCTGTCTCCCCCTCTAGACTGTAAGCTCATTGTGGGCAGGGAATGTGTCTGTTATATTGTTACACGGTACTCTCCCAAGCATTTAGTAATAATTGTGGTATTTGTTAAGCGCTTACTATATGCCAGGAACTGGGGTAGATACAAGACAATTGAGTTAGACACAGTCCCTGTCCCACATGGGGCTCACAGTCTTAATCCCCATTTTACAGATGAGATAACTGAGGCACAGAGACGTGAAGTGACTTGCCCAAGGTCACACAGCTGACAAGTGGCAGAGTCGGAATTAGAATCCAGACGCCCAGGCCCGTAGGCCAATGCTCTGCACACAGTAAGCACTCAATAAATATGACTCACTGGTTGACTGACTTACCAGAGCCTCTCCTCCATCGCCAATGGAGTAAAATATGACTATGTACTAGATTCTGGTCTTTTTTCACCTTTTTTATGGAGCTCTGCTCAAGGATGTAATACAGAAATAGAAAGCGGATGGCAGAATCTGATCTTCTGGGAAATTTTCGCAGCTCAACAGCCTTAGAATGTCATTCAAAGTCCTTGAAACACACATACTGATATGATTGTGCTTCACAAAGCACTCCCATAACAAGACTTTCAGATGATTTTGAACCGCTGCTCAGCAGCAGCAAAGCTCTGTGGTCTGACAATTAGGCTGCAGAAGATGAAGATCGCGACAAAGCCGGTACCTTACAGAATCTCGCCAACTAAGGAAATCCATTGATTTAAGGGTCACTGAATTCTGTTCTCTAAAGAGTCCCGTATTGAATGGCAACAAGATAAAACACGTCTTCGCTCACCCTTTCTCTGTGACATTACTGGGGGTTCTCGGATCTAAATCCAGGCTGAAATAATAATTGTGGTATTTGTAGGTGTTTACTGTGGGCCAGGCACTGTATTAAGGGCTGGGTTGGATACAAGCATGTGGGGCTCAATTCCCTTTTTAGAGATGAGGTAACTGAGGCACAGAGAAGTGAAATGACTTGCCCAAGGTCCCACGGCAGACATCTGATCATCTTGTATCTATCCAAGTGATTAGCATGGAGTTTAACACCGAACAAGTCAGTGAGTGGTATCTATTGAGCATTCACTGTGCACATATTAATAATAATTACCATAATGATAATTGTGGGGTATTTGTTAAGAGCTTACTCTGTGCCACATATTGTTCTAAGCACTGGGGTAGATACAAGTTAGTCAGGACCCATTTGGAGCTTACAGTCTAAGTAGGAGGGAAAACAAGTACTGAATCCCCATTTTGCTGATGAGGTAACTGAGGCACTGTCAGTCAGTCAAACATAGTTATTGAGCTCTTACTGTGTGCAGAGCACTGTACTAAGCGCTTGGGAGAGTATAACAGACACATTCCTTGCCCTCAACGAGCTTAGAATCTAGGGGGACAGAGAAGTGAAGTGACTTGCCCAAGGTCACACGCAGCAAAGTGGCAGAGTCAGGATTAGAACCCAGGTCCTTCCAACTCCCAAGCCCATGTTCTGTCCAAATGAACACACTGCTTCACTTCTTACATGCCAGAACAAACAGACATACCAGAAGAAATTAGCCACCCAGAGAGTTGGTTTCAGACTTGAGGGAACTGGAGTGGATTTGCTCGGAGAATACTAATTCCCCGCGCAAAGACAGTGTGATTGTCTGAAAGATCCCTTCATCTGCCCTCCATCAGATCGGCATCCACTCCGGCTACTACGGCTGTTCAGCGCGTTCGCCCAACACTGATATTTACCATGGCAACAGTTGCAGTCTCCCGCCATCAGGCTGAGCTCTTGTTTGGCCGTGGCAGCGTCCTCCTGTGAACAGAAAGCCTTTCAGAGGACCGTGCCTGCTTCTGCATAGAGGCGGACTGGAATTTGGGCTTTTCCAATCTGCTCGGTCTTCAACTCCAAGTCACACCCTGAATTTGTAGGATCACTTCAAAGAGGCCTCATCAATCAATCAATCAATCATATTTATTAAGTGTTTGCTGTGTGCAGAGTACTGTATGAAGCGCTCGGGAGATTACAGTATAACAGAGTTGGTAGACACTTTCCCTCCCTGCAAGGTGTTTACTGTCTAGAGGGGGGCACAGACGTTAATGTGAATAAATAAATTATGGATATGGACGTAAGTGCTGAGGATGGGGTGATTTAGGGTGCAAATTCCAATGCAGATGTGATGAAAAAAGGAGGAGAAAAATAAATGAGGGCTTAGACAGGGAAGGCCTCTTGGAGGAAATGTGCTTTAAAAGAGGCTTTGAAGGTGGAGAGAGTGATCATCTGTGGGATATAATGGGGGAGGGAGTTCCAAGCCAGAGTCAGTCAATCATGTTTACTGAGCGTTTACTGTGTGCACAGCACTGAACTAAACTCTTGGAAGAGTACAACAGAACAATATAACAGACACATTCCCTGCACACAACGTGTTTACAGCCCAGAGGAGGGCTGTATTTATTTCATTTGTACATATGTACTATTCTATTTATTTTGTTAATGATGTGCATCTAGCTTTACTTCTATTTATTCTGATGACACCTGTCCACATGTTTTGTTTTGTTGTCTTTCTTTCCCTTCTAGATTGTGAGCCCGTTGTTGAGTAGGGACCGTCTCCATATGTTGCCAATTTGTACTTCCCAAGAGATTAGTACAGTGCTCTGCACATAGTAAGTGCTCAATAAATACAATTGAATGAATGAAAGAATGAAAGTGTGGGTAGAGGCAGGATGCGGGCGAGGGGTCGATGGAGGGATAGATGAGATTGAGGTACAGTGAGGACGGTGGCATTAGAGGAGCGAAGTGGTGTGCTGGCCCTGGAAGAACTGACTCTTCTGTGCGTGAGTCCAGCATACATCGATGGACTCCTCTCGACCTGCTGTGTCCAGCACTGTCTCCCCCGTCAGTCCTTTCCCAGGTTTCCGCCTCACTGAGGCTTCCCGTTTCCACCAGAGCTGAATCCATGAGGTGAGGTCATTCTCAAAAGAGTTACTTCAAATGTTGAGCACCCAGACCTCTGGTTCAATCACTCAATCGCATTTATTGAGCACTTACTGTGTACTGAGCATTGTACTAAAAGCTTGGGAAAGTACTATACAACAGAAGTTGGTAAACACACTCCTTGCTCACAACATGATTCACTAGCCTCCTCCAAAATCTCCAGAAGCTACCGATTTCTCTCTGAATGAGACACTCCTGATCATTAATCAGTCAATCAATACATAGAATTTACTGAGCACTTACTCTTGGCTGAGAACTGTAGCTGCAAGGTTCTTCACCGCCTTTGTCTTTATATATCTGCAGTCCTCATCAGCTATTCTCCTGCACACATCTTTCACTTTTCCTAGCCTAATCTTCCTCCTGTTTTGTTTTTTATTGCTGTTGTTGTTGTTTTAAATGTAGGATAGCAGCTGTGTTCAACCTGATTATCTTGAATCTACCCCAGCACTTAGAACATTGCTTGACACGGAGTAAACACTTAACAAATACCATTTAAGAAACACAAACAGAAAACGAGCTGACAGTCTAGTGGGGTTTCTGGCTAATGTCCAAACAATATGTGGATTGAAATCATTTAAATTTCCCTTCAGTCACAGCCACCTGGGACTGGCATCATTAGTGTCCCAAATAGGGCAGAATCAAATCAAGTCCAAGTGTCCAGGAAGATGGGAGTGGAGGGAAAGTCCGATTAAAATCTATCAAAATAATTAACAGGAGGAAAGCCATCAACTATTCACCATGCCTCAATGGAGCCAAGTGGATTAATTTTCTCGGGGGAACAGAAACCTAGGCTGCTAAGTTTCACTTACCTGGAGGGAGAGGACTAGATCAGATGACTGAGGTGAAAAAGAACCTCTAGACATCAGCAGATCTAGTCCTCTGCCTTCAGGTATGTGAATGATTTAATCAATCAGTCAATCAATCAATCAATCGTATTTATTGAGCGCTTACTGTGTGCAGAGCACTGTACTAAGTGCTTGGGAAGTACAAGTTGGCAACATATAGAGACAGTCCCTACCCAACAGTGGGCTCACAGTCTAGAAGGGGACGCAATCTTTTCTTTTTTTTAAGGGTATTTGTTAAGCGCTTACTATGTTCCTGACACCGTTCTAAGCTGCTGCTAAGCATGACGTAGCATGACGCAGTGACTAGACCAGGGATCTGGGAGCCAGAAGGTCACGGGTTCTAATCCCAGCTCGCCACTTGACTGCTATGCAACCTTGGGCAAGTTAATTGACTTTTCAGTTGCCTCAATTCCCTCATCTGAAAGCGACTGTGAGCCCCACGTGAGACAAAGGACTGTCTCCAACCCAATTTGCTTATATCCACCCCAGTGCTTAGTACAGTGCCTGGCACATAGTAAGCACTTAACAAATACCAAAATAATTAATATTATCATTATTATTAGGCTCTGAGGTAGATACGAGCTAATCAGATTGGATTCAGTCCAAGTCCCACCAAGGGCTCATAGCCTAATCCCAATTTTCCCGATGAGGGAACTGAGGCAAAGATTAGATAAGTGAGATGTGTGGCTTAGTGGAAAGAGAACGGGCTTGGGAGTCAGAGGATGTGGGTTCTAATTCCAGTTCTGCCACTTGTCTGCTGTGTGACCTTGGGCAAGTCACTTAACTTCTCCGTGCCTCAGTTACCTCACCTGTAAAATGGGGATTAAGACTGTGAGCCCCACATGGGACAAACTGATTGCCTTGTACCTACAACAGCGCTTAGAACAGTGAGAATGAGAGCCTTCTCCTTAAGAAGCTGGAAAAGGAGGGATGGTAACTCCTTGCTATGGCAACCCCATTCACCCTCACCTAGTACCCAGCTGGGGCCCTGATCAGTCAATATAATTTCTACGCCGGGTGATGTAACCAAAGCAGTTCTCTTCCCTCTACTTATCCTCACTCCGCTCCCAGTCCACCCTAGCTCACTTCCTCCTTTCCGTCTCTCTCACCCCCAAACTCTTGCTTGCCCCTTCCCCTCTGATTGGGATTCCCTTCCCCATTGCATCTGGCCGATAATAATAATAGTAATAATGATGGCATCTATTAAGTGCTTACCATGTGCAAAGCACTGTTCTAAGTGCTGGAGAGGTCACAAGGTGATCAGGTTGTCCCACGGGGGGCTCACAGTCTTAATCCCCATTTTACAGATGAGGTAACTGAGGCACAGAGAAGTTAAGTGACTTGTCCAAAGTCACACAGCTGACAAATGGTGGGGCTGAGATTTGAACCCATGACCTCTGACTCCAAAGCCCGTGCTCTTTCCACTGATCCATGCTTTCCCCGTCACCAAAGCCCTTCTGGAGTCACATCTCCTCCAGGAAGCCTTCCCTGATTAATATCTCATTTCCTCACCCTAGAATCCTGCACCTCCAGCTATCAATTCAGCTAATTATGATGATTGATAATAATAATCACAATAATTATAATAATAGATATGGTATTTGTTAGGCACTCACTATATGCCAGGAATTGCACTAAGCTCTTATTCTATTTTATTAATGATGTGCATATATATCAAAATTCTATTTTTTCAGATTGATGCTATTGATGCCTGTTAACTTGTTTTGATGTCTGTCTCCCCCCTTCTAGACTGTGAGCCCGTTGTTGGACAGGGATTGTCTCTATTTGTTGCTGACTTGCACTTTCCAAACACTTAGTACAGTGCTCTGCACACAGTAAGTACTCAATAAATATGATTGAATGAATGAACTGGGTAGATACAAGGTAATTAGGTTGGACACAGTCCCTGTTCCACAATGGGTTCACAGTCTTCATCCCCATTTTACAGATGAGGTAATTGAGACACAGAGAAGTAAAGTGACTTGCCCAAGGCCACACAGAAGACTCATGGAGGAGCTGGGATTGGAATCCAGGTCCTTCTGATTCCCAGATCTGTGCTTTATCCACTAGACTACACTGCTTCTCTGATGATGATGATGATGATGATGATAATGATAATCACGAGAAGCAGTGTGGCTCAGTGAAAAGAGCCCTGGCTTTGGAGTCACAGGTCATGGGTTCAAATCCCAGCTCCACCAATTGTCAGCTGTGTAACTTTGGGCAAGTCACTTAGCTTCTCTGTGCCTCAGTTACCTCATCTGTAAAATGGGGATTAAGACTGTGAGTCCCCCATGGTACAACCTGATTACCTTGTAACCTCCCTAGAGCTTAGAACAGTACTTTGCACATAGTAAGCACTTAATAAATGTCATTATTATTATGATGATGATGGTGATTGTGGTGTTTGTAAAAAACTTGTTGTGTGCCAGACACTGTGATAAATACTGGGTTAAATGCTGGGGAAAATGTAATACAAGTGGATCAGCTACAGTCCCTTTCCATCATCATCATCATCATCATCAATCGTATTTATTGAGCGCTTACTGTGTGCAGAGCACTGTACTAAGCGCTTGGCAAGTACAAGTTGGCAACATATAGAGACAGTCCCTACCCAACAGTGGGCTCACAGTCTAAAAGGGGGAGAATAGTGCATAGTTGGGGCTCAGTGATTACAATTAATTGATTAGCTTAACTGGTATCATAGAAAGGATTTATTCCTGCCTCTGACCGGACAGCCTACATATCCACACTCACCGCAGCCCTCAGGGTGGAAAAGCAAATCTTTTGGAAGGGTCATACTCTCTAGTGGCTCCTAACTCGATCAGAAAGCACCGTGCCTAGTGGAAAGCACACAGGCCTGGGAGTTAGAGGACTGGGGTTCAAATGCTGGCTTTGTCACATGCACGTTGTGTAACCTTGGGCAAGTTGCTTAACTTCTTTGCACCTCAGTTTCCTCATCTGCAAAATGGGGATTCAGCACTAGTTCTCCCTCCTTCTTAGACTGTGAGCCCCATGTGGGACCTGGTTATCTTCTAGGTAACCCAGTGCTTGGCACATAATAAGTGCTTAACAAATACTGCAATTATCTGAAAGGACAGGGAAGGGAATCTAAAGATTCTGGTGGTGGAGGAGTGTATATTCCCCCTAGGATCACTGGATAGGCCAGAGCATCTGTCTATACGGTGGACTCTACACTTTAATGGCTCATTTTATCACTTCTCATTGCTGTGTATGCACAGCACTAAATCTTGGTTTAGTCCTTTTGGGTGAAGGAACATTCTTAGTGTTATATAATTTAATATCTCAATTATAGATAGCTGCTTGGCAGGTGAGCAGAAGGGGAAGGGAAAAGGAAAATGGGCACCCATTTCCTGCTGACTAGCACCTAAAATTGAGTCAATTAGTGATGGTGGCAGCACCTAATTAGGGTGGAATTGGAAGTTGACACTATCAGCATGAAACAAAATGCAGATTAGTAGGCGAGAGACAGGAGAAAGACTTGGATGTGGGCAAAGAGCAATGAAAAAATTAGAAATAGAAGATGGTGATAAATTCACACTGAATTTTAATGGTATAATTTTATAAGGAGCCAATATCTCCCCCCAAGGAAGAGAAGACATTTTCTTCCCTAGCTATACCATTCTACCGATTTTAAAGACGGGGAGATCTGTAGTTGGAAGGAAGACCGAGTTGAATTTTCTAGACGGTTATTCCAAAGAATCACTAAAATTCAGTTCAAGTAGAGCCGCACGGAAGAAGGATTTCTGAGTGAAAGTGTACACTCATTTATCACCTAGGCTACTGACTATTGCAAATCGAATGCATTGTCAGGTCTCTTAGGATAGCCTTTTAAGAGTAATGAACAAAGAACTCATACCTGCTGTCAACAATGCACTGTTTTTATTCCTAGGCATTCCAGTGAAATCCTGGTTCTCCGCAGGGCTCCTCAATCTACCCAGACCCCACCGCGCTTTTCCAAGAAAACTATGAGTTTGGAACGTCTTTTTGGTTGCTCTAGCCCTTAAAAGAAGTGCAAAATGGCACACGCTGCACAGTTGAGAGCTGGAATCAAATTTCCCAAGTACAAAAGGTTCAAAACTTGCACCAACTATTGGACAAATCACCCCCGAAGTCAGAGCTGGACACAGCTGAAGAAGTTTGCAGAGGAATGTTAGGGAGCCAACCGGTCAAGGGAGGGTATTTTTTAAGGTAGAGGATTCATGAACACGTTTGTAACATGACTTAGTGGCAAGAGCACATGTGTGCTGTGTGACCTTGGGCAAATCACTTACCTTCTCTGTTCATCTGTTCCCTCATCTGTAAAATGGGGATTGATAAGACAGTGAGCCTCATGTGGGAAAGGGACTGTGTCCCAATCTGATTACCTTTTATCTACCTCAGTACTTAGAACAGTGCTTGGCACATAGTAAGCACTTAGCAAAAACTATAATCACTAATTATTATAATTATTATTAATAAAACAGTGGGAAAAGAGCCACTGGAAAGTGAATGGTTGAAGGTGGTGGTTAGGGAGGGAAAAAGAGATGGGACAGTCGTTTTGATAAACTGTAAAGCGATGAGGTCAGAGGTGTGGGATTTTGAAAGGAGGCTGGGGATCCCTGCTTGAGACATTGCTGGGAAAGAAGGGAGGGTTGCAGATGGGGCAGAACTGGAGAGGAGCAGGGGGAGATTTTAGGGAGATTGTGACTGAGGGTCTCAGTTTCATCAATAATGTGGCCAGGTTATTAGAGGAAAATGATGGGACAAGCAAGAGGAAGGGGGGTTTGAGGCAGGAGTTAAGTCTGAAATAGCTGGTGTGGGTGTCAAAAAGGATGGAGGCAAGTTGTAACTGGGAGGAGGAGAAAGTAGAGTTGAAGTAGGTGAGGATTGGGGAAGCAGCGTGGCTCAGTGGAAAGAGCATGGGCTTTGGAGTCAGAGGTCATCGGTTCTAATCCCGGCTCCGCACTTGTCAGCTGTGTGACTTTGGGCAAGTTACTTAACTTCTCTGCGCCTCAGTTACCTCATCTGTAAAATGGGGATTAAGACTGTGAGCCCCCTGTGGGACAACCTGATCACATTGTCAACTCTCCAGCACTTAGAACAGTGCTTTGCACATAGTAAGGGCTTAATAAATGCCATTATTACTATTATAAGTTTGATATGAATGAGGTTAGTCTGCTGACTAGATTTCTGGCAGCAGTGCTCCTCAGCTCGAGCACAGGGGAATAATAATAATAATACTAATTGTGGTATTTGTTAAGCATTTACTATGTGTTAGGCACTGTACTAAGTGCTGGGGTGGATACAAGCAAATCAGGTTGGACACAGTTCCTGTCCCTTATCATGTTCACATTCTTAATCCCCATTTTACAGATGAGGTGAATGAGGCACAGAGAAGTGAAGTGACTTGTCCAAGACCACACAGCAGACAAGTGGCAGAGCTGGAACTAGAACCCATGACCTTCTGATTCCCAGGCTGGTGCTGTATCCACTAGGCCGTGCTGATTCTCAAAGGAATGAACTGTGGAGATGACCAGAGCTAGGGGTTGGTGGAGGGACAGGGCTACGAGGGAGTTGAGTTCACTGGAGAGGGCGGAGTTGAGGATATGGTGTTGAGGACACCATCAAGAGATGGTAGTTTGGGTATGGAGTCCAAATGGGGTCTGATAAACTTGAAAAATTGGAGGGGGTCAAAAAATCGAAGGCCCCTGTTGGCAAATAGGACAGGTGTGTGGGGAGGGGATGTGTGGGAGAGAAGACTGGTCTGGAGGTTTTGGTTAGAGAGAGGAATTTCAGAAGCAACTGATAGTGGATAGAACACAGGTATGGAAGTCGGATGGATTTGGGTTCTAATCCATCTAATCTAGTCTTACTCTAGGCTATAAACTTGTCATAGGCCGGGAATGTGTCTGTTTATTGTTGTAGTGTACTAAGCGCTTGAAAGATCTGGGTTCTAATCCCAGCCCTGCTACTTGTCTGCTGGATGACTTTGGGGGGCATCACTTCACTTCCCTGGGCCTCAGTTTCTTCATCTGTCCTATGGGGATGAGGACTGAGAGACCTATGTGGGACGGGGACTCTGTCCAAGCCTGATGCTCTTTTGATCTACCCCAGCACTTAATAAAGTGCCTGGCACCTACCATTTCAAATCAATCAATTAATAAATAGCATTAAAAAAACAAACGGATGTAGCCTTGGTCCTTATTGATGCCCTTCACAGTCTTCATCCCCATTTTGCAGATGAGGGAACTGAGGCCCAGAGAATAATAATAATGGTATTTGTTAGGCTCTTGCTAGGTGCAAAGCACTGTTCTAGGCGCTGGGGGGGATACAGGGTGATCAGGTTGTCCCACGGGGGGCTCACAGTCTTTATCCCCATTTTGCAAATGAGGGAACTGAGGCCCGGAGAAGCGAAGGACTGTGCCCTTCCTTCTCCCCCTTTTAGACTGTGAGCCCACTGTTGGGTAGGGACTGTCTCTATATGTTGCCAACTTGGACTTCCCAAGCGCTTAGTACAGTGCTCCTCACACAGTAAGCGCTCAATAAATATGATTGATTGATTGATAGTGCACTCTTTCAAGTGTTTAGTATAGTACTCTGCACTCAGTAAGCACTCAATAAATAAGACCAAATGTAAGACCCCATTTCCTCCACTTTTCTGCTGTGTGATCTTGGGCAAGTCATTTCACTTCTCTGTGCCTCAGTTACCTCATCTGCAAAATGGGGATTAAGACTGCGAGCCCTATATGGCCCAGGGACTGTGTCCAACCCAATTTGTTTGTATTTCCCCTGGCGCTTAGTACAGCGCCTGGTACATAAGCGCTTAACAAATACCATAATTACTATGGATTATTCTTACTGGTGAGGATGGAGATAGTACGGTGACTAGAGATGTTGAGCTCGAACGCGTGTTCAAGTTTGTGTGTCAAGGAAGTGGGCTGGAGCAGGAAGTCATTGAAGCTGAGGAGTGAAAGGAAGTAGGTAGTGGAAAACTTGTCAGGAACATTCTCTTGGATTTTGAAGTACCCCGAGGATCAGTGTAGGAGTGGAGAAAGAGAGATGGAATGTGAGAAAGGAATCAAAATAGATCAGGCTTCACTGATTCTACCTCCTCCTGTTGCTACTCCTATATTTTGGCTGTTCCTTCTCAGTCTCTTTCACTGGCTCCTCCTCTGTCTCCCACTCTCTTAACTGTGGGAGTCCCTCAAGACTCAGTGCTGGGTCCCCTTTTATTTTCCATTTACACCCATTCTCTCAGAGAACTGAGTCACTTCCACAGCTTCAACCACTATCTCTCCATGGGTGATTCTCAAATCTACTCCTCTCTCCTTCTTTGCTTTCCCTCATTTCTTCCTGCCTGCAGAACATCTATTCTTGGACGTCCCGCCAACACTTCAAACTTAACTTGTCCAAAACAAAACCCTCATCTTCCCATCCAAACTCTGTCTTCCCGCTGACTTACCCATCACTATAGACAATGCCACCACCCTGGTTTCACAAACCTCGGCGTTATCCTCCATCCATCTCTCTCATTTAACCCACATACTCAATTCGTTGCCAAATCCTGTCAGTTCTACCTTCGCAACATCTCTAAAATCGACCTTTTCCTCTCCATCCATTCTGCTACCATGCTGATCTAAGCACTGATCATCGATCAACCAATCAATCGTAATTATCGAGTGCTTACTGTGTGCAGAGCACTGCTCCTTGACTACTGCATCATCATCCTCACTGACCTCCCTGCCTCCTGTCTATCCTCACTCAAGTCCATACTTCACCCGGCTGCCCAGATCGCTTTTCTGAAAAAATTCAGTCCACATTTCCCACTCAAGAATCTCCGGTGGTTGGCACATCCACCTCTCCATCAAACATAAACTGCTTAACATTTCCTTCAAGGCAGTTAATCACTCTCTCCTTCATACCTTACCTTGCTGATCTACTATCAATCAATCAATGGTACTGATCGAGTGCTTTTTCTGTACAGAGCACTGTATAAAGTGCTTGACAACAACCCCAATCTGCACACTTTGTTCTTCTTACACCAACCTACCCACTAACCCTTGATCTCATCTACCTTGCCTACGTTCTCCCTCTGGCCTGGGACACCCTCCCCCTCTACATGTATCAGACCACCACTCTCCTCGCCTTCAAAATCCTCTTAAAATCATACCTCCTCCATAGGATCTTCCCTTTCTAAATCCTCGTTTCCCCTTCTTGCTCTCCCTTCTGTGTCACCTGTGCATTTGGACCTGTAATTTCAAGCACTTGTTAGCCAGCCCACAATCATTTAATCAATCAATGGTATTTATTGAGCACTTACTGTGGGCAGAGCACTGTACTAAGCATTTGGGAGAATAAAATAAAACAGTGGGTAGACATGTTCCCTACCCACAATGAGCAATCTGCACTTACTACATATCTGTCTGCACTTATTTGTGGCTCAGTGGAAAGAGCCTGGGCTTTGGAGTCTGAGGTCACGGGTTCAAATCCTGGCTCCACCAATTGTCAGCTGTGTGACTTTGGGCAAGTCACTTAACTTCTCTGTGTCTCAGTTACCTCATCTGTAAAATGGGGATTAAGACTGTGAGCCCCCCGTGGGACAACCTGATGACCTTGCAACTCTCCAGTGCTTAGAACAGTGCTTTGCACATAGTAAGTGCTTAATAAATGCCATTATTAATATTATTATCTGTAAGTCATTTTAATGCCTGTCTTCTCCTCTCAACTGTAAGCTCACTGTGGACAGGGAATATGTCTAGCAGCTTTATGGTCTTGAACTCTCCCAAGTGTCTATTACAGTGCTCTGCACACAGAAAGTAGCGTGATCTAGTGAATAGAGCCTCAGTTACCTCATCTTTATAATGGGGATTAAGACTGTGATCCCCATGGGGGACAGGGATTGTGTCCGACCCAATTTGGTTGTGTCCACTTTAGGGCTTAGAACAGTTATTATTATTATTATTATTATTATTATTATTGTTAGTATTATTAGAGGGGCCTACCTGTAGTTGTCCCAACTCACCCTGTTTTCTTTTTTGTGTCCCTTCACTCTTTTCTCCCCCTCACATCTTTTATGCCTTAACTGGTCCCATCTCCATTACGGTCCCATCTCCATTACTGTCCCACCATACATTCATTCATTCATTCAATCCAACAGTGCCACTGCTGCTGTAACCTCTGCTCTTACGGTTGCTACCACCCCTCCCCTCCTCCCTTTTCCTAGCTTGAATCAATCAATCGTATTAATGAGCACTTACTGTGTGCAGAACACTGTACTAAGCGCTTGGGAGAATACTACACAACAGTAACCGGCACATTCCCTGATTCCACCCAAGTAGAAATGGGGTAAGGTGCTAGACGAAAGCAGGTTTGGAGGCAGAAGCCACATGGCCTAATGGAAAGAGCATGGTTCTAATCTCGACTCCACTACTCATCTGCTGTGTGATTTTGGGCAAGATGTTTTTCACTTCTTTATGGTATTTATTGAGGGCTTACTATATGTCAGGCACTGTTCTAAGCGCTGGGGTAAGTACAAGGTAATCAGGTTGGATCCGATCCGTGTCCCATGTGGGAGTCCCTGTCTTAATCCCCATTTTACAGATGAGGTAACTGAGGCCCAGAGAAGTGAAGTGACTTGTCCATGGTCACACAGCAGGCAGCAGAGTCAGAATTAGAACTAAGGTCCTTCTGACTCCCAGGCTTGTGCTCTATCCATTAGGCCACCCTGCTTCTCTCCTAAGCACTTACTACTGTCCTCTGCACACAGTAAATTCTCAATAAATAGACCAGGATACTTCAAATCATGACCTTAGAGTTGTGTTTCCAACTAGCAACAAAGTCTAAAAACGAGGGCAATTGCTCGATGCCTAAAAAACTTTGTATTATCCATTTCATTTTTTCCTTTTAATTTTTCCATTCCATTCTAGAGAAGCAACCTGGTTTAGTGGAAAGAACACTGGCTTGGGAGTCAGAGGTCATGGGTTCTAATCCTGACTCCTTTACTTGTCAGCTCTGTGACTTTGGGCAAGTCACTTAACTTCTCTGGGCCTCAATTGCCTCATCTGTAGAATGGGGATGAAGACTGTGAGCCCCACTTGGGACAACCTGATAATCTTGTAGCTACCCCAGGGCTTAGAACAGTGCTTGGCACATAGTAAGTGCTTAACAAATACCATCATTATTATTATTATTATCATTCTGAACTGTGCCATTATTCAACTCCTTGACACTTGTCATTTTTATGAAACTGGGGCTTTTCTCTGCATGAATGTCACTGATCTGGTTATCGCATTTTGAGCAGTGGTCAAGATCAGCAATGCAACGGAAAAAGGGGGAGAAGGAGCCTAGAATGACTGACAGTCAGTTCTGATTAAATGCTCTTGCAACGTCAATCTGCGACAGGTGTTCCTCGGGAATGGAGACTACCTGGGTTTGAGTACGCGGTAATCCTGAAAAACCCTTTTAATATTGTTTTCTGACCTTAGAGATTAACTAGGCTTCCTTCTCTCTGATCCGGTAGATTAGTAGGAAGGCACAGATTTTCACCGTGGTTAACCTGCAGGGCTTCGGTTAATTTCCATTAGTAGCGGCGCTATATCGGTAACTGCGAAGTTGCAAAAAAAAAAAAAAAATCAGTGGATCGGATTGTCTTTGCCCTCTCTTCCTCCTCTCATACAAAGATGATGGTGCTTCAGTGTTAAAAGTTTTCTGCCTTGGAATTCAACCCTCGGGGCTGTGATTTCATCGACATAAGACATAATTACATGGAAGAGTGTAAATGTCTTCTGCCTCAATTTGGGGCTGCTGTTTATTTCTCTGATAATGCCAGTGGGATATCGATGTATTTAAAAATGACCACGCGTGACCTACTCCTGTGAGGATAAGAAATACAACAGGATTATTTGTCAAATGACCAGCTTCTGTCTTCTAGAGCAGATCAAAACCATTCTACCACATCTGACAAGTCTATAAAAGCAGTCCATAAAATCTATAACCCCCCCGGCTGTTTTAAATAGATCGACTCGTCTGTCTTCCTAGGGACGAAATGTCATCTTTCCCCAGCGTGAGAAGATGTCTGAGAATTCTGTCAAGGAAGAGCCACACTAAATAGGTGGATTGTGTGGTCCATTTCAAATCAAATGGTGGATACACAGCTTGAGATGTCTCATTAAACAGGTGTTAGATGCTTCTGGAATTATATAGCTGTATTCTCCTCCTCCTCTTCTTCATTTATCTCCTTTTCCTCTTCTTCTTTCTCCTCCCTCTAGACTGGAAGCTTGCGGGAAGGGAATGTGTCTACCAACTATGCTCTATTGTACTCTCCCAAGTGCTTAATACAGTGCTCTGCACACAGTAAGTGCTCAATAAATGTGATTGAATGAGTGATCGATTCTCTTTCCCCTCCTCCTTCTTGCTCTCCAATCTGACTCCTGATTGAATTTCCCTAGGGAACAGATTCTCTGATAATGATAAGGAGATACATGGTATATTTATTCCTGAAGACCAGGGAGCTTTTCCAATGATTATCGGGGAATTCTACGCTCTTGGCAATTAATTTGGGTGCATTTATATCCACTTTAATGTTGTTTTACCTTGTGCCTATTTGCTCTCTCGGTGTTTCTGGTTTCCCCATCAGACTCTGAGGGCAGAGATAATATCCCTACAACCCCATACATCTCTGAACAGCTTTGAGAAGATCCTGACATCAAGAAGGAGAAACAAAAACCTTCTCACTGTGCCTCAGTCTTGCCTGTCTCACCACCGACCCCCAGCCCAAGTCCTGCCTCTGTCCTAGAATGCCCTCCCTCCTCAAATCCAAAAGAAAATGACTCTCCCCTGGCTTCAAAGTCTGATTGAAGGCACATCTCCTCCGAGAGGTCTTTCCAGACTAAGCCCCACCTGGGAATAGTAGCCAAGAAATACGCTGAAGATTCACGTTAGGAAGACTTGCTGTGAAGAGCCTGGAAAAAGACATGAAATGTACTGATGTAACTATTGCCACAAAAATACAAATCATCAACTCTATGGTGTTTCCAGTGACAATGTATGGATCCAAAAGCTGGATGGTAAAAAACAGAATAGAAAGAACATCGATTCTTTTGAAATGTGGTGTTGGAGAAGGCTTTTGCGAATACCATGGACTGCCCCAAAGACAAACAAATGGATTTTAGAGAAAATTGAACCAAAATGGTCTTTGGAAGGCCAAATGACTCGACTTAGATTAGTGTATTTTGGACCCATAATCAGGAGGACTAATTCTCTGGAGAAGACACTAATGCTAAGAAAAGTCCAGGGGAAAGCACGGAAGAGGCAGACCAGCAACTAGCTGGATAGAGACCTTAACATCGTTAATGGAAGAAATATTAGAAAGGTTGTGGATTATGGCAGAGGACAGGACATTCTGGAGAAAGTTTATCCATGGAGTCGCTATGAATCAGAAACAACTCGAGGGCACTTAATAATAATAACAATAATAATAACCTCTCCTCCAAGGAGCCTTCTCAGACTAAGCCCTTTATTTCACCTATCCACACTCCCTGCTGAGTCGACTATTTACCCCTTAATAATAATAATAATGGTATTTGTTAAGCGCTTACAATGTGCAAAGCACTACTCATGCCAGCTTCACAGTACTTATATAAACGTTCTTATACTCTACTATTTCTCCTATCCCTAATCTGTTTTAATGTCTGTCTCCCTCTATAGACTGTAAGATCCTTATGGGCATTCATTTATTCATTCAGGCAGTCGTATTTATTATGAGCCTACTGTGTGCAGAACACTGCTACTAAGACTTGGGAGAGTGCAATACAATAACAAACAGACACATTCCATACCCACAATGAGCTTACAGTTTAGGGGAGGGGAGGAAACAGAAATCAATACAAATTAATACATTACAGATATATAAATAAATTACATGTAGAGCAGGGATCACGTCTACCAGCTCTGTTGTGCTGAACTCTCCTAAGTGCTTAGAACCATGCTCTGTACACAGGAAACATTTGATAAATACCATTGATTGATTGGCTGATACTAGTAGCAGCTAATGAAGGCCCACACAGTACAGAATAAAGTACGAATTAAAGAAGGTATACGTTCTCTGACCGCCACAAGCTCTCACTCCTACACATGAAGGAGACAAACATAAAAATATGTGTGGATATAGATGCAATAAAAATTGAATGTACAATTGAATAAACATCTATGCAAGAATACTGAAGTTGGAAAAAATTGAGTTCAAAAGTGCTAGAGTTGCTATTAGGTTTAAATGGGTTCTTCTCCAATAGTATGTTTATCCACCGAGTTTTCTTGATAAAGATAAGGAAGTGGTTTACCATTGACTTCTTCCGTGCAGTAAAAACTTGAGTCTCTGCCGTTTTCTTTGATCGTTTTGATCACTTAATCAACCGCCTTTGACTCTTTTCCCACACCGTTGCTGCCCAGCACAGGTGAATCGACTTTGCCTGATGCTTCGGCTTAGACGTTTCCATTATGGGGAGCCCTGCATGGCACTGCTCTAAGCTTCATCAGCAGACGCAAACTCTCCCGCCGGGATAAGACATCGTCGATTCTTAGGAGTGGGGAAATTAATAGGGGAAACTTATTGGAAGAGGTGAGATTTCAGGAAGGCTTTAAATGTACAAGGAGCTGTGTTCTGTTAGATTTGAGAAGGGAGAGAGCACTGAACTGGGGAAAAGACATGAGTGGGGAGTTAGAGGCAGAAGAGTAAGGAAAAATGCAAAAGTTGCCTTGGTAGGAATGAAGAGAGAGTTGGGAATAGCAGCTGAAGAAAACAGATAGATATGGTGAAGCAAGTTGGTGAAGAGCCTTGAAACTGACTGCGAGTAGTTTTTGTTTACTTCCAGTGAAACACAAGAATGTTGTTCAAGGTTTTGAGGAGAGTTGATGTGGGCAGAGCAATGCTTCAAAATGATCTGGGCAAGCAGAGTGTAATGTAAATTGGAGGGGGGTTAAAGGCTGGTGGCACGGAGACTATTGAGGAGACTGATAGAATCTCATAGTTGTGAAATGACTATAGTTTGTACCCAGGGTGATAGCAGTTTGGGCAGAGAGGAAGGGCAGAACTGAGAAATGTTTAGTATGAAAAATTGATAGGATTTTGCAGCAGATTGAATGTGAAAGTAGAAAGATGCCAGAGAGTGGAGAGTGGTGTCAAGGTTGTAGGCTACTGGGTGAGAAAGGGCTAAAATGGGAAAGTTAGGGAGAGGAAAGGGTATGGGGGAAAATATAAGGGATTTTGTTTTAGGCATACCGACTTGGAGGTACCATTGATTTCTCTAAGAAGAGATGTCCTAGAGACAAGAGGAGAGGCAGGACTGCTCGTCAGATGAGAGGTCAAGCTAGAGAAAAGCGATGGAGAGGCGAAAAGTGATGCGGAAAAAGAGGAAATTAATCTGAGGGGTCTCATTTAAGCCTCACCTCAGTGGTGAGCTTATTTGGGGTGGGGGCAAGAGGGGAATATGGACATTTTTGCCAACACTGAAGATTGCAGCACAGTATCTCCCAACACCGAGTCACTGCCCTACAATCTTGGAAGAGATACAAAAACACTTTAATGAACTGGAGGGTACAACCTGTATTTTTATTAAAATACATATATTTTTACTTTTGTACAGTTTAATAAAAACATGGATCAATATGTTTTTTCCTGCAGAATAAGTGGACTCTTATTTTAGGAACAATAAACAGATACATATCTAGAGATGAAATATGAGAACTGTAATTTTATAGACACTAGCTAGACAGGAAGATTTGGAATACTAATTGCTGATGTGATGGCTTAAGTGATGGTTTATGGCACAGTGCTTTGAAGCCAGTCAAGACTTGTCCCCTTAATGTAAAATTATTTTATTATCATATTATTTGGCTTTTCAAAAATGTCTATTCCCAGTCTGTTTCACCGGTGACCTTGCTTCCCTTTTGGCTCCATTAATTCTTTGCAAAGAAGACTTTGGTAGTAAAACAATCGATTTATAATATATAACAGCTCTATACATAGTAGTCTTATTATGCTGATTCTATTAATAACCATAGTCAAACTGGCATTTGGGATTTTAAAATTCAGAGTTAACCTTAAATTCCAAATACGAATGATTTTCTCTGGCTGTTGCTGAAATTCTTGTTTGAGTTTGGAGTTTCACCACATACGTCATCCCAATTCCTTGGATTTCCTCCCCACGACAAAGGAGCACTCCCGTTTTTAACTCACACGTCATCCGACCGGGTTATTTTTGTTGAAAATCGGGGCATTGGCTGCGCCCCTCCCCATTCTCTCAGGAGAGCTCAGGGCTAAGGTGCCTCCATCTTGTAGGACATTGGTTCTCCCATTCCCAGAATACTTTGGGAACTAGAGTAAGGACAGCCTGGCCAAACCTGGAAAATGAAGGGCAGCAGCTGGGATGTTAGCCAACCCTTGATTAATGGGGCTGGGACTCTCTTAATTTCAGTCTGGACCACCAACTGTCATCTTGGGCCTGATTTCTCTAAACCAGGACAGGCACTCAGAGGAGCATAGATAAACAGAAAAGAGTCAAACATACAAAAGCGGCGTGGCTCAGTGGAAAGAGCTCGGGCTTTGGAGTCAGAGGTCATGGGTTCAAATCCCGGCTCCGCCACTTGTCAGCTGTGTGACTTTGGGCAAGTCACTTAACTTCTCTGGGCCTCAGTTCCCTCATCTGGAAAATGGGGATTAAGTCTGTGAGCCCCACGTGGGACAACTTGATTACCTTGTATCTACCCCAGCGCTTAGAACAGTGCTTTGCACATAGTAAGTGCTTAATAAATGCCATTATTATTATTATAAAAGCACAACAAGCTCCCCAGGAACCTCCGCTTCAGGAGCAGTAGTTTAATTTTCGTACTAGATAGGAAACATAATGGAGGAAATTTCCCTAAGCCCTAGAAATGATTGCAATGAAGATTCATCTCACCCCTATACCGAAATTTACAATGTTAAATTCATCTAGTCCATCCCCCTGTTTCCAGATGGGACTGCACCTGCAGGAAATGATCTGGATTATGCATTTGATAAGCACCCTTCTTCTCCCCTTTCCTTCCTCACTGCCAATTTCTCCTTTCCTCGTAAGAACTGAAAAACTTCCATCTCACCATTTCTGGACAGATCCAGAGTCCATCCAGCCCAAGATTATTTCAACAGCGGTGCCAGGACTCTCATCATTATCGACGGTCACCTACCTTCTCTGTGCCTCACTTTCCTCATCTGTAAAATGGGGATTAAACATCCATTCTCCCTTCCCCTTAGATTATGGGCCTCATATGGGACAAAGACCTCGTATTTATCCTCACTTTTAATACATTCATTCATTCTTTCATTCAATCGTATTTATTGAGCGCTTACTGTGTGCAGAGCACTGTACTAAGCGCTTGGGAAGTACAAGTTGGCAACATATAGAGATGGTCCCTACCCAACAGCGGGCTCACAGTCTAGAAGGGGGAGACAGACAACAAAATAAAACATATAAACCAAATAAAATAAATAGAATAAACATGTCCAAGTAAAATAGAGTAATAAATATGTACAAACATATATACATATATACAGGTGCTGTGGGGAGGGGAAGGAGGTAAGGCAGGTGGAGGGGGGAGGGGGAGAGGAAGGAGGGGGCTCAGTCTGGGAAGGCCTCCTGGAGAAGGTGAGCTCTCAGTAGGGCTTTGAAGGGAGGAAGAGAGCTAGCTTGGTGGATGTGTGGAGGGAGGGCATTCCAGGCTGGGGGAGGACGTGGGCTGGGGGTCGATGGTGGGACAGGCGAGAACGAGGCACAGTGAGGAGATAAGCGGCGGAGGAGCGGAGGGTGCGGGCTGAGCTGTAGAAGGAGAGAAGGGAGGTGAGGTAGGAGGGGGCGAGGTGATGGACAGCCTTGAAGCCGAGGGTGAGGAGTTTTTGCCTGATGCGTAGGTTGATTGGTAGCCACTGGAGATTTTTGAGGAGGGGAGTAACATGCCCAGAGCGTTTCTGCACAAAGACGATCCGGGCAGCAGCATGAAGTACGGATTGAAGTGGGGAGAGACAGGAGGATGGGAGATCAGAGAGGAGGCTGATGCAGTAATCCAGTGATACAGTGACTGGGACAAAGTAAGCGCTTAAATAATGCCACAGAGGTTATCACTGAGCACTTACTCTTCTGCACAGGACTGTACGGAGCACTTGAGAGAGGATAAGAGAGTAAGTGGACATGGTTTTTGACCTCAAGGAGCTTTCAGAGGTTGTGTGACCAGCAGTGTTTAATGACTATATGCCAGGTACGAGGCACTGGGGTAGATATTCATTCATTCAATCATATATATTGAGCGCTTACTGTGTGCAGAGCACTGTACTAAGCGCTTGGGAAGTACAAGTTGGCAACATATAGAGATGGTCCCTACCCAACAACAGGCTCACAGTCTAGAATATAAGCTAATCAGGTGGAATACAGGTCATGTCTCGCGTGGGGCTCACAGTCTTAATACCCATTTTACAGATGAGGTAACTGAGGCAAAGAGAAGTTAAGTGACTTGTCCAAGGTCACACAGCAAACAAGTGGCAGAGTCAGGGTTATAACCCAGATCCTCTGACTCCTAGGCTTGTACTCTATCCAGTAGGCCACACTGCTTATACATTTCCACCAGCTCTGTTGCTTTGTACTCTCCCAGACACTGAGTACAGTGCTCTGCACACAGTACACACTCAATAAATACAACTGATGATGATGATTATGGTGTACTCGTTGTTTCTCCCGGTTGCATTCTGCAGAGGTAGTCTGAAATTAGTCTGGCAGGCCATAGTCAGGTGACTCTGACAGGATTTTTTGATTTTTTCCTCAGAAAGTCTTAGTAAGACACGGGGAAGCTCACTCAGTTTGCCCAAAGTCACACAGCTGACAACTGGCATAGCCGGGATTTGAACCCACCACCTCTGACTCCCAAGCCCGGGTTCTTTCCACTGGGCCACAATAATGATAATAATAATGATAATGATGATGATAACAATAATAATAATAATAATAATGATGATGATACTAAGTACTTGGGAGAATACAATAGAGTCATTTTGCTCTGCTCATAGTTTTATCTCCCTAGAGCTTAGTACAGTGTAAAGCATATAGATATGTCAGGCACTGTAGAGGAAAACGTACAAGGAATAGGGTAGAGCTTAGTACAGTGCAAAGCATATAGATATATCCGGCACTGTAGAGGAAAACATACAAGCAATAGGGTAGCTGCCTTTAGGTATCACTGCTATTATAATTTTATGGGCTGAAGAATCCAAGAGGCTGGTTTTGTGACTTGTTCAGAAGAGGGTGAGGCCTGAATTTTAGTTAAATTGACAAGTAAATCATCTAAAGAAATAGATGAAAACATGTGGGACAGCTTGCTTCAGGTTTAGGGTGAAAATCTCCCGGGTTTCGCTATCTTTAAATCTATTTGCCAATTCTAGATTTTCAGTTTTCTGTGGGGAATTGGCAAATTAGATGTGTTTGAGGAATTTCTATAGAATAATAAGCTGGATTTTTGCCTTTTGAATGTTCTCAGGTCTCCTATGGAAATACATAAGTCTTATCTCACAAATGGGATATCTGTTGCCAGTTTGCGCAGCTGGGCTCGGCTTACATAATGAGACGCTATTATCTCAAGCTTTTCTAAATCTTGTTCCAATTTGTGTCTTTTCAGTTTATTTTTAAAGTATTCTATTGTGTCTGATGCTGTTATGGGAAAATATAGAAGTGAAAGTTAAAGAAAATTGGCAAATTGAGTAACTGAATATGTCCCACCCCCGAGACGTGTTTTACAAAGGATCAGGAACTCTGCAGTTTCTGAGCTAATAACAACTGTGGTATTTGTTAAGGGACTTACTATCTGCCAGGCACACACAAGATAATCAAGTTGGACATTGTCCCCGTCCCATATAGGACTCACAGTCTTAATCCCCATTTTACAGATGAGGGAACTGAGGCACAAAAAGCGAAGTGATTTGCCAAGGTCACACAGCAGACAGGAAATACATCTGTTCCTTGTTATACTGTACTCTCCCAAGCGCTTTGTATCGTACTTTGCATGCAGTAAGCACTCGATCGATTGAATGAATGAATGACTGTAGGAGATGGTGGAGCCGGGATTAGAACCCAGGTCTTTCTGACTCCTAGATCTGGACTGACTCCCAGATGGGCCTGATCCAGCACCACTCAAGACCTCTGAAATCCGCCGTGGGCCTGGTCTGCTCTTTTGCGTGGCAGATGGGAACAAAGTGACCATTTGACCTAGAAGAGGGAGGGTGGGAAAACATGTTGGTAAACTCAAGGATGGGGGTTTCTGGGAATGTAGGCAGAAGAGGATAGGAGGGCTTTGTCAGGGAAAGTTTCTTTGGAGGAGATGTGCCTTCAGTACGGTTTTGAACAGTGGGGAGAGAGTGATTGTCTGTCAGATATGAAAAGGGAGGGCGTGCCAGACCACAGGCAGGATGTGGACGAGAGGTTGGCAGCGAGATAGATGAGATCGCGGTACAGTGAGAAGGTTGCCATTAGAGGAGCTAAGTGTGCCTCCCCCCACACTTCTTCTAGACTGTGAGCCCGTTGTTGGGTAGGGACCGTCTCTATATGTTGCCGATTTGTACTTCCCAAGTGCTTAGTACAGTGCTCTGCACACAGTAAGCGCTCAATAAATACGATTGAATGAATGAATGAGGAGGCAAGGGGAAGGATTGAGTGCCCCAGTGCTCAATATAGTGCCTGGCACAAAGTGTTTAATAAATACAATTAAATAAAAATGGGGAGAAAGACTGGGATTGGGCTGTGTTTGGAAGTGGGGATGACAGACTGGGAATATACACTTGGGAGAACTGGAATTAGTCCCCGTTCCCCCCCACCTCCCCAGGATGACTAATTGATTGACATTTTCCACCAGGCTGAGCGCTCACCCCCACAGCCAAAATTATAATGATAATGGCATTTATTAAGTGGTTACTATGTACCAAGCCCTGTTCTAAGCGTGAGGATAGATACAAGTTAATCAGATTGGACACAATGCCAGTCCCACATGGGTCTCAAGGTCTTAATCCTCATTTTACAGATGAGGTAACTGAGGCACAGAGAAGTGAGGTGACTTGCCCAAAGTTACATAGGAAACAAGTAGAGGAGCAGGAATTAGAACCCACATCCTCCAACTCCCAGGCCCGTGCTCTTCCCATAAGAGTCATCAGCCACTGATCGTGGCTTTGACTTTGATTTTCCTTGAGGACATTGATGATAGCTCCGTGGCTCCAATTCCGAAGGAGATACTTAACCTATTTGCGGGGTTATTTTTTATCCATTTTTTTAATTTTTAATAGTATTTGTTAAGCACTTATTATGTCAAGCACTGTTAAACATTGGTATAGATACAAGTTAACTGGGCGGATACAGTCCCTGTCCCACATGGGGCTTACAGACAAGTAGGTATGTTCTAGAACAGGTATTAAATCTTCATTTTGCAGTTGTGGAAACTGAAGCACAGAGAAGGTAAGTAACTTAACCAAGGTCACACAACAGGCAAGTGGCTGAGCCGGGATTCAAACCCAAGACCTCTGGCTTAAGTTTTTTTCCACCAGACCGTATTGTTCTCCGGATCTATCAGAGTCAAAAACCCACCATTCAATCGTATTGATTGAGCGCTTACTGTGTACAGAGCACTGTACTAAGAGCTTGGGAAGTACAAGTTGGCACTCCAATTTGGCAATCCATCAGACTAAAGGGAATGCCGGTTGTTTGGACCTGAAATTCCTAAATCACTGTGGCCGAAATGTCCTCTCCAAAAGGTATGGGAAGTGGCTTCTTATACAGTTATTTCAGTGGCAACAGAACCAAAGGAACAAGTCTTCTTTTCCTTGCCTGATCTGTTCTAAACAGGAGAGTTTAGCCACCCTGCTCAAACCAGTGTTATCCCAAGATGTCCATTATATCTGTGGCTTTTCCAAGCGAAACAAAATATTCGTTTTGGCCTTCATCTTTAACTAACCAGCGTTTGAAGGAATTTTCTCAGGAGAAAGCTCAGGAAAGACTTTTAGTCATTTTCTTTCTCCTCAGAAATCTTGGCTTCCAGGAGGATTTCAGAGAAGAGCATTGGTTCATTCGAGCATTTCTTAAAGGCTCCACTCATAAATCCAAAAGAGCTCTTCAAATTGAGAGCTTCTTTCTTACAAATCGTGGCTTTCAGAAGATTTTTCAGAGGAGAATATTAGTTTAGCATTTTTTTCTTAAATCATCTCATAAATCATATAGAACTCAAAGAAATTATCCCTAGGCCCTGCTGCAGAAAATAACTCTTCTCAGAAAACCGTTAGCTCTGTTACTGAGTTTCTAGGTAATAAAATGTCAAGAAACATGAGATTTCTGTCATAGAATGCCACCTGCTTCAGAGTTTCTTGAGTATTCCTTTCTTTTATAAAACACTGAGAAAATGGATGGGTCCTTATTGCTATTTAACTCCTCAATTGTCTCTCTCTACTCCAGTCGCTTCTCTTAAAACCAAAGGATTTGGGTGATCGCACTTTCAGCAATAGATTTCTTCAAAAATGCTTTCCCATGACCCAAATTCACACCTGTCAGGGGCTGAACTTGGAAATATGAATAGGCCTATTATTGATTAGGAAATGTGTCCACTTGTGAAACTTTCCATGATTCTCCTGTGTTCGTTAGTGGTTCCTTACCTTTCTTTCCTCTAGTGCTGAGATTCTTACTGCAATTCATCAATTGCTTCATCCTGAATTGCTTCAGAATCCAAATTTCCTAAGGAACAGAGGATTTTCTACAAGGCCAGCTTTGACATTTTAAAACAAAGGGGCATTCGGTCTCTACACCTAGGCGAAATAATACCTTCATGAGCAGAGGAACGTTTTAAAGTAGGTTTTAACAGGAAGAGAACTATGGCATTTCCTAAGTTTGGAAATGAGATCTGAATTCTGGATAAGGACAAGGAAAACCCTACCATGGTTAACAGGGTATCAAGGAGGAAACAGAAAGGGAATTCCAGGACAGTCTGAAATGTTCGTTCGCCAAAACAAGGAGGGCAGAGAAAGTTCTGGAAGATTGCAGACTTTAGGGGTGGATCTCAGTTGAGATGGGTCTGGAATATTTGGGGCAAGCTGGGATGCCACTCAGGACTGGAGAGTTGTAGTAAGAGGCATCATGGTTCAGGAAAGGGAGGTGAGGAAACAAGGGAGGAGGTGTTACCTGCTTGCTGTGGGTGGGGAATGTGTCTTTTCATTGTTCTATTGTACTGTCCCAAGTGCTTAGTACAATGCTCTGCACACAGTAAACACTCAATAAATACAATTGAATGAATCAATGACAGCTCCCAGTGCTCAGAGTCTCAGGACCCAGGAGAAGGTTTGGCTTAGTGGACTGGGAGTCAGAAGGTTGTGGGTTCTAATCCTGATCTCCCATGTGTCTGCTGTGTGACCTTGGGTAAGTCATTTTGCTCCTCTGGCCCTCAGTTACCTTATCTGTAAAATGGGGATTAAGAGTGTGAGCCCCATGTGGGACAGGGACTGTGTCCAACCTAATTAACTTGCATATACCCTAATGCTTAGAACAGTGCTCTTACATAGTAAGCACTTAATAAGTACTATTATTATTATTATTGTTATTAAGGCCCCAGGAAGAGGGTGGGTTTAAATCAAAGGAGAAAAGAATAAGGAGACTGGAATGAATGAGTTTATTAGAGATATACAAATCAGGAGGAGAGAGGGGATGACGAGGCATTCTTTAGTTATAGCACTAAAACAGCTTGAAAGTGGGAGTGATGGGGGATTTTAAGTATATGTTTGTACATATTTATTACTCTATTTATTTATTTTACTTGTACATATCTATTCTATTTATTTTATGTTGTTAGTATGTTTGGTTTTGTTCTCTGTCTCCCCCTTTTAGACTGTGAGCCCACTGTTGGGTAGGGACTGTCTCTATATGTTGCCAACTTGTACTTCCCAAGCCCTTAGTACAGTGCTCTGCACACTGTAAGTGCTCAATAAATATGATTGATTGATTGATTAAGTCTCCTGACATCTGGTAGAAAGCCATTTAGTGAACTATACATTGTGATACTGTTGGTTGTACTGCACTGGGCCATTTTGAGGGGCAGAAAGAAAGCAGCTTTATCTTTCTTAATAAATGGGGAAGGATTTTGTCAAAAAGATCAAAGAGCATACAAACGTCTCAGTGGGAGTGATCACAAGATGTTCTTTGAGATCATAGGAGAAGGGAGGAGAGGTCAATCTCATAAAGGAAATGAAACATGGGAAAGCAAACTCTCATAGGCTAGGGCACTAGAAGAAAAACCTAGGATGGTAAGAAAGCTGAATGTTTAGAAAAATAATTATGGACAGTTCTGAAGTCCTGAAACTAGGGAAATAAGAGAAGGACATGAAAGGAAACAGAATTACAGGTTGGCTAAACTAAGAACTCAGTCAGTGATCTGAAGAACAAAGAGGAAAGCTACAAAGAGCAGGGGTTTGGCCAGTTCACCAAATGTAATATATCAATCAATCAATCATATTTATTGAGTGCAATCTGGTGCAGAGCACTGCACTAAAAGCACTGCTATGGAGTTGGTGGATATGGTGATAGATATTGGGAAGCAACATTGTGTAGTGGATATAACACAGGCCTGGGAGTTAGAAGGTCTTGGGTGCTAATTTCCTACCACTAGTCTGCTGTGTGGCCTTGAGCAAGTCACTTCACTTCTCTGTGCCTCAGTTACCTCATCTGTAAAATAATAATAATAATGGCATTTATTAAGGGCTTACTATGTGCCAAGCACTGTTCCAAGCGCTGGGGAGGTTACAAGGTGATCAAGTTGTCCCAAGGGGGGCTCACAGTCTTAATCCCCATTTTACAGATGAGGTAACTGAGGCCCAGAGAAGTTAAGTGACTTGCCCAAAGTCAAACAGCTGACAAGCAGCGGAGCCAGAAATTGAACCCATGACCTTTGACTCCAAAGCCCGTGCTCTTTCCACTGAGCCACGCTGCTTCTCTAAAATGAGGATTAAGAATGTGAACCCCATGAGGGGCAGGGATTGTGTACATTCTGATTTGCTTGTATTTCATTCAATTGTATTTTTTGAGCACTTACTGTGTGCAAAGCACTATACTATGCGCTTGGGAAGTACAAGTTGGCAACATTTAGAGATGGTCCCTACCCAACAGCGGGCTCACAGTCTTGTATCTACCCTAGCACTTGGAAGAGTACCTGACACATAGTCAGTGCTTACCAAATATCACAATTATTATCATTATATGCTTCCTGTCCACAACAAGAAATAGCCTGGTTGTAAAGGGGCAAGGTTAGAAAAGCTAAACCTTGGCAGGAAAATCAGCTAATATGGGATATTCATGACAGGAAGTATGGCCCAGTGGAAAGAGCACGGGCCTTGGAGTTGAAGGACCTGGGTTCTAATCCTAGTTCTGCCAGTTATCTGCTGTATGACCATGGCTAATTCAATTAATGTCTCTGTGCCTCACTTTCCTCATCTGTAAAATGGGGATTCAATACCTGTTCACCCTTCTACTTAGACTGTGAGCCCCATGTGGGACCAGGACTAGGACAGACCTGATTGACTTATATCTACCTTAGTGCTTAGAATAGTGCTTGGAACATAGTAAGTACTTAACAGATTCCATAACAATAATAATAATACAAAAATCTGCCTACCGACTTTACATGTTAAATTAATATTCTCCCCTTTACATCTGCTGCTGCCTGCTCGGTATGACAGAATCTTACCAATATTAGCGATATAGATTAATATTACTAATAACGTCTGCTGGCAAGGATAACGGAAAAGGCAATTGAAGTCAAGGCGGCATTTTATTTATTCGTCTATTTATGAAAACAGACTTATCGCAATAGCCTCTAGGCATGGATAGACATATGAAATATAATTGTGCTCTGATAGGTAAGCACAATATTAAATCCTAACCTGAAATTCTGACACACACTTCACTGGTGCTCAAGGTGAAATGGGGCCATGACATTTTTTGCAAAGTTTTCTGCCCAGAGAACCAACTTCTGCAGGCCCGGGAGATGTTATAGAGGAAGAATTGGAAACATTTAACAGTTGGCTGGATTTGAGGGCTGAAAGACAGTGAAAGGTCAGAGATGATGCCAAGGTTTCAGCTTCTGTGGAAGGAAGGTGTTCCGTGATAGAAATAGTAAAATTAAAGAAGACTGGTTTGGGGAGGGAAGACAAAAAGCAGCATGGCCTAGTAGAGAGAGTACAGGCCAGAGAGCCAGAAGGACCTGAGTTCCAATCCTGGTTCCACCGTCCTTGCTGTGTGACCTTGGGAAAATCACTTTACTTTTCTGTGCCTCAGCTACCTCATCTATGAAATGGGGATTAAGACTGTGAGCCCCGTGTGGGACAACCTGATCAGTTTTTATCTACCCCAGCACTAGGAACACTGTTCGGCACATAATAAGTGCTTAACAAATACCAAAATAATAATAATAATAATAATAATAATAATAATACAAATAAATACAATTACAGATACGTAGGTAAGTGATATATACATAAGTGCTGTGGCTTTATTTTCTGCCAAAAGGACAAGCAAAATCACCCATAGATGTTATCTACTCCACTTAATAATAATAACAATAATAATAATTTTGGTATTTGTTAAGTGCTTACTATGTGCCAAACAGTGTTCTAAGTGCTTGGGAGGATACAAGGTGATCAGGTTGTCCCATGCGGGGCTCACAATATTAATCCCCATTTTACAGATGAGGTAACTGAGGCACAGAGATGTTAAGTGACTTGCCCAAAGTCACACAGCTGACAAGCAGCAGAGCCAGGATTTGAACCCACAACCTCTCTTATGGATATGCTTCTTAAGAGTATCTTAATTGAAGACATTTGGTTCTGGACTTGGCAAAGTTGCAATTATGTAAACTGAAGTTGTTCCTGGCACATTCCAACTCTCTTGGTGTCCCTCTGGTGATAATGATCCATTTTCCCTCATAATAATAATAATAATGGCATTTATTAAGTGTTTACTACGTGTAAAGCACTCTTCTAAGTGCTGGGGAGGGTACAAGATGATCAGGTTGTCCCACAGGGGGCTTACAGTCAATCCCCATTTTACAGATGAGGTAATTGAGGCACAGAGAAGTTAAGTGACTTGCCCAAAGTCACACAGCTGACAATTGGCAGAGCCAGGATTTGAACCCATGACCTCTGACTCCAATGCCCGGGCTCTTTCCACCGAGCCACGCTGTGCTAAATGGATGACTTTCAAGGGACCGATCAAGGATATAATGCTTAACTCACATCTTGCACATTCTTGATCTACTGAATGTGGATCTTCCCAAAGAACCGGTGTGGTCTAGTAGAAAAAGAGAGCAAACCTGAAGTTCAGAGGGCCTGGGATCTAATCCAGGCTCTGCCACTTGTCTGCTGTGTGATTCTTTGCCTCTGTTTCATCTTCTTTAAAATGGGGATGAAATCCTCAGTTTAGACCGGGAGCCCATATGGGGCAGGGACTGTGTCTGGCCTTTTTTTCTTTTTAATGGAATCTGTGAAACTCTTACTATGTGCCAGACACTGTATTAAGTGCTGGGGTAGATACAAGCTAATCGGAGTGGATGGATTCACTCCATTTCCCACTTGGGGCTCACAGTTTTAATACCTATTTTACAGATGAGGGAACTGAGGCCCAGAGAAGGTAAGTAATTTGCCCAAGGTCACACAACAGACAAGAGGCAGAGTCAGGATTAGAACCCAGGTCCTCTGCCTCCGCCTAGCAGCCTCTGCTCTTTCCACGGTTGCTTCTACCCCAGTGCTTGGTACAGTGACTGGCACATAGTAAATACTTAACAAGGACCATAAAAAATTGAAATCATACTGGTCATAAATTTGTTTTCCATTGTTTATGCATAGTCACAATGATTGAATCAATCAATCAATTGTGACTATGCATAAACAATGGAAAACAAATTTATTGAACACTTAGTATATGCAGAGCAGTGTACTTGGGAGAGCATGACAGAGTTAGATCAATTTCCTACCCATAATGAGCTTACAAACTGGAAGGGAAGAGAGACATTAATAAAAGCAATTTATAATATATAATTTAAATATATATAAAGGTCTGTGGAATAAGGATATTCCTCCGCATAAACCATAGGGTGTAAATAATTGGAATTCTGACATAGGAAGTGAAAGTGACTTCAGAGTTAATATGTGCCTATTGTATTATACTCTCCCAAGAGCTTAGTACAGTGCCCTGCACACAGTAAGCACTCAGTAAATATGACTGAATGAATGCTGGGCAGGACACAAAATATAATTTGATGAGGAAACACAGGATGGCCATGCTACTTCCTTTATTTTTCTCTGGACATATGTTAGATTATTCTACTTCCTGGGGTCAGGAGGACATATGTCTACTCGACTGAGCTATGGTTCAGGGAGAGAAATTACTCTTCAAGTTAGCAATGGCAGACACTGAAAACTCAGTGACCTAATCAAAACTCATCTCTTGGTTTCCAGGATAATGGTCACTTAGGGGCCGAGTTACACCATAGGTCAACTTATTATTTTCCTTTCAGATATTTCCGGGTCAAATTTAGGATTTGACGTCACTAGGAGAAAGCCAATGAAAGCCAACTTTACTGCGTGCGGCAAGAAGCAGGCCATGAGTGAGGTGGATAAAGGGAGAGTCTTCCTCCTTAGCAAGCGAGTGTCAAAAATGTGGCTTATCCATGAAGAGAAAGGAAAGACAAATTTGACAGAATGGCTGGGATGTATTTGTCAATTTTAACAACACTTGCCACAGGTAATGAATGTCATTTCATTATTATGACAGTCACTTTGACAGTACCAACTCCGTTGCTTTCATTCATACCAAAAACAGTTGTGAGGAGAACTTTCTCCAGAGAACATTCTACGGCAGTCATCAGTTCTGACAATTCCTTAAAGGAGACTGTCTTAAACTTTTGATCTCCTGTGACTCTTCTGTGTAGGTTACCAGAGATGTTAATTTGAAAGAATTGTTAAATCGATTACTTCAAGAAGCAGCATGGTCTAGTAGATAGAACACAGGCCTGGGCGTCAGAAGGACCCGGGTTCTAATCTCAGCTCTGCCACTTACCTGTTATGTGACCTTGGCCAAATCACTTCACTTTTCTGTACCTCAGTTGCCTCATCTGCACGATAGAGATTCAATGTCTACTCTTCCTCCTACAGACTATGAGTCCCATGTGGGGCCTGATTATCTTGTTTCCATCTCAGTGCCTGACACTTAGTAAATGCTTAAAAAAATACCATTCATTCATTCAATCGTATTTATTGAGCACTTACTGTGTGCAGACGACTGTACTAAGTGCTTGGGAGTGTACAATACAATGATAATAATAATGATGGCATTTGTTTAGCGTTATTATGTGCCAAGCACTGTTCTAAGTGCTGGGGTAGATACAAGGAGGTCAGGTTGTCCCATGTAGGGCTCACAGTCTTAATCGCCATTTTACAGATGAGGTAACTGAGGCACAGAGAAGTTAAGTGACTTGCTCAAAGTCACACAGCTGACAAGTGGCAGGGCTGGGATTAGAACCCACAACCTCTGATTCTCAAGCCTGTGCTCTTTCCTCTAAGCCACACATTCCCAGCCCACAATGACTTTACAGTCTAGAGGGAGCTTAAAGTCTAGAAGGACTGTATTATAATCTACCACAGTTATTATTATTACCTTTTTCCAGGAAGGAGAAACCCCTACAAGAATGGCATGTGCTTCCTTCCTGTTTAGAAAGCCAAAGTTGCAAATAGCCAAAGGGTACCTCATATTGGAGAATCATACTTACCTCAGAAAATCCTCCCCCTCGTCCAACCATGATAACTCTGTTGGTCGTTCTGTAGGTGTTTTCTCAGTTGCGCTGAAGACTCCCATGGTCCAATCCAACAGACTTCGGGATGGAGATTCTATCTCAAAGAATTGATTGTTTCCTTTGTACCACTTGCACTCTTTCCTCTCTGCCAGTGAAGAAGGAATTAAATCATTTTAAGCCTTATTACTAGACAACACTAATAATAATAATAATGATGACATTTCCTAAGCACTTATTACATGAAGTATTGCATAAAGCACTCAGATATTAATAATTATGGTATTTCTTAAGCACTTACTATGTGCCAGGCCCTGTACTAAGCACTGATAAATACAAGACATTCAGGTCAGATACAGTTCCTCCCCCAACCAGGTACTCATTCCAAGTAGGAGGGAGATTAGTTATTAAATTCCCATTACACAGATGAAGAAACTGGGGTGCAGAAAAGTTAAGTGACTTACCCAAGGTTACACAGCAGGCATGTGGTACAAATAGGTTAGAACCCACGTCCTCTGACTTTCAGGCCTGTGCTCTTTCCACTAGACCACACTGCTTCTCAGCACTAGACCCGAATGTAAGATGCTTGTAGGCAGGGGACATGGCTATCAACTCTATTATAATGGACCCTCCCAAGTGCTTAGTACAGTGCTCTCCACACAGTAAGCCCTCAATAAATTCTATTTATTCATAGAGGAGAACAATAATGTTCACCTCCAGTCAAACATGGCCCACTTAGCACTGAAATGGCTCCAAGAAGTCAAAAGCTGTGGTATTCTGCAAAGGCTTTGTGTAGTTAAGCAATTTACAGCCGGCATCTGGATTTGTTTCAGCTAAGACTGCCTAATAAAGCAATCTACTTTATGGTTCTCAGTTGGTTGGGAGGTTTCTCCAGGTAACAAAATAGGAACTGGCAAATTTTACTAACAAAGGCCGCTATCACAGCAGAAACCAGTCAACTACCTGAAATTAGAGTTAATTAAGCATTCACACTTGAGGTTAAGCAAATAAATGCAATGGCAGTAACTGACAGTTCTCAGTTTGTTTAGGATTATGTTAATGCTAATTATAGTAATTCGAAAGCTTCTTTTACTTAAGGCTCCTCTTTATGTAAATTCATTACATCTTCATAGACAACAATAGGGCAGTTTAATTAAATGATCAATTTTGAGTATCTATTAAGTTTTACCTTTGGTCATATCACTTTTGAATATTAAGGGCAGTTATTTACAATGAGTTCTCCTGCAACACACAATAAGGAAGACTTGCATTCTAAAATTCACCCTGGTTGCAATATTGCACATATAAACACAAGTAATTCGTCCCACTTGACATTGCACTTTTTTATGTTGTTGTTGTTGGTTTGTTTATAATGATATTTGTTAAGTGCTTACTCTGTTCTCAATACTGCACTAAGCGCTGGAGCAGAGACAAAATAATCAGAGGCTGGTGCTCTATGTGTCTCCCTCTCTGGTCTGTAAACTCCTTGAGAGCAGCGTATAAATATACATATCTAGATAGAATATCTCTCTCCCATCTCAGAGTCACACCTGGACAATTTACCGTATTCTGGCAGTCTCGACTATAGATGGGAAAGTCAGGGAGAGGCCTGTCCATCCCATTCCTAACGTGGCCAGTGGCTAGCGAGTGGAAGGCAATCTGCTGCAAGTCAAAACTCACCTATGCTGGGCAGCAGCAGCATGGGAGAGAATCAAGGGTGAGGACTCAAATTTACTGCATGGAAGGAGGCAGTGGTAAACCACTTCTATATTTTTACCAAGAAAACTCTGTATATCCACTACCAGAATGACTGAAGATGGAGGTGGGGGGCTCTGGGAGAGATGTGTCCATGGCGTCACTATGGATAGATGACTCAATGGCTTAAGACAAGAGTATCTATCTACTCTATTGTATTTCACTCTCCTGATCATTTAATACAGTGCTCTGTACACAGTAAGCACTCTATAAATACCACTGATGATGATGGTGATGATGACAATAAATACCATTGATTGACTGACTGATTGATTGATTATGAAGACTGCTAGTAATGTATGAAGAAGTCCCATTCTAGATATAGTTCCTTGATAATTTCCTCTAAGGGACCTTCAGTTTTCTTTAGAAGCCACTAAGAAACAGAAAGCACTCACTGTCTCTGATGCTGGATGGTACTGGATAAAGTGCAAATCTTTCTAATGGATGCTCTTGAGAAGCAGTATGGTCTAGTGGAAAAAGCCCGGGCCTAAGAGCCAGAGGATGTGGGTTCTAATCCCGGCTCTTCCACATGCCTGCTGTGTGACACTGAGCAAGTCACTTAACTTTTCTATGCCTCAGTTCCCTCATCTGTAAAACGGGGAATGAGACTATGAGCCTCCTGTGGGATAGGGACTGTGTCCAACCTGATTATCTTGCATCTACAGCAGTGCTTAGAACAGTGCTAGGCACATGGTAAGGGCTTAAGAAATACTACAATTATTACTATTATTGTTATTAGTAGTAGTGGTAGTAGTACAGTGCTTTGCAAACAATAATAAATGCTCAATAAATTGGCATAGTGGATAGAGCACCCGCCTGGGAGTCAGAAGGACCTGCCTAATAATCTTGGCTCCACAACGTCTCTTACCCAAGTGACCTTGGGTAGGTCACTTTACCTCTCTGCGCCTCAGTTCCCTCATCTGTAAAATGGGTATTAAGTCTGTAAGCCCTATGTGGGACAGGGATTGGATCCAACTTGATTATCTTGTACCTATCCCAATACTTAGAACAGTGCTTGTCACATAATAAGAGCTTAGCAAATACCACAATTATTATTAGTAGTAATAGAGTGCTCTGAAAACAGTAAGTGCTCAACAAATGCAGTTGATGGATTGATTGGTTGGTTATCTTGTATCTACACGGTAACCATATGGGAGCCTCATATGGGATAGGGACTGTGTCCAACTCAATTTGCTTGTATCCATCCCAGCACTTAGTACAGTTCCTGGAACATAGTAAGCACTTAACAAACAGCCTAGTTATTGTTATTATGCCTGGTACATAGAGCATAACAAATAACTCCATTAAGCACACAGTAAGCGTTCAATAAATACGATTGAATGAAAGAACAGTATTAACTGTTCTTAACTAGGTGATTCTTCCCATCAGCAAGTCCTTTTTTTCTCTTCTTAGCTGCCTGTTGTCATACGGCAAACTGGAGGGGAATTCCGAGATCAAGCGAACCTCTCCCAGAAAGAAAGGATAGCGGGGCGGGGATAGCGCGACTGTGGAAAAGGTGTGAAGGAAGAAAGGGGGAACTGGTTCTAATTTGGGTCCTTGGAGATCCATTCTCTGGTAGAGATGACAACTTCCAACAGCCCACGGTTCTCCCGGTGACCTGTTACAGTAATTACTAAAGTCTGGGTTTTCTGATTCCAAGCTGGTCCTCGATCATTTAGAGAGAGTGAGAGAAAAAGAGAGGGAGAGAGCAGGAGAGAGAGAGTGTGTCATGCCACTGGCCCAGCTGCGTGAAGAAGCAGAGAGAAACCAAGACCTTAGTGGTCTATTTACACGTAATACTAATGATCTTCCCAGGGAAATGAAGGCTCCTTGATAAGCTCTGAGCTGCAGCAGCAGAGGATACTCTTGCCCATAGTGTTCTGTACGAAGAGACTGGCTGAGAGAGTGCTTCTTCTAAAGCCACTATATATAGTACTGTCCTTTTGCCTTCTAAAAGAGTCCAGAGGTGAAGAGAACACTGTTTGTTGTACAAAAACACTCGGAGATATAAAAGGTCTTTCTTTAGCATCTTGGTGCATTCCTTGGATTTGGTTTATTATCAGCCAAATGTGTTATTGAATTTCAATTTGTAAATGTATTAACCGTGGCTTCCAAAGGAAAATGTCGTACTGGATTCCCAGAAGACTGATTTAAGATAAATCCATAAAAAATAGGCAAAGGGAAAAAATTCAATTCCCAATCAACTATTTTGAGGCTTCTCTTCGATGGGTAAGGCTCAACACAGGAACCACAAGCATGGTTATAAGCTTCTTAAAGAGAGGAAGCATGTCCACAAACTCTATTGTAATGATCTGCTGTGTGGCTTTGGGCAAGTCACTCAACTTCTCTGTGCCTCAATTCCCTCATCTGTAAAATGTGGATTAAAACTGTGAGCCCCATGTGGGACAACCTGATTACCCTGTTTCTACCCCAGTGCTTAGAACAGTACTTGGCACATAGTAAGTACTTAACAAATACCAACATTATTATTATTATTATTATGATAATAGTATTCGCTCAGTGCTTACTATGTTCCAAGTGCTGGGGTAGATACAAGAGATTCAGATCAGACAAGATACTTAGATTGGAAGAAGACAATGACTCTGAACTCTCCCAAGTGTTTAGCATAGTACTTCACACACATCAAACGCTCAATAAATATTATCTATTGACAGACTGATTGACATCACTGTGCTTTTTCTTTGGGCCTCCAGAAGAAAGGGAAAGGCCCATTTCTTTCCTGCTTCAGAATGTCCCAAACTAATGTTTTGGGTTTCGGGGGGAAGGAAAATCCAGATTCACTGGAAGGAGCATCATCTCAAATGTGATTATAAGGTTAAGCCTTCTCGTCTTTCTGGCAACTGATTTATTCACGGAAACCTTGCCTTGCTATTCACTTGATAAGTGAGAACAGACACCTAACTGCTCTTCTTCTTGGCCAATGTGCTCACAGGACCCTTCCACTGATGAAGAACTCATCGATAGGTCATCACCTACCTGGAACTGCAGGTGGCTACCAAGGGAGCACCTTCAGCAGCCCTGGGAAAGCCAAGTGGCTTTGAAAAATGGAATTGAAGAATGCATCGTCCTGGTCAGGGGCTGGTGGAGTCCTTAATAGCAAACTGATTCAGCTGGAAGGATTGGTGAATTCACCAAGTTCTTTTGGCAGCTAAACCTCGGATTCCAGCCAGTTTGCATGGACCAGGATCCAGACGCTTTGCCAGAAAAGTTGGCATTTCTGGAATTGAGAGTATTAAGATATTTCACCTTCATGGTGTGTTGATTGGATGGCTTTGAGTTGCATTGTAAAAGAAAGGGATTCAATAAAGGAATGCAATCGAGTCAGAAGGACATGGTTTCCGTCAGAAAGACTTGGGTTCTAATCCCGACTCCCCTACTTATCACCTGTATTATCTTGGGCAAGCCACTTCACTTCTCTGTACCACAGTTGCCTCAGCTCTAAAATCATGATTAAGATTGTGAGTCCCATGTTGGGCAGGGATTCTGTCCAAACTGATTAGCTCGTATCTACCCCAGGATTTCGAACAGTGCCTGTCACAAAGTAAGTGCTTACCAAATACCACTAAATAATAAAAACAAAAATAAATCACTTCTGCGCATCTCTACTGTGACTGTACAAAAATCAGTAATAATAATAATGATAATAATTTTGGTATTTGTTCAGGGTTTACTATGTGCCAGCCACTGGGGTGGATACAAGGAAATCAAGTTGGGCCCAGTCTCTGTCCCACATGGGGTTCACAGTCTTAATCCCCATTTTATAGATGAGGGAACGGAGGCACAGAGAAATGAAGTGACTCACCCAAGGTCACACAGCAGACAAGGGGTGGAGCCAGCATTAGAACCCAGGAGCTTCTGAATCCGAGGCCCGGGCTCTGGTATTTAGGAGAACCGCTGCTCCTCCAAGTCTCATGCTGCTAGCATGGAAGACAGGATATTGGGCTGGAGGGACAATTCATCCGTCTGACTCAAGGATGCTGTTACTTAGGGTCTAAAATGGTAGCACAAACTTCCACTTCGGATTCATATGAAAAAAGGCCTAGCTCTGCTATTGCTTTAAAACGATCAAACACTGATGCTGTGCGTTGATGAAATTCTATCGTCTGAAAGTGATTATTTGATTTCATGTATTTATGCCATACTCTGAAAATGTCTACAAAAGCAGTTTCACAGTTTTATAGTATGCCATTCTTGAAAAATCTGTTTAGCTTTTCTTTTTGAAGCCACCCACAGGGGTTTGTTATGCTAAAGAGGGAGATATATGAAAATTTCATTCCATTTTAAGTTATCTCTCTTTCAGGAAAAAATAAAAAGAACTTAAATTGCAATGAATGCAGAAAGAAGTAGGGGTGGGGGTTTTATTAAATTTTTGCTATACCTTGATATGACCCAATATATTTTAATCTACCTTTATTAGAAGCATGGATTTGGACTGAGATCAAACATGGAATATTCCATTCTCCAGAGTTCCTGTTTGGCCTTTTCTGAGTGGGTGACAGGGCTGGGATATCCATGTGCTGCCTCAGTTTCTCTGCTATTGTGACATTCCTAAAGAATGGCTGGGAAAATTCAGACTTCACTCTTTTTTCTCTTTGAGGCATCAGGGCATAAAGCAATATCCCCTGCCCTTGCTTTTCTGTCCCAGAAATTATCTGAGTCAGCAGGGAACTCAATCAATCATTCAGTGATATTTATTGAGTGCTTATTGTGTGTAGAGCACTGTACTAAGCGCTTGGGAGAGTACAACAGAGTTGGTAAACACGTTCCCTGCCCACAATGAGCTTAAAGTTTAGAGGGGCAGACAGGCATTAATATAGTGCTTAGTGTGTGCAGAGCACCGTACTAAGCATTCAGGAGAGTACAACAGAGTTGGTAGACGTGTTCTCTGTCTACAGTAAGCTTTTACTGTAGAGGGGGAGATGGACATTGCTAAGAATAAATAAATTAGGGATATGGATGTTAGTGCTATGAGTCTGTGGGTGAAAGACATCAATTTTCACTTCAGATCCCAGGTCCTTTGGCCCCCAGGCCCATGTTCTTTCCACTATGTAATGCTGATTTCTCTCAGAACATCCCCCCCCACCCCAATCTGTTTTTTTGTTTGTTTGCTTGCTTGTTTTATGGTATTTGTTAAGCACTTACAATGTGACAAACACTTTTCCAAGTGCTAGGGTCCATAGGAGTTAATCAGGTTGGACACAGTCCCTATCCCATATGGGGCTCAAAGTCTAAGTAGGAGGAAATAGGATTGCCCTACTGAGAGCTAAAGCCCTACTGAGAGCTCACCTCCTCCAGGAGGCCTTCCCAGATTGAGCCCCCTTGTTCCTCTCCTCCTCCCTATCCCTCCCGCCCTACCTCCTTCACCTCCTCACAGCACCTTTATATATATTTGTACAGATGTATTACTCTATTTTACTTGTGCATATTTACTATTTTGTTAATGACATGCATATAGCTTTAATTCTGTTTGTTCGGACGATTTTGACACCTGTCTACATGTTTTGTTTTGTTGTCTGTCTCCTCCTTCTAGACTGTGAGCCCATTGTTGTAGGGACCTTCTCTATATGTTGCTGACCTGTACTTCCCAAGCGCTTAGTACAGTACTCTGCACACAGTAAGCACTCAATAAATACTAATGAATGAATGAATGAGTATTCATTTTACAGTTGAGGAGATTGTGGCACAGAGAAAATGACTGGCCCAAGGTCACACAGCAGACACGGGGCCAAGCCAGGTCTTCTGACTCCAAGTGCCCTTTCCACTAGGCCATGATGCTTCTGTTTCCAGACCTTGATTTCCACTGGACGTTACTCTTTCATATTCAGTCTTATTTATGGTAATAATCTCAGTGTTTATTAAGTACTTTGTATGTGCCATGTCTTATGGTAATATAAGACAATCAGATCAGACACAGTCCCTGTCCCACATGGGGCTCAGAGTAAAGGACGGAAGGAGAACAAGACATTTTATCTCCATTTTACAGATGAGAAAACTGAGGTTCAGAGAAGTTTAGTGACTTGCCCAAAGTCACACAACTCCGCCCACTAGGTCAGTCTGCCTGCTAACATATTTATATCATAATTCGGAGGCAGATTTTAAACATCTGTTTAAAATGATCATGTTCCTAACCTTTTGTTCTAGCTTCAGAGACTTTTTACTATTTCTATAGCTAACAGATGCCTCTCAAGAACAGGTTGAAAAGCATATAAGCAAAAATTGCATGTTATATTTATAAACCCAAGAAATAATCACAAAAGAATAGTTGAAGAACAGACAGCACTAGAGTTTCCTATAGGCCAATCCATTATTTATGGCAAGCTTGACTTTTTTTTCCTATGGTATCTGTTAAGCACTTACTATGTGCCAGGCACTGAACTAAGCACTGGGGCAGATAAACGATAATACAAGTTGGACCCAGTCCACGTCCCATGTGGGGCTTGCAGTTTTAGCCCCCATTTTACAGATGAGGTAACTGAGGCACAGAGAAGTGAAGTGACTTGCCCAAGGTCACACAGCAGACCTGTGGCAGAGGTGGGATTAGAACCCAGGTCCTCTCACTCCCAGGCCCATGCTATTTCCACTAGGCCACACTGCTTCTATGCTTCTATTGAGCTTTTACCAGTAGATGGCACAAGCAATTTCCACATTTTTTAAAACAACCGAGAATTTCCATTTTCTAGGTTCTCTCAGGTAATGTCTAATATTTGACCCTTCTTAGGAGGCTGATTTCTACAAGGATTCCCGGTAACCTGAGCTCTCTTAAGAAGTAGCGTGGCTCAGTGGAAAGAGCACGGGCTTTGGAGTCAGAGGTCATGGGTTCAAATCCCGGCTCTGCCAATTGTCAGCTGTGTGGCTTTGGGCAAGTCACTTAACTTCTCTATGCCTCAGTTACCTCATCTGTAAATGGGGATGAAGACTGTGAGCTTCCCGTGGGACTACCTGATCACCTTGTAACCTCCCCAGCACTTAGAACAGTGCATTGCACAGAGTAAGTGCTTAACAGATGCAATTAGTATTATTATTATTAAATGAGACTTCATATGAATGAGGAACACATGTGATTCAATGGAAATCAAAGTCTTCTGGAAACAGAATCAGCATGGCCTACTGGGAAGAGCCTGGGTTTTGGAGTCGGAGGACTTGGGTTCTAATTCAAGCTTTGCCCCGTGTCTGCTGCAAGACCTTGGGCAAGTCGCTTAACTTCTCTGTGCCTCAGTTTCCTCAACTATAAAATGAGGATTCAACTGGATTGATTTCAAGGCCCGTTTGATTTGAACATGCAAAAACATGGAATGACTGTCACTCAACTTTGATTTATCTCCCTCTATGGAAAAGACTGGACAGGGGCTGTGTTTGATTCCTAGCTGTGCATTTTCTCACACCACTTAGAACAGTATTCTGCATGAAGTACTATTAGTACTATGACTACTACCACGATTAGACATCAGCATTCCTTGGAGTGAAAAGAGTCTAGTATTTACAAAGTATAGGCAAATCCTAGAATGATGTCCATCCTTGAGAAATTGTGCTGAAAAAGGATCTTCTGGAAAAAGCACAGATCTAGGTTCTAAACACAGCTCTGCAATTTGCCTGCTGGGTGAACTTGGGGCCTGGTGTGGGCAGGGATTATCTCTCTTTATTGCTGAATTGTACTTTCCAAGCACTTAGTACAGTACTTTGCACACAGTAAGTGCTCAATAAATATGGTTGAATGAATGAGTCACTTAACTTTTCTGTGCATCAGATTCCTCACCTGTAAAATGGAAATTAAATAGCCCTTCTCCCCACTAGTTAGATTTTTGTAAGCCCTATATAGGATAGTGACTGTGTCCAAACTGATTTATTCTGGGGCCCAAATCCCCACGGGGGCGGGGAGGAATCAACCTATTGAGTGAGTGCTTTCTGCTTGCAGAGCACTGTACTAAGCGCTTAGGAGAGTACAATATAATAGTTGGCAGACATGCTCCCTGCCTACAGTGAGTTTAAAATCTGGAGGATGAATTAACAGTTGGATAGCTCCTGCTTGCATGATCACCCCTGTGCAGATGGGGAACATTTGAGAATATTTGAAAATATTTGAAAATATCTGATGGGGAATATTAGAGAAGCAGCACTTAGTGGCAAGGGCATGGGCTTGTCCTTGAAAATAATAATAATAATAATAATAATAATAATAATAATAATAATAATAATAATAATGGTATTTGTTAAGCGTTTACTATGTGCCAAGCACTGGTCTCAGCTCTGGAGTAGATACAAGGTGATCAGGTTATCCTGCATAGGGCTCACAGTCTTAATCCCTATTTAATAGATGAGGTAACTGAGGCACAGAGATGATAAGTGGCTTGCCCAAGGTCACACAGCAGACCGGTGGCAGAGCTGAGATTAGAACCCATGTCTTCTGACTCCCAAGTCCATACTCTTTCCATTAAGCCATGCTGCTTCTCTGAACTACTCTGAACTACTTTTTGGTTTCTCTGCTCCATTCCCTAGATTTCTGCCGTTTGTGTTGCCCTTCTGATAGAGAGACGGCCCCAGATGCTTACATTCAAAAGCAGAGAGAACAAAAGAATCATGTTTCAAATTGTGCTATAATTCCTTTAGAAAAGAACTCCATGAGGTGGCATCTGGAAATCCCAGCGGGAAGTGTCCAGGAGAACACAGCTCAGAATTTTATAACCATTTTCATAAAAAAGCATAAAGCTATGCTATAAAGTGTGCTTTGGTCTAGATTTTCAGCTACTGGCAGTAACAACAGAATGCTTAGAGGAATTGTGGCAAAGCTCTCCAGCTTGTTGATATTTTCTGCTTGGTTAATTGAGCAAATTACATGTGTTTACCACTCACTGTCTGAAGATTGTTTACTCTGATTCGAACCTTCCACCCTCATTCAAACATCTGCACACAATTAATAATAATAATAAGAATAATAATAATGATGGCATTTATTAAGCACTTACTATGTGCAAAGCACTGTTCCAAGCACTGGGGAGGTTACAAGGTGATCAGGTTGTCCCACGGGGGGCTCATAGTCTTCATCTCCATTTTACAGATGAGGGAACTGAGGCCCAGAGAAGTGAAGTGACTTGCCCAAAGCCACACAGCTGACAATTAGCGGAGCCGGGATTTGAACCCATAACCTCTGACTCCAAAGCCCGGGCTCTTTCCACTGAGCCATGCTGCTTCTCTAATGGTCAATAATTGCTGTGGATTGATCAGATGATCTTCCAGCTTGTTGCAGGATTTGGCGAACAACAATTTGGAGATGACTGTCCTTCTCCTTCATGATTTGTAGACTTCAATCATTGCACTTTCCAAGTTGCTTCTTTCCAGACTTACTTTCATCTTCAGCCTCCACTGATATTGGACGTTTTTTACTGTGCCTTCTCTAGCTCTCTTATGTTAATATTTCACAACCTTGCTCATCTCTTACTACAGCCCAGTCCACCTATTCCTTGTCAATATCCTCCCTCTGGCCTGGATCTGCCTTCCCTTTCATGTCTAACTGCCCATGTTCCAAATCCTCTTAAAATTACATCTCCTCAAAGAAATCTTCTTTCTCGTTTCCCCATCCAGTTTCCATTTAGGCTGTGTACCCCTTAAACACTTTGATACTCACCCCAGCTTCACAGAACTTACGCATACATCCTTATCCTCCACAATTTTCCCATTCTGTTATCTATTTTTATGTCTCTTTCCAGCTGTCAACTGTAAACTCACTGTACCTTTCAGAGGGTAGTACAATAATAATAATAATAATAATAATAATAATGGCATTTATTAAGCACTTACTATGTGCATGTTTGTACATATTTATTACTCTATTTATTTATTTATTTTACTTGTACATACCTATTCTATTTATTTAATTTTGTTAGTATGTTTGGTTTTGTTCTCCGTCTCCGCCTTTTAGACTGTGAGCCCACTGTTGGGTAGGGACTGTCTCTATATGTTGCCAGCTTGTACTTCCCAAGCACTTAGTACAGTGCTCTGCACACAGTAAGCACTCAATAAATACGATTGATTGATTGATTAAGTTCTCAAAAATACTGTCGATTGATGGATTTATTGATTGGGTGAGATGAATAGAGAGCAGGAGATATCTAGGGTGTAGGGTTTTTTTCCCTGGGCAGCAAGTACTGATTTTGTGCCAATCAGACAAGTCTGTAGAATGGGATATCATCTGAGGATGGAAAGTGGAATTATACCTTTGGGGAGAATGGTCAAGTCGACACTGGTTGGGAGCTAAAAAGAAATTGTAAGAATTGACAGTGGAGGAATACAGGATTATGGGAGGAGAACAGGAATTCAGAACAGAAGCAGAGAAGCAGCATTGCCTAGTGGAAAGAGCACAGATCTGTGAGTCAGAGGATATGTCTTCTAATCCTGGCTCCTCCACTTGTCCGCTTTGTGACCTTGGGCAAGTCACTTCACTTCTCTGGGCTTCAGTTACCTCATCTGTAAAATGGGGATTAAGACTGTGAGACCCATGTGGGACGGGACTGTGTACAACCTGATTCGCTTGTATCGACCCCAGTGCTTAGTACAGTGCCTGGCATATAGTAAGTGCTTAACAAATATCATTAAAAAATAAACAGAGCAAGAGAAAATCCATTTGGAAGAGCAGTGGGGGAAGGCAGGAGTATAATATTTAATTCAGGTGGGGGCAGAAGAATGTGTTAATAAAATGCAAACCTGAAGGGCATAATGAGAGTCAGAAGGAAAAAAAAAACAAAAGGAAAATGAGAAAAAAGGAAGAGCAGTCTGTTTTTAATAACATTTCCATAACAAACCATGGAGATTGATTTTTTGTAGCTTGGATGGCCCTGTAGAAAGCAATCGCCTAAAAAAATCTCCTGGAGAATTTTTTTTTTCTCCTGGGCTCAGTTTCCACAGTTGCGAATTCTAGGGGAAAAATAGAGAATCCCAATGACATGATGGTTCAACCACCACAGGGTGACTGTGTTTCAGGAACTGAAAGAAGGTGAAAGGATAGCAAATTCAGTTATGGATGCCCTGACTCAGAAGGGTAAGTAACTGGTCTCTCCTGACCAGCACAGAGAACAATTGTGGCCGGCTTTGGCTCTAAAGCAGTTGTGAAAAAACGTGGTATTTACGTTTGACATCGTTTGAAATCTGACCTTTCGCTTCGTTGTACCTCATCGCCTTTACCTCAGAAGTTGGAGAAGCAGTGTGTCCCGGTGGAAAGAGTTCTAGTCCCAGATCTGCCTCAAACCTGCTGCGTGAGACCTTGGGCAAATCACTTAACTTCTCTGTGCCTCAGTGTCCTCATTTGCAAAATAGGGATTCAATGCCTGTTCTCCCTCCTACTTAAAGATTGTGAGCCCCATGTGGAAACTGATTATATTGTTTCTATCCCAGTGCTTAGTACCGTGCTTGATACATAGTAATCACCATAATTATTATTAGTAGTAGCAGTATTGTTCAAGGAATGAATTTACATATGCCATTTAAATTCAGATGAACATATGTTGTAAAATGACTAGAAAAGCATTTAGCATTGTCTTGAAATAGCCACACCCTTAACAGAGGAAGGAATCCATCAACTGTATTTATTGAGCACTTACCGTGTGTGAAGCACTGTGCTAAGCACTTGGAAGAGTACATTGGAACAGTGCCTAGTTCCTACTCCTCTCCACTATTTTTTTTAAAATTTTCTCCATGTCCCATACTCCCTCTTCTTTAAAATCATACTGCAGTGCCCATTTCTTCCAGGATGATTTCTTTGATCAAGCCCATTATTTCCCAATCAATGGTGAGATTTGGCCGCTGCTCTTCCCTTGACCCACAATTATCTACTGCAGTTATGGGGAGGGTATGTTCATATTTATGTAAAGTGACAGTTTATTTTTCTTATCTCCCTCTGACTTGCAAATGGCTTGAGAGCATGGATTTCAGAAAATCTGATACAGTACCATGACTCCTGCATACAAAACAGTGAAACCTCAAGCACTTAGTACAGTGCTCTGCACACAAAAATCCCTCAGTGAATACCATTGATTGATAAACACTGCCTTAAGGTTATTTTAATTTAATTTTTTAAATTTTATTTTATTATTCTAAAACATAGTAAGAGCAATTGTAGGACCCTAAATGATGCAAATCTGAGTTTGATCTGAATTGTTGGAATTTCTACTTTGGCTTTTAAATTGTTTGAATTTCTACTTTATACTTTGATTTCTTTTCTTCCTGTATTTGTTAAGTGCTTACTGTGTGCCAGGCACAGTTCTAAGCACTGGTGTAGATACAAAATAATCAGGTTGGACACAGTCCATATCTTACAAGGGGCTCCCAGTTTTAAGCCCCATTTTACAGATGAGGTAACTGAGGCATGGAGAAGTGAAATGACTTGCCCAAGGTGACACAGCAGACAAGTGGTAGAGACCTAGGTCTTTCTAACTCCCAGACCCGTGCTCTATCCACTAAGCCATGCTGCTTCTCGATTTGTTCTGAATTGCCTAAATAGCTACTTTTGCTCTGAATTTCTTTTCTCACACACTGCCTCTAAAATTCTGTTGACAAAATGTAGAAGGAAATTGTACAAAATGACCAGGGGCTAGTCTGGACTTCCCAGCTAGCTCCATGGGACTGCTAGTTTGGGGCTATCTCCAGCTTCTCTTTCGTGCTTTACCTCCCTCCTCCGGCCCCTTCTTCAGCTCTCCCATCTTTCCCAACAGTATCTCAAGAGGGGATCTCTTAACTCCACTCAAAATCCACACCCTTCTCCACCTGTGCATCCTACCCCATCCCATCACACTTTAACAAAGCACCCAGCCCCTCCTTTCTTCCCTCCCTGACTGCCATCTTCAGCTGTTCACTCTCCAGTGGCTTCTTCCCCACTGCTTTCAAACATGTCCATGTCTGCCCTAACCTAAAAAAAAATCCTCCCTTGAATTCTCGACTCCCCCAAGTTATCACCTCATCTTCCACCTACCATTCCTCTCCAAACTCCTTGGTTGAGTTGTCTACAGCTGCTGTCTTGAGTTCATTCATTCAGTCGTATTTATTGAGTGCTTGCTGTGCAGAGCACTGGACTAAGCGCTTGGAAAGTACAATTCAGCAATAAAGAGAGACAATCCCTGCCCACACCGGGCTTAGTTCCTTTCCTCCAATTCTTTTCTTAACCCCCTTCCAATCTGGTTTCCATCCCCTTCACTCCATGGAAACTGCTCTCAAAGGTTTCCAATGACCTCATTCTTGCCAAATCCAGTGGCCTCTACTCCATCCTAATCCTCCTCAACCTCTCAGCTGATTTTCACAATGTCGACCACCCCCTTCTCCTGGAAACATTATCTAACCTTGGCTTCACTGACACTGTCCTCTCCTGGCTCTCCTCCTATCTATCTGACTGCTCATTCTCAGTCTCTTTTGAGGGCTCCTCTTCTGCCTTCCACCCCCTTAAATGGGGGAGTTCCTCAAGGCTCAGCTCTCGATCCCCTTCTGTCCTCCATCTACACCCACTCTCTTGGAGAACTCATTAGCTCCCATGGCTTCAACTATCATCACCATGCGGCTGATTCTCAAATCTACAAAGCCAGCCCTGATCTCCCTCCTTCTCTGCAGTCTCGCATTTTCTCCTGCCTTCAAGACATCTCTTTTTGGGTGTTCTCCCTTCACCTCAAGCTTAACATGTCCAAAAGAGAACTCCTTATCTCCCACCCAAACCCTGTCCTCCCTCTGACTTTCCCATGACGTGTAGACAGCATCGCCATCCTCCTTGTGTCACAAGCCCATAACCTTGGCGTTTTCCTTGACTCATCTCTCACATTCCACCCACATACTCAATCTGTTACCAAATCCTGTCAGTTCAACTTTCATAACATCACTAAAATCCATGCTTTCTTCTCCATCCAAACTGATACCAGCACTCGTCCTCTTCTGCCTTTACTACTGTATCAGCCACCTTGCTGATCTCCCTGCCTCTTGTCTCTCCCCACTCCAATCCAACTTCACTCTGATGCCCAGATCATTTTTCTACAAATATTTTGAAGGATTGAACACTCCCCAAGAAACACCAGTGGTTGCCCATCCACATCTGCATCAAACAGAAACTCTTTACCATCAGCTTTAAAGCACACAATCACATTACCCTCTCCTACCTTTCTTGCTGCTCTCCTTCTACAACCCCTCCTGCAGAATTTGCTCCTCTAATCCCAGCCTACTCACCATAGGTCGATATTGTCTACCTTGCTGCTGATCTCTTGACCACCTCCTGCCTCTGGCCTGGAGCCTGTTGTTGGGTAGGGACTGTCTGTATATGTTGCCAACTTGTACTTCCCAAGCACTTAGTACAGTCCTCTGCACACAGTAAGTGCTCAATAAATATGATTAAATAAATGAAATGAATGAACACCCCCCATCTTCATATCGTACAATCACTCTCCCCACCTTCAAAACCTTATTAAAAGCACATCTCCTCCAAGAGGCCTTCCAATCAATCAATCAGTTATATTTATTGAACACTTACTGTGTGCAGAACACTGTAGTAAGTGCTGAGGAGAATGCAATTTAACAATATAACAGACATATTCCCTGTCCACAGTGAGCTTTCATTCTAGAGGGGGAGACAGATATTAATATAAATAAATGATGCTCCCTGTCTAATCCTTCATTTCTCCTTTTTCCCATTCCCTTCTGTGTCACCGTTGAACTTAGATTTCCATCCCTCAATCACCCCTCCCTCAGCTCCACAGCACTGTCCATATCTGTAATTTATTTATTTAGATTTAGATTAATATCTGTCTTCCCTCTAGACTCTAAACTCAGTGTGGGAAGGTAATGTATCTATCTACTCTGTTGTATTTTAAGTTTGTTATGGGCAGGGAACATTTATGCCAATTCCATTGTAATGTACTCTCAAAAGTGCTTAGTACAGTGCTCTGCACACAGTAAGCATTAAATAAATATGACTTCTTGATTGATTGATTGGAAACCCTCGTCCCCCCTCTCCCTCTCTTCTTCTCTTTCCCTCTACCAGGTCTTGAAGCTAAGAAATAGTCTTTAGAACTGGGCAGATGAATGTAAAGCTAAGGAAGTTCGATTTAATCATGCAATATTTTCCTGGGATCCTTTCCTCACTTTCCTATAACTTTCTCCATCTCCTTCCATTCTCCATCCATACTAAGTCCCTTGGAGAACTCATTATCTCCCTCAGCATCAACTACCCTTTCAACCTGGATGCTATCCAACTCTGCCTCTAGATCCAAGATCTCTCTCCTTCGCAGTCTCACATTTCCTCCTGCCTTCAGGACATCTCTTTTTGCATGCTCCACTGACACCTCGAAATTAACATGTCCAAAACGGACCTCATCAGCTTCCCACTTAAAAACTGTCCTCTCCCTGACGGTCCTAGCACTAAAGGAAAGCTTTGGGTTTCGATTTTTCTGATCAGGAAAGAAGTGTTGGAGAGCAGGGGTCTGGGAACCTTTTACGCCTCGGGCACACGTCTGGATTTGAAACTGTTTTTAAACACAACTGACACAAAATCTAGTTTCGCAGGACAACAATATGGGCTATTTCTATTTCCAAAAGCAGCAAAGTGGCACATTCCTCATTTCGTTTCACGGACCAAGCAAATCCACCCCTATCTCGGCCCTAGTTTCCTCCTCTGTAAAACGGGGATAAAGCCCGTCTCTCCCAACCTCATAGGGAAGCTATGAGGGTGAGATGAGAAAATTGAGGGGAATGCAGTTGGTAAAAGGGCTGCACAGATTCAAAGTGACATTATTCTTAAAGTTATTCAACTACTGAGTGTCCTCAAATGACCGAGCCAAGCGAAGCAATCACTGTCTCAGCCTGAAGATCTGTGTTCCAGGACTTTATTGTTGATAATCTGATCCTGCCATTTAAAAGCTCCTATTTGATCCCGTGAAGCTGCCTAGAACTTATACTTGTCATTTGCAGTCCAAGTCTCCCCCTTCTAGACTGTGAGCCCGTGGTTGGGTATGGACCATCTCTATATGTTGCCGAATTGTACTTCCCAAGCGCTTAGTACAGTGCTCTGCACACAGTAAGCGCGCAATACGATTGAATGAATGAATGAAAGTCTCACGGCCATATAGAAAGGCTACACATTCATTCAATCAAATTTATTGAGTGCTTACCATGTGCAGAGCACTGTATTGAGCATTTGGGAGAGTACAATACAGCAATAAGCAGACACAATCCCTGCCCACAGTGAACTCTACAATCTAGAGTTTACAGTCTATACCTCCCCAGCAGTGTGGTCTAGGGCCTAGGCATCAGAATGACCTGGGTTCTAATCCTGGCTTTGCCACTTGCCTGCTGAGTGACCTTGGACAAGTCACTTCACTTCTCTGGGCCTCAGTTACCTGTAAAATTGTGATTAAGTCTACGAGCCCAACATGATTAGATTATAAACTTGTCTCTAGACTGTAAGGTCGTTATGACTAGGGAATGTGTCTGCTGTATTGTACTCTCCCAAGTATTTAGTACAGTGCTCTGCACATGGAAAGCGCTCAGTAAATACCATTGATTCATCTACTCCAGTGCTTAGTACAGTCCTGGCACATAGTAAGCACTTAACAAATGCCATTAAAAAATCACTATAGCCTGAAAAGCTAACAAGAGGGCAGGGAAATGGATATTCTTTTGTCACCAATCTCTATCTATCATCTGTCTGTCTGGTTGTCAATAGAGATGCAGCACAGTATAGTGGACAGAGCATGGGCCTGGGAATCAGAAGGTCATGGATTCCAATCCTGGCTCCACCACTTGTCTACTGAGTGACTTTAGGTAGGGACCGTCTCTATATGTTGCCAACTAGTACTTCCCAAGCGCTTAGTACAGTGCTCTGCACACAGTAAGTGCTCAATAAATACGATTGAATGAATGAATGAATGAACTTCTCTGTGCCTCAGTTCCCTCATCAGTAAAATGGGGATTGAGACTGTGAGACCCACATGGGACAGGGACTAAGTCCAACCCGATTTGCTTGTATTCACCCCAGCGCTTAATACAGTGCCTGGCACAGAGAAGCAGTGTGGCTCAGTAGAAAGAGCATGGGTTTTGGAGTCAGGGGTTATGGGTTCAAATCCTGGTTCTGCCAATTGTCAGCTGTGTGACTTTGGGCAAGTCACTTAACTTCTCTGTGCCTCAGTTCCCTCATCTGTAAAATGGGGACTGTGAGCCCCCCCCATGGGACAACCTGAACTCCTTGTAACCTCCCCAGCACTTAGAACAGTGCTTTGCACATAGTAAGTGCTTAATAAATGCCATCATTATTATTATACTAAGTGCTTAAGAAATACCATCATTATTGTTATTATTGTTATCCCCAAAGCCTAGCTGGTCTTCTCAATTCTGTATAATAATGACCATTATTAATATTGCACTGTTATTGTTATCTTTATTATTATTGGTCAGTGGTATTAATTGAGCCCTTACTGTGTGCAGAGCATTGTACTAAGCTCTTGGGAGAGTACAACGCTACAGAGTTGGTAGATATGCTCCCTGTCCACAAAGATATTACAGTCTAGAGAGGGGCTCACAATGTAGAGGCATTAATAAAAATATCGATCATGATCTTAATTAAGTATTTACTTTGTGCCAAGCACTGTCCTCATCACTGAAATAGGTACAAGACAACTGGGTTGGACACCTTCCCTATGATACTTGGAGTTCACAGTCTTCTTAGCATCATTTGATAGTATTTGCTTAGGTGGCATTAAGGAAGGAGAAAAAGAACCATTTATCAAACCCCAAGATAATGCAAGTGATTGTGAGATATTAATCAGTGAATGCAGGTGTAACTTATAAACCAAAGCTTGACTGACATGCCTTTCCTTTTGGTTAATGTTTTCTGCTGACAATAAGGTCTGCACATGAGTTGTTTTCCTATTAGTGATGATGAGTTAAGCTGAACCACTCTCTCTTTCTCTCTTTCCATCTTATTTTTTCTCTCTTTCTCCAATTTTCCTCCTCTGACCAGCCTGACAAATTTCAAGGCAGCGTTAAAGTTCAACAATAAAAAACATCTCTGGTGGTGTGCAAAGATTCACAGGGTAAACAGTGTGGCTTAGTGGAAAGGGCACAGGCCTGCAAGTCAGAGAACCTGCTGTATGACCTTGGGCAAGTCACTGAACTTCTCTGTGCTTCAGTTTCCCCTACTCCCTCTTCCTTCTGTGAGCTCACTGAGGGCAGGGAATGTCACTGTTTATTGTTGTATTGTACTTTCCCAAGTGCTTAGTACAGTGCTCTGCACATAGTAAGCACTCAATAAATACCACTGATTGCTTGATTCTGAATCATCTGTGCACTTCGATCTCTGACCTTTGGGTATTTGATATCCGCCCCATCCTCAACCTTACAGCACTTAGGTACATATCCTTAAATTTTGCATTCTAAATTTTTTTATATTAATGCCTGTCTCCCCCTCTAGACTGTAAGCTTGTTATGGACAGGGAACTTGTTTACATAGTCTGTTGTATCGAATTCTCCCAAGAGCTTAGTGCAGTGTTCTACACATAGTGCTTAATAAATTCCATTGATTGATAGATTGAATCCTCTTCTGGAAAATTGGGATTCAAAATCTTTTCACCCTTCCTTTAGACTGTGAGCCCCATGAGGGACAGGGAGGGTGTCTTACCTGATTATGTTGTTACTACCCCTTCACGTGGCACGTAATAAGTGCTTACCATGGCCTGGTGGATAGAGCACAGGCCTGGGAGTGAGAAAGACCTGTTTTTTAATCCCTGCTCCACCACATCTTCTGTGTGACCTTGTGCAAGTCACTTCACAGTACCTTAGTTCCCTCAACTGTATAATGGGGATTAAGGCTGTGAGCCCCTTGTAGGACAGAGACTGCATCCAACCCGATTTCTTTGTATTCACCCAGCATTTAGTACACATAATAAGCACTTAAATTGCATTATCATTACCAACTAACACAACTATTATTTTGTCCTGGGTGAGGATTTCACCGTGCCAAGTTGACAAATCAGCATGCCAAACCACCATGACTCTTGATCAATCTGCCTTGAAAATGTGATTGATTGCCCAAGCCCGTCCTCCTTATCGTCTTAAGTGGGTGAACAATCACTCGAGACTGAGGTTGGTTATTTTGGTTTTGTTGACGATAGATTTCCCCAGGCTGGTCAAAGGCGAGCATTCCGTGGATGTGCAACAAGTCCGGACATCACAAAACATCTCTTGATACCGATTGCTCGAGGGGGTGGGTATTCCCTAGGTCCACATATCCCAACCTCCTGGGCTGCCTCTTTGCCTAAAGCAGCACCAGGGTTTCTCGCTCTCAGTCGAACAATCAATCATTTAGGCTCTTCTGTAGGCCTGCAAGTCTTTAGTCATTGCTTCCCAATCAGCCATATCGATTTAGCATGGCTAATGGAAGACTTCAGAGAATGCTTACCATGTTGGAATGATTGAGCTCTGGTGCCTTTGCCAGCCATTACAAGCACACATCACAAATTTTTCTACAAAAACGTTCAGGACATGTTTCCCCACTCCTCAAGAAACTCCAGTCGTTGTCCAGCCACCTCCGCCTCAAGCAAAAACTCCTCACCAATGGCTTTAGAATACTCCATCACCTCGTCTCCTCCTACCTCACCTCTCTGAGCCTGCATACTTCACTCCTCTAATTTTAAACTTCTCACTGTACCTTGATCTCATCTATTCCACCACAGACCCCTCGCCCACATCCTGCCTCTGGCTTGCAACAACCTCCCTCTTCAAATCCGACAGTTTAATTTCCCCCACCTCCTAACGTTATTGAAGACACATTTCCTCCAAGAGGCCTTCCCTGACTAAGCCCTCCTTTCCTCTTTTCCCACTCCTTTTGCGTCACCCTGACTTGCTCCCTTTATCTCCCCTCTCAGCCCCACAGAGCTTACGTACAGATCTGTAATTTATTCATTTATATTAATGTCTGTCTCCCCCTCTAGTCTATAAATTCATTGTGGGCAGGAATGTGAGTGTTCATTGTTGTACTGCACTCTCCCAAGCACTTAATACAGTGCTCTGCACACAGTAAGTACTCAGTAAATAGGAATGAATGAATGAAAGAAATTAGTTAATTTGCCATTGGTATTAGGACTAAATGGTCAGCCCAGCCAGGTAAACATAGACAATGTTTATTGGAGCAGCCTGGCCTAGAGGAAAGAGCATGGCTCTGGGAATCAGAGGACCTGTGTTCTAATCCCAGCTCTGCCACTTACCTATCATGTGACCTTGGGAAGGTCACTTCACTGCACTCCAATTCCCTCAGCTGCGAAATGAGGATTCAATGTCTGTTTTCCCCTCCTACTTAGCCTGTGAGCCCCATGTGGGTTTAGGAGCTTTGTATGACTTTTATCTAACCCTAGCACTTAAACAGCACTTGACACATAGTAAGCACTTAAAAACTACCACCATGATAATAGTGATAATAATGTATAATTGATGCCGGCAATATTACCCTGTGAAAAATGTGTAGCTCTATGTCAAGAATGCAATTCCTCATGCCCTTGTTCACAGCAGTAACATTTCAGGACTTTAAGCTTGTTGTGGGCAGGGACTGTGTCTGTTTACTGTGATATTGTAGTCTTCCAAGCAGTTAGTACAGTGCTCTGCACACAGTAAGTGCTCAGTAAATATGATTGAATGAAAATGCCCTTTTGAGCTAAAAGGTCAACCCTATATTACTACCTCATGTACAAAACGCCTACCGTAATGTAGAACCTTGTCTACAAATTAATTTTCACAGAGAAAGTGAACGTAAATAGGCTTCGAGGACTTTGGTTCCATTGAATTCACTGTCTTATTAGTTCATATCTGGATAAAGATAGCAGGCCCAGGGAGAGTTGAAAGCAACTGCATCATATTTCTACCTTGTCACAGTCCAAGGTCACAGAGATGTGCCTAGGAATAATTTACCAGGAAAAATATGATTCTCTTTATTTTATGGAAAATCCTACTTTTGTCCTGGGAACTCCTTGCAATATTGCTGTTTTCCAGATAGTTTTCCAGACAGTTGGGGATGTAGAAAGAAAAGTTAAGGATGTTAGTGTTCCCTCTCTAATAAGAATAATAATTGTGGGTATTTGTCAGGCACTGTGTACTAAGTTCTGGGGGTGGGGGTAATACAAGCAAATTGGGTTGAATACAGTCCCTGACCCACATAGGGTTCACATGCTTAATCCCCATTTTACAGATGAGGGAACTGAAGCACAGAGAAGTTAAGCAGCTTGCTCAAGGTCACACAGCAGACAAGCAGCAGAACCGAGATTAAAACCCATGACTTTCTGATTTCCAGGGCTGTGCTCTATCCACTAGGCCAAGTCCCTTCTCCTGGCCATAATAACGCCACGGGGTGGATCAGGAGGGGAATTTGATGCTCACTGCCACTGTCAGAGACAGAATCATGAGCTATCCTATCGTATCATTGGCCAGTTGATAGTTTGGTGTTATTATGAGCTCATGGAGGCAGAATACAATAGTACATCGAAACACGCTTCAAATAAGAAGAGTGGAAATAGGGTGCTGAGTCAAATACCACCAACTGGGTTAGAAGATCGGTCCCAATCAATTGTTTTTACTTTCCTTTGGAAGACTCCACCAAGTGTGAATGAGGTAGTCATTGAAAAAAGTTGAAAAAAATTGAAAAAAGTGGCAGTTGAAGAAAGTTCATGGAATACACGTATGTCTTAATCGAGCAAACAATAGCCAATCCATAGAACAATATGTACTTCCCAAGTGCTTAGTACAGTGCTCTGCACACAGTAAGTGCTCAATAAATACATGAGTGTTTACTGTGCACTATTCTGAGCACTTGGGAGAATACTGTCTCACCTTTTTAGACTGAATGCTACTTGTAAGCAGGGAACATGTCATATCATTATTCTGCATTTCCCAAGTGTCTAGCACAAAGACCAGCTCAATAAACACTACCACTACCACTACTCATCACTGTTGACCAATCAGTCAATCAATTCATCAATGAATAGTACTTACTGACCTCCTATTGTGTGCAGAGCACTGCCTTAAGCATTTGGGAAAGTACAGTAGAATAAGTGGACTTGAATTCTACCCTCAAGAAATCTACAGTTTAGTGTGGGAGGCATCCAGCAAAACCCCTACTAAATTCTAATTTCTCCTACTCTCCCTCACTCCTGCTTTGCCTCTGCATTTGGATCTGTTTTCTTTAATCACCTGATAGTATTTCCATTCCTCAGTCTCACAGCCCTTAAGTACATATTCCTCATTTATTTTGCCATCTGGTTTTCCCCTTTGACTGTAAGTTCCTTGTGGGCAGATGATGTTTCTACCAACTCTGTTGTATTATACCCTCCCAAGTGCTTAGTACAGTACTCTGCACATAATAAGCTCTCAATAAACACTGTCCATTAAAAGAGCACGGGCTGGGAGTCAGAAGACCTAGGATCTAATTCTGGCAGAGCTCTGTGAACTGGGGCCGGTCTCAACTTATCTGTGTCTCATTTTCCTCAACTGTACTTTGGATATCTGTTCTCCCTCAGATTATGAGCCCTAGGTGGAAGGGAACTATATGTGACCTGAGAGTATTTACCTCAGCGCTTCGCAGAGTCCTCGGAAAACAGTATGCATTCAGTGCCGCAGTGATTATTTTTCGTAACTAGAGTTCTGGAATTTTATGCACTTGCATTTTTCCGAGATTTTTTTGTTGTTGATACTCCCACGTTAGGTTTTAAACTCTTTGAGGGATTTGTTTTATTCTTCTCTTGTCATTTCCCTCAGCACTAAGTACAGTGTGTTGCACTCACTGAGAGATAAATGAAGAATGTGGCTAAAACTGCTTACTTAAAAGTTTAGCAGGGGAAGTAAATTGCTGTGTAACACCCTGGGCTAACAAGTAACCTATAACCTTATAATTCTATAATATAATTGTTCTACAACATTATAACTTTAATCTTTTAACCCTCTAGCCCTATAGCTCTATAACCCTATTGTCCTTGAATGCTATAATCCAAGAGCCCAATATTTCTTTAACCATGAAATCAAGACCAGTATTTCCCCCTTGGAGACCCCCAAAAGGTTTTACACCCACAAACTCAATGAACTTCCTTTAAACTCCATCAGTCCAGCCTCCTATGTCACCTCCAAGGCCCCCATTGCAATGATTCCTTGAACTCATTCATTTGATCGTATTTATCGAGCACTTCCCATGTGCAGAGCACTGTACTAAGCGCTTGGGAGAATACAACAGAACAACAAGCAGATACATTCCCCGCCCACAATGACCTTACAGTCTTGAGGCAGGGGAAGACATTGAACTGAACCCCACTTCCACCCAGGTTCACGCTTAAGGCTTAAATACTCCTTGCCATCCACCCCGAGGCAAACACTTCCAAAATTAGACTGCTGTCTGCAGAAAGACGATGATTTTTTCCGATCTCTCAGCAGCAGCAGCCCGGTAACTGAAGGGGAATTACCAGGTGGGAGGAGTGGAGACGGCACCCAAGGAAATGAAAAAAAATATTGGTGGTGTTATTATCTGTCCTGACAATGGACACACTGCATGGCAGATAAGAGCAGCCCAAGTTCTTTTTTCATTTATCTTGCCTCCCATCTCCTGAACAAAACCAATGTGGAGACAACGGAGGCTTGTTCTAATAACCCAAATGTTGCTCAAAATGAAATTCTTGACATCCCAATCATTCTCTGGGGAAAAGCCATTTTTCATTTAAAACCCATTTGGAGGAGTCTTTAATGAATGTTTGAAACTGAGTCACCTGCTATGCTAAGGGGGCTTCCAGAGGGAAGTGAAGAGAGCACTGTTCGGTGAGCGGAGGGAGAGGGTGTTGCCCTTCTGGCCTGCCGGGTTGCTCTTAGCCACTGGGATGGGTTGCCGGGAGAGCCGAGAGTGAGGGGACTAACTGGAAAGGATGGTGGGAGAGGGCTTCCTGGAGGAGCTGGTAGGAAAAGACCCCCTGGAGGGGTTGGCAGAGAGGACTTATGATGATGACGGTATTGGTTAAGTGCTTACTATGTGCCAAGCCTTGTACTAAATTCTGGGGTAGATACAAGCAAATCCGGTTGGACACAGTCCCTGTCCCATGTGGGACTCACAGTCTCATTCCCTATTTGACAGATGAGTTAACCGAGTCCCAGAGAAGTGAAGTGACCTAGTGACTTGCCCAAGGTCAAACAGTAGACAAGTGATGGATCTAGGATTAGAACCCAGGTCCTTCTGGCACGTAGGCCAGTGCTCTATCCACTAGGCCACTCTGAGAGAAGGAAAGAGAGAGAGAGAGGAAAGGAAAAGTAGCAACTGGACCAGTCTGCTTCTTTTAGACATAAGCTGCTGCCCAATTCTTCCCAGTGTGTTGTTTTACTTTTCTTTCAGATGTTGGGCACAGGGGCCAGTGAGAAGGCTGTTTTCCCGGAAAATTTTCCAGTCATAACCACAAATCAAGTGGCTCTGGTGTCCAGGGAGAGATCTCTAATCAATCTCAACCAGAATTTAATTTGATTTTCTTGTAATGGTTCTGAACTGACTTTGGTTGATATTTCAAGAATGATTCCTCGGGTTATGTTGACTTATGAACTCAGTAATGATAATGATGGTATTTGTTAAGCACTTACTCTGTACCAAGCACTGTTCTAAGTGCTGGGGTAGATACAAGATTGTCCCACGGGGGGCTCACGGTCTTAATCCCCATTTTACATATGAGGTAACTGAGGCACAGAGACTTGCCTAAAGTCACACAGCTGACAAGTGGAGGAGCCAGGATTAGAACCCACAACCTCTGACTCACAAGCTCATGCCCTTTCCACTAAGCCACACTGCTTCTCTACTGAGGCGTACTCTGGCTGTCTTCCCCTTGAGACTGTAAATTGCATTTTTTTTGTTTATTTGTGTACTTGTTTGTTGGCTTTTTTACGATATTCATTAAGGTCTTCCTAAGTGCCATGGATTGTACTAAGTGCTGGAGTAGACATAAGCTAATCAAATTAGACAAAGTTCGTGTCCTACACAGGGTTCTCAGTTTCAATCCCCATTTTACAGATGAGGTGACCAAGGAACAGAGAAGTTAAGGGACTTGCCCTTTTAGGCTTGTTGTGGGCAGGGAACTTGTTCATGAAATCTGCTATACTGTACTCTCCCAAGTGCTTAGTACAGTGTTCTGCATACAGTAAATACTCAATAAACCATTGACTGATTGATTGAACTGTACTCTCCCAAGCACTTAATACAGTGCACTGCACACAGTAAGCACACAATAAAAACAGTTGGCTGATGGATTGATTGAAACATTGTGCTGGGCTATTTTATTCCTTCCTGGGACTGAAACGGTAAGGTGTTCATTCTTACCGAAGGGAAAAGGAAGGATAATGGGTACTTATCAAGCATTTATAATGTGCCAGTCAATCAGTCAATCTTATTTATTGAACGCTTACTGTATGCGGAGCACTGTACTAAGCACTTGGGAGAGTAGACTAGAACAATAATATTCCCTGCCCATCACAAGATTACAATTTGGAGGACGAGCTTACAAGCACTGCTCCTCTCTAAAATCTCTCATTTCCTCCTGCCCTTAGGTTATCTCTATACGCTTTTTCTTCAAAATTCTCAAACTCGACACATCCCAAACTCAACTCCTCATCTTCCCTCCCGGACTATTTCCTCCACCTAACTTTCCATCACAGTTGGCAAAACCACCACCACCGCCATCCTCATCTCTGAAGCTCGGACTTAATATTATCTTTGATTCCTCCATCTTTTTCTATTCTATTCTGTTGTCAAATGGTGTCATTTTCCCCCCACAGTATTTCCAGGATTTTCCAACCCTTCTTCTCTACTCAAACCATTCACTGTGCTGATCCATGTGCTTATTCTATCTTGCCTTAACTACCCCATCAGCCTCCTCTCTGACCTCCCGGCCTCCAGCCTCACCCCTCTCTAGTCTATACTTTAACCTTCCGTTGGGATCATCTTTCTCCCGGCTCCTTAAATGATTTTCCATTCCTCTCTGCATCCAGAAGCAACTCCTGGCCATTGTCTTTAAGACACTCGTTCAGCTCCCTCCCTCCTAGCTATCTGTTAGCGTCTCCTCTCCAACTGCCTCCCACTTCACATTCTTCATTCCTTTTCCTTTTACATTTTACATTTACATTCCTTTTACTGTGTGCTCTTCACACAGTAAGCACTCAATAAATACGATTGAATAAATGAATCAATTCCTTTTAAACTAATCTATTCAGTGGGCCTCATTCTCATCTCTCCTGCTGTTGATCTCTTGCTCACTCCCTTTGTTGCATTCCCCAACAAATTCTCAAGACCCTAGCTCTCCCCATCTTCAAAGTCCTTCGGAAATCACCTCTCTCCCATGAGAGAGATTCCCTGATTAATTTATAATCTCTCCGGTTTACAATCCCCCCAACTTCTTGCACTTCTTGAGTGTTTGGGTGCTCAAAACCGCCAGTAACAGTTATGTACATAATTTGCCCACCCCCTATAATGAAAATCAATCAATCATCAATCAATGGCATTTACTGAGTGATCACTATGTGCAGAACACTATATGATGAGAAGCAGCAAGGCCTAGTGGATAGAGCATGGTCCCAGGAGTCAGAAGGTCATGAATTCTAATCCCGACTCTGCCACTTGTCTGCTGTGTGACCTTGGGCATATCATTTAACCTCTATGGGTCTCAGTTACCTCTTCTGTAAAATGAGGATTAAGACTGTGAGCTCTATGTGGGACAGGGACTGTGTCCAGTCCTATTATCTTGTATCTAACGCTGTGTTTACAACAGTGCCTAGCACATAGTAAGCACCTAAAAACTACCATAATTATTATTATTACTAAGCACTTGGTAGAGTACAATACAGCAGAATTAATAATAATAATAATGATGGCATTTGTTAAGCACTTACTACATGCAAAGCACTGTTCTAAGCGCTGGGGGGATACAAGGCGATCAGGTTGTCCCACCTGGGGCTCAGTCTTAATCCACATTTTCAGATGAGGTAACTGAGGGACAGAGAAGTTAAGTGACTTGCTCTAAGTCACACAGCGGATAAGTGGCAGAGCCAGGATTTGAACCCATGACTTCTGACTCCCAAGCCCATTCTCTTTCCACTAAGCCACGGGCATGTTCCCTGTCCATAAGAAGCTTAACACCTACATGTGTCTATTATAGTCCTTTTTCGTTCTTCCTCCCATCTGTAAATTATTTTATTTTCCCCTGCTAGGTTTTAAACTTTTGGAGGGCAGAGATAATATCTAATGTATTGTATCTCTACTCTCCCAAGTACACAGTAGAGTGCTTTGCTTGGTGATCGGGAAATAGTATTGATTGTCTGATTGCTTGCTATTGGCCAACCACTGTACTAAATGATGGAGTAGATACAAAATGATCAGATTAGACACAATCTCTCTTCCTTTGGGGCAGCATTCTAAGAGACAGGGAAGGCAAGCATTTTACCTCCTGAGAAAGGAAAACAAAATCTTGAGTATTTCTGAATCATCTCCACATCTTCCAACTAGTCTGCAGTAGCACTACTGATGCGAGCTACTTTATAAATTATTTTATCGAGACTCTGGTCAGGACTTCTACCTTGGATGAAAAATTCAGTAGGTGGAACATTTTTAAAGGTCAGGAAGGTGTTTTGCTTCAGAACTGTTCCTCCCTGTTATAAAAATCCAGGTAGTCATCCGTCTGATAAATGTTGGCTACACCATGAAAACCTAAACCATGTTTAACTTCTAAAGTAAAAAGCCAGATTACCTTATGAGTTTTGGTATTTTAAAAGTTGGCTAATTAAAGGCAATTATAAAGCACTTTACAATTCAAAAGCGCTATAGAAATGCTAAAAGGTAACTGTGAACTCTGAAAGCCTTCTGTGACAAATTCAGTCAAGCTTTATGTTATATGTGAAAAAAAAAATTGCTCTACCCACCCACTGTCAGCCGCCCTGGTAACCATGTTCCCTTATCTAATGGGGATTTACTGATAATTATGGTATTTGTTCAGCATTTACTATGTGCCAAGCACTACACTAAGCTCTGAGCTAGATCCAAGGTAATCAGACATTTATCAAAGATCCAAGATCTTTTTGTTAATGATGTGCATCTAGCTTTCTTTCTATTTATTTTGATGACTTGACACCTGTCCACATGTTTTGTTTTGTTGTCTGTCTCCCCCTTCTAGACTGTGAGCCCATTGTTGGGTAGGGACCATCTCAATATGTTGCCAACTTGTACTTCCCAAGTGCTTAGTACAGTACTCTGCACACAGTAAGCGCTCAATACGATTGAATGAATGAATTTAATCCCCATTTTGCCAGATGAGGAAACTGAGGCAGAGAGATGCTAAATGATGTGTCCAAGGACTCCCAGCAGGTAAGTGGTGGAGCAGCATTTAGAACCAAGTTCCTCTGTCTCTCAGGTCTGTGGTCTTTCTAATAATAATAACAGTGACATTTGTTAAGGGCTTACTCTGTGTCAGGCACTGTACTGAACACTGGGGTGGGTACAGGCAAATTGGGTTGGGCACAGTTCTAGTACCACATGGGGCTCACAGTCTCAATCCCCATTTCACAGATGAGGTAACTGAGGCACAGAGAGGTTAAGTGACTCATTCAAGGTCACAAAGCAGAAAAGCGGCAGAACCGGGATTAGAACCCTTGACCTTTTGGCTCCCAGGCTGTATCCCCCATGCCATGCTACTTCCCTAAGTCACACTGCTTCTCTTAATAATAATAATAATAATAATAATAATAATAATAATAATAATAGCATTTATTAAGCACTTACTACGTGCAAAGCACTGTTCTAAGCGCCGGAGAGGTTACAAGGTGATCAGGTGGTCCCACAGGGGGCTCACAGTCTTAATCCCCATTTTACAGATGAGGTAAATGAGGCCCAGAGAAGTTAAGTGACTTGCCCAAAGTCACACAGCTGACAAGTGGCAGAGCTGGGATTTGAACCCCTGACCTCTGACTCCAAAGCCCGTGCTCTTCCCACTGAGCCACACTGCTTCCCCAAACAGTGTGTACTCTCCCACACACTAAATACAGTGCCCTGCACACGGTAAGTGCTCAATAAGTACAACTGATTGACTGGCTGAGCTCTCTTTTTGGCGGAGGATAGGCAACTGAGTACCAGATAGTGGTTTGTTTGTTTAGCCGTCTGTCTACTTTATCTTTACATTCCTTAGTTACATCTCCCTGATTCTCCCCTACTGTAATCTTCCTCAGGGCAGGGGCTGACCTAGTTACTTAGCCTCCTCGAGGAGTCAGTAAAGTGCTCAGGATACAGAGGTGCTCAGTAAATACTAGGGGGGGATGAGTTGGGGGGAGAAGGGGGTGGGCACTGTAAGCTGTAGTAAGCTGAAAGTCCTTGAAAAATGGGTAGCCCCCAAAGAATGAAAGGAACAAAAATAGGTCTCCTATGTTTTCTTCCCCATCATCACCCATGTTCTCTGCCTGCGTATAAAACCACTCAAGCTCCTTTCATCTTAGTCTCTCGGGGGGTCCCGAGAGGCACGGGGAGTTTATACGGGAGTGATCACCTTGCCTTTGATTTTTGTGCGGGGAGTTGATGACCTCACCTGAGGAATTTTCCTGCTCAGAAGCATCTTTCCTGAGCAGATTCCCTAATGAATGAAACAGAAAGCCCACCGGTAGGACATTTTCCAAGGGGCTGAGGAGGCACGGAACAGTGGGTTTTCAAAGAAAAAGAGTCCACTGAAGAAAAGGTAAAAGGCTTGTCATTTTGGCCCTTGCCCTCTTGTATTTCATCTCCTCAGTGTTCGTTCGATGTCCCCCAATTCTCTCTCCTTGAGGTTCCAGGAGAAGTTAGAAGTACTGTGCCAAACGCTGGGGTAGGTATAAGACAATCTGGTTGGACAGTGTCTGACCCCCATGGTACTCAGCACTTAGAACAGTCCTTGACTCATAGTAAGCACCTAACAAATACCATTATTAATATTATTGCTCACAGTCTACAAAAAAAGCAAGTAGGATTTAATCTCCTTTTTTTCCCAAGATGAGGAAACTGAGGCTGTTGGGAAGCAGAGTGCACTATCCTGGGAGTCAGGAGGACCTGAGTTCTAATCCTGGCTCCGCCACTTGTCTGCTGGGTGACCTTGGGCAAATCACTTTACTTTTCTGTGCCTCAGTTCCCTCACCTGTAAAATAGGGATTAAGAGTGTGAGCCCCATGTGGGACAGGGACTGCGTCTAACCTGATGAATTTGTGCCTACCCCAGAGCTTAGGACAGTGTCAGAGATCATGGGTTCGAATCCCAACTCCGCCAATTGTCAGCTGTGTGACTTTGGGCAAGTCACTTCTCTGGGCCTCAATTACCTCATCTGTAAAATGGGGATTAAGACTGTGAGCCCACTGTGGGACAACCTGATCACCTTGTAACCTCCCCAGTGCTTAGAACAGTGCTTTGAACATAGTAAGCGCTTAATAAATGTCATCATTATTATTATTATTAACACATAGTAAGCGCTCGACAAGTACAATAATTAAGTGACTTGCCCAAGGTCACACAGCAGACAAGTGGCAGCATGGGAACTAGAACCCGGGTCCTCTGACTTCCGTGCCTGTGCACTTTCAACTAGGCCACGCTGTTTCACAGACAGCAGAAATGCTGACTGACGAATGACGACAGTTTCATTTCTGTGGACAAGGAACTGGGAGTTTTAGAGCAGAGGAGCAAATTTCCCTTCTCTAGGAAATTCTGCACTTTTCTGTCAGGTTCCCTTAGGCTAACCACCCCCTAGATTCCATATGTACTTGGTCCCTTCAACTTCCATGGACTTTCCTGGTTCCTCTCCTCATGCTTAAAATATGCTGCTCCATCCCTCCGTTCTTCAGTTCCGTTCTAAATCCACTTCTGGTGGGAGGCTGTCTCGGTGGGCTGGGTCTGGGGTGGGACCAGATAGGGGCTGGGTGAGAGGAGGGTGGGTTGGACTGTGGCAGCAGAGGAGGAGGAAGAGGAGGAAAGTCGTGGGGCGGGGGGGAGAAAGACTAGAGGAGGAGGGAGATGAGGAGAAAAAGAAGGAGGAGGAGGAGGAGGAGGAGGAAGTTGGGGAAGAGCCCTAACCTTCCCCCCTGAACAGAGGACATTTCAACTCTGTCATATTGTTATTTTCTCAGCGCTTAGTAATAATAATAATAATAATAATAATAATAATGGTATTTATTAAGCGCTTACTACATGCAAAGCACTGTTCTAAATGCTGGGGAGGTTACAAGGTACTCAGGTAGTCCCACGGGGGGCTCGCATTAACCTCCATTTTACAGATGAGGGAACTAAGGCCCAGGGAAGTTAAGTGACTTGCCCAAAGTCACACAGCTGACAATTGGCGGAGCCGGGATTTGAACCCATGACCTCTGACTCCAAAGTCCGTTCTCTTTCCACTGAGCCACGCTGCTATAGTGCTTTGCACCCAGTAAGCTCTCAAGGAATGCCACTGGTTGATTGACTGATTGTGAGAAGATCTCTCAGGAGGGTTTTGACTCTATCTCATTCTAGGAAATCTTTTTCACTGCTGAATGTATTCAATGTGTTCAATTCCACAATGCAGATTTCCTAGACAGGGTAGTATGTATTAAAAGGCAGCAAGTTAAATTTCTCTCCTTGCATGAAATCAAAATTAATCTCTTGGGAGATTTCTGTGAATTTTTACATTTTTCATTAGGACATTAATGGGAGGCAGTCTCACTTCAGAAATTCAAGTATGAGCTCAGCTTCTTTAAAGGTTCCTGAACATTATTTAACTTTGTCCGCCTATGAATCAAAGTAGCATAAGTTCCGTACGACGAAGGCAGCGTCCTCCGTCGGAAACAACAGACAAGAAGGTTACGATTCAATCACTGCTTCATCCAGCAGAATAATCTCTTCCCTTGTAACCCAGAAACATTTCAGAGACTCAAGTCACTGTTCCAAAGCTTTTTTAAAAGCCACCATCTGGAATGAGACTTATAACTAATGCATTGGGAAACCCTTGAATAATTTACAATCTATTTATGAGCATCGGGAAATTGAAATAAAAACCAAGACCTTAACCATGGAACAGGTAAGATGCACAGAGCGTCACCTGGAAATGAGACTTTACTAGAGCACCGGACAATATTTTTTCTAAAAAAAATGGACCTTTACAAATTGGGAGAAATTTTCTTTCATATTTCCTTTGGCATATATATATATATATATATATATATATATGTCTGCATTATGGAATTTAACGCATTAAAAACATTCAGAAGTGAAAAAGTTTTCCTAGAATGAGCCAGAGTCAAAACCCTTCTGAGAGATCTTACAATCAGTAAATCAACCAGTGGCTTTTATTGAATGCTTACTGTGTCCAAAGCACTGTACTAAGCGCTCAGAAAAGAATATAGAGTTGATAGAAACATTCTCTGCCCATAAGGATCTTAGAGTCTAGAGGGGAAGACAGAACATATAGACAATATATATGTGGCATTGTACTCTCCCAAACTCTTAGTACAGTGTTTTGCACATAGTAAGTGCTCAATAAATACAATTGAATGAATGAAAAAAAAAAAATATATATATATATATATGTGTATGTACAATAATGATTGTGGTATTTATGCACTTACTATGTGTCAGGCACTGTACTAAGCGCTGCGGTGGTTACAAATCAGTCAGTTTGGACACAGTCCCTGTCCCACCTGCGGTTCACAATCGTAAATCCCCATTTTACAGATGAGGTAACTGAGGCCCAGAAAAGTGAAGTGTCTTTCCCAAGGACACACAGCAGACAAGCGGTGGGACTGGGGTTATAATCTAGGTCCACTTGCTTCCCAGATATGTGCTCTATACGCTTGGCCCAGTTTCTTCTCTCTGCTCTAAACATCGCTATCCTGAGCCGGGGGTGGGTGAGGAGATGGCATAGTCTCTCCCCGGGCCTCGACGAGTTGCAGTGCTCAACTAATGCAGAGCTTTTCTCTGAATTTACAGTCCTTTCATTCGCCTTCCCCAAGTCGTCTAGGAGTGGGCTTCTGGCCGCCTGTCTTCCTGTGTCAGTTGCTTGAGCTGTTTGTTTTGCTCATCTCAAAGGCATGGGCGATTTGCCCCTCTTAAAGGCCCCTGGAAGGCCACAAGGAATTTTATAACACCATTACCTCTGCAATCGCTCGGCTACAGGAGATCTCACGGTTCGTTAACTGGGCCCAGTCGAAGCGTAATTTTCATCTGCGTGTCCTTAAACCCTGAGAACTGCGGCACCTTAAAATGAGGCTGGAGTCCTTCCCCGCTTTGTGTCACTGAGATGGTAAAAGCTCTCCCAGGTGACTTTCCATCCTTCCGGACAAAGGCGACCAGCTTTGCTTAGGACTGGGGAGGGGCCAGCCCTCTGTAATAATAATAATAGTAACAATAATAATAATTGGCCCTAGACATTACAGTCTCTCACTCATCAACAGGATTGCCTCTCCTACCTTCCCATGAGGTTTGGAGTCTGTTACGTCTGAGGTTTCCCTGGGAAGCAGTGAGGCCTAGTGGGAAGCAACGTGGCCCAGTGGAAGGAGCTGATGTGTGGTGAGTCTCCGTCCAATCTCCGTGTCCCTTTTTTCCTGCTATCCTTCAGTGGCCCTTCCCCATGGCAAAGCGGTCCGCTCTTGCCAACCCCTCCAGGAGGTCCTCTCTGATGTCACCTCCAGAGGATCCTACCTGCCCCCCAACTCCAGGCAGTCCACAAAGCAGGATGGTACAGTGGATAGAGCCCGGGGCTGGGAGTCAGAAGGTCCTGGGTTCTAGTCCCAGCTCTGTTACTTACCCTGGGCATATACTTCACTTCTCTGGGCCTCAGTTACCCGATCTATAAAATCAAGATGAAGACTGTGAGCCCCACGTGAGACAGGGAAAAATTAGGAAGTCTGTACAGTTGTCCAGGATTTAACAGCATGGCGAAGTGGACAGAACACCTGCCTGGGAGTCAGAAGGTCAGGGGTTCTAATCCTGGCTCTGCCACTTGTCTTCTGTGTGGCCTTGGGCATGTTTACATCACCGTTCTGTGCCTCAGTTATCTCATCTGTAAAATGGGGATTAAGACTGTGAGGCCCCGGTGGGATAGAGGCTGTGTCCAACCCAATTTGCTTGTTTCTACCCCAGCGCTTAGTACAGTCCCTGGCACATAGTAAGCGCATAACAAATACCACAGTTATGGTTATTATTAGTTTCATGTTCTAAGCTTTCAAGAGCCCAGGTACTCATTTTTCCGACACTTTTTACAGGAACGCAATCAAAGCAATCACTCAGTGAATCCTTTTATTCATTCGGTCATATGTATTGAGTGCTTACTGTGTGCAGACACTGTACTAGCGCTTGGGAGAATACAATACAACAATAAACAGACATATTCCCTGTCCACACCAGGCTTACAATCTTCTGTCAGTGGTGAGCTGCCACCCAATGTGTCATACTGCAAAGGAGCTCACTTATATCTGTGCTTTTCCCCTTCCAACATTTTCATTTACACTGAGGCGATCCTTAGAACAGTGCTTGGCACAGAGTAAGTGCTTAACAAATACCATTATTATCATCATCCTTCAGACAACAGTCCCTGCTGGTAAGGAGAAAACTTCAGAAGTGCTATCTTCAATTCTGCATGCTAATAGGAAATAGGGAGCACGTAGGTTATTGAAAATTACAGATAACCCTTAAAAAACTCATTGTAGGGCTGGATTTCATCTCTACTGCTAACAAACCTTTATTACTATAAGTATGGCATTTGTTCAGAGCTTACTATGTGCCACCCACTATACTAAGCGCTGGGGTAGATATGAGGTAATCGGGTTGTCCCACATGGGGCTCATAGCCTAGGTCGGAGGGACTTGGATTTAATGCCCATTTTTCAGATGAAGAAACTGAGGAAGAGAGGAGCTAAGTCACTTCCCCAAGGTCACACCGCAGAGGAATGACAGAGGAAGGATTTGAATCCAGGTCTTGTATGACCTTGGACAAATCACAAATTTTTTTTTTTTACAGTATTTGTTAAAAGTGCTTACTATGTACCAGACACTGTTCTTTTCCATTTTACGGATGGTCCCCAGTAAAAGGGGGATAAAATACTTGTTCTTCCTAAATACTTGTTCTTCCTCCCTCTTAATCTATCAATCAATTAATCAGTGGTATTTTTTGAGTGCTGACTGTGAGCAGAGCACTGTACTGAGCGCTTGGGAGAGAATGATGTAAGAGTTGGTCGACACGTTCCCTGCCCACAAGGAGCTTACAGTTGAGATTGTGGGCTTTGTGTGGGGTAGGGTGTGTGTGAGATCTGATTATTGTATACGTACCCCAGAGCTTGATAGATGCCATCACCTTTCTCCCCGTTCCTTCTGCATCTCCCTGACTACCTCCCTTTATTCATCCCTACTCCCTGCCCCACAGCACCTCTGTCCATACCTGTAATTTATTTATTTGTATCAATGTCTGTCTCTCCCTTAAGACTATAAACTCGTTGTGGGCAGGGAATATGACTGTTTATTTTTATATTGTACTCTCCCTAGCGCTTAGTACAGTGCTCTGCTCCCCATAAGCACTCCATAAATACCATTCATTGATTGATTGTTAAGGGGGAGGGAGAGAAGGTATTTTATCCCCATTTAATCCCCGTTTATCCCCATTTCAGGGAGTGCTCAGTAAATACGTCTGACTCAGTTACTGGCTGAACATTATTAGGATTTTACAGGAGCTGGGATCTGGTGTAGTCTGTGATGACTGTGAGACAAGGACTATCTCTGAACTGATTAACCCGCGTTTACCCCAGCACTTAGAACAGTGCTTGACGCATAGTAAACGCTTAAAAAATACCAGAGTTTGTGAGGCAGGACGGCCTGAAAAAGGGATCCAATGCATGAGGATTATCAACAATTGCAGGCCTGCTTTTTAGCCAAATCCCAACCATCCAAAAGCCTGTCAGCTGACAGCCAGAAAGCCAACAAAATCTCTAAAGGATGCCAAGAAGACCGCTAATGGATGTTCTGAGGCTCCAGATATATTCTTATCTGCAGCACATTATATCTGCATTGCTGAGTAGTTTTCTGTTTTATTTTTATTTTTTTTGTTTTTTGTTTTATTAATGATATTTGTTAAGTGCTTACTATGTGCCAGACACTGTATTAAGCGCTGGGGAAGAGACAAACTAATCAGGCTGGACACCATCCATGTCCCACATGGGGCTTAATCCTCATTTTACATAGGAGGTAATTGAGACACAGAAAAGTTGAGTAACTTGCTCAAGGTCACACAGCAGAAAAGTGGCAGAGCCAGAATTAAAACCCAGGTCCTCTGACTCCCCGGCTTGTGATCTTTCCACTAGACTAGGCTGCTTTTGGTGGTGTTTTATTCTTGTTTTCTGGTGAAGAAAAATTGCTACATCTTTCCCCCCCCACCTCAAAATTCTACAGTTGTTCAAACTAGGTGTTGGTACATCAATTAAATGTGTTAATCACTTCATTATAATCTTCTTACAAAGGTTCAGTTGGCGCTCACCTGCTTTTGTATTGAAAAGTCCAATTTTTAGCTAGCTCATCACCAGTCATCATCGATGGTATTTATTGAGTGCTTACCGTGTGTACTGCAGTAGACTATAAGTTGTGGGCAGGGAATGTGTCTGTTATATTGTACTTTCCTAAGCCATACTCACGGTGCTCTTCCCACAGTAAGCACTCAAAAAATGATGATGATGATGGTGATGATGATATTTGTTAAGCATTTACTATGTGCCAAGCACTGTCCTAAGCACATGTCTGACAATTTCCGCATTGTACTTTCCCCAGCACTTAATAGAGTATATGATTGACTCTATTAAGTGCTGGGGAAAGTACAATGCGGAAATTGTCAGACATGTTCCCTGATCAAAGCGAGCTTCAGTTCTAATTGGAGACTGGGCACATTTAAATCTGTTTTTTTTTTCTATTTTAGTCTGAGAGCTCTTTTTTTTGCTGATGCTCCTGGATTCCAGTTACCCACTTGACAGGGAACTGGAATTCACCCCTTTAGACCGTAAGCTCCTCGTGGGCACGGAACGTATCTCGGAGTCAGAAGGTCATGGGTCCTAATCCCGGCTCCACCTGTCTGCTGTGTGACTTTGGACAAATCACTTCCCTTCTCTGGGCCTCACTTACCTCAGCTGGAAAATGAGGATTGAGACTGTGAGCCTCACTTGAGATAGGGACTGTGTCCAACCCAATCGGCTAGTATCCACGCCAATGCTGAGTGCAGTGCTTGGCACATACTAAGCATTTAACAAATAGCACAATTAATTATTATCATTTATATTGTACTCTCTCAAATGCTTAGTACAGTTTTCTGAACACAGGAAGGTTCAAAAAATGCCACTGATTGGTTGGTTAATGGCTTTATTCAGACCTGGGAGAGGATTACATTTACACTGGGCTAAGGGCTGTGGCCAGCCCCTCCCCACCCCGAGAATCAGTCATAGATTAGTCACATGTGATGTTATTAAGTGGCAACCAAGGGTGGCCATTCTGGCATGGATCAACCAGACCAAGGATGAGGGAATGGGGGATGCTTCCTCTCTGCACTTCCTGGTTCCGTCTTCATTCCATCATTCAGTCATATTTATTGAGAGCTTATTGTGTGCAAAGCACTGTACTAAACACTTGGGAGAGTAACTAAGCTCTTGGGAGATCTTCCCGGTCAGTCCATTCCTCCAACCACAGCAGTCAGCCAATCATATTTACTGAGCGCTTACTGTGTGCAGAGTACCATATTTAGCACTTGGGAGCATACAATACAACAATATAACAGACACATTCCCTGCCCACGCTGAGCTTATGGTTTAGAGGGGGAGACAGACATTAATAGAAATAAATAAATGACAGATACGTACATAAATTCTGTGTGACTGTTGGGTGGATGAATACAGGGAGCAAGTCAGGGCGACACAGAAGGGAGTGGAAGGAGAGGAAAGGAGGGCTTAATCTGGGAAGACCTTTTGGAGGAGACGTGCTTTCTATAAGGCTTCGTACGGGGCGAGAATAATTGTCAGCTCTGAGGAGGGAGGGTGTTCCAGGTCAGAGGCAGGATGTGGGTGAGAGGTTGGCAGCGAGAGAGACGAGATTGAGGTACAGTGAGAAAGTTGGCATTAGAGGACCAAAATGTGCGGGCTAGGAGCTGAGGTAGGAGGGGACAAGGTGACTGCTTTAAAGCCAAAGGTGACGAGTTTCTGTGTGACATAGAGGTGTATTCATTCATTCAATTGTATTTATTGAGCACTTACTGTGTGCAGAGCACTGTACTAAGCGCTTGGGAAGTACAAATCGGCAACATATAGAGACAGTCCCTACCCAACAACGGACTCACAGGCAACCGCTGGAGGTTCTTGAGGAGTGGAGAAACATGGCCTGAACATTTTTATAGAAAAACATACTACAGCATTCAGGCATTTAAGAAGCAGTGTTGCCTAGTGGGAAGCGTATAGGTCTGGGTTCTAATCCCGGCTCTGACTCTGCCACTTGCCTACTGAGTGACTTTGGCCAAATTACCTAACTTCTCAGTTTTGCAGTTTCCTCACCTGTAAAATGGAGATTTTGTTCTCCCTCCTGCTTGGACTGTTAACCCCGTATGGGACAAGACCTATGTGCAACCTGATTGTTTTGTATCTCCTGTGGTGTTCGATGCCTAGGAAGTCCTGAACGAATACCATGATTATTATCACTATTGTTATTCATAATTATCATTATTATTAAAGTGATGACACCCCCAAATACAGTGAGTTGTTCTAAAGAAAGGCAGGATGAATTATTATTGCATCATTGCCACTGTCTATTTCAGAGGTAAAATTTGGCTTCAGAATTCAGAGCAAGCCAATAAAAAACAATCCTCCCATATTTAAGTACTTAAAAGGCTATGTGATCTGAGGTGTTCAATTTACTGACAGCGTGGGATGGTAAATTCAATGGCCACAATCTATTCCTGCTCAGTTTTTGTGCCAAGGAGCTCATAATTACCAACACCATTTTTTCCTTAATGAATAAAAGACATCTTGGGCGCATTTAAGTCCCATGCCCAGACCCACTATTAATGAGATCATCATCGACAGGGAGATCTGAAGGATGTTCATCATACTGCTGATATACAGGGGAAGAAGCAGAGTGACCTAACAGAAAATGCACTGGTCTGCGAGTCTGAGGACCTGGGTTCGAATCCTGCCTCCTCCACTTGCCCGCTGCATGACCTTGGGCAAGTCATGAAGCAGCGTGGCTTAGTGGAAAGAGCGCGGGCTTGGAAGTCAGAGGACGTGGGTTCTAATCTAATGTGACTGTTTTAAAGCTGATGGCGAGGAGTTTCTGTTTTATGAGGAGATGGATGGGCAACCACTGGAGGTTCTTGAGGAGTGGAAAACATAGCCTGAACATTTACGTGGAAAAACACACTACGGCATTCAGGCATTTGAGAAATAGTGTTGCCTAGTGGAAAGTGTATGGGCCTGGGTGTCAGAGGACCTGGACTCCGCCACTAGTCTGCTGTGTGACTTTGGGCAAGTCACTTAACTTCTCTGGGCCTCAGTTACCTCACCTGTAAAATGGGGGTTAAGACTGTGAGCCCGCTGTGGGACAACCTGATCACCTTGTAACCTCCCCAGCACTTAGAACAGTGCTTTGCACATAGTAAGCACTTAATAAATGCCATCATTATTATTATTATTATTATTATGGAGAACATATTGGCTGCATCTGCCAAAGAAAAAACTATCATTCTTTTGATGTTTTCATTCAATTCCTCCAGGCACCAATGTATTTTCTCTTTCATAAAGGGATTTTTCTTTTGCTTGGAGGTGTCCAAAGATGGCTGAAATCCATTTGGTTATGCCCTTACATATGATTTTCTTTTGTGAGGGGGTGTCATCTGGCATATGTTTTATGGTATTTGTAAGGCTCTGACTATATTCTAAGCACTGTATTAAGTGCTGGGAAACACGTGATATAATCAGGTTGGATATTGCTGTCCCATGGCCTAATGGTAAAACACAGTCTTGGGAGTCAGAAGGACTTAAGTTCTATTCCCGGTTCTGCCACTTGCCTGCTGTATGACCTAGGGTAAGTCACTTCACTTCTGTGGGCCTCAGTTACCTCATCTGTAAAATGGGGATTGAGACAGTGAGCTCCACATAGGACAGGAACTGCGTCCAGCTCAATTTGATTGTATCCACACCCGTGTTAAGTACAGTGCCTGGTACATAATAAGCATTTAAATATCATAATTATTATGAATTATTATTGGTTGTGGTCCGATCTTGCCATCCTTGCAGTTCTAGTCATCACAACTTAGAAAGGAAAATGTGAAGTGGGAGAAAGATCAGGGAAGAGGCCCCTTCTATACAAGGGTAGATTGAAAGGATTAGGACTCTTCAATCTTGAAAGAAGATTGACAGGGGGCATGGAAGAAGTTGACAAAATCACAAAGGGTGCATACAGGGTGAAAATGAAATCCTAGCTCACTTCGAACTCGGACATCTGATACTCATTGAAATCAGAAAGTGTCAGGTTCAAACGTACAAAAGCAAACACTTCTTTCGCACAGAGGGTGATCGTTATAAAGAATCCATTATCCGCTGGCTGAAATTATCAGCGGGGTCAAGGAAGGCTTGGACAGATTTGTGGGCTAGCATTCAGAACAGATTTCTACAAGGAAAGCTGGAGCTGTGGAGGGGAAAGAGCAAAGGGGGATATCAGATGGTCCATCCCTAGCTATGACGATGGATGTCCAAGAGGGAAAATATCGCATGATTCGTTCAAAAGTCTCTGGTCCTGAAGTTAGAGGCAGAATTATGGCATTCAAGGATCCAGTAATTGGGTTGTTGATGGTCTTTTGTTAATATGGTTGTTCTTGTTTTTAGGTGTTTTCTTTTAGGTAATTGGACATTCCTTTATTTCTACTTTTCCATCAGGGCTGAGAAAGGTACTGTGGTAATTACTGCCTTCCCTCCCACCCCTGAGAGTCCCTGCTCTCAGCATGCTCTCTACCAGACTGGGGATAAAAGTTGCTCCTACTCACTCTCAGACTCCTCCATTCCTGCTGAATCTTTAAGCCTATTTTGTATATTTGCTTATTTTTTGCTTCTGTTTCCATTTTATGGTATGTGTTAAACACTTACTGTGTGCCAGGCACTGTACTAAACACTGAGGTAGATACAAGCTAATGAATAAATACGATTGATTGAATGAATAGTAAGTGATTTACATATGCCATTATCATTATTACTATTATTATTGTTATCATTATGCTGTTTGTTCATCGCTTACTATGTGCTAGGCACTGATCTAAGCACTGAGGTAGAAACAAGCTGATCAGGTTGGACACAGTCCCTGTCCCACATAGGGCTCACAGTCTGGATCCTCATTTTACAGATGTGGGAACTGAGGAACAGAGTAGTGAAGTGACTTGCCCAAGATCACACAACAGACAAGTGGCAGAGTCAGGATCGGAACCCAGGTCCTTCTGACTTTCAGGCCCTCGCTCTATCCCCTGAACAATGCTGCTTCTCTCTCATTATTCATTCATTCATTCATTAAATCATATTTATTGAGCGCTTACTGTGTGCAGAGCACTGTACTAAGCGCTTGGGAAGTACAAGTTGCCAACATATAGAGACAGTCCCTACCCAACAATGGGCTCATAGTCTAGAAGGGGGAGACAGACAACAAAACAAAACATGTGGACAGGTGTCAAGTCATCAGAACAAATAGAATTAAAATAGAATTAAAGCTAAATGCACATCATTAACAAAATAAATAGAATAGTAAATATGTACAAGTAAAATAGAATAATAAATCTGTACAAACATGTATACAGGTTCTGTGGGGAGGGGAAGGAGGTAGGGCTGGGGGGATTGGGAGGAGGAGAAGAAAAATGGGGCTCAGTCTGGGAAGGCCTCTTGGAGGAGGTGAGTCATTATCATTATTATCACTTCTCTCTGGTATCACCATTATAGCAACAGAACGAACTGGGGAAGCAAGTGTTTCAAAATCCTCGCTGCTCCAGGAAGAATGGCCAGGGTCCATCAGACACTATTTTCCCTTTATTCTAACAATTTTTCTAGGGACTCTAACCCCACCCTGTTTCTTTGGGACGGGTGTTCACCCAAAAGAGGCAAAGCCAGGACTGGAGAAAGGCAACACTCCTCAGACCAAACAGGCACAATGGGGAGACCCCAGCCTACATACCACAGAAAACCAGGATTCTCATTTTCAAATAGTGAGGAATGCCTTTTTTTGTTACCAATAATAATGATAAAAATAACCGTAGAACTCATTAAGTGACTACTATGTGCCAGGCAATGTACTAAGAAAGATATTTAGGTTAGACCTAATCCCTGTCCCACATGGTGTTCAATTAGAAACAGATCAATCAATCGTATTTATTGAGCGCTTACTGTGTGCAGAGCAAACAGATTTTTGGTATTATTATTTTTATTATTATCAAGTGCCATCGAGTTGTTTCCAATTCATAGCCTCCCTATGGATAGATTTTATCCAGAACTTCCTGTCTCCCACCATAATCAGTAACCTAGCTCATGGCTCTTCTGTTACCGTTGTTTTGGTTTCTATCCATTTTGCTGCTGATCTGCCTCTTCCACATTTTCCTTGGATTTTTCCTAGCATTAGTGTCTTCTCCAGAGAATTAGTCCTCCTGATGTTGTGTCCAAAATATGGTAATATAAGTCGAGTCACTTGGCATTCCAAAGACCAAATTTGCTCCAAAACCCATTTATTTGTTTTGGGGGCAGTCCATGGTAATAATAATGATGGTATTTGTTAAGCGCTTACTATGTGCAAAGCACTGTTCTAAGTGTTGAGGGAATACAAGGTGATCAGGTTGTCCCACGTGGGGCTCACAGTCTTAATCCCCATTTTACAGATGAGGGAACTGAGGCCCCAAGAAGTTAAGTGACTTGCCCAAAGTCACACAGATGACAATTGACGGAGCCGGGATTTGAACCCATGACCTCTGACTCCAAAGCCCGTGCTCTTTCCACTCAGCCACACCGCTTCGCAAAAGCCTTCTCCAACACCACATTTTAAGAGAATCAAAGCCCTTTCTAAACTGTTTTTACACTGTCCCACTTTCGGATCCCTACATTGTCACTGGAAACTCTATAGAATTGATAATTTGTATTTTTGAGGCAATTGTCATTTTACAGATGAGAAAACTGAAGCACAGTGAGAGGAATGGATTTATCCAAAGTCCCATGGCAAGTCAGTGGCAGAGCTAGGGCTAGACTCTCCATCTCTTGACTTTCAGTATCATGGTCTTCCCACACCAAACCACACTGTCTCAGTTGCAATAGAAAATGTAAATACAACAATTCTCAGTATAAAATCACATTCTCCAAATCCACTCACCAGCAGCACAATCTGAAAAAGTAAAAAATCAACCAATCAACTGTATTATTGAGTACCTACTCGGTGTAGAACACTGCACTAAATGTTTGAGAGAGTACAATGCAGTAACAATAATAAGAAGAATAATGGGATTTAAGTGCTTACTAAGTGCCAACCACTGTTCTAAGCACTAAAGTACATGCAAGATAATCAGGTTGGACACAGTCCCTTTGCCACATGATAGTAAGCACTTAAGAAATGCCATCATTGTTTTACAGATGAGGTAACTGAGGCCCAGAGATGTTAAGTGATTTGTCCAAGGTCACACAGCAGACAAATGGTGGAGCCAGGATTAGAACCCACCTCCTCTGACTCCCAAGCCTATGCTCATTGACACATTTTCTGCATTTGTACAAGGAGTTTACAGTCTAGAGCAGCTTGTAGTAGAGGATCAAAAAAAATCAAAGACAAATCTGTCCTTAAAATCAATCCAAAATAAACATTCTCACTCTAAGTTCATTATCAATCATTCAAGATAGAAAGCAGACCTAATGATTGCAATGATAAAATATTAAATCTAAACAACAGAGACAATAAAGAAATTGATCAAATTTCCTGTCAGAAGGAAAGTCTCAGGCCTCTAATCTGCCTTCCACCTTTGAACTCTTTGTAGATATTGACCAAATTACGTCTATGATTCTTGCGGTCGTTCATCCACAGGAAAGACCATAGGTAATAATAATAATAGTAATTATGATATTTGCTAAGTGCTTATTGTGTGCCAAGCATTGCTCTAAGCACTGGGGTAAATACAAGTTATTCAGGTCGGACACGGTCACTGTCCCACATGGGGTTCACACTCTTACCCCCATTTTACAGATGAGGCAAATGAGGTCCAGAGAAGAGAAATGACTTGCCTAAGGTCATACAGCAAACATGTGGTGGAGCCAGGAATAAAGCCCAGGTCCTTCTGACTCCCAGGGCTGTGGTCTAACCACTAGGCCCTGATGCTTCTCCAGCTTAGGTGGAGGTGGCATAGGGGGCCTTGGTACTCACCAAGATATTTGGTGAGTTATTAATATTTTGGCCTGCACAGCTTTTATGGTAATGAATTCCATGTGGCTACTCACTGCATGACACTCCTCTCAGCATCTGGTAATTTAGGACGAATAAGCCGTCTGTGATAGTACACAACATCACTCCATCACGTGTTTCTGTCACTGGGCAATCGGACATATTCTTTCCCCCTTTCAGCCCCGCTAATGTAATTCAGCACCCAGGGGTATGAACTAATTGGCCTGCAATGGATTTATGCTTTATTTATTCATTTACTAATGTCTAATTGCAGCCCTTTCATAATTTCTGTGTTAATTAAACTTTGACAACTGGAATCCCTAAGGTATAGGCATTGGGTGTCACAAGCATGGTAGGAGCTTTTCAGTGGCGGAGCTCTGTAAAGCAGTAAAGATCATCTGGAATCCAGCTGATCTCTGTTAACTGCAGGGTCTCACTGGGATAATAATAACAATAATAATAATAATAACGGTAATAAAAGTGGCATTTGTTAAGCACTTAAATAAGCCAGACAGTTTGCCTTAGGACTGGTGAAGTCATTACCATAAGTCAGTCCCACCCTGGTTCACAATTTACAGTCGAAGGGTGGTGGTTGGATGCTATTTCACTGACCTGATAAATGACCGTTTTAAAGTAGAGTGGTACTTCAGGACAGCCATGGAAAGTTTTAATTATATCCAGAATTAGATTTTATTTGCATGTGCCAGTCACAGTATTAAGAGCTGGGGTGGATTCAAGAACACAGGCTTGGGAGTCAGAGGTCATGGGTTCTAATCCCAGCTCTGCCACATGTCTGCTGTGTGACCTTGGGCAAGTCACTTAACTTCTCTGAGCCTCAGTTACCTCATCTGTAAAATGGGAATTAAGACTGTGAGCCCCACGTGGGACAACCTGATTACCTTGTATCCCCCCAGCGCTTAGAACAGTGCTTTGCATATGGTAAGCACTTAACAAATGCCATCATTATTATTATTATTGTACAAGCAAATCTAGTAGGTCACAGCCCCTGTCCCACAGGAGGCTCCCAGTTTCAATCCTCACTTTATAGAGGAGATAATAGGGGATGGAGAAGTGAAGTGACATGCCCAAGGTCACACAGCAGACAAGTTGCTCAGGTAGTCCCTGAGGCTGCAACTTTACTAAAAGGGATTAAAAAAGAATTTGAAATAGAATTGGAATCACTACTAAACTAACAATGTTTCGAATACTCTTTCCTTGTTCTGTCAGCAAAGAGCAGGAAAAATCTTAACACGCTAGGTGAACTCCCATTTTCGTGTAATGACTTTTGGACACTTGATATTCTCCTCACTCCCAACCTCACAGCACTTAAATCTTTAAATTATATATTATAAATTACTTATTCATATTAATGTCTGTCTCCCCCTCTAGACTGTAAGTTCATTATGAGCAAGGAACTTGTCTGCTAATTCTGTTGTGTAGTACTCTCCTAATCGCTTGGTAATGTGCTCAGTAAATACCATTGATGGATAAAGTGGCTATTCCAAGCAGAGAGATTCACTTTAGATGGAGAAACCATGGAGAAAAAACACATGACCGGAAGTCAGAGGACCAAGTTCTAATCTCAATTTTGCCACTTACCTTCTGTGCAACCTTGGAAAGTCAATTAACTTTTCTACGTCTCAGTTTTCTCATCTGTGAGATGGGGATTGGATATCAGTTCTCCCTCCCCCTTAGACTGTGAGTTCCATATAAAGCAGAGACTGTGTCTGATCTGATTCTATTTAGCCCTGTGGTAACCGAGGCGTGGACCAGTGAAGTAACTCATACGAGGTCACACAGCATGTACATGGTGGAGCCAGGATTATTCACTAATATTTATTGAGCAGTTACTGTGTGCAAAGCACTGCACTGCTTTAAAGACAATGGTGAGGAGTTTTTGTTTGGTAAAGAGGTGGATGGGCAACCACTGGAGAATTTAGAGGAAGGGGATGACATTTCTGTAGAAAGATGATCGGGGCAGTAGAGTGAAGTGTGGTTTGGAGTGGGGAGGGGCAGGAGATTGGGATGTCAGCAGGGAGGCTGATCATCATCATCATCACTCGTATTTATTGAGCGCTTACTGTGTGCAGAGAACTTTACTAAGCGCTTGGGAAGTACAAATTGGCAACATATAGAGACAGTCCCTACCCAACAGTGGGCTCATGCAATCATCTAGTGGGGAGAGGAGGAGTGAGTGTATTAACGTGGTAGCAGTTTAGTTGGAAAGGAAAGGGTGGATTTTAGTGTTGTTGTGAAGATGAGACTGACAGGATTGACCAACAGTAGCAGTAGTAGTGGCAGTATTTTTATTATTCATTTTCATTTTTATTGTCAATAATAATATTTTTTTTGGAGAAAGTGTGCCATATGAAAAAAAAAAAGCAGTTTTGTGTAGAGGAAAGTGGGCCTGGGAGTCAGAGGACCTGGGTTCTAATCCTGGCTCAGTAACTTGTCTGCTGTGCAACCTTGGTCAAGCATCTTAACTTCTCCATGCCTCAGTTGCCTCATCTGTAAAATGGGACAGGAACTGTGTCCAATCTAATTTCTTGTATCAACCCCAGGGCCTAGTTCAGTGCCTAGTACAAAGTAAGGACTTAACAAATACCAACCCCGTAAAAATAAAAGACACCGTGCTAAATCTGTGTTAAGACCATCTGTGAGTGAATTCCGTAACTGCATTTTCCCACGATACCTGATCTTGCCAACCATGATTTTCCCAAGGCTGGGACCTTCAGAAGCCTAACCCTTGGGAAATCACTACTGCAGAATCTGAGAGCTTTAAGAAGGAATGACTAGTTCTGAAAACTGGGCAGCAACTTTGAAGAAAACAAAGAAAATACAGGAGTGATAGTTACTGTTGAGATATTGGCAATGAAATTTCTGGTGATTATGTCTTGGTTTTGTGGAGGTAGACCCTGATGGACTGTATTCTTGTGGATGATAGACTGCAGAAAGAGTTTTATAGTACCTTCAATAGCACTGATTTCCAGGCCTTGTTTTCTGTTCTACTCAGAAGCGTACCACTTCAATTCGAGGAAATGGAAAGGACTTGAGAAAAAGAATGGCACCATTCTAACAATGCCAGAAAGACGGACTTTCTTTCTTGAAATTTCCCTCTGGAGTAGTTTACTCATCTATTAAACATTACTTTCATGAAGTACAGTTCCTGTAGAGGAACCATTTGATAATGGTTTTGAAACTTACTACTATTCTCTTATTTTTTTTTCCCCCAGAGTGAGAGTTTTTCTGGAGAGTTGCAGACCTGGGACTGTTGGCACAAAGCCTAGCAGTGAGCTGCCACATTTTCTGTATCCCTCTTCGGTGGGGGTCCCTTGGAGGGGGGATGGAGAGAGTGATGATGTGGCTATATTCAGGAATTGCTGGGCACATCACTAGCCAAATGTTGCCCATGTGAGCTGCTCGGTGAGTACGTGAAATGGTACAGAAGAGAATCCAAAGAGTATTTCAAGATGTAACTTTGGTGAGTGTTTGGTTTTAAGGAAAGACTTTAATTGCCAAAATTGTAGCAAAGAATTTTAAGAAGTCTCCCTGGCACAGGGAACAAGGTGGGGAATGAATTAGGAGAAAGTGTCAAACAGGTTGTTGTGAGTGGGGGGACGTGTCTACAAATTTGGTTGTGTACTGTACATTGTACACTCCCAAGTGCTTAGTATAGGGCTCTGTGCCCAGTAAGAGCTCAGTAAATACCACTGATGATGGTATTCCTGGCTCTGTCATTTCCATGCTGTGTGACCTTGGGCAAGTCCTTTCACTTCTTTGCGGATGACATCCAAAGCTCCATCTCCAGCCCTGATCTCTCTGCAGTCTCGTAATTCCTCCTGCCTTCAAGACACCTCTACTTGGATGTCCGCCCATCACCTCAAGCTGAACATGTCCAAAATAGAGCTCCTTATCTTCCCACTCAAACCCTGTCCTCCTGATTTCCCATCGCTATAAATGGCACCACAATTTTTCCGGTCTCACAAGCCTGTAATCTTAGCATTATCTTTGACTCTCTCTCATTCAGCGCATATTCAGGCCATCACTAAATCCTGTCAGTCCCACATTCACAACATTGTTAAAATCCACCAGACTCAGCTGCATCAGCCTCCTTGCTGAGCTTCCTTTCTCTCCCCACTCTAGTCTATACTTCACCTTGCTGCCCAGATCATTTTTCTACAAAAACATTCAGGACATGTTTCTCCACTCCTCCAAAAACTCCAGTGGTTACCCATCCACCTCCACATCACACAAAAACTCCTCACCATTGGCTTCAAAGGACTCCATCACCTTGCCCCCTCCTACCTCAACTTGCTACTCTCCTACTACAATCCACCGCGCACACTTTGCTCCTGTAGTGCTAACTTTCTCACTGCGCCTCAATCTCAACTACCTCACGGCCGACCTCTTGCCCACATCCTACCTCTGGCCTGAATCACCTTTCCTCCTCAAATTTGACAGACAATTACTCTCTCCCCCTTCAAAGTCTTATTGAAGGCACATGTCCACCAAGAGGCCTTCACCAACTAAACCCTTCTTTCCTCTTCTCCCTCTTCCTTCTGTGTAGCTCTGACTTGTTCCTCTCATTTATCCCCCTTCCCAATTCCACAGCACTTATGTACATATCTGAAATTTATCAATTTACATTAATGTTTGTCTCCCCCTACAAACTATAAGCTTGTTGTGGGCTGGGAATGTGTCTCTTTATTGTTGTCTTGTATTCTCCCAAGCACTTACTACAGTGCTCTGCACACAATAAGCACTCTATAAATACAAATGAATGAAGTCACATAACTTCTCTGTGCCTTAATTCCCTCATCTGCCAAATGGGGATTCAATCCCCGTTCTCCCTCCTACTTAGACTGTGAACCCTGCCATGTGGGACTTGATAATCTTGTATCTACCCCAGCATTTGGTACAATGCTTGGCACATTCTATGAACTTCACAAATACTATTATTATTATTTTTAGCCCTCATATCTGGAAGCTGCTACAAGACCACTGCTCCACTTCAGGAAATGGAGACCCCCTTCCTTTCCAGGATGCTGAAGTGGGGCAGATAGCTAGTAACGGAAGCAATGGCAAAGAAGATCCGAGTTGGCAGCAGAAGGAGAGAGCTGTCATTTTGGGCTCTCTATCCTGCTTCAACATCCCATTTCCCCATCCTGCCATCCACCTCTGATGATAGGTAAATCTGTCACACTCCCACCCAATCCACAGAGAGTGCTAATACAGCTCACATCCCTTCATTCTAATCCCAGCTCTGCCACTTGAATACTGGGTGACCTTGGACAAGTCTCTTTCCACTTTTCTATGCCTCAGTTACCTTATCTGTAAAATGGGGATTGAGACTGTGAGCCCCGCCTGAGACAGGAACTGTGTCCAACCTGATTTGCTTGAATCCACCTCAGAGCTTAGTACAGTGCCTGGCACATAGTAAGGGCTTAACAAATACCATTATTATTATTATTATTCCTGAGAGTGGATGTCGGGGAAAGAGGGGCCTGAAGAGATGGAACTGAGTGGGAGATCTGGGGGAATTTACACCTGGTGATTTCAATTTTGTCGATAAAACGGAGGGCAAAGTCATCAGGCATGAGAGAGAGGGAGATGGAGACACTGGGAGTTTTAGGAGGCAATTATCAGCCAGGAAGAGTTGGCACAGGAAGCGGGTAAGGGAGCCAATGTGGGAGAAGTATTTATGTCGGGGGGAGCAGAGGGCAGAGCTTCAGCAGGGGAGGATGAGTTTGAAAAGGATGAGGTTGGCCTGGTTCCTGGATTTCGGCCTATTGCACTCACTAGTCTGAGCTCTGAACCCTGGAGCTTGAGTTCAGGCTGTTGAGAACAGGGCAGGAATGTTGTGGGCTGGAAATCAGGAAAAGATGGGAGAGGGGGACAGGAAGGAGGTGAGAAAACATAATAATAACAATCATAATTCTGGTATTTGTTAAGCACTTACTATGTGCCAAGCACTGTTCTAAACACTAGGTAGATAAGAAATAATCAAGTTGGACACAGTTCCTAACCTGTATGGGGCTCACAGCCTTAATCCCCATTTTACAGATGAGGTAACTGAGGCCCAGCAAAATGAAGTGACTTGCCCAAGGTCTCCCAGCAAATAAATGGCAGACTGGGATTAGAACTCAGGTCCTCTGACTCCCAGTCTTGTGCTTTATCCATTAGGCTACACTGCTTCCCTCTTCCTGCTTCCTCTCTCTCCACCCTAATGGGTAAGAAAGCAAGTCAGGAAAGTCTTTTCCCTCCAATACTCACACTCTGCCCTCTGAATATTAAATCCACAAAATGACAACCGCACACAATACAGTGTTTTTTTTCCAAGACTGACAGAACTTTTTCTCCCTCTCTGACTTCTCACACGCAACTGCCCATATCAAGCTATTAATAGGCTCTCAGGGAGGAAACAGAGTTGACTGCCAGGTGATATCTGGACAAATCATCCCTCTTTTGGAAAGGACACAGGGAAAATGACCGTAGGTGACAGGAGGCCTGCCAGCAACTCCAGGGTTAGCACCGTGGGGGGGTTTTCCCGGCTGTGGATTCCCGCCCTGTCCGGCCTTCGGACTCCTCACAGGGCTGACCCTTCCCTCCAGCTGTCGCTATGAAGCAGGGGAAAAGCGCCAGCAGAGTAACCCGAGAGAGGCAGAGAGGCAAAGGGCTCTTCGCTGGGATGACAAGGCAGGGAGCGTGAAAAGGGAAACGGCTGGCTGGGGACCCGAACCACGACCCTGCAAGGCACTGACGCATCTGTTCCATAAAATTGATCGGAGCTTCTTCCAGGTCCCCAGCTCCTCCTCAGCCACCAGCCAAAGCCCGTGAAAGAGCAGAATCATCATTCTGGGCCTGGCGGGAGGGATCGAGACCATCTGGTTGCCCCAGGATTGAAGGGCCCTGAAGCTGGCCTCCGGGGGGGCGGCTCTGAAACCCCTTAAAGAAGAGGATTTCCCCGGTACCTTCGCTTTTCTGTCACCCAGCCGAGCCTTCACGAGTCTCAGAGTTCTAATTGTAACCAGAAACACTAATTTCCCACCCATTTTGCTCTCTCTGGACACACCACTCACTTTAATATTCATTGCAAGAGAGTGTTATGCATGCTCAGCAGGTCCTGGTTGGGTTTTTTTGACCACTCTCTAGCAAGGGCAACCAAGGTGTGGTTCTTCAGTTGCTGTTATCATCCTGGTCTCAGCACAGAAGAGACTGGGGGGAGGTTTTACCCCTTCTCTGATTCAGATTTCAGCTGCCGCCGCAAGGCCATCAAACACAGACGTGTTCAGGTCACTCACTCCATCTGTGATTTGGGGTTTTCACTGTGTGCAGGGCTCTGTACTAAACACCTGGGAGAGTACAATACACTTAGAGGACCCAATCCCAGCCCTCTGGAATTTACAATTGGATGGGGAAGACAGACCCCAAAATAAATAATGGATAGGGGAAGCATCCAGATAGAAAGATGTAATACTAATAATAACAATAATGACATTTATTAAGTGCTTACTATGTGCAAAGCACTGTTCTAAGAGCTGGGGAAGTTACAACGTGATGAGGTTGTCCCACAGGGAGCTCAGAGTCTTAATCCTCATTTTACTGGTGAGGTAACTGAGGCACAGAGAAGTTAAGCGAGAAGGTGGAGAGAGATTAATCATGGAAGGCATCCTGGAGGAGATATAGTTGTAGTAAATTTTATATTTTTTGAAGAGGAGAGAGGAGGTCTGCTGGAGATGAAGGGGGAGGGTACTCCAGGATTGAGAGTCGCTGGTGAGAGAAAGATGAATCTAAGGTACAGTGGGAGGGTTCATGTAAGAGGAGTGAAGTGGCGAGCTGAGTTATGGTGGGGTGAGGATAGGTGAGTGGGGGAGTAGAAGCACGTTCTGCTTCAAAGCCAAGTAGGTTCCGGTGTTATTGGTGGTTTGGTGATTCATGAGAGGAGAAGGTAGCATTCATGAATGTGGATTTTATCCAGAAATGACATTCAACTTCTCTCATCAGACTAAGCAAGGAAGATCCCCCCAGTCACCTCATCACCCTTGTTTCCTCCCAATCAATCGATAATACTTATTGAGCACTTACTCTATGCAGAGCACTGTGTTAAGTGCTTCAGAGAATACAATATAACCGAGTCAGTAGACGGATTCCTTGCCCACGTTGAGCTAAAAGGGCTTAGTTAAGGGTACTCAATCAATCGATCCATCCGTGGTATTTATTGTGTGCAGAGTAGTGTGTTAAGTGCTTGGGAGAGTACATGATCAGGGCTTATTAAAGATACCTAATTTACAGCCTGAAGAGAGGCAAGGACATTTCTATCACACTAGATTAGTTTCCATCAAACTCTCTGGAGGAAAAAAGAAATTTCATGGTCTCTCACAGATTAAATTGCATCTAAATTAACCATTTTTTTTACATTTTGCATATAGCAAGTCAGCAAATAATAAGTTCTAAGGTCCAAGCATGGCACTGTAATGATTATGTTTTAAGCCATTTCAGACCAGACCTTCCTAATCTGTGTGTATGGATACCAATAAGCTGATCTAAAGTGCATCTCCTCCAAGAGGTCTTCCTTGATTAGCCTTCATTTCCTCTTCTCCCACTCCCTTCTGTGTCATCTTTGCACTAGGATTTGCTCCCTTTATTCACCCCTCCCTCAGCCCCAAAGTATTTCTGTATATATCTGTAATTGAATTTATTTATATTAATGTCTCTCTCCCCTTCTAGACTGTAAACTCATTATGGGCAGGGGATGTGTCTGCTAATTCTATTATACTGTACTCTCCCAAACACTTAGTACAGTGCTCAACACATAGTAAGCACTCAATAAATACCACTGCTTGATTGATTGATCCAAGCACTTAGTACAGTGCTCTTCACACAGTTAGCACTCAAATATGATCGATTGATTGAGTATTCCACTCCTGGCAGCGACCTGGGTTCTAATCTGCACTCTGCCTCATGTCTGCTGTGTGAACTTGGGCAAGTCATTTAACTTCTCGGGTCCTCAGTGACCTCATCTGTGAAATGCTGTGAGCCCCCTGTGGGACAGGGACTGTGTCCAACCTGATTAACTTGTATCTACACCAGGGCTTGGCACCAAGTAAGCATTTAACAAGTATCATAATTCTGATTATCATCATCAGCTCTGTTCAGTGACCCAGAGAGGAACCTCCTCTTCCATTCCAGAAGTTCCAAAAGGGCTGTGAAATAAGAAGCCAGACAACAGCCTTGGCCCACGAATGACAGACCAGAGCCTGCTTGGGAATGATCTTTGCTGGCACGTGTGAAAATGCCGTCAGTTTCAGATTGGTCCTCCCGGCTCTGGCACTTGTCTTCTTTGTGACCTTGGACAAGTCACTTCACTTTTCTATACCTCAGTTACCTCATCTGTAAAATGGGGATCAAGACGGTGAGCCCCATGTGGGACAGGGACTGTGTCCAACCCGATTTGCTTCTTGTATTCACCCCAGCACTTAGTACAGAGCCTGGAACATAGTAAGTGCTTAACAAATACCATAATCATCAGCAGCCTGTGGATACACTTGGGTCAATTTCACTATCAGAGGCATCATCTTTGAAGATCTTCATCCTCTGTTCTCTCCCATTCTCCTCCTCCCACTACCCACCAACTACTTCTGGAAACTCTGAATTCCTACCGATCCATTGTGTCTTAAAGGCAATGATACCTCTGTGTATATTTAAAGACCGAATTCCCTCTCAGGGCAGACTGAAGTGTGAAAGGAAGATTAATCAGCGGGATGAATAGGGAGCGTCATTAAAGAGGCCTAATGCTAAGGGGGAATGAAATCCTGAGCCATGCAGTTTCAGAGCGTGCTGGGAATTTCATTTTGTAACTGATTAATGACAAACTGAGCCTTTGAAAAAAAATTGCCAATGGAAGCCCAAAGCTGGGAATAGAATTTTATGGAAGATGGGAGTCTGTGAATGGCTTCCAATCAGTCACTCTTCACCTCCGTCTCTTGTCTTCCAAAGCTGGAGACTTGTCCCTAAATCACAATGGTATGTATTAAGTGCTTAGTCCATCAGTCAACTGTATTTACTGAGCACTTACTGTGTACAGAACACTGTAAATAATGGTATTGGTTAAGCACTTACTATATGCCAAGCACTATTCTAAGTGCTGGGGTAAATATAAGGTAAGCAGGTTGTCCCACGTGGGGCTCACGGTCTTAATCCTCATTTTATAGATGAGGTAACAGGCACAGAGAACTGAAGTGACTCACCCAAAGTCACACAGCTGACAAGTGGCGGAGCTGGGATTAGCACCCACAACCTCTGACTCCCAAGCCCGGGCTTTTTCCACTAAGCCACACTGCTTCTCAAGTGCTTGGGAGAATAAAATACAACAAACAGACAAATTCCCTGCCCACAGCGAGCCAACAGTCTAGAAGGGAAGATAGACATTAATATAAATAAATATATGACTGATATGTACGTGCGTGCTGTGGGGCTGCGGGGTGGGGGGAGATGAATAAAGGGAGCAAGTCAGGGTGACACAGAAGGGATTGCTTATTATACAGCTAGCACAGTAGACTGTAAGTTCATCCTCTAGACTGTAAGCTTGTCATGGGCAGGGAATGTGTCTGTTTATTGTTGTATTGTACTCTCCCAAGCATTTAGTACAGTGCTCTGCAAACAGTAAGCACTCAATAAATACAAATGACTGACTGATACTGCTAAACTCCAGGGATAATCCAAGAGAATCAGATTGGCCCCCATCCCACATGGGTCTCACAAAGAGAGAGAGAGAGAAAGGTATTTTATCACTACTTGATAGACACAGAGAATGAAAGGGACTTGCCTAAGGTCTCACAGAGGTCAGTGGCAAAGCTAGATTGGAACTCAGGTCTTCTGATGCTCCATCCAGTAGTTTCCAGTCAGCAGCCATTCTGCATCTTGTTATGCTTTCCAATCAATCAATTGTATCTATTGAGCACTTACTGTATGCAGAGCACTGTATTAAGTGCTTTTCAGAAATGGTTATTCTGATCATCCTCCATGGCATTCTTTCAATGTTTAACATCTCTTAAAGGCAAGAGAGCCTTATCAGCGTGAAAGCCAGATTCTTATGGCAGCTTGTATCTGATACAAGCTGATACAGATACGCGCTGAATAGGTTGTATCTACCCCGTCACTTAGAACAGTGCTTGACACATAGTAAGTGCTTAAACACTATTGTTAATATCATTATTATCAGTACAAACATGCTTGCTTTTCCTGGGAATTCTAGAAAGGCAGAGTACAACAGTCTACCATCCTAACAGTTCTGCACATTATTGTTTAATGGAATGATATCATTCCTCTGTCATTTTTTCTCCAGAGAAATTAACTGGAATTCCCTTCACTTTCCCTGCCAAAATGTTGGTGTACTGAGCCGCCTTTGAGTGTGGAAGAGGTCCCTCTTATCAGCCTGGTCATGAGAATTTAAAGATTGATATGAAGCAATATGACAATACAGTCTATTTTTGGTCTTTTAATCACCACTGTGACCATGTGAAAGTAGTTAAGAAGAAGCCTTGGAAAGTGAACAGTTGATGATGAAGGTCAGGGAGGGAAGAAGTGAGGGGGAAAGATGAGATACTGCTGGGAAAGACGGGAAAATCAAAGATCGGGGCATGAAGAGGGAGGGGCATGAGAGGAGCAGGGGAGATTTTAGGAAGATCACATCTGATGGTTTCAATTCTATCAACAGAGTATATGGCTAAGTAACTAGGGGAAAGAAATGGGGGTGGTTTGAGGAAAGAGTTTAATTTCTGAAACAGCTGGCATGCACAATGGGAATAAGAGCTAATAAGGATGGAGAAGTATTGTTGCCAGGTGGAGGAGAGGAAGAAACTGAGATGGATCAGATCAGCTTGGTGTCTGGAGGAAGCAGATTGTGGACATAATCCAGGGCTGTGGGTTAGTGGTACGAGATTGGCAGACAGACAGGAGAGCAAAGGAGTTGAACTCAGTGGAGAAGGAGATGTTGAGAGCTATTTGTGTGTCCATCCCAAGAGAATAGTTTGGGTATCGAGAGCTTCCATCTCTTTCTTGGACTGACACTGACACACTTCAATTAAGGGTGAGAAAATGGTTTTCTTAGGAAACTCGAGACCAAGAAGAGTCCGGGATCCATTTATGATCTGAGTAAAATCTTGCTGTAAGCTCTGCACTTCTATCTGGACTGTTGGAACATATTAGAGTATAACACTTCTTAAGTATCTGTAATTTTATTTATTTATATTGGATGTTTGTCTTTCCCTTTAGACTTAAACCTCACTTGGGCAGCAAATGTGATCTACCAACCCTGTTATGTTGTACTCTCCCAAGTGCTTAGCACAGTGCTCTACAGCGTAAGCACTCAACATGGGTTCTGATCCCAGCTCTGCCACTTGTAAGCTGCATGACCTTGGACAAATCAGTTCACTTCTCTGTGCCTCAGTTAACTCATCTGTAAAATGGGGATTGAGACTGTGACCTCCACATGGGACAGGGACTGTGTCCAACCCTATTTGCTTTTATCCATCCCAGTGCTTAGTTCAGTACTTGGCATATAGTAAGGGCTTAACAAATACCACAACTATTATTATTAATAAAAACGAAGTCAAGTCACTAAACTTCTCTGTGACTCAGTTCTCCTGTTCTACCCCTTTTCGGCCTGTGAGCTCCATGTGGGACACAGGCTGGGTCCAACCTAATTAATTTGTATCTGCCTCAGCACTTAGAACACTGTTTGACAACTAGTAAGCACTTAAGTAGCATAAAAAGGATTTAATACCAGTTCTCCCTCCTACTTAGACCGTTCAGCCCAGTGTGGGATCTGATTATCTTGTATCAACCCCAGCACTTAGTACAGTACTTGGCAAATAGTATGTGCTTAATAATAAAAATAACAATAATAATAATGGTATTTTTAAGTGCTTACTAGGTGCCAAGCACTATTCTAAGCACAGGGATAGATACAAGGTAATCAGGTTGGACACAATCCCTGTCCCACATGAGGCTCACATTCTTAATCCCCATTTTACAGATGAGGTAACTGAAGCACAGAGAAGTTAAGTGACTTGCCCAAGGTCACATAGCAGACACGTGGCAGAGCCGGGATTAGAATCCATGATTTCTGACTCCCAAGCCTGTGCTGCTTTCTTTGGCCAGGTGCTTAACGTATGCCACAATTATTATTTTTTACTAGCTGTTTAATATTGGAGTTCGTTCCAACACACTAAACAGAAGCCTGCAAATACTCCAATTCTCCATTTGTGTCATTAGCAGATCTGATATTCCTCGTTCCAGTGTGATAATGTTGTCAATCAATCAGTGGTATTCATTAAGTGCTTTCTTATGGAATTTTTTAAGTCCTCATTATGTGCCAGGAATTTAAATCCTCATTATGTGCCAGGAATTTTACTTAGCTGATTACGAGGTAATCAGGTTGGACACAGTCTTAATCCTCATTTTACCGACAAGGTAACTGAGGCACAGAGAAGATAAATGAATTGCCCAAGGTCACAAAGCAGACAAGTCGCAGAGCCGAAATTAGAACCCAGATCCTTCTGACTCCTAGGCCTGTGCTGTGCTTCCTGTGGGCAGCATGGAGCAGTCGCTCAGTTTCTTCTTTTCCCAGAAGCTTGATATTTAGCTGATTTGGATGTCCCTTCTCATCTTTTGGTTGGGATGATGGAGTCTCCCTTGGAAATGGCAGATGTGTCTCGGTTTTAAAATTTCACAGCCCAAAAATCTGAGCTGGGAAATGAACTATAGAGACAGTGACTCTGCCAATCAATCTTCCTGCTGGGGTATGGACATGGACAAGTCTGAAGGCAGGCAGGGGAGGGGCAGCAGCCTCTGAGTTCCATGCTAACATTTTTTTGTTCAGGACCTATATTTTGGGTCCAGCAGCATGGAACGAGCCTAAATCTGGGAGTCAGAGGACCTGGGTTCTAATCCCAGAGCCAGGATTAGAACGCATGACTTTCTGATTCCCTAGTCTATGCTCTATTCACTACGCCATGCTATTTCTCTACTAGGATCTGAAACTAGAACTCAGATTTCCTCTCTCAGTATTCTGTTGTCTGCATGCTATTTATTGCCTCTGCCCTCCACCTCTTCATCCTACCTTGTTCCGCCAGGCCTCAGATACAGGAAAAACAGAGTTTTTCCACATTTAATTCTTTCACCCTGAAGATTTCATCCACCCTATCTGCTATCCTGCTATTTTGTGGAGAGAGTGTTTTTTCTTCTATTTTCTAAACCCAATGCAAATACTGAGTGACAGTCTCATAGGCCAGAAAAAGCCTCCAACTCTGCCTTCCTTCCTGTAAAATGCTAAAATGGAAGTGATTCATGAATTTAATAACAACTTGATATTTCCCAAGCCTTATGTAAACAGGTCATATCGTGCTTTAATACAAATGAAATAATTATGAAAATCTGTTCTTTTCTAAGATCCATGACCATTGTCTAGGTGGGGGTGGAGGATAGTTGGAGACAAACACTAAGTACGTGTTAGTTCTCTGTTCTCTACAAGCTCTGAGAATTTTATTTTGGTTTACCTGGCTGCTTCTATATTGGGCCCTGAATCACATGAATACTTTCTCACTGAAGGAGAGTTTCCCATTGGTTAATAGTAACTGTAGTCTTTCTTAAGTGCTTAATATGGGTCAGGCAGTGTTCTAAGTGCTGGGGTAAATACAAGTTAAACAGGTTGGACATAATTTCTGTCCTGCACTGGGCTCATGCTCGAAGAAGGAGGGAGAACAGGTATTGAATCCCCAATTTATTCATTCTCCCCTCCCTGCCCCACAGCACTGATTTACATATCTGTAATTCATTTATTTATCTCAGTGTGGCTCAGTGGAAGGAGCACAGGCTTTGGAGTCAGAAGTCATGGGTTACAATCCTGTATCCGCCAACTGTCAGCTGTGTGACTTTGGGCAAGTCATTTAACTTCTCTGTGCCTCAGTTACCTCATCTGTAAAACGGAGATTAAGACTGTGAGCCCTCCGTGGGACAACCTGATCACCTTGTAACCTCCCCAGTGCTTAGAACCGTGCTTTGCACATAAGTGCTTAATAAATGCCATTATTATTATGATTGTTATTATATTAATGTCTCTCTCCTTCTCTAGACTGTGAGCTCGTTGTGGGCAGGGAATGTGTCTGTTTATTGTTATATTGTACTCTCCCAAGCGCTTAGTACAGTGTGTTGCAGATAGTAAGTGCTTAATAATTATGATTGAATGAATTGATTTTACAGTTGAGGAAACTCAGGCATCGAGAAGTGAAATGACTTGCCTAAGATCAGACAGCCAGACTGGAGCGGAGATTAGAACTCAGGTCCTCTGACTTCCAAGTCTGTGCTTTTTTCATTAGCCCATTCTGCTTCCACTAGGCCTTTCCACTTACCTACTCTACTCTGGGGAAAGAAGGAGTCTATGAAAGAGTATTTCATCAAGACGAAGAATTCTGCAATACTCAAAGATATGAGATGCAAGATGTTTCAGTGGAAGACCACAGGTCTAAGAGTCGGAAGATATAAGTTCTAATATCTTCTCTGGAAATTGAGTTCCAGAGGAACCATGGGTAAATTAATTAACCTCTCTGAGCCTCGGTTTCCTCATCAGTGAAATGGGGCTGATAATATGATAATAATCCCTGCTTCTCTCTAGCTGACAGGGATGTTGTGAGAACAAAAAAATAAGATAAGAATTGTGAAAGGGCACTGGAAAAAGGAAAGCACTGAGCAAATGAAACTTAATATTCAGTTATATTAACCCAGCTAAACGAAGGAAATCTTAATGGCTGTAAAATATTGAGATGGTCAATTTTGTAACCACAGAAAAAGCTGTTTTCTTACCATTTGATTTCATGTTCTTCCTTTTTTTGACACAGCATTACCTTAAGGATTTTTTTAAAAAGGCTCTTTCTGAAACAAATCCTTTACTGACATTGACCACGTGACTGATTTGCGATATAATACGACACATAAATTCCTCCTGATGCTAACTTTGCCAGGGGATTGGTGATTGCAAACCCATTTTCAGTCCTGGCAATGGCTTACACAATAGCCACCTTTGCAGTCAGAGAGGAAGCTTGGTGAGAGAGACCAGGTAACGTATTGACTATGTCACAGTCTACTCTCCCAAGCGCTCAGTACAGTGCTCGACACACGGTAAGTGTTCAATAAATACCACTGACTGAGCGAATAAGGAAATCAGTGATGAGGATAACTCCCTAATACTCTGTAGCCCAACCTGCAGTCTCACTGGTGAAATTCAGTAGAGGTTTCCATCTAGGGAGATGTAGGTTGGTTGGAAATCAGCCAACTTTAACTTTACTTCAAGTATAATTACCCTAATGGAAAGCAAGGTTTTTCAGTACATCCAAACATGTTCATGTATCCCCAATCCTAAAAAAAATCCTCCCTTTGAAACCACGGCTCCCTCCAGTTATCACCCCACCCCCTCCCCCCATTCCTCTCCAAATGCCTTCAGTGAGTTGTCTACACCTGCTGCCTCCACTTTCCTCCAATTCTCTCTTTGACTTGCTCCAATCTGGCTTCTGTCTCATTCACTCCACAGAAACTTCCCTCTCAGAAGTCACCAGTGATCTTCCTCTTGCCAGAACCAGTGGCTTCTATTCCATCCTAATCCTCCTCGACCTCTCAGCTGTCTTCGACACAGTCGACCACCCCCTTCTCTTCAAAACATTTCCAACCTCGGCTTCACTGACACTGTCCTCTCCTGGTTCTCCTCCTACCTTTCTGGCCGCTCTTTCTCCATCTCTTTCTCAGTCTCCTCCTCTGCCTCCCACCCCCTAACTCCGGAAGTCCCTCAAGGCTCAGTTCTGGGTCACCTTCTATTCTCCATCTACACCCACTCCCTCGGAGAACTCTTTTGTTTTCACAGCTTCAACTACGATCTCTACTTGAGTGATTCCTAAATCTACCTCTCCAGCCCTGACCACTCTCCTTCTCTGCAATCTCACATGACCCCCTGCTCTCGAGGAAAACTCTATTTGCATGTCCCACCAGCATCTCAAACTTTACATGTCCAAAAGAGAACTCCTCATCTTCTCACCTAAACCCTTGTCTTCCCCCCCCCACTGTAGACAACACCACTAATCCTCCAATTCTTACAAGGCAATAACCTTCATCTTATCATCATAATACCATTCATGATGATTCATTCATTCAATCGTATTTATTGAGTGCTTACTGTGTGCAGAGCATCGTCTGTATGATGAAGTGCTCACTGATTGCAAAGTACTGTGCTAAGCACTTGGGAGAATACAACAGAGCCTGTGGACACGTTCCCTGCCCAAAATGAGCTTACAGTGTGGAGGGGGAGAATCTCTCTCATTCAACCCACATATTCAATCTGTCACCAAATCCAGTCAGTTCAACCTTCACATCATTAAAATCTGTTCTTTCCTCTCCATCCAAACCGCTACCCACGTTGATCCAAGCACTTATCATATTCTGCCTTGACTTCTGCATCAGCCTCCTCACTAACCTCCCTGCCTTCTGTTTTTCCACACTCCAGTCCTTTCTTCACTTTGCCGCCCATATCATTTTTCTAAAAACTGTTCAGTCCACTTCTCCCCACGCCTCAAGAATCTCCAGTGGCTGCCCACCCAACTCCACATCACACAGAAACTCCTTACCATCAGCTTTAAAACACTCAATCTCCTTCCCTACTCATACCTTTATTCATAGATTGCTATTTCAACCCACCAGTGCACACTTTGCTCCTCTAATGCTAACCAACTCACTATACCTTGATATTGTCTAACTCATCTCTGACCTCTGGCTCACACTTTTCCTCTGATCTGGAACTCACTCCCTCTCCATATATGCCAAACCACCACTCTTCCCACATTCAAAGCCTTATTAAAGTCACATCTCCTCCAAGAGGCCTTCCCAGATTAAGTCATCTTCTCCCCTCCTCCCTCTCCCTTCTGCCTTGCCGTTACATTTGAATCTGTCCCCTTTAAGCACTTTCACACCTCCCTCAGCCCTTTACTGAAGTTGTTGAAGGAGAATAAAGGTAAAACTAGCTAGCTTTCAGGTTCCATATTGATGTTACTGATTTTAATTGGGTTTTAAATTCCTTGAGGACAGGAAAATCTATGGCTACCGTTGTACTCGCCCAAGTGCTTAGTACTAGCACTCAATAAATATGATTGATCATCTAGACTGTGAGCCCACTGTTGGGTAGGGACCGTCTCTATATGTTGCCAACTTGTACTCCCCAGCGCTTAGTACAGTGCTCAGCACACAGTATGTGCTCAATAAATACGATTGAATGAATGAATGAATGAATGAGCCCACTGTTGGGTAGGGGCTGTCTCTATATGTTGCCAACTTGTACTTCCCAAGCGCTTAGTACAGTGCTCTGCACACAGTAAGCACTCAATAAATACGATTGAATGAATGAATGATTACAGAAGCAGTGTGGCTTAATGGAAAGAGCACGGGCTTGGGAGTCAGAGGGCGTGGGTTCTAATTCTGGCTCTGCCACTTCTCTGTTGTGTGACCTTGGGCAAACCACTTAACTTCTCTGTGCCTCAGTTACCTCATCTGTAAAATGGGGATTAAGACTGTGAGCCCCACGTGGGACAACCTGATTACCTAGTATCTACCCCAGTGCTTAGAAGAGTGTTTGGCACATATTAAGCACTTAAATACCATAATAATAATAATTATTATTATAGTGTTTCATGCTCAGAAATAATAATAATAATGGCATTTATTAAGCACTTACTATTTGCAAAGCACTGTTCTAAGCGCTGGGGAGCTTACAAGGTGATCAGGTTGTCCCACGGGGGGCTCACAGTCTTAATCCTCATTTTACAGATGAGGGAACTGAGGCACAGAGAGGTTAAGTGACTTGCCCAAACTCACACAGCTGACAATTGGCAGAGTCGGGATTTGAACCCATGACCTCTGACCCCAAAGCCCGGGCTCTTTTCCACTGAGCCATGCTGCTTCTCAAATACCAGAAAATACCATTAACATAGGGATGGAATGATTTTTGGTGAGTGCAAAAGTGACTGATAATGAATGAATAACTGGCCAGTGCTCTGCATCACGGACATGGAGAGATGTCTCATAGTTGTCCTGTCTGGGGCCATTTTTGTGTTGTGGATTTCCTGAAGCCTCAGTTTGACAATGTGAATCTTCTGTCACATCTCATCTCCCAACTGCCCATGACATTTGAGGGTGTAAGCCTGGTGGAAAGAGCGTGAGCCTGTTTGTCAGAGGATCCTGGCTCCACCACTTGCCTGCTATGTGACCGTGGGCAAGTCATTTCACTTCCCTGTGCCTCAGTTTCCTCATCTGTAAATTCAATACCTGATTCCTTCCTATTTAGATCATGACTGCCCCCATACAGAGCAGGGATTGTTTCTGACCTATCCTGCTAGCTACCCTAGTGTTTAATACGATACTTGGTATGTAGTAATACGGTAATAAATCTGTAATTTATCTACTTATTTATAGTCATGTCTGTCTCGCCCTCTAGTCTGTGAGCTCACTGTGGGCAGGAATGTGTCTGTTGCTATATTTACTCTCCCGAGTGCTTAGTACAGTGATTTGCATGCAGTAAGTGCTCAGTAAATACAACTGAATGAATGAATAGTATGTGCTTAACAAATACCACAATTATTATCATTTAGTTCATTGTTTCTTTAAGCATTTCTTCTATTCACAGTGTGTATAGTTTTCCCCATTTCAGCTCTTTATAGAGTAGTTGTTGGATAACAGCTATTTTCCATTCTCATAGGCTACTCTCCCAAGCACTCAGTACAGTGCTCTACACACAGCATATTCTTCACACCCTCTAGACTTTAAGTTTCACTGTGGACTGGGAGCACATCTGTTATATTGTTATATTATACTCTCCCAAGCACTTAGTAACATGCTCTGCACACGGTAAACGCTTAATAAGTACAATTGACTGACTGACAGGTTCTGTGAAGTGACTGCATAATGTGACAGGTATTACTTAAGTTCTAGTGTTCTGACTGGCTTCTAGAACTTCACTGTTTGCACCACACCTTATAGCTTAGAGAGAGCACAAAAAAATTGCTTAGTATATTCTGAGCAATGCAGATAGTCAATCCATCAATGGTATTTACTTAGTGTTTAACAGATGAATTCCGTGCCCACAAAAAGCTTACAGTCTAGAGAATACTCCAAGAACAAGGGGAGGAACCAAGAAATGAAAAAACATCTTTGCCTTAGTCCTAGATCCCTCCTGGCTGAAAGACCCTGTCCAAATTTGGAGAAAGCAAACCAAATTTCTGAAGCCCATTTTAAAATAGGAATCCCATAGAGAAAATTATTGAAATTTGGGGTCCCATAGAGAAAAGCATTGAAAATAAGGGTCCCATAGAGAAAAGTATTGAAAACTGGGGTCCCATAGAGAAAAGTAATGAAAATTGGTGTCCCATAGAGAAAAGTATTGAAAATAGGGTTCCTTTAGAGAAAGTTCTACCATTGAGTGAAATAGAAAAAGTACGCAATTTTTCAACAGTGGAGAGAATTTCATTCATGTCTTATGTTTCAAATCAGGGACAGGTTTCCAGGTTAAGGGCGATTGATTACTCGTTTGTTCCAGGAATATAAATAAAAGTAGAGCTAGCTAGCATCAAATAGTTGCACTGCAACATTTTGAAAGGTGAAAAGTGGAGGGGAAATGTTAATACTCTAGTTTCTTATGATGCTCATTTGATCAGCGTCCTTACTGTATACTGAATGCATGTTTGGTCTGGTGGGACCAGTTGAGATGCAGGAGTTGGGGTGTGTGGAGGCTGAGAGTTAGTATACTGGAGCCAAAAGGACAGGGTGGAAAAGTTAACAGGTTGGGAGCCAACAGTAGAGGATAGAAGAGTTAACAGCTTGGGAGTTAGTGATAGGGTAGAGAGATAATAATAATAACAATGGTATTTAAGTGCTTACTATGTGCTAGGCACTGTACTAAGTGCTGGGGTGGACACAGGCAGATTGGGTTGGACAAAGTCCCTGTCCCACATGGGGCTCACAGTCTTAATCCCCATTTTCCAGATGAGGGAACTGAGGCCCAGAGACGTGAAGTGACTTGCCCAAGGTCACACAGCAGTCAAGTGGCAGAGCGGGATTAGAACCCACAACCTTCTGACTCCCAGCCCCGTGCTCTATTCATTAAGCCATGCTGCTTCTCATTATAATAAGTAGAGAGTCAACAGGAGCCAATAGAAGAGTTAATAAACTGGGAGTCAGGGGACAGGGTTGGAGCTTAGGGTTGGAGATTGTCTTCAAAAGTTAGCAAATACAGGGTGAAGGAATAATAGCTAGCGATTGTCATTTAAAAAAAAACCAGTAAACCACAGAGATAAGGAAGGGTCAGATAAAAGGGGCCCATTGTCCATAAATGGAGATAAAAAAAAAATCCTGATTAGGGAAATGATACAGGATGCCAAAATGAAACATCTGAGGAGATTGCTGAGAGGTGGATCCAACCCAGGGAGGTGTGAAGGATGCTGAAGGGGGAAAAAGGGGTAATTATTATTATTATTTGTGGTACTTTGGTTCTCCATGGGTTGATCCCAGTTCTGCTGCTTATAATAATAAATAATGTTGGTATTTGTTAAGTACTGGGGTAGATACAAGGTAATCAGGTTGTCCCACTTGGGGCTCACAATCTTTATCCTCATTTTCCAGATGAGTTAACTGAAGCACAGAGAAGGAGAAGCAGCGTGGCTGGAGAAGCAGCATGGCTCAGTGGAAAGAGCCTGGGCTTTGGAGTCAGAGGTCATGGGTTCAAATCCCGGCTCCCCCACTTGTCAGCTGTGTGAATTTGGGCAAGTCATTTCACTTCTCTGCGCCTCAGTCACCTCATCTGTAAAATGGGGATGAAGACTGTGAGCCCCCTGTGGAACAGCCTGATCACCTTGTAATCTCCCCAGCGCTTAGAACAGTGCTTTGCACATAGTAAGTGCTTAATAAATGCTATTATTATTATTATTAAGTGACTTGCCCAAAGTCACACAGTTTGCTGTCTGACCTTGGACAATCATTTCACTTCTTTGTGCCTCAGTTGCCTTGTCTATAAAATGGGGATTAAGACTGTGAGTCCCATGTGGGACAAGGACTCTGCCTAACATGATTAACTATTATCTACCCCAGCTCTTAGAACAGTGTCAGGCACATAGTGTCCGGTAACAATTATCATTAAAAAAAAAATCTAATGAACTGCATTGCCCTGGACTTCCTGATATGTAACTTCATGCTTTGGGCAGTAACTCTACCACATCATGTTGTATGAGAACCTCACAGGGGTACGTTGTCACAGAAGCCGGTGGCCAGAAACCGGCTCTAGAATGAGGACTTGTATTTGCTCTCTAGCGGGACTATACTGAGGTCTTCTAGATTTTAAACACTTCATTCATTCGGTATTTCTTGAGTGTCTCCTGATAGCAAAGTCCTGGGAGCTTGGGAGAGTTCACTAAAAATAGAAGACTTGGCCCCTGCCCTAGAAGAGTTTACCTTTCGAAAGGGAGAAAAAGTAGGCGAAATTTTGCTCCCGCTAGCTGAGTGGGAGAAGTAGCATAGCTTTGCCTGTTAAGCAAAAGTACAGGAAAAAGATCATAAAGAAGAGCACAAATGAGTAAAAAAATGAAATGGAATTAATAAATCAGTGCAATACCTAGGTGCTAATGGTGGCTGTATATAGAATTGAAAAGAGAGAGAGGCCCAAAGGTGGGGAAGCATTTATCACAGTGCTCTGCATACAGTAAGTACTCAATAAATACCACTGATTGAACGAGTTATACTTTCTTACAAATAATAAGGGAGGCAACATCAATCCCACACTGATCTTTTTAGGCACACTCACATTCTTGGATATGACTTCACTGTCAAGAGGTCATCTTTGAATATAAGGGACACTAACACTCTAATGTAGATGTAGAGATACATAGATATTTACATATAGAGACGGAGAAGGTTCTCTATAGCTATTTAGACTCTATACATAGCAGGATGACTATGGACAAATAGGTAGACAAATCTATCTATGTAGCTATGCTAAGAGTGGTTGTGATAAGATGTTCTTGGGGAGGTGATCATTAGGGAAGCAGCGTGGCTCAGTGGAAAGAGCACAGGCTTTGGAGTCAGAGGTCATGGGTTCAAATCTGGCTCTGCCAATTGTCAGCTGTGTGACTTTGGGCAAGTCACTTCACTTCTCTATGCCTCAGGTACCTCATCTGCAAAATGTGGATGAAGACTGTGAGCCCCCCGTGGGACAACCTGATTGCCTTGTAACCTCCCCAGCGCTTAGAACAGCGCTTTGCACATAGTAAGTGCCTAGTAAATGCCATCATCATCATTATTATTATTATTATTAGTTGGATATTCCCTATTAAAGGTGAGTTTTCATAATTGCTCTGGTTTTCCCCATCCCTTGGATCTCTCCATCTGTTGCATGTAGGCATCCCTTGATTCTCAGCATCCTTGGGATCTTTCCATCCCTTGAATCTTGCCATTCCTCGGATCTCGCTATCTCTCAGTTCTTGCCATCTCTTGGATCTCTCCAACCCATAGAACGTGGTTTCCTGAAGGTCTGTAGAGGAGGCCCCAGGAGGGAGACTACATAATGGAAGCTTAGGCAAACTCTAAGCATGCTCCCTTTCCTCTTCTTGGGTCCCTGGGTGATAAGCAATCGACTGATGGAATTTACTGAGCGCTTACTGTGTACTAAATGCTTTGGAGAGTAGAATACAACAGAGTTGATAGACGTGTTGCCTACCCACCACGAGCCTGCAGTCTGAAGGGAGAGACAGACATGAATATAAAGAAATAAATGGCAGATATATACATAAATGCCATGGGGCTGAGGGTTGGGGAATAGCAAGAGGCCAAAAGGTAGACTTGGATGGCTAAGCTTCTGAAAGTAAAATATTTACACAAAACAACACTTTGACACGGTCAATGAGTAAAAGGGAGTCTAAGGGCAAAAAGCATATTTTTCATGCAGCTAGAGAAGGGGTTACTTTGTGGGCAATTTACATTTGTGCCTGAATTAAACGTATTTGTCATATTGGCGTCAAAACTCTAGCCAGGATGATAGCTCTTCATAACTGCTTCCTGGTGAAGCAATGGCTCTCCACTGTGATCAAATCTATTTTTTCCATACTCGCTTGCAACTTATAAGTGTTCTGGAAATATCCAGTATTTGCATTTCAATTTTATTGACTAGTGCATTAAGTTTGCACTTCTCTGTTGGACATGTTTTTACGTATCTGGCTACACCTCTCTTTTTACTTAGGTATACTATCCTTTCATTGAATATTTATGATCAAAACCTAAGAGGATAAAAACCATATTTCTCACCAGGTATCCTGCCTCTGTCAAGAGTTGTTAACATCGACCCTAAGTTCCATTTGAAGTCTATTCCCTGTCTTGTTATCCTCGGTGGAAGCCAAACAGCTGCTCAATCATTCTTCCACTTCAACTTTCCATCTTATTTAGCTTTCTCTTGGATTTTTCTTCTTAATGGCTCCTTAAATCTCAACTAATCAGGAGTTTGAAATAGTGAAAAATCACTGCAAAGGAGTAACAATCCTTCTCACAATAGTATGTCTTTTCTCTTTAAGGGTACATAGCCTGATGAAAAGTAGAGTGAAGTCGGGATCTAAAGAGCGCTGAATTGCCTGTTTTTGATGTGTAGCAGAGTCCTGCTGGTTGATTTCATTTATTACGGGAAAACTATCCATTCAGGAAACTTTCTCTTTCTACAAGTTTCACACTTTCCTTTTGATAATTGTGATGTTTCTCTGCTCTGACCTCAATTCACTGTAGACTTTTCTTTCTTGGTAAATGAAGAAGCCAATAAATTAGGGCCATTATGACTTTTGTACTATGACTTTCAAGTAGCCTCTGATTCCCTGGCCAGTTTGATGCTCTTGATATATTGAAAGATGCTTTCTTGTAACCTTTTCCTTGCAAGTTTCAACTTCACACTCCTTTTTGTCCCCACTGAATTCCCTGCTGTCCTTTCTGTGATTTCTTCTCCTCACTTGAGGAAACTTTCCATTGGCCCAAAAATACATTTTACTCTCTTCTGATGTCCTCTTTCTTTCTTCTAATTCGATTCTAATCCTAGGAAGAGAAATCTTTGTCTTTCTGTTCAGTCCAGCTCCTCTCTGTGAGGATATTTCAAGTCTCCTACTGATTCTATCAACAAAAGTCTCCTTGGCATTAAAACTTGAGAAGCAGCAAGGCCTAATGGAAAGGGAATGGGACTTGTGTTCTAACCACTGCTACACCACTTGCCTGCTGTGTTAACTTGGGTAAGTCACTGGCCTCTTTTTGCTTCACTTGTGTATATTTGTACATATTTATTACTCTATTTTATTAATGATGTGTATGTAGCTATAATTCTATTTATTCTGATGGTATTGACACCTGTTTACTTGTTTTGTTTGTCTCCCCCCTTCTAGACTGTGAGCCCGTTGTTGGGGAGGGACCATCTCTATATGTTGCCGATTTGTACTTCCCAAGCGCTTAGTACAGTGCTCTGCATACAGTAAGCACTCAATAAGTACGATTGAATGAATGAAAGAATTTTCTTCATATGTCAAATGGGGATTAAGTACCTGTTCTCTCTCCTACTTAAACTGAAGCCTAAAGTGGGAAAGAGACTGTGTCCAACCTAATTAGCTTGTACCTACTCCAGAGTTTTGTACAATCCTTGGCATATTCATCCAATCAGTCATATTTATCGAGCATTTACTATATGCAGAGCACTGTACAAAGCATTTGGAAAGTACAATACAGAAATAAAGAGAAAATCCTTCCCGCAGTAGGCTCACAGTCTAGTAAGTGCTTAAACAAATACCATTAACTTTTTATCCACCCCAGTGCTTAGAACAGTGTTTGACATGTAGCAAGCCCTTATCAATTACCATAACTATAATTAATAATTGTTCCCAATATCTTCTAACATTTCCTGCTCTCTTTCCTCATTTCAGTCAAATGGCTAATGAAAATTTCCACTGAGATATTTTTTGCAGTAAAGTTAGAATTTTCATCCTCTGGTGTGGTAAGATTTTAATGTTTTCATTGTATACATGGTCACACTTAATATGATGTCACCTCTCCATCCATCCACCCAACCAGATCTGATCTTTCAGAATCTATAGCCTGTCAGTTCTGTTTTCTATCTTCCCTCCAGAAATAGCCATGATATTGAGATTCTCACCAGTGGTTTAGAAGCAATGTGGCCTCATGGGTAGCACATTGACATGGGAGTCAGAAGGACCTGGGTTCCAATCCCAGATCTGCCACTTGTCTTCTGTGTGACCATGGGCAAGTCACTTAACTTACCTATGTTTCAGTTGCCTCATCTGCAAAATGAGGATTAAGACTGTGAACCTTACGTGGGACATGGACTATGTCCAATCTAATTAGCTTGTATCTACCCCAGAGCTTTGTACAGTGCTTGGCACGTAGTGAGAGCTTAAATACCATTAAAAAAAATTCAGCCAAACATGCCTATTCACCCATTGTTCGGGCATTACCAGAATAATATTTCTATTTGGGCTTTGCTTTGTTGCCCATTTCTCTGCCTGCAATCTTCCCGATTTGATGACCCATTTAATTTCCCATTCTCATTAAGCTTAATTGCTCCTTTGATTTTTTTTTTTTTCCCGGAACTCCCAAGCACCTCCTAGATGTTGAGACATCTCCCTCCTGGAGGCTGTGTTAATCTAGATTTTGCTTCATTCTGTATTTACCAGCTAACAATCAAATCAATCAATGTGCTTGAGTGACTTGTGTATGCAGAGCATTGTACTAAGCACTTGGGAGAATACCGTAGAATTAGTAAACAAGATCCCTGCTCTCAAGGAGTTTACAATCTAGCAGGGGAGAGAGATGCTAAAGTAAATTATGGGGAGAGAGATGCTAAAGTAAATTATAGATAGGAGAAATAATCGAGTATAAAGATAATTGGGTAAACAGGGCAGGGGGCGGGCAGTGATTATCCTTAAATTGGTGGGAACATGGCTGATGTGGGACCTGGAAGATGTGAGGCAGAAACGTTAGAAACTAACTAGGGAAGACTGCCTTGAGGAGATATGATTTCAGAAGGGCTTTGAAGATGGAAGCAGCATAGCCTACTGACAAGGGCACAAACTTGAGAGTCAGAGGATGTGGGTTCTAATCCCAGCTCTGCCACTTGTCTGCTGTGTGACCTTGGGCAAGTCACTTCACTTCTCTGTGCCTCATCTGTAAAATGGGAAGTAAGACCAATCCCCAGGCGGGACAGGGACTGTGTCCTACCTGATTGCCTTGTGCCCCAGTGCTGAGTACAGTGTTTGGTACATAGCAAATACCATAATTATTATTATTAATGAGAGCTGTGGTCCGTTAGTGAGTCAGCATGGCCTAGTAGTAGAAGCTCTGACCTGAGAGTCAAGAGATCTGAATTTTAATCCTCGTTCTGGATCCTGTCAGCTGAAGAATCATGTACAGAAGGGATGCCTAACCTGGGAAGAGGAGGAGGATTGATAGGGAGCCCTCTCTGACCATTCTCCTATCCTTTAGCCAAATTCTCCTAATCCTCCTCCCAACTTTGTTCGGGGACACTCACTCAGACTGGTCTAGTGAGTAGAGTACAGGGTGGGGAGTCACAAGGCCTGGCTTTGATTGCCGGCTTCCCCACTTTCCTGCTGTGTGACCTTGGGTAAGTCACTTAACTTCTGTATGGTTCAGTTTTCTTCATCTGTATAATGGAGGTTGAGTGCCTGTTCTCCCTCCCCTTAGTGTGCAGATCTGCTTATCCTGATTCTTCTCCAGAACCTGTGCCTATTATTTATCCTCTGTAATCACGGGAGGCAATTTCTTGGAGCGGAAAGCACGCCAGAAGAGGCTGACCTATTTATCACCCTGCTCAGAGGGGCTCCTAGCTAATGACCTCCTATTTATGGAGAGGAATATCAAATGGTTGTGTTGACCCTCGAGGTAAAGATTCCTAAGTTAAAATGGGGCAGGAGAAAAAGCCCACGTGGACAGCAGGAAATACATTGCTTTTGTTGAAAATCCCACGGCAGCACCCCACCTTATTTTCTTTGGGATTATGGATTTTTCCCCATGAAGAGCTATCAGGAGAGATACTTAATGTAACTTTGACGTTGTGATTTCAGCATTTGAATGCCTCAATCAATGGAATTGTTGAGAGCTTACTGTGTGCAGAGCTCTGTACACAAAGTGCTTCAGAAGAGTATAATACAACAGAGTTAGTCTCCCTCTTGATGAGTAAAAAAATGCCCACCCCTAATCTTAATTCTTGCCCTCCACCTACTCACCTGAGATGATCAGGTTTGTGATAGTGACTAGTATTGTAGCTAATGGACAAAGGGTCAACATTTTTGAAAAAGTAACACATTGGAAGATAATTGTCTTTCTGGGATTACTTTGCTCTTTTGCCCTGATTTCTTTCAGGATTTACAAATGGAGCTTACAGCCCCTTTCTTCAGGAGGCAAGAGTTGAAGTATGGGACAAAAGATTGGCTTTTTAGTTTCCTTTAGCCGATTCTGAGGGTGGAATATCAATATGCCATATTTATGTTCCAGGTGACCTAAGGCCACATTGAATGCAGCAGCCACGTGAAAGGGGAAACAACTCCCGGGTAATGAATGACAATGTGCTGGTGATCGATGTTTCTATTACCCAAAGCAATCTCCTATGTCTAGGAAGTAGAAACTTTACGATAATTGAACTTTTAAAAGGTTTCATCAAAGAGGACCTACTTTCGAAACAACGCTCTCTTAAACAATTGCCAAAAATAATTTAGCTCTCAAAGCGTAGCCTGTTGAGCGTCCCTCTTTCTCCTCCAGTTTCAGTTTTAATAATAATGATAGCAATGATGATTTGAGATAAGCAGCGTGGCTCAGTTGAAAGAGCCCGGGCTTGGGAGTCAGAGGTCATGGGTTCGAATTCCAGCTCCGCCACTTGTCAGCTGTGTGACCTTGGGAAAGCCACAACTTCTCTCTGCCTCAGTTACCTCATCTGTAAAATGGGGATTAAGACTGTGAGCCCCACCTGGGACAACCTGATTATCACCTTGTATCCCCCCAGTGCCTAGAACAGTGCTTTGCACATAGTAAGCGCTTAACAAATACCATTATTATTATTATTATAATCATCACAATCAGAATAATGATGGAGCATGGCCTGGAAGCCCAAAGTTTAGGGGTTCTAAACCTGGCTCCGCCACATCCGTTATGTAACCTTGGGCAAGTCACTTCACTTCTCTGTGCCTCGGTTACCTCATCTGTGAAATGGGGATTGAGACTGTGTGTCCCATATGGAACAGGGACTGTTTCCAACCCATTTTGCTTGTATTCATTCAATCGTATTTATTGAGCACTTACTGTGTGCAGAGCACTGTATTAAGCACTTGGGAAGTACAAGTTGGCAGCACATAGAGACGGTCCCTACCCATCTCAGTGCTTAGTACAGTGCCTGGCATACAGTGAGCAGTTAAATACCACAGTCATTATTCATTCATTCAGTTGTATCTATTGAGCACTTACTGTGTGCAGAGCACTGTACTAAGCACTTGATTATTAGAATATTATATTATAATATGATAATAAAATTTGTGAAGTATGCCAATCATTGAACTCAGAACTAGGAGACATACAAGATAATCAGGTCGAGCATAAGGCATGCAGTCTAAACAGGAGGAAGAACAGATATTGAATCCTCATTTACAGATGAGAGAAACGGAGACACAATATTCAAAGTTAAGAGGCTCACCCCATCTCACACAGCAAGCAAATGGTGGAGGGTGAGGATATTCCTAGATATTCCCGTCTCACAAGCCCGCAACCTTGGTGTCATCCTCGACTCCGCTCTCTCATTCACCCTTCACATCCAAGCCGTCACCAAAACCTGCCGGTCTCAGCTCCGCAACATTGCCAAGATCCGCCCTTTCCTCTCCATTCAAACCGCTACCCTGCTCATTCAAGCTCTCATCCTATCCCGTCTGGACTACTGCACCAGCCTTCTCTCTGATCTCCCATCCTCGTGTCTCTCTCCACTTCAATCCATACTTCATGCTGCTGCCCGGATTATCTTTGTCCAGAAACGCTCTGGGCATATTACTCCCCTCCTCAAAAACCTCCAATGGCTACCGATCAATCTGCGCATCAGGCAGAAACTCCTCACCCTGGGCTTCAAGGCTGTCCATCACCTCACCCCCTCCTACCTCACCTCCCTTCTCTCCTTCTACTGCCCAGCCCGCACCCTCCGCTCCTCCACCGCTAATCTCCTCACTGTACCTCGTTCTCGCCTGTCCCGCCATCGACCTCCGGCCCACGTCATCCCCCGGGCCTGGAATGCCCCCAATCCCTCTGCCCATCCGCCAAGCTAGCTCTCTTCCTCCTTTCAAGGCCCTGCTGAGAGCTCACCTCCTCCAGGAGGCCTTCCCAGACTGAGCCCCTTCTTTCCTCTCCCCCTCGTCCCCCTCTCCATCCCCCCGTCTTACCTCCTTCCCTTCCCCACAGCACCTGTATATATGTATATATGGTTGTACATATTTATTACTCTATTTATTTATTTATTTATTTTACTTGTACATTTCTATCCTATTTATTTTATTTTGTTGGTATGTTTGGTTCTGTTCTCTGTCTCCCCCTTTTAGACTGTGAGCCCACTGTTGGGTAGGGACTGTCTCTATGTGTTGCCAATTTGTACTTCCCAAGCGCTTAGTACAGTGCTCTGCACATAGTAAGCGCTCAATAAATACGATTGATTGATTGATTGATTGATATTCGAAACTGAAGGAGTGGCTCATCAAAAACAATGGATGAAACTCAATCCTGTGGCTTCTGAGTTGTTCTCGAGTCCAAGCAGAGGCTGAGGCATTTGACCAACAGCAGATCAGTCACCCAAGGATCAGCACCGTTTTTCCTTCCGTGTTTTAAGCGGATTTTCTCCTACTGCGTCTCTTTTGCTGCAGCTATGGGTTTGTTCTCGAATGACAGAATCGCTGGTTGGCAGATCTGACACCAGGGACCGGGCCCAGGATGTGAATTTGTGAGTACCGGCATTGGTAAGTTCACTGTGGAAGGAGAACGTGTCTACCAACTCCATTGTATTATACTCTCCCAAGCTGTTAGTACAATGTTCTGCACATATAGTAAGTGCTCGCTATACCACTGATAACAGTAATAATAATAATGGCATTTGTTAAGTGCTTACTATGTGCAAAGCACTGTTCTAAGCACTGGGGGGATGCAAGGTGATCAGGTTGTCCCATGTGGGGCTCACAATCTAAATCCCCATTTTACAGATGAGGGAACTGAGGCCCAGAGAAGTTAAGTGACTTTGCCCAAGGTCACACAGCAGACATGCGGCAGAGCCGGGATTTGAACCCATGACCTCTGACTCCCAAGCCCAGGCTTTTTCCACTGAGCCACGCTGCTTCTCTTACTTCACTTCTTACTTCTCTTACTTCACTGATGATGAGGAATAGAGGTTGGCCTACATTACATAGGACTCTAGATTGTAAATTTATGGGCAAGGATCGTATGAGATGTTTCTGCAAATTCTGCAGCAATGTACTCTCCCAAGTGCTTAATACAGTGCTCTGTACATACTGTTTTCAGTAAGTACCACTGACTGACTGACAGCTATGCTCAGCCCTTCAAGCCACTTACACTCCGTTGCCTCCCCTACCTGTCATTTATTTTAATATCTGTCTCCCCGACTAGATTGTAAGCTCCTAAAGGGTAGGTATCATTTCTACCAAACTATTGCATTGCACTCTCCCAAGCACTTAGTACAGTGCTCTGCATACAGTAAGCACTCAGATACCATGGTTTGATTGGCAAGGAAATCAGGGATGAGAAAGCTGGGAGAAAAGCCCCAGGTGGTTTCAAGTCCAGTGTGTAACAACACCTCACAATCAATCAGAGGTCTGTGGTGAAAAAGCGAGAAAGGAAAATAGCCTCTGGTTCACTTATAGCCTTTTTACTACCTCCCTTTCATGCTGAGGGAAAATTGGACAGATCCTTAGAGGAAAAACCTAGAGTTCTGTCCCCAGTTGTCAGACAGGTGAAAAATTGGCAAGGGAGACCGGCACTATTCCTCCTGTTTCAAAGTCAGTGAGGTTCAGAAATACTGGAGCAGAAATAGGCTTCAAGTCTACCTCCATACCCATCTGTGGAGGGAAATAGTGATGGTGTTGCAGAATGGAGGGAAAATAGGCTGGGGAGATGGGAGGTAAGTGGGAGGAGACATGATTTAGTAGGGCTTTTTAGATGGGGAGAGTGGTGGTTTGCTATAACCCAACCCCGTAAACGCTTCTCTAATGCCAGACTACTGTCAGTACCTCCATTTCATCTGTCTCATCACCGATCCCTTGCCCAAATGCTCCCTGAGGCCTGGAACACCCTCCCACTTCATATCCAATAATCCACCCCTCTCACCACCTTCAAAACCCTCCTAAAAATCACATCTTCTCCAAGAGGCCTTCCCAGACTAAGCCCTTTTATTTTCCCTATCTGCCCTTCTCTCTGTATGGACTAAACATCTGGCTGTATATACCCTAACCACTGGGATATTCACCCATCCCTCAAAATATGTAAGTACCCACAACCTTCCCCATAACTAATACATTTCAATGTCTGTCTCCCCAAGTAGACTGTAAGCTTGTGGGAAGCCATCACATCTAGCAAATCCGTTGCATTATATTTTCCCAAGGACTTAGTACAGTGTTCTGCACATAGTAAGCACTCAGGAATTACCATCAACTGACTGAAATTCCAGACAGGAGAGAGGATGTAATCAAGAGGTCAGCAGCGTGAGAGATGAGACCAAGTTACAGTGAATAAGTGGATAAGCACTTAGTACAGTGCTTTGCACACAGTAAGCGCTCAATAAATACGATTGAATGAATTAGAGGAGCAAAGTGTGTGGGTTGTAGTGGGGAACTGCATGGGCTTTGGAGTCAGAGGTCATGGGTTCAAATTCCGGCTCCGCCAATTGTCAGCTGTATGACTTTGGGCAAGTCACTTAAATTCTCTGGGCCTCAGTTACCTCATCTGTAAAATGGGGATTAAGACTGAGCGCCCCCCCGAGGGACAACCTGATCACCTTGTAACCTCCCCAGCACTTAGAACAGTGCTTTGCACATAGTAAGCACTTAATAAATGCCATCATTATTATTATTACTATTAATGGACAGAGCACAAGCCTGGGAGTCAGAAGGTCATGGGTTCTAATCCCCATTCTGCCGCTTGTCTGTTGTGTGACCTTGGGCAAGTCATTTCCCTTCTCTGTGCCTTAGTTACCTCTTCTGTAAATTGGGGATCAATACTGTGGGCTCCAAGGGGGGCAGGGACTGTGTCCAACCTGATTCGCTTGCTTCCACCCCAGTGCTTAGTATAGTGTCTGGAACAAAGTAAGCAATTAGTAAATATCCTCACTATCATTGTTATAGGAGGTCAGAAGTTTAAAGGAGGAGGGAGAGATTTGATTGAGTGCTTTAAAGTTGATGGTAAGGAGTTTTTGTTTGAAGGAAAAGAAACGAGCAACAAAAAGCAGTGTGGCCTTCTGGAAAGAGCAAGAGACTGGGAGCCAGAGGACTTGGGTTTTAATCCTGGATCTACCACTTGCCTGCTCTGTTAACTCAGGCAAGTCATTTCAATTCTCTGTGCCTCAGTTCCTTCATTGACAAAATGGGGATTCAGACAGTGAGCCCCCCCGGTAGGACCTGGACTGTGTCTAACCTGATTAGATTTTATTCACTCAGTCGTATTTATTGAGCACTTACTGTGTTCAGAGAACTGTACTCTACCCCAGAGCTTAGAATGGTGCTTGGCATATAATAAATGCTTAACAAATACCACAATTATCATTATCATTATTATTTCAATTTTTATCCCTCTAATTCCATGTGCCCTTACTTTAGCCATTCACTGCAGAAGCAAGGGCCCTATAAGCGCTCCAGAACCTGCGGTTCTTTCTGCAAAGTATGTGAGAACGTCTTTGGGTTTCTTTTCCCGTTGACAGGGAATGAAAAGAAAATTGCCTTCTGCAGGCAAGCATGAAGCATAAACCTTCAGACCTGCATGAATTTTCCTCCCACAGGCCCAGGATGGGAGGGAATCCTATCAGCCCCGCCAGCCTTCTCTAAGTCTGATTTCTTCCCCCTCTTCTCTTGCCCGGGAAACGGGCATGAACCAGGAAATGGATCTGGCCAAGCTCCCGTGTTCCTAAGGGGTCAACTCATAGTAAGACACTTTATTAAGTGCCTACTGTGTGCAGAGCACTGTACAAAATGCTAGGGAAAAAGACACAGGGAGAGAAATAGATTCTGGACCTCCAGAGACTCACTGGATAGAAACAGGTTTGGTAATGGCCACAAGAGGAAAAGTGAAAAATATAAAGACTAAATATCCTGAAATCCTACAGGAACTACAAAGTAAACAGGGCCAGGTGAAATCCTATCACATTGCAAGCTTCCCAAGGTTCTAAAATGTGGAGAGGCAGTGGTTGCCCCTCTTTAAATTCCCAGGATCTTTGTGAACATAGGGTAAGTAAGGGCTCACCACCCCTACCCCTGCAGTGAGAAGGTGGTAGGAATTTCTGGGTTGTCTCCTCTTGTAGAATTATCAATCAATTAATGGTATCTATTGAGTATGTACCTTGTGCAGAACACTGTACTAAGCTCTTGGGAGAGTACAATCAGGATGGTGTAATGAAAAGAGCACAGGCCTGTGAGTCAGAAGGACCTGGGTTCTAATTCCAGCTCTGCCACTTGTTTGCTGTGTGACCTTGGGCAAGTCACTTCACTTCTCTGGGCCTCAGTTCCTTCATCTGTAAAATGGGGATTGAGACTGTGAGCCCCATGTGGGACAGGGACTGCTTCCAATCCAATTTGATTGTATCCGCCCCAGCGCTTAGCACAGTGCCTGGCACATAGTAAATGCTTAATACCATAATTATTATTATTACAATCCAAAACAGTAGGTAGACATGCTCCTTACCCTCAAAGATTTTATAATCTGGTTTTCCAACTACAGGGCTAAGTGTTCAAAATCTCCATGCCTTTCAGAATCGATGTGGAGTTTACCAATGTCTCTCTACAATCCCCGCTCCTCCATCAAAAGTCATGAGAGAATTCCCATCTACTATACAGTGCTTGGCACATAATAAGCACTTAAATACCATTATTATTATTATTACTGGCATTTGTCAGGTTCTTACTATGTCCCAGGCACTTTATTAAGCACCGGGTTAAATACAACTTAATCAGCTTGGACACAATCCCTAAAATTTGAGCCCCCTTTTCATCATTACATAAACGTCTGCAAGTTCATGAACGTTTATCTCATTTATCTCTGTGCTTTTTAAGGTTAAATTAAATCCTATACTGTCCTTCCTCAAGTCACCTCCAGATTAAATAACTAAGCAAAAGATCAATAGCAGCAGCTCCAAGCTTTCGAGAAAGGTGACAAAGAAAAGCAGTTCAGGAAGAAAACATACTAGGGTAAGAAATTTCACTTTCACGTGGGAGCGTCCTACTCATCTAAGTGATAAAAAAAATCATATTTAAAAGTACACACCTTCGCTGACATTTCTTAAATAAAGCCAATCTAATTATATAAGGACTTTATATGTATTTTTCGGCATATCCTAACCCCCTGCCTTCTAAGTGGGTTAAGTGTATCAATTCCATTTATAAGGCCCATAATCTGACTCCTTCATATCTATATGCTGTTTTCTCCTATTACACTCCAGTTCACACTCTTCACTCTTTAAAAGCTAACCCTTAATCATATTTCCACTATGCCTTTCCTCCCACCTGGCATTCCCAAGCCAATTCCTCTTCTCCAAATTTGTTTTCCCCCTTTCCTTCAGAACCCCACCGATCCCATCACCCACTCAGCATTCACATATTTATCAGTTCATTTTAGTCAATCAGTAGTATTTTTTGACTACTGTGTTCAGAGCAAATCAAACAATCAGTGGTATTTACTGAGTGCTTAATATGTCCAGAGCACTGTACTAAACACTTGGGAGAATACTATGCAACAAAATTTGCAGACAGGTTCTCTGGAGAGTAACAGAATTTGCAGACAGGTTCTCTGCCTATAATAAGCTTAAAGTCTAGAGGGTTGGCTGAGTTCAAATAAATGAGAAGCACTGTGGCTCAGTGGAGAGTGCACAGGCTTGGGAGTTACAGGTCATGGGTTCTAATCCTGGCTCCACCACTTGTCAGTTGTATGACTTTGGGCAAGTTAGTTCAATTCTCTGTGCCTCACTTACCTCATGTGTAAAATGGGAATTAATACTGTGTGCCCCAAGTGGGATGTGGTCTGTGTCCACCTGATTAGTTCATAGCTACCCCAGCACTTAGTACAATGCCTGACACATAGTAAGCGCTTAATAAATACCATTAAAAAACCCAAAACTCAGATGTTAGTGAAGCAATGTCCAACAGTCTCCCCTCATACCGTAAACTCCTTGAGGACAGGGATGGCAATCTTTGATTTATACATGTTCCCCAGATAGAGCACAGGCCTTGAAATCAGAAGGACCTGAGTTCTAATCCCAGCTTGGCCACTTGTCTGCTGAATGATCTTGTGCAAGACACATAACTTCTATGTGCCTCAGTTACCCCATCTGAAAAATGGGGATTAAGACTCTGAGCTCCATGCAGGACAGGGACTGTGTCCAATCTGACAAATGTGTGTCTTCCCCAGCATTTAGTTCAGTGCCTGGAACATAGTAAGCATTTAATAAATGCTACAATCATCATCATCAGGAAATAATGGAATGAGTAGAGAGAATGTGTCCAGGAAAGGGGAAATCCTGGAATCTCTTCCCAGTTTCCACCGTTCTCTGTCTCTCTTTCTGATCAGTCAGGGGTATTTGAGCACTTACTGTGTGCAGAACACTGTATTAAGCTCTTGGGAGAGTACAGAATAACAGATGGTAGACAAGTTCTGATGAAGGAAGGAAATTGAAGAATAAAGGTTGATTTTCTCCCAGTAACTCAATCTGCCCAGCCAGGTATTTCTCTCCAGACTGCTTTGATATCTGTAAGTTAAATGCTCCTGGGTTTTAATCCTGACTCCACCTCAAGTCTGCTGTATGACCTTGGGCAAGTCACTTCACTTCTCTGTGTCTCAGCTACCCCCTCTGTAAAATAGGGATTAAGACTGTGAGCCCCATGTGAAATATGGACTGTATCCAACCTGATTATCTTGTATCTACCTCAGCATTTAGTCCAGTGTCCAGTGCTTGACAAATACCACTAAAAAAAAGTGTACTAACTTCAATTGTAAATATAATTTTCAAGGAAATTTTGAAGTGCTCAATAAATACCAGTGATTGATTGAAAGGAAATACAGGCCTGGTTCAAGGGCATAGTACCGTGCTCTTTGCACAGAAATTATTCAATAAATTCCATTGATTGACTGATTGGAAGGAATTACAGGCCTGGTTCACATGCTTAGTACAGTGCTCTGCTCACAGAAAACATTCAATAAATACCAGTGATTGATTGAAATAATAATAATAATAATAATAAAGACATTTATTAAGCACTTACTTTGTGCAAAGCACTGTTCTAAGCACTGGGAAGGTTACAACTTGATCAGGTTGTCCCACGGGCAGCTCACAGTCTTCATCCCCATTTTACAGATGAGGTAACTGAGGCACGGAGAAGTTAAGTGACTTGCCCAAGGAAATATGGGCCTGGTTCAAGTTCTCAGTACAGCGCTCAAGCGTTTAGTACAGTACACACAGAAAACATTCAATATATACCACTGATCGATTCAAAAAGTACTTTCAGAGGACCTGGAAAAGGGAAGGGAAAAAGGATCCTGGGAAAGACAATTTGCCTGTGTCTTTAGGACAAATTATTCTCCACGCTGATTTTCTTTTTTAAGAACACTGGGCTTTACTGTTGGAAATACTACTTGGCTAGAAATAAAAAGGTGTTCTTTTAATGAAAAGGTGGCGTGGCTGTAGGAATACAAACAATGCCCTTTCCCTCTAAGCATCTTCATCGTGCAAATCTTTCTATTAGCACGGTTCGGTAACCCCCTGAACGTGCCTGAAAAACCACCCATTGTTGGGCCGGATTCAATGCCACCAGTATTGCCTCAATGGAATAACCTAATATGAACCAAAATTTAAAATCCTCTGCCAAACTGCTAGAAGCTTCTAAACTTCCCCAAGCTGCTTGAGAAGCAGTGTGGCCTACTTCAAAGAGCACAGGCCCAGGAGTCAGAGGATCTGGGTTCTAATCCCAGCCCCTCCACTTAGTTGCTATGTGACCTTGGGTAAATCACTAATCTTCTCTTTGCCTTACCTCATCTGTAAAATGGGAATTAAGACCCATGTGGGACAGAGACCGTATCTGTCCTGATTAGCTTGTATCTACCTCCGTGCTTAGAACAGTGCCTGGAACATAATAATAATGATAGCATTTATTAAGCACTTACTGTGTGCAAAGCACTGTTCTAAGTGCTGGAAAGGTTACAGAGTGATCAAGTTGTCCCACGGGGGGCTCACAGTCTTAATCCCCATTTTACAGATGAGGGAACTGGGGCACAGAGAAGTTAAGTGACTTGCCCAAGGTCACACAGCTGACAATTGGCAGAGCGGGGATTTGAACCCATGACCTCTGACTCCAAAGCCCATGCTCTTTCCACTGAGCCACACTGAAAAGAAAAATCAATGCCACTACTACTTTGAATAGATAACACAGGGTGACATGAGATGGGCTGAAGGCATTAATGGTGGAAACGTAAGTTTTGTAATAAAAATTAAAACCCAATTCAGCCAACTGGAGCTGAGCCTAGCTGATCCAGATTGCTGTGAAGACTGGTGTGTTTAGAAGAGAAAAGTTCTTAACAAGTAAATAGTTCCCAGACCTTCAGCTTGTGGTCTCAATCAGGTAGCAGCCCCTGCTAATATGGCAGGTGAAATTTGGCAATGAACCAACTTAAGCCAGTAAAGCAGGTCAGTTCATTACTGATTTTCATAATAAGGGGAAGATACACACACCTTCCAATAATGTCTTCCAAATAACATCTTCCAGTCAGGAGACTCACATTCTGTGGATGCCTGGGGAGTTTGTATAGTGTCATTCATGTCCAATTCTTTCATTCAATTGTATTTATTGAGCGCAAAGCACTGTACTAAACACTTGGGAAGTACAAGTCGGCAACATATACAGTCCCTACCCAACAACGGGCTCACAGTCTAGAAGCGGGAGACAGACAACAAAACAAAACATGTAGACAGGTGACAATTCACATAGGACCTGGCTCTTCCCCTGTCTTATTGCTCAGTCATCCCGGGGAATTCCTTCAGGAGATGTGGTTATTAAAATTTTATCTTGGAAACTTATGGGGAATCAGGATTGGGCTTTGTTTCGCCTTCCCTTCTATACTTTCCTGGACATCCTTGCTTATCAGCACATGCTAATAGCTGCCCTAGAACTTGGGAAAGCTGCATATAATACATGATTCAAAAACTCACCTATGCCTGCCACAAAATGCCCCTCTGGGTGATTCATCCTACTATGGCTGGGTTGGCATAGGGCAAGGGTATACTTTATGGAAATAGCCTAGTTAATATGCTTAGGGCATGATTAAATTCTCTTATATGAACAAGAGTGGTTGGAGCATAGTATACTCTTAATAAATACCATCATCATCATTATCATTCTTCAATCAATGGTACTTAGAGAGCTTACCATGTGCAGAACGGTAGTCACAATCACCATCCGAACCTGCCACCCTCAAAATTCAATGGATTGTCCTTCATCCTGACAATGAAAAATTTTACAAACAACAGTTCTGCATTTACCTTGCCAACACGGTTCATCTCACCTCAACCTCACATGGTGATGTTCTGAGCCTCCATCTTTGTGAGCAGAAGAGTCATAAACCTTGGTAACTGTTGAAGTCTGTTACTCATTTGCAATAATCAGCCCAGTTCCTGACCCACACATGCAAATAGTCATCTATCTTGTACAAATAATTAAAGATTTTCAACAACATCTTGTTATTTTTTTTTATTTAGCAACAGCTGGAGAAAGTTCATGCACAACAGATGTTGGCCACACATGATTTCACTAATCATTCTTGAACTGGGAAAGTAGCCAATATAATGGATAAAAACATTAGCATGCAGAGTAGGTACTTGTATTCCTGCCACATGGTATTTGATGAAAAAATCACAAGTTGGTAGACAGTCATGCCAAATTCAATCTAGAAGGAAAAGGGGCATTTTTGAGGATCGGCTGTCTTGGTTTTTCATTTATTTTAATGTTGGCATGACAGGATTTTCAGCAACATACTCAGCTCTCCAGCACCGAAGCATTGTTTATCTCAATTTCTCTGGGCAGTATGGGTGAAAAAATTGGACAGGAGTCAGATATCCAAGAAGCTACTACTTGTTGAACTTAAAGGAGGGACATGCAAATGGAAATGACAGAACAAATAATACAACTATATAGAGAAGTTGCTCTCTTTTAGTGAATCTTTGGAAAGATAAGGTAACAAAAGAGCAGATTTCAAGGCAGCGACAGGGATTTCCAGAGCTAAACACATCAGAATAGTTGGCAAATCTTACTATGCATACAGTGTGATATCAACTGAGTGCTTTACAGTGTACACTGTACAAAATGCTTGGGAGAGTAAAATTCAAAAGAGTTGGTAGATATATTCCCTTCCCACAATGTCTAGAGGGGGAGACAGACATTAAAATAAATAAATGAATAATGGAATGTACAAGTGCTATGGGGCTGAGAGAGAGGTGAATGAAAGGAGCAAATGAGGGTGACGCAGAAGGGAGCAGGAAAATAATCATGGCATTTGTTAAGCGCTTACTACGTGCAAAGCACTGTTCTAAGCACTGAGGGGGATAAAAGGTGATCAGGTTGTCCCATGTGGGGCTCACAGTCTTAATCCCCATTTTGCAGATGAGGAAACTGAGGCTCAGAGCAGTTAAATGACTTGCCCAAGGTCACACAGCAGACATGTGGTGGAGCGAGGATTAGAACCCATGACCTCTGACTCCCAAGCCTGGGCTCGTGCCACTGATCCAGATGGCAAAATCAGTATTTTAAAGCACCCCCATGTACAAAGATAGTGTCTCACTGACAGCAGTACCGTCTATGAATCAATCCATCTATCAATCAATGGCATTTATTCAATCAATCGATCATATTTACTGAGTACCTACTGTGTGCAGAGCACTGTACTAAGCACTTGGAAGAGTACACTGTAACAGACATATAACTGACACATTCTCACCCACAACAAGCTTAAAGTCTAGAGGGGGAGACAGACATTAATATAAATAAATAGATTACGGATGTGTACCTAAGTGCCGTGGGGCTGAGGGAGGGGTGAATAAAGGGCATTGTAGAAGGGAGTGGGAGAAGTGGAAATAAGGGCTTAGTCAGGGAAGGCCTCTCAGAGGAGTTATGCTTTTGAGGGTGGGGAGAGGGATCATCTCTCAGATATAATAATTATAATAATTATGGTATTTGTTAAGTACTTACTCTGTGCCAAGCACTGTTTTAAGCTCTGGTGTAGTAAGGGTTCTAAGCGTTGCCCGCCCCCCCTTCCTCCTCCGCAGCATTTCCTGGAGGAAATGTGTCCCCAGCTCCAACGTTTGGGATGGGCCTGTGAGTTGAGCTGGGTGGTGAAGAAAGAGGGTCTTCCTTGTCCAGGGAAGCCCCTCGGGTGGTCCAGTGGGTTCAGGGATTCCAAAGGAAAAATTGAATCAAAATGGAATCAATGAATCAATCAATCGTATCATGGGGAGATCTCATCGCCCCACCCTAGCTCTCTCCCTACTGTGTCGCCTATGCAGTTGAGTTCTCCCACTTCACATTTAGTCACTCACCCTATTCGATCAAGGGTCACACCCCATAATCCCTTAAGAAAACTGCAGCTGGACTTGATTGAGCTGGCTTTTAGGGAACAGACTCTGTCTGCCCCCCACCCACACAGATCTGAATTAGTGCTGAAAGAATAAACCCGTTATGTCGCTGTGACTTGATTTTTTTGTTATTGCTGGAATCAACCCTGCCCACAGTGAGTTTCCAGTCTAGATTCCTAATCTGGTTCCCGAGCTAAATGTTTAAAATGGGAATTCAAAAGGCGCTAGTTGATTTTTATCAAAGGAGAGACTATTCGGGAGATAGCATTCCTCTTTACAGAGAGATCTGCTGCCATTTTGGCATTTTTATAGTCAATAATATCTGCCATCTCCTTCCCTAGGACACGATGTAGATTAATTAAATGATACCTCAAAAGATGCTTCCAACCCCTTGGAGTTTGGCTACCAGAAAAGGCTTTTAGGTAGGGGTGTCACTTTATTCATCTGCTTGTTTAGTTTATAGTTCCTTATTTATGAGGTGTTAATTGCTTGAAAGAGGTACATTAGTAAGGAGCTCAGAGGGTGATCTTTTCAACACGTTTTCCCCTAGTTACAGGAGGCAGGAAATAACCCAAAGCAAAGAAAGAGGAAATTTCCACCTGAAAAAAATGGCAGCACCAAATTATTTAACATAATAATAATAATAATAATAATGGTATTTGTTAAGTGCTTACTATGTGCAAAGCACTGTTCTAAGCGCTGTGGGGGATACAAGATGGTCAGGTTGTCCCATGTGGGGCTCACAGTCTTAATCCCCATTTTACAGATGAGGTAACTGAGGCCTAGAGAAGTTAAGTGACTTGCCCAAAGTCACACAGCTGACAAGTGGTGGAGTCAGGATTAGAACCCATGACCTCTGACTCCCAAGCCTGGGCTCTTTTCACTGAGCCACGCTGCCACTAACATGGGATTGGGGTTGATGTAGAGTGGCTACTAAAATAAGTCATGGGAAGCAGCGTAGCGTAGTGGATAGAGCATAGGCCTGGGCCTCAGAAGGTCATGGGTTCTAATCCCGCTCTGCCACTTGTCTACTGTGTGACCTTGGGCAAGTCACTTCACTTCTCTGTACCTCAGTTACCTCATTTGTGAAATGGGGATCGAGAGCGTGAGCACTATGTGGGACAGGGACTGCATCCAACCCGATTTGCTTGTATGTACCCCAGTGCTTAGTACAGTGCCTGGCACATAGTAAAAACATAACAAATACTATTATTATTATTGTTAAGTCAACAGAGCTGTTTGTCTTGTATCTAACCCAATGCTTATTACAGTGCTTGGCACTTAGTGGGCACCTAAGAAATATCATGATTATTAATAACAGTTACAGCACTACATCAGAGAGAAATGCTCCACTGGGAAAGGTAAATTTCAGCAAACTGGGAATTGAAACTTCTTTTATGGATGATAGCTTTAGAAAATTATTTTTTAGCAGCTTTCTAAATTCTCAAGAAATGCAACGTGTCCTCTCCCCGACCACGGCCTCGGCCTCAGTATGTTATTGGCAAGAATGTCCTGTCCTCTCCTGCGAAGAAGAGGAGGAGAAGGAAAGAGAAGGGAAGAAAAGAAGTTCAGCAAGGCCTAGTGGAAAAAGCACAGGACTGAGAGTCGGAGGACCTGAGTTCCATCACAGTCTCCATTACTTGTCTGCCTTGTAACCGTGGGCAAGTCACTTAACTTCTCTGTGCCTCAGTTACCTCATCTGTAAAATGGTGATTAAATCCCCCTCCCTCCAGTTTAGACTGTGAGCCGCATGTGGGGCAAAGACTATGTCCAAGTTGATAAACTTGTATCAACCCTAATGGTCACAACAGTGTTTAGCACTAGAAAGCACTTCACAAATACCATTGGAAAAGAAAAACAAGCTCAAGTGAGGAGAAGCCCTGTGGTCCAGGGGGAAAAGCACAGGATTAAGAGTCAGGAGAATTGGATTTTAGTAGTCAGTAAGTCAGTTGTCAACTGTATTTATGATGATGATGATGGTATTTGTTAAGAGCATACTATGTGCCAAGCACTCTTCTAAGAGCTGGGGTAGATACAAGGTAATCAGGTTGTCCCAGGTGAGGCTCACAGTCTTAATTCACCTTTTGCAGATAAGGTAAATGAGGAGCAGAGCAGTTAAGTGACTTGCCCAAAGTCACACAGCTGATAACTGGTGGAACTGGAATTAGAACCCACGACCTGTGACTCCCAAGCCTGTGCTTTTTCCACTAAGCCATGCTGCTCCCACAGCATGGCTTATAGAGTGCCTACTGTGCACAGAACACTGTAATAAGCACTTGGGAGAGTACAGTATAAGACACATTCCCTGCCCACAATGAGCTTACAGTCCAGCGGGAGAGACAGACATTAATATAAATAAATAAAATTACACATATATATGTTAAGTACTTTGGACCTTAGTTTCCTCACTTGGAAAATGGAGATGCAAAACCAGATCTCTGTACCAAACTGTGAGTCCTAGGTCAATCAATAAATCAGTCAACCATGGGAGAGAGGAACTGTGTCTGCTCTGATTATCTTATACATGGCTCAGTGTTGGGCACGTAGTGAGCACTTAAATGCCCCAATTATTATGATGAGTCCCCATTCCCTACCACAGTGAAGTCCATGAAAGTGTTCCTATGGAAATTCAGCCTGGCCTCTATCCTTCTTGCTATTGGCATAGTCAATTTTGTTCTTTTGTCAAGTTCTCAAATCCTAAAGATAAAAAGCAGCTAAATTTCCTCGAGGCTGGGTAAAAGCCTATTTTAAAAGTAAAATAATTGGCTTGAGGTGTAAGAGGCCAATGGAATTATGCTATTAAGGAAATAGTGTAGGTTGAGAATTGTCTGAGTTGCCCAAATAGCCTAGTAGCTGCATTCAAGTCTTGTACATGTTCTGGGTGGGCATATTCCTAAGGGATAGCATTGTGTGGATAAAAGGAACTTGAAGCAATTTGCTCTTCTTTTTAAAAGTTAACAGCAACGTGACTGCAAAAAAAAGTGTTTCACTATCATGTATCCAATCTTAGGGGCTTGAAATAAAATCAAGTCACCCCCACCTTCTGTTTCTAAAGCCATGTGAACAGCAATAGTCTGCAGGTACTTACTTGGATTCTGGAACCAGCAAATTTAAGGACCAATAATCCAAATGTTAATGAGATTGTAAACTGCTGCTTCCGCACCATAATCAATCAAATATAATAATAATGAGCAGTGTGGCCTACTGGATAGAGCACGGGACTAGGAATCAGGAGGACCTGGGTTCTAATCCTTTCTCTGCCACTTGTCTATGTGACCTTGGGCAAGTCACTTCACTTCTTGGTGCTTCTCATCTGTAAAATGGTGATTAAGACTGTGAGCCCCATGCGGGATATGGACTGTGTCCAACCTGATTAGCTTGTATCCGCTGCAGCGTTTAGAATAGTGCCTGGCACATAGTAAGCACTTAACAAATACCATACAAATAGTTGTGTTGGTTAAGCTTTTACTATGTGCCAAGCACTGTACACTTAGTACCATGCCAAATTCTTAGTACAGTGCTCAGCACACAGTAGTTGCCTAATAAATACCACTGATTGATAGAAGATAAGCAGGTCAGACAAAGGTCTTGGTCCCACATGGGCTCAAAGTCAAAGTAGGAGGTATTTATTGAACGCTGACCGTGTGAAATAGCTGTGGCTGTTTCTTCTCATGCAGATCTCTACTCCACCCATACCTGTTCATTTCCCCGTTAGTCATCCCAGAAAGAGGAAAAGTGAATTCCTCAGGGTTAAAGTCTCCACTCCCTGACTTTCTCATTACTGTAGACGGCACCACCATCCTTCCTGTCTCACAATCCTGTATCCTTGACTCCTTTCTCTCATCAATCCACATTTTCAATCCATCACTAAATCCTGTCGGTTCGACCTATCACAACGTGGCTAAAATTGGCCATTTCCTCTCCATCCAAACTGCTACCATGTTATCCAAGCACTTATTCTAGCCTGTTTTGATGACTGTATCAGGTTCCTCGCTGACCTCCCAGCCTCCTGTCTCTCCCCACTCCATTCCATACTTCGCTCTGCTGCCAAAAATGTTTAGTCCATGTTTCCCTACTCCTCAAGAACCTCCAGTTCAAGCAGAAACTCCTCATCATTGACTTCAGAGCACTCGATTACCTTGCCGCCTCTTACCCCATCTTGCTATTCTCCTATTACAACTCAGCCCACAACATCACTCCTCTAATGATGGAGTATCTTCTCACCGTTGACATTTCACCCACATCCTGCCTCTGGGCTGGAATGCCCTCCCTCCCCATATCCGACAGACAGTGACTCTCATCCCTTTCAAAGCCTTACTGAAGACACATCTCCTCCTAGAAGTCTTCCCTAACCAAGCCCTCTTTTCCTTTCCTTCCACTCCCTTCTGCATCACCCTGACTTGCTTCTTTTATTCATCCCCCTTCCCAGCCCCATAGCACTTATGTCCACTTATTACTTATAATGTCTGTCTCTCCCTCTAGACTGTAAGCTTATTTTGTGCGGGGAATGTGTCTGTTATGTTGTTATATTGTACTCTCCCAAGTGCTTAGTACATTGCTCTGCACAAAGTAGGGACTCAATAAATACGACTGACTGACTGGCTGACTGTTTGTTTGTTTTTTAAATGGTGTTTGTAGTGCAGTTAGTATGTGCCAGGCATTATACTAAGGAATCGGGTAGACACAATATCCCACAACCTTAATTCCCATTTTACAGATGAGGTAACTGATAAGTGATTTGCCCAAGATCACCCAGCAGACAAATTGCAAAGCTGAAGTTTGAATCCAGGTCCTCTGACTCCAGGCCCATGCTGTTTCCACTAGGCCATGCTGCTTCTCTTATTAATATTAGGGAATTTTCTCAGTGTGAGAGTCCCTTGAAAGGAAATTCCTGAGCAGGAACTATCCTGCCATCCTGCCCCCGGCCAGACAATAGCATACAAACTGTTTTTCTTTTGTGAGAGTTTTTTTTTAAGACACTTCTGTTATCCAGTTGAGAAGCAGCATGCCTACTGGACAGAGCACAGTCTTGGAAGTCAGGGTGACCTGGCTCTAATCGGGCTTCGGGTTTCTTCACTCCACAGAAATCCCTCTCAAAGGTCACCAAATCCAAATCTTGCCAAATTCAAAAGCCTCTACTCCATCCTAATCCTCCTCGACCTTTCAGCTGCCTTCGACACTGTCAACCATCTCCTTCTCCTGGAAACATTATCCAACTTCAGTTTCACTGACAATATCCTCTCCTGGTTCTCCTCCTATCTCTCTTGCTGCTCATTTTCAGTCTCTTTCACAGGCTCCTCTTCTGCTTCCCACCTCCTAACTGGTGGGTGTCCCTCAAGGTTCAGTTCTGGGTCCCCTTCTATTCTCCATCTACACCCTCTCCTTTGGAGAACTCATTCTCTCCCACGGCTTCAACTACCATCTGTGTGGATGATTCCCAGATCTACATCTCTGACCCTGACCTCTCTCACTCTACAGCCTCGCGTTTCCTCTTGCCTTCAAGACACCTCTTATTGGATGTCCAAAACAGAGCTCCCTATCTTCCCACCCAAACCCTGTCCTCCCCTGAATTTCCCATCGCTGCAGGCAGCACCACCATCTTTCCTGTCTCGCAAGCCCATAACCTTGGTGTTATCCTTGGCTCTTTCTCATTCAACCCACATATTCAATCTATCACTAAATTCTGTCGGGTCAACCTTCACAACATAGCTAAAATCTGCCCTTTCTCACCATCCAAACTGCTAGCATGTTAATCCAAGCACTTATCCTATCCTGCCTGATTACTGTATCAGCCTCTTTGCTGATATCCTCGCCTCTGGTTTGTCCCCACTGTAGTCCATACTTCACTCCGCTCCCCGGATCATTTTTCTATAAAAACATTTAATCCATGTTTCCTTACTCTTCAAGAACCTCCAGTAGTTTCCCCTCCACCTCCTCATCAAACAGAAACTCCTTACCCTTGGCTTTAAAGCCCTCAATCATCTTGCCCCCTCCTACCTCACCTTACTACTCTCCTACAACAACCCAGCCCACATACTTTGCTCTTCTAATGCTCACCTTCTTACTGTACTTTGATTTCGTCCATCTCCCTGTCGACCTCTCGCCCACATCCTGCCTCTCGCCTGGAACATTCTCCCTCTCCTTATCTGACAGACAGTTACTCTCCCCTGTTTACAAAGTCTTATTGAAGGCACATCTTTTCTAAGATGCCTTCCCTGACTAAGCCCTCCTTTTCTCTTCTCCCTCTCCCTTCTGTGTCACCCTGATTTTTTTCCGTTATTCATCCCCAGCCGCACAGTTATGTACAAAAGCATAATTTATTTATTCATATTAATGCCTGTGTTCCCCTCTGGACGGTAAGCTCATTGTGGGCAGGGAGTTTGTATGTTATATTGTTATATAGTACTCTCCCAAACACTTAGTACAGTGCTCTGCACAGAGTAAGCCCTCAATAAATATAATTGATTGATTGATTAGGGTAGATAGAAGATAATCAGGTTCCCCATGGGACTCACAGTTCAAGTAATAATAATAATAATAATAATAATAATAATAATAATGACATTTATTAAATGCTTACTATGTGGAAAGCACTGTTCTAAGTGCTTGGGAGGTTACAAGGTGATCAGGTTGTCCCACAGGAGGCTCACAATCTTAATCCTCATTTTACAGATGAGGGAACTGAGGCACAGAGAAGTAAAGTGACTTGTCCAGCTCCCAGACCCTTGCTCTTTCCACTAGGCCATGGTGCTGTTTATAACTAGTGGGCCCTGGAGGAAGAAAAGGATTTAACACCAAGTAGTACTACACATGGATCTGGAAGAAAGAACAAAGAATAGAAGTAGCGAGGCTCAGAGTAAAGAGCACGGGCTTGGGAGTCAGAGATTGTGGGTTCTAATCCCAGGTCCGCCACTTGTCAGCTGTGTGACTTTGGGCAATTCACTTAACTTCTATGTGCCTCAATTCCCTCATCTGTAAAATGGGGATTGACTGGAGCCCCATGTGGGACAACTTGATTACCGTGTATCTACCCCAGCACTTAGAATAGTACTTGGCACATAGTAAGAGCTTTACAAGTACCATCATTATTATTATTATTGTAAATACCTGAATGTCCAAATATATGATCAATATATGGATAGATAGCTAGGTAGATAGATAATAGATAGATTATTGCTGAGAACAAGAATTAGTTCTTTAGACTGTAAGCTTGTTTTGGGCAGGGAATGTGTTTATCATTGTAATGTATTCTCCCAAGCACTTAGTACAGTGCTTTGCACACAGTAAGTGCTCAATAAATACAATTGAATGAATGAAGATATGACGGAGCTAAGGGTTGAGCTGGGGCTGTGAATTAAATCAGGGAAGGCTTCCCAGAGGAAGTTGGGATGTTCAGAGGGATTTGAAGGCTGGGGGAGAGACGATGCTTTGAAAAATGAGATCTGGAAATGTTGAGGGACGATAGGCATTGAAGGCATCAAAGTGATGATGGTCCAAACTGAACTGTGACATCAGCAGCATCTGATACAGATGAATGATGAAAGGCTGGATGTCCGAAACATGGTTTTATGGAGAAATCAGCTCTTGGGCCCTCTCCAGTGGTGGCCAGTGGAAAAGGCACAAAGATGTACTGAAGGCCAATCTTAAAAAGAGAACCAGTCTCTTTGGCATCTGTGTCAGGAGGCAAATAATAATAATGACATTTATTAAGCACTTACTATGTGCAAAACACTGTTCTAAGTGGTGGGGAGGTTACAAGGTGATCAAGCTGCCCCGGGGGGGCTCACAGTCTTAATCCCCATTTTACAGATGAGGTAACTGAGGCACAGAGAAGTTTAGTGACTTGCCCAAAGTCACACAGCAGACAATTGGGAGAGCTGGGATTTGAACCCATGACCTTTGACTCCAAAGCCCGTGTTCTTTCCACTGAGCCACACTGCTTCTCTAGCCATGTGGACATCCTGTCTGCTACTTTTTTTCAACATGGTATTTGTTAAGGGCTTACTGCTTGTCAAGCACTGTTCTAAATGCTAGGGTAGATACAGGTTTAGCAGTTTGGACACAGTCCCTGCTCCTCATAACCTAAGTTGGAGGGAAGAGGATGTAATCCTCATATTCTATAACTGAGGCAAAGAGAAGTTAAGTGACTTGACAGTGTTCCCACAGCAGACAGTTGGTTGAGTCGGATTTAGAACCCAGGTCTTCTGTCTCCCAGGCCCGTGGTCTTTCCATTAGGCCATGCTGTTTCTCAGTCTTTTACTTATCGACTCCATCTTCTTGTAGGAGAAAAGCAACCATGATGATGGGGTCTCCTGTCATAAACGATGGATAAACCTCCGTCCAAATGCAAATGTTTTAGAACCAAAAGCAAACGCAATGAAGCAACTCATAGTTGCTCTAGAGTTGTGCACCCCTAAGAAATGTGTGTAATGATATTTGTTTTAAAGATCTCATGATAGAGTTAAAAGTTTAACTTTTGTTTTTTGTGCAGGGGTCCATAAGGGTGTATCCCTAGAAAGATTTAGAATATTGGGACTTTTCTTTGAAGAGTCAATTTCAATGTCCTGTTTTGTTTTTATGATTTTCTTTCTCCCTCTAGAATATAAACTCCTTGTGGACAGAGCGAATCCTCAAGGTATGTTCTTTGTAAATTCCTAATTGCTTATTCATTGCTGTGCCCAAGTAAGCTCTTAATAGAAATGGAAAGTCAGGATGGCCTCCAGAAAAGCACACACGTCTGGGAGTCAGAAGACAGAGCTTCTGAAATTCTTATCCATGCTCTGTTGCTGGTTTAATGCAAGAACTTGGGCAGATTATTTAATCTGTCTGTGCCTCATCTGTAAAACGGGGATAAGATTCCTATTCTCCCTACTCCTTTGATAATGAGCCTCATGTTGGAAAGGGACAGTGTTTGATCTGATAAACTTGGGTCTATATCATTTGGCACATAGAAAGTGCATAAAAAGACCGTCATTATTATTAGTAGAAGATGAATTAAAATTTATGAACTGCAAATGCTCCAGAGCCTTTTGTTGGCTATATCTTTATTAAGACTATAGACTTCTCTGTGCCTCAGTTTACTCATCTGTAAAATGGGGGATTCAATACTGATTCTTCCTTTCATTTTAGACTATGAGCCTCTTGTGAGCCAGGGACTATGTCCTACCAGATTATCTTGTATATATGGTACAGTGCTAAACAGATAGTAAGTGTTTAGCAAATATTACAACCATGATGATAATAATAATTGCCAAATCTGCGATCCCATGAACATTATTTCCTTAAAGTGTCCTTCAACCAATAGGCTGAAGAAACTAATAACTAAATGACACAAGAAAAGGGAAGTCGAATAGAAGACCGGGGTCTCCAACCCCCCAAGGTCCAGATGGGGTCATTTTCCTTAAAAACTCAGAACACGGGACCTGGACTTCAGGTTCCTTAAGGATCTCCATTGGCTGACCATCTATCTCAGCCTCATCGGTCCAAGCCTTCGTCCATGTTATCCAACATAGAAGTGAGGGCCGGAGGAGAGGCAAAGCAAAACGGCATCCATGAGGAAGCCAGTGTGAGAGGAGAGTGGGAGCCTGGATGAAGAACGTGGAATCAGGAGGGAGTGAAGCAGAGGGTATGGGATCACAGGGAAAGGATGTTAACCAGCTCATGTTGGAACCTGGGGCTATAAACTTATCCTAGAAAAAAAGGGCATGTAAGCGCCTTGTGGGAAAGAGTCTGTTGTATTGGACTCTCCCGAGCACTTAGAACCCTGTTGTAGTCTGTGAGCTGCTTGTGGGCAGGGAATGTGTTTAGCAATTCTGTTATTTTGCACTCTCCCTAGCGCTTAATTCAGTGCTGCACATAGTAAGTGCTCAATAAATAGGATTGGTTGTTCTGCACACAGTAAGCACTCTGTAAAATGAGGATTAAATCCTACTCCCTCTAGACTGTTAACTCGGCTCCGCCACGTGTCTGCTGTGTGACCTTTTGCAAGTCACTTAACTTCTCTGAGCCTCAGTTCTCTCATCTGTAAAATGGGGATTAAGACTGTGAGCCCCACGTGGGACAACCTGATCACTTTGTATCCCCCCAGCATTTAGAACAGTGCTCTGCACATAGTAAGCGCTTAACAAATGCCATCATTGTTATTATTATTATGGGCAGGGAACGTGCCTGCTAATTCTGTTGTATTGTACCCTCCCAAGTGCTCAGTATGGTGCTCTGAACATAGTAAGCACTCAGTGAGTACCACTGATTGATTGATTAATTGGTTGAGAAAAATGGGGCCCAGAGCTAGGCTTTGAAGCAGTGTGGCTTAGTGGCTAGAGCAAGGGCCAGGAATCTGGGTTCTACAACATGCCCTGCCACTTGTCTGCTCTGTTACCTTGGGCAAATTACTTAACTTCTCTGTGCCTCAGTTGCCTCATCTGTAAAATAGGGATTGAGACACATGAGAGGTGGACTGTGTCCAACCTGATTATCTTATATCTACCCTAAGAGCTTAGAACAGTGCCCAGCACATAGTAAGTGCTTAACAAATACCATAAAAAAAATTACACTCCCAGTCAGTTTGGTACCATAGAAGTTATCTACCTGATGGGCTGCTGGATGTTATTTTATAATAAATGAACACTTATGGCTAATTCTTTTGATGTTCATCGAACAACATTTACTGCAATAATGTGATTCATGCAATGCACATTTTATGTTCGCCTAGCTGTAATAACTAATTCTGTTGTACTTAAGCTGAGATTTATGTTTTCCTAATTGTAGTTTGTCTGGGATTCTGGCAGGATATTCCTCTTGACAGAAAATGTGTGGGTGACACTTTATTTATGCTTGCTTCGATAATTATTTTGTGAAGACGTTTGCCAGTTCCAGATCACCCCTCGTACCTCAGTTATGGAATCAATTCCTCTTCCTCCACTCCCTACAAAAAATGTCAAAAGGCCAAAATGTCATGGATCCATTAACAAAATTAAAGTGAAGAAGAACCCTGGATTCTGAAAATAAAATAAAAATGATCTCACTATCATAAAATTTCCCCCAGAATTCCTCACTGGGGCAGTTTAGAGCAAAACAATGAGTCCTGTTTTGCGCCCAAGGGAAACATGAGTTGGAGAGGGAGAAATTAAGTCCTTGCAGCATTTTTGGATGTACAGATGGAGGAAACAATCACAAATCAGAGTCTTTACTCTTACATGAAATGGAAGTGGAGTGGGACCAAAATACAGAGGTCACCATAGGGTCCCAATGGGGTGAGGGAAATAATAGCTAGAAGGCTCTGGTCATTTGTGGCAATTCAGAGTTGGTGATGATGGTAAAATTTCTCAAGAAGCTCGCTGTATGTTCCATGCCAGAGGAGACATTATGGGCTAGTGGATAGAGCACCGGTCTGTGAGTCAGAAGGATCTGGGTTCTAATCCCGGCTTCAGCACTTGTCTGCTGTGTGACCTGGGGCAAATCACTTTTCCGAGCCTCAATCATCTCATCTTTAAAATGGGGATTAAGACAGTGAGCCCCATGTGGTACTCGCATTTCCCCCAGTGCTTAGAACGGTGTTTGACACACAGAAAGTGCTTAACAGTGCTTCACACATAGTAAGCGCTTAACAAATACCATCATTATTATTAACATATATTACTACTATTATTACCACACCCTTCCAGCCCTCCGACTTCAAAGCTCTCCCCTCCACCTCCAAAGCTGGCTGAAAATCACCTCTCCTTCAAAAGACCTTCCCTGACAAACCCTTCATTTCCCTTATTCACACTTAGATCTTAACCCTTAAAGTACTTGATATTTACCCCATTATTAACTCTGCAGCACTTATGTACTTAGAATGTGAGTCACATGTGTGACACGGACTGTATCCAACCTGATTAACCTGTATCTATCCCATTGCTTAGAACAATGCTGGACACTTAGTAAACACTTAAATACCATAATGATTAAAATGATAATAATATCTGTGTTCTCTCCCATTTCCCTCATCAGTAATTCATTTTAATGTCCATCTCCCTCTCTAGACTGTAAGCTCCTTGTGGGCAGGAATTATGTCTACCAATTCTACCATATTGTTATTTCTCAGGTGCTTAGTACAGAGCTCTGCACACAATAAGTGCTCAGTAATTTCCACCGATTGATAACTTAATATGAAACTAAATGTTCCATTGTTGCCTCACTCTGCCCAAAGTTATGCTGGGTTTTTTTTATGCAGTTTTTCTTTCTTTTCAACATTAGATACTGTGTTAATTAGTTAGGAGGATTCAGCGACAACACTTTGATCTGTGCTGGCCAGTGAAAATCTTTGGTTATGTGTAAGTCTCCACAGGGGTAGGCTAGAGCATAATCTCCATTTTCTTTAGATTTATTGCCAGGCTGGAGCATTTCACTGAGTCTGCAAAGCGAATCCTAATGATTGTTTCTTTGTGAATGTTTCTCAGATTCTCAGTTGTCTGCGGAGAGCAGCCCCAGATGACTGCCTCAAAGACTTTGGATAGAGGTTGCCATCTGCTGAGCTGGAAGAGTTTCCTGTTAGATCAGAAGCAAATTGGGGAAGAAGTATAGAAGTGGAGAAGCAGCTTGGCTCAGTGGAAAGAGCCCGGGCTTTGGAGTCAGAGGTCATGGGTTCAAATCCTGGCTCCCCCAATTGTCAGCTGTGTGACTTTGGGCAAGTCACTTAACTTCTCTGTGCCTCAGTTACCTCATCTGGAAAATGGGGATGAAGACTGTGAGCCCCCCATGGGACAACCTGATCACCTTGTATCCCCCCCCAGTGCTTAGAACAGTGCTTTGCACATAGTAAGCACTTAATAAATGCTATCATTATTATTATTATCATTATAAGTGTGGCCTAGTGGAAAGAGCACTCAGAAACTGTGTCTCGGTGTCCTCAAATGTAAAATAGGGGATTAAATACCTGTTTCCCCTTCTACTTAGACTGTGAGTCCCATGTGGGATAGGGATTGTGTTAAACATGATTGATTTGTATCTATTGCAGAGCTTAGAACAATGTCTGACACATAGTAAGTGTTTTTAAAATACCATGGAAAAAATTTCCTCTAGCTTCCAGATCTCTCACGGACTATTTTACCTGTGGACAAATCACAAGCTTCCTTCCAGAAATGATGGGGAAAGGATCAGACAGGGTATTTTTGACTAGGTCAGTGATATCATTATGGAGAAACTTAAGGATCTGGCTTTGCCTGTTTTTATGGTATTTGTTAAGTGCTTACTATATGCTAGGCATGATACTGAGTCCTGGAGTAGATACAAGCTAATTAGGTTGGACACAGCCTTAATTCCCATTTGACAGATGAATTAACTGAAGCACAGAGAAGGGAAGTGACTTGCCCAAGGTCACAAAGCAGACAAGTTGTATATGTCTCTATATGTTGCCAACTTGTACTTACCAAGGACTTAGTACAGTGTTCTGCACACAGTAAGCGCTCAATAAATACGATTGAATGAATGAAAGTGGTAAAGTTGGGATTAGAACCCATGACTTTCTGACTCAAAGGCCCGTGCTCTATCCACTACGCCATGCTGGAGGAGTGAATAAAGGGAGCAAATCCACGTGCAAGGATTCATTAGATCATATTTATTGAGTGCTTACTGTGCACAAAGCACTGTACTAAGCACTCGACAAATAAGGAAGAGGGAGAAGAAGAAATGAGGGCTCAGTCAAGGAAGGCCTCTTGGAAGAAATGTGCTTTTAATAAGGCCTTGAAGGTGGGGAGAATGATCATCTGTCAGATATGAAGTGGGAGGGATTTCCAGACCAGAAGCAGGATGCTGGGAGAGAGGTGAGTGATGAGATAGAGGAAGTTGAAATACACTGAGAAGGTTGTCATTAGAGGAACGAAGTGTGCAGGCTCAGTTGTAGTAAAAAATCAGAACAAGTAAGGTACGAAGGGGCAAGGTGATTGAATGCTTTAAAAGCAATGGTCAGGATTTTCTGATTGATGAAGAGGTAGATGGGCAACCCCTGGAGATTCTTGAGGAGTGGGAAAACTTAAACTGAACAGATTTGTGGAAAAATGATCTGGGCAGCAGAGTGAAGTATGGATTGGAGTGGGGAGAGATAGGAGGCAGGGAAGTCAACAAGCTAAGGGCTTGTTTGAATGGAGAGGAAAGGGCGCATTTTAGCGATGTTGTGAAGGTTGAATGGACAGGATTTGGTAACAGAATGAATACGAGGGTTGAATGGGAGAGGTTATTCCAGGGTAACTCCAAAGTCACAGGCTTGTGAGACGGGAAGATAGTGGTGCTGTCTACAGTGTTGGGAAAGTCAGAGTTTGGGTGGGAGTTCTGTTTTGGATATTTTATGTGAGAGGTGTTAGCAGAACATTCAAGTAGGTAGCAGACTGTAGAGGCTTGGCACCTCTACCAGGACACATCTACTCACAGTATAACAAGCTCTGAAATTCAGGCTGGCAACCGACTTGGTCACTGATATGCCCTTCTGTCTCGGCCATCTGCAGGCTCTGTAATCTCGGGCCCCAGAATTACTGGCCCTCGGATAGAAGAATCAAAATGATGTTTACTGATCTCAGATGATGCCATTTCCCATGGAAATGGAAATTCTGGGGAAAAATCCAAGGGACACAACCTCCCTTTGGGCTTGTAATTTTTTCCAGTTTCCTGAGAACTCCATCTTCGGGCTAAGCATGCATAATTTGCTGGGCTGGGGTTAATGATAATGATCTCTTGTCCACAATGAGAAGGTTGCCTTTCAAAGTGCTACCTGAAACTGGTCCAAAAGAGAGAGTGGGGCTACAATTGGGGCTGAATTGCAGACCAGATTTTAGTTGTTGTTATTCTTTCAATCAGTGTTATTTATTGAGTGCCTGCTATGTGCAGAATGGGATAAGGATTCATAAGATAATGAGGAACTAGGGCAATATGGACTCAGAGAGGCTACTCCACTCTTTCTAAATGAAAAAGGACGTGTTTTTTTCCAACTGTAAAGATAGGTGGAAAAATGTGAATAGATTCTCAGTTGATGAATCAATCAATATGAAGCAGCTTGGCCTGGTGGAAAAAGCACAGGCTTGGGAGTCAGAGGCTTCTAATTCCAGATCCCAATTTGCCTGCTCTATTGGAGCAGATTAAGATTAAGATTGTGCTCCCTACAGAAGCTATGTCTGACCGGATTAACTTGTATCTACTCCTGGGCTTAGTACAGTGCCTGGTAAATAGAAAGTGCTTAGCAAATACCATAAAAAAATACAAACATCCCACCTAGCACAATTGTGTTAAGGTGAACACAACTTCAGAGACTGAAGATCAGAACTTTATTGTCCATGATCTTATCTTGACACTTGATAATGAGTCTGGCCTGAAAATAGCAATGGGGAAGGACTTAAGGCAAGGGAGACATATGGATGAGGAGTCAGTGTTGATACAATCCCATTCTGCTTAGGTTCCCATTTTTGTTCAAAGGCAGAAAGAGCTATCAGTTCCCACAAAGCCCCCATGGAAGTTGTAAGGCATTATAGTCTTTCTTTAACAAGCCTGGGTTGAATTATCATGTGTTTGAAGAGGGCTGATTTTATTTGCTAAACAAGGGTGGAAAAGGAAAAACATGCTGTTTTTTGGTAGGAAATCCCCAAAGATGAGACATAAAATGAGGATCGCCTACAGTAACTGCTTCTGCTGCAGAAGTTCTGCAAAAAAAAAAAAAAAAGGATCAGATTGCTTCCTCCTCTTTTCCACTGCCTACGGCCTTTTGCTTTGTTGTGGAAATGTAGACTGAAGTTTCTGGAAAAACTATCTTTTATGAGCAGTTTGGTGGCAAAGCATCTCTAAACAGAAAACACAAAACTAACCCCAGTCATGCACACCTAAAATGACAATTGTTGTGTCATTATTGCGGCCCCAGAGAATGAACACCCTGAAGCAAACTACCTTGAAAAAATGAATGTGTTATTCAAATGAAATTGGGATTTCTAACAATCAATTCCTAAAAATGATCTAAGTAGAAGAGTAGAATTTTCTGAAAGTTTTTTTTTTAAGTGGATTTCCTCATTTAAAAAAATGAATGTGTCATTCAAATGAAATTTGGATTTCTAACAATCAATTTCTAAAAATGAGCTAAGAAGAAGAGTAGAATTTTCTAAAAGTTTTTTTTTTTTGAAGTTGATTTCCTCATTTAAGCAGTGTGGTCTAGTGGAAAGAACAATGGCCTGGGAGTCGGAGGAACTGGATTCTTATCCCAGCTCTGTCACTTGTCTGCTGTGTGACCTTGGGCAAGTCACAAAACTTATTTGTTCCTCAGTCACCTCATCTCTAAAATGGGAATTATGCCTATGAGCCCCACATGCGACATGGACTGTGTCCAACTTGATTAGCTCATATCTACCCCAGCGGTTAGTACAGTGCCTGGCACATAGCAAGTGCTTAACAAATATCATTTAAAAAATCCAGTCACAGCAGGCTTATATTCTTCTCTACTAATAAGAGCCTACCAGAAAACCTATTGTCCACTCAATTCACCCTCTAAATAATCACTGCGAAAAAATAGTTTTCTTCAAGCCAGTCAACAACTGATCTCTCCTTTTTCTGGACCCATCATTGTTAATAATGAGTAACACGTTGACGTTTCCATTTTCAGAGGGCTGAGACATCATTTTCTCAAACACTCACCTCAGAAAACCCAGAATCTAGATCCCATGTTCAGTTACTGTAGAATCTGGCATCCGCGATGGGCCCTGTGAGGGCTTTTCCTTACGTTCTTGTTGATTCATTGATAGGTTTCCCTGGCATTCACCAAGTTTGAAAATGGAGAAGCTGAGGAACAGAGGGAGAAAACAGTTTGTTGGTGTGGGATAGAAGCAGAATTTCCATGGAGCAGGACTCAAAAGTGATGATAGACAGGGAGAAAAAATGAGAAAAGATCAAAAGGTGGGCAAAGAGATGACAGAAAGAGAGAGGGAGAGGGAAAGAAAGGGAGGAGAGAGAGGAGAGAAAAATGGAGAAGGAAAGAAATGGAGCAAAGTTAGAGGGGAAAGGAGTGAAGAGGGAGAGAAGGAAAGAGAAGGAGGCAGAGGGAGAGAGGAGATGAGACAAGAAGAGAGGAGAGAGAGGGAGACTAGAAAAAGAGAAAGAAGGAAAAAGAAGAGAAGAGGGAAAGAAGGAACAAAATGAAGAGAAGGAAAGAGGAGAGAGAGGGAGAAAAGGAGAAGGAGCAAAATGGAGAGAGGAGAGAAAAGGAAAGAGAAGGAGAGAGGAGGAAGTAGAGTGAAGTAGAGAGGAAGAGGGAGAGAGGAGAATGAAGGAGAGAGAAAGAGAGGGAGGGAGCGGAAGAGAAAGGGAGAGGGAAAAGGAGAGCGGGAGAAAGATAGAGAGCCAGTGGGAGCTGAAGGCAAAAGAGGGAGAGAAGACATGTGGGATAAGAGGATTGCGAAAAAATGCTCACTTACTGCTGCCTTTGCCACCTTCTAGCATTTTTAACTTCATTCATCCATTCAATCATATTTATTGATCAATTACTGTGTGCAGAGGACTGTACTAAGCACTTGGAAGAGTACAATAAACAATAAATAGACAACCTTCCCTGCCCATAACAAGCTTACTGTCTAGAGGGGGACACAGACATTAATATAAATAAATTACAGATATGGATATAAGTGCTATGGGGCTGGGTGAAAGGATGAATAAAGGGAGCAGGTCAGTGGGATGCAGAAGGGAGTGGGAGAAGAGGAAAGGAGGGCTTAGTCAGGGAAGGCCTCTTAGAGAGTTGTCTGTTACTGGGTCTCTGGACTCAATCAATCAATTAATCAATCAATTAACAGCATTTATTGAGCACTTACTGGATGTGGAGCACTATGCTAAATGCTTGGGAGAGTATAACAGAGTTGGTAGCCACATTTCCTGACCTCAGCGAGTCTAGAGGATTCCAGCTGAGAAACTGGACAAGGCCCCTTTAAACAAAGTGTCAGTCGATCTGGGTCCCCCCTGATTCCTTGGAGTTGTCCTTTCTCATGCCAGTGAAGGATGGACAAATGGACTGGAAACATCATAGGTGTCTCCCTGAGGTGGTTATATTCACTTGGTCTTGTCTTATTCTGTGGAGTCTTTTCTGACTCATAGCGACTCCATGGATGCAACTCTCCTAGGATGCCCCACCTCCATCTGCAATCGTTCTGGTAGCTTTCCTGGTAAAAATACAGAAGTTGTTTACCATTGCCTTCTTCCATGCAGTAAACCTAAATCTGCCCCTGGCTCTCTCCCATGCTGCTGCTGCCCAGCACAAGTGAGTTTTGACTTGTAGCAGATTGTCTTCCACTCGCTAGCCACTGCCCTAGCCAGGAATGGAATGGGCATTGCTTGACTCTCCCTCCCGTGGCTGAGACTGATAGAGTATTGGAAACTCTCCAGATGCGATCTTGAGAGGGGATTCACTTGGTAACACTCTGAAATCACAATTTCTCTAGGCAAACTCATCATTCTTTAAAAAAATAGTGACTCTTCCTACAACTCTGTGGGAGAGTGGGAGGTCTTCGGCATTCCAGATTAGCCGATTCTATCCGAGCTGCTCCTAGTTCATTTTCTGGCTGGATGTACCTCCTACAGAGAAGTTGGAAATTCCGAGGTCCCAATTCCAATCAATAAGCATCCAGGGGGCAGAATCAAAATCCAATAGTCCCCTACTCCCCTGGAAAGAAACCCCACTGAAGCAGCATGGTTTAGTGGACAAAGCATGGGCCTAGGCGTCAGAAGGACCTGAGTTCTAATCCCGGCTCCACCACATGTCTGCTATGTGATCTTGGGCAAGTCACTTCACTTCCCTGGGCCTCAGTTACTTCATCTGTAAAATGGGGACTAAGAGTGTGAGCCCCGCATGGGACAGGGACTGTGTCCAACCTTGTATCAATCCCAGCACTTAAAACAGTGCTTGGCATATAGTAAGTGCTTTAAAAGTACCATAATCATTATTATTATTAATTATTATAGCATCTCCAGTCTGGAACATTTTTAACAATTATTCTCCAACCAATCTGGGGAAGGGCTAGGACAACGAAACCTATCCCCACTAAACTATCTTAGACCTGCAGTTCTGGCCAAAATGAAACCAGTCAATCAATATTCACGTTAACTAAATTCAGAGCGCTCTATTGGGTGTTGAGAAGAACTCACAGCTATTGATTCAGACCTATTCCTGAACCACATGGAGCAAAAAAAAATGGAGAGGACAGATATGCAAGAGAAAATATGACAGCCTAAAAAAAAAACAGAAGAAATCATAGCCATAAAAGAACACAGTTCATTTTTCGGCTCCATGAATTCCAGCCATGGCTGCGTAGGTCCAAATTCTCACAATCTTCTCCATTGTCCCCCAGGGCTTGTGACAGAGGCTTCAGTTCGTTCTGGCTGGGGCCAGCTGCCTGTCTCTTCCACAGGTTTCAGCAGGGGAGGGAAGGAGGCCTCAGTCCTCTTTCTGTTCCATGCAGGCCTTTAACCATAAGTGTAGGCCAGAAGGTCCCTCACTGGACCCTGGGAATTGTCTCTGGCCCTCATATATTCTAAGAAGGAACAAGAAGGAGGGCCTTTAGGGACTTGAACAAATGTCCCGTATATCCTCCCTCTCTGTATGTTCTAAATAACCACTTCCTGCTCCTTGCTCTCCCCATCTCAGGATGGCACCTGGAGAGTTTCCAGTCCTCTACCAGCCTCAGCTATGGAAGGGAGAGTCAAGCAGAGGCCTACCCATTCCTTTTCTAGTTTGGGCAGTGGCTAGCGAGTGGAAGGCAACCTGCTACAAGTCAAAACTCACCCGTGCGGGGTAGCAGCTGTGTGGGAGAGTAGAGGGTGACGACTCAAGTTTCCTGCGTGGAAGAAGATGTTGGTAAAACACTTCTGCATTTTTACCAAGAAAACTGTTTGGATGCACTACTGGAATGATTGCAGATGGAGATGGGGCATTCTGGGAGAGATGTCTCCATCGGGTCACTATGGATCAGAAATGACTTGACAGCATAAGACACACATAAGCACACATGCCCTCCTTGCTCTACAAATCCTCTCCCTGTTGCATGCTTTATATGCCAACTCCCTGATGTGTCCTCCTTATGCTCTTTCCCTGTTACATGTTCTCTAAGTTCTCTCCCTGCTACATGTTTTTTATTCCCTCTCCCTGCTGCAGGCTAAGTCCCAGGATATTTGTTCGTATGTCTTATCATCTGCCTTGGCCAGGGCAAAGGATCATATTAATTCTAACTGGCCATTTCAGAATGATCCTGCATACCAAAACTGAGAAAATTCAGCAGAAAAGTTTTCTGGCAAGAATGCATTAAACCACGCATTTGTTTGCCAATAAGGATATTGTGCAATAAAGAACATTTCTTTAGAACTGGGAACCAAGGCAAAGTCTGTTCTTGCTTTAGGGAGTTTATCCACGCTTTAGGGAATTTATCTGTGCTTTGGAACATAAACCTCCAGTTCTGCCTGAGTCTGTGATTCCTGACATCTCAAAGAGCAGAGGCCGTGGTGCTCATTTGTGGGAATGGCAGAAGAAGGTAATATCCTTCCTTCTGCATGGGACTCAGGAGATGGGCTCTTCTGTACAGATGGTTCAGAAAGACCAGAATGCTAAGAAAGAGAAAGGAAAGCTTTTTTTAAAAAAAAATGCTGACTACATGCCAAGCACTGTACTATACACCAGGGTAGATTAAAAACTCATCAGGTTGGACACAGTCCCTGTCCCATGTGGGTTCACAGTCTTAATTCCCATTTTATAGATGAGATAACTGAGGCCCAGAGAAGTTTAGTAACTTGCCCAAGGTCACACAGCAGGCAAGTAGTGGAGCTAGGGTTAGAATCCAGGTCCTTCTGCCTCCCAAGCCTGTGCTCTATCCGGTAGGCATGTGGGCATTTGTAGTCTACTCTCATTTCACTCTAATCAGGATTTTACTGTGAATGTTTGGGTTGGGGAGATTGACTCTGCATGTATCTTAATACAGATGGGAACCAGAAAAGAGCTGCAAGTTTCTGGAAACACATCCTGAAAATGTTCAAGGTGTCTTCAAATCACACTTATGATGGTCATGATTTTGGCTGTCTCATAGCCAGCCAAGTTTACATGACAAACATACAATGTCATCCCCAAATTTGACTAAAATAGAATGAGGTAAAACATTATGCTTTAAGTGTAAAATAGCCATAGGAAAAATGACACCCAAAGAATTAAAAGAATAGGGGAATCAATTGGATTTTCTTTTTCCTTTTATTTTGCTTATTTGTGATTATGAATAACATTTTTCTTCACACCAAATTCATCAATTATTTACGGCTTTTTTAAGCGCTTACTATGTGAAAGGCACCATACTAAGCACTGTGGTAGAACAAGCTAAACAGATTGAGAACAGCCCATGACTCTTGAGGGGCTCACAATCTTAATCCCTATTTTACAGACACGGTACCTGAAGCACAGAGAAAATAAGTACTTGCCCAAGGTCACCCAGTAGAGAAGAGGCAGAGCCGTGATTAGATTTCCAGGCCTGATTTCCAGGCCTGTGCCCTATCCATTAGACAAGACTGCTTTTTAATTGTTTGCTTGTACTAGAGAAGCAGACCTATTCTAAACTCTCCTGAGTCAAAATGAACCCCAAAACTGGCCCCATGATTGTCCATCCTGGGGTTCCAATACAAACTTGGAATTGATCTTTCTTAGCTACGGGATTCAACTCCCATGCACAGGGAAAGTTTCGGGCTCAAGAAAGCTAGAATGACCTGGGCCTTCTATCTTTTGATCCTCAGTACTTCCTTCTATTGGTGAAGGCCATAATGATGTTAGTCTTCCCCTAGCCCTCGTTCTTAATCCTTTCCTAAAAAATCCCAACTCTGTCACATGTCTTCTGCGTGAACTTTGGCTGGTCACTTAACTTCTCTGTGCTTCAGTTACCTCATCTGTAAAATGGGGATTAAGACTGTGAGTCCCACGAGGGACAGGAACTGTGTCCAGTTTGATTATGTTAAATCTACCCCAGCACTTAGTACAGTGCCCGGAATGTAATAAGCTCTTAATGTTGTTGTGGGAAGGGACCGTGTCTACCAACTGTTATACTGTATTCTCCCAAACACTTAATTCAGTGCTCTACACACAGTAAACTCTCAATAAATATGACTGATTGCTTAACAAATACCATTAAAAACAAATTCCCCTCACACTCCTTATTTCCAGAAGGAAGCAAAGTGACTCCTCACTCTTCCCTCTCCAATGTTCCCATCTCAGTATTGGGAGGATGAGGAAGTAGAGAAAACCCAGCGGCTTTCCAAGACGGGCAAGAGGGAAAAGTTCCCAGAGGCCCTTGCTCCTGAAGCAGCATTACTATTAGAACAATGATAGGCCATGACAAGCAGTGATGCTTTAGCATAAACTGATAAGACTAGTCTTAACACTCGCTCAAAACTGTGAGTGTTGGGTAGGGAACTGTGGAGGCCAACTGAGACTCTCAAGTCGGACTCTGAGCCATGAAGAGCCCCAAGATCTGCTCCTCTAGCATAGTGCCCAAGCTTCAGATACAGAAGATCATGGGTTCTAATCCCAGTTCTGCCACTCATCTGCTGTGTGGCCTTGGCAAGTCATTTCACTTCTCTGGGCCTCAGGTCTCTCATCTGTAAAATGGAGATTAGGATTGTGAGCCCCATGTGGGACAGGGACTATGTCCAACCCATTTTGCTTGTATCCACCCTAGTGCCTAGGGCAGTCCCTGGCACATAGTAAGCATTTAACAAATACCATTATCATTATTTTTATTATTATGAGAAGCAGCATGGAGTATAGGTTAAAGTGAGAGCCTGAGAGTCAGAATGGCATTGGTTCTATTCCCAGCTACGCCACTTGGGCAAGTCACTTTACTTCTCTCTGCCTCAGTTACCTCATATGGAAAATGGGGATTGAGACTGTGAGCCCCACGTGGGACAGAGACTGTGTTCAACCTGATTTCCTGTCCAACCTGATTTCCTTGTATTTACCCCAGCACTTAGTACAGTGCCTAGCACATAGTAAGCACCTAACGAATTCCAAAATTATTATTGTTGAATCTGCGGTTGAGGCTGGAGGGGAAGAGCAGAGTCAAATGAAAGTCTCCACAAATTCTAACCCCTAACCAGTGATACCTAAACAGCCATGAGAGGATATGTTTTTCCTCAAGATCATTCATCAGATCAATGGATAAGATAGGTGGGGAGTCCAATGTTCCCAGTTTAGCCCATTTGCTTTTCTATACAGGAGCTCCAGGAATAATGCAGTCCTGACAATGATGTGCTTTCATGTATTTTTGGAATGCTGATGTTGCAATTTGTATGTCTCTCATTGTGTTCTCCTGATTTCTTTAGAGCCAAGGTATGAATTATTTAAGCAGAAAGAGCAGAGTACAGGGCGAGGTTGTTTTGTTTTTTTTTTCCCCTAGTTTGATGGGTGAGTGAGGAAAACTCAAAAGTCTAAAAGTCTTCTTTTGGCTGTGCATCAACAGTATGATAGGTCAAGTTGGAGTCGAAGTTGTCTGACCCTTTCCCCATTAATTGAGGAGAGAAACAGTATTGGGTAGTGGATCTGTCGTGTTCAATCTATTTATGCTGAGGATGCAAGGAGGGAACAGGGTGATGGACTCTGAATTTGCTCTGAATCCACTGGGGAACTTCATGCGCCTTTGCCTGTGGGCATCTACAAAAGTATTTAAGTCTGTCTCCAGGAATCCTACCCACACTAAGAGTAGTGTTCATGGTAACATAGCTCAACAAATCAGATTGTAAACTCCTTTAGACCTGGATTGTAAGATCCTTGATGGCTAGAGACTGCATCGTCTCCCTGTATATTCTTTCCCAGTTCTTAGTACAGTACTCTGCACACAGTAAGGCACTTAATGTGTATTCGTTAGCCATTTGCTACATGCTGAGCACTGTACAAAGACTCGGAGTAGAAACAAGATCAGTCAATCAGTTGTACTTATTGAGTGGTTACTGTGTGCAGAGCACTGTACTAAGCTCTTGGGAGAGTACACACAACAATATAACAGACATGTTTCCTGCCCAAATTGAGCTTACAGTCCAGAGGGGGAGACAGATATTAATATAAATAAATAAATTACAGCTGTGAACTCAAGTGCTATGGGGCTTGGGGTGGGGAATGAATAAAGGGAGCAAGTCAGGGCGACGCAGAAGGGAGTGGGAGAAAAGGAAATAGGGCTTAGTCAAGGATGGCTTCTTGGAGGAGATGTGCCTTCAAAAAGGCTCTGAAAGAGGGGAGAGTGATTAGTTGTCAGATATGAAGAGGGAGGGCATTCCAGGCCAGAGGCAGGATGTGGGTGAGAGATTGGCATTGAGGTAGATGAAGTTGAGGTATAGTGAGTAGGTTGGCTTTAGAGGAGCGAAGTGTGTGGACTGGGTCGTAGTAGGAGAGCAGTGAGGTAAGGTAGGTGGGGGCGAGGTGATGATTAACTGCTTTAAAGCCGATGCTGAGGAGTTTTGCTCACGGGGCTCACCATTTAAGTAGGAGGGAGAACAGGAATTGAATCCCCATTTTGCAGAATGAGGAAACTGAGGTACATAGAAGGGACTTGCCCAAAGTCCCGCAGCAAGTATGTGGCGGAGATAATAATAATAATAATAATAATAATAATAATAATAATAATAATGGTATTTGTTAAGCTCTATGTGCGAGGCACCGTACTAAGCACTGGGCTGGATACAAGCAAATTGGGTTGGACACAGTCCCTGTCCCACGTGGGGCTCACAACCTTAATCCCCATTTTATAGATGAGGTAACTGAGGCCCAGAGAAGTGAAGTGATGTTGCTTCCTTCTACTTCCTTCTATTGGTTAGGGTTAGGGTTAAGGATGGGGTTAGGGTTAGGGTTAGGGTTAGTCCCTATTAATCCCCATTTTACAGATGAGGTAACTGAGGCCCAGAGAAGTGAAGTGATGTTGCCCAAGTAAACTTCTAATTATTGAGGGAAGGTTTATTGGAGGAGTTAGAATTTCATAGAGCTTTAAAATTTAAGAAATCTGGCAGATTTAACAAGGCGGATTCAACACTGTGAGAACAGCATAAGCAAGCAGAGGCAGAGGAGTGAGAACAGGATAGAGTGGGGAGGTGAGTTTGGAAGGAACAAAAAGAGTGAGTTGGGAGAGGTGAGTCAGGAGAGCCCGGGTAGAAAATGGAGAGACTGAGGAGAGTCTTAATTGATTGCCAGTGGTAAGGACTTAGTACAGTGCTCTGCACACAGTAAGTGCTCAATAAATACGATTGAATGAATGAATGACTTCTTATTTGCTGGTAGCCACTGGCCTTGGAGCAATCTGTAGCATGAAGCAGTGTGGCTTATTGGAAGGATCACGGGCTTGGGAGTCAAAGCACCCAGATTCTAATTCCAGCTCTGTCACTTGCCTTCTCTGTGACCTTCTCAGCCACCCTTTCTAAAGGGTGTGGACCTTAGGTAACTCACTTAACTTTCCTATGCCTCAGTTTCCTCAACTTGTAAATGGGGTTTCAATACCTGTTCTCCTTACTCCTTAGATTGTGAGCCCCACATAGGACAGAGATTGTGCCTGACCTGTTTAAACTGTACCTACCCCAGCACTTAGAACAGTGCTTGGCACATAGTAAGCACTTAAATACCATAAAAAGAAAGAGGGTTGCTCTCTTTGAACAGAAACTATAGGACGATTTGGAGATGATGAGGGGGATTTGAAAATAGCTGGAGGAGCAAAAAATGATCCCTCTGTGCATACGATTTGGAATGAAGTATAAATTGGGTTGAGATAGGTTCTTCCCAACAGGAGTGTCAGCTTTGAAAATGAAGGACAACTCTAACTCTCTCTGACTATCTTTGTCAAGTATTGCTTTTGTGCATGTACCCTCACACACAAAGAAATATACATGCTTTCCGTCCTCTAAGATACTCTACCAACTCTGGCAATGCTAGCCTGAAAGATCAGAACTCAGTAACAATAGTATTTGTTAAGTGCTTACTAATATGCCAAGCACAGTGGTAGATAAAATACAATCAGATCAGACACAGTCCCTGTCTTACATGGCTCTCAAAAGAAGCAGGGGGAATAGGTACTGAATCCACATTTTACAGATGAGAAAAGTGAGGCCCAGAGAAGCCGTGACTTGCCCAAGGTCACACAGCCAGCACTGGCAGAGCTGGAACTAGAATCCAAGTGTCCTTGATTCCAGACCTTTGCTCTTTCCACTAGGCCATGGTGTTTCCCAGCTCTGACTCTTACTACAGAAGTTCTGGTAAGTAGTTTGATTTCAAGAGAAAGGGAAGCAGAAGAGGTCACAAACTAAGGATATCTTCTCCATTTGCATATTTATCTGGAAGTAGAACGATCTAAATTATAGGCCCTTTCTTTAAATGAAGAATAATGAAGCAAAATATAAGACTAGAAACAAAAGGAAATTCAAAAAGCATTATCTTAAGCACAGAAATGAGAAGCAGTGTGGTCTTAGTGGATAAGGGCATGGGCCTGGGAATCAGAAGAATCTGGGCTCTAATCCCAGCTCCACCACTTGTTTGCTATGTGACCTTGGATAAGTCACCTAATCCGTAAAATGGGGACTAAAACTGTGAGCCCCATGTGGGACAGGGACTGTGTTCCACCTGATAAACTTGCATCTACCCCATAAAAAACAGAGGTTTGCTTTTTAATAGATAGAGGGAAAAAGAGGAGGAAGACAGATAAGATGCAAATGCTTACTATCCTGATTACACAAGTTTCAATAAATAACTAAACTGCCACACACATGTATTTATCTACATGCTTTTTACATACTTTTTCCATCTATCTATCTAGTTACACATATAGATAGATGGAAAAAAGTTTAGGAATACACACACACACATTCCCAGAAACCTGTGAATAAAATCCTGGGAACACACAAGCTTTCTTGGCTCTGAGCATGTACATTCATGTTTCATCCACGTGGATTTAGCTGGAGGAGACTCATCAGAGCAGAGCAGCTGGAAGAGTGAGTCAACAGGAACCAGGGGAAAAAAGCATAATAGTAATAATAGCAATGATAATAATCACATTTACTGTTAATAACCATGGTACTTGGTTAAGTGCTTACCATTTGCCAAATGTTGGGTGTTGATGCCAGATTGGAAATTGGAAACAGTCCCTGTCCCACATGAGAGTCACAGCCTAAAAGAGAGGAAGACCAGGGTCTTTAATGAGATGAACAAGAAAAATGAGGCACAGAACAAGTGAAGTGACTTACCCAAGGTCACACACAGAAGGCAAGTGGTGGAACTGTGATTGGACCCTTGGTCTTTTGATTTCTTGTCCTATACTCTCTCCACTAAGCCAGGCCATCTCTTCAATTGAACGCTTATTACATATGCTAAGATTTTGGGTAAATTCTGGTTATAAGACTGGACACAGCCTCTGTCCCATAGAGGGCTCATAGTATATTTTACCCCCTTTACAGGTGAGCAGACTGTACCCCAGATCCGCTTTTCTGAATGTATAAGCTCTGTCCTACTTGTGGATGGTCACCTAATGGATTGTGAGCTCTTCAAAGAGTGAAGTTCATGTCTAATTTCCACCTGCATACTCTTTCCCAGTGCTTAGTACGTGTTCTTCACACAGTAATCACTTAATAAATACTGTTTCTACTTCTACTACTTCCTTTTGAGAAGATCCTTCTCTCCCATGACCTGGTGGATTTCCTTCTCCTCCTCTCACTTTCTCTTCTGTCACAGGCCTCCTCTTCTTCCTCTACTGCTCCTGGTGTCATGGACAGAGCATGGGCCTGAGAGTCAGAAGGTCATGGGTTCCAATCCTGGCTCCACCACTTGTCTGCTCTGTGACCTTAGGCAAGTCACTTAACTTCTCTGGATCTCAGTTACCTCACTTACATAGTAAATGCTTCACAAGTACCACAGTTATTATTATTACTATTATTCCATCTTGGTGACACAGGAAGAGGAGGGAGAGGGAGAGGAGGAGGAGGAGAAAAAGAAACCAGAGGAGGAGGTGGGGAGGGAGTGTAGAGGACAGAAGCAGTTCAAGGATGAGGGAGAGTTTTCCCACAGTACACAAAGGCTTTCCACAGGTCCCATTGAATGGGATTGTTGGATGGTACTGTAAGCTCTAGCCTGAAAACTCGTTGTGGGAAGGGAAAGTGTCTACCAACTCTGTTATAGTGTACTCTCCCAAGAGCTTACTATAGTGGTCTGCACATGGTAAGCACTCAATAAGCACTCAATAAATACCACTGATTGATTACTTGATTGATTAGGAGTCTGGGGAGGGGACAGCAGGAGGGTGAGGACAGATTCAATAGGAGTGAGTTCTACATTTCTGAGGATGGACCATTTGGGATGGTGGTGAGCTGAGAGAGGATAGGAATGTCATCAACAGGACCTGGGATGTCCAGGAGCACATATGTATCCAGAACCTTGAAGTAATCCAGCTTCAAATCACTCATTCCGAATGGCTACACTCTCCTAACCAGGCTGGGAGGGACAAGAACTGTGTCATCAGTCAGCCAGTCAATCATATTTATTGAGCGCTTACTGTGTGTGGAGCACTGTACTAAGCGCTTGAGAGAGTACAATAGAACAATAAACAGATACATTCTCAGCCCACAACGAGCTTCTAGTCTAGACGAGGAAATGGTGACCTTGGTCTAATACTATATCTATGTTGATATTAATGCAATTTCTAGCTTTATTATTAGCATACACTTTAAATGCTAGAAACTGTTTTAATTAGTTTTCAGGTGATCTATTTCCAGTTGACCTTTTCCTATTTAAATTGAACTGGTATATTAGGCAAAGGTAAGGGTGGAATTTCATTTCCAGAAAATAATCTCAGTACCACTGCTGAACATTCTTATAGTTGCGGTTCAGGGTTTAACCTCTTGTAAATGTGCTGTAGTGTATTCTTGACTTAGATACCCGCATCTAGCAAAGAGAATTGTGGGTTTCATTAGCAACAATGAAGGTAAGGAGGCTAAATTATTTTACCAGGCAGTGAAATGTCCAAAGATGCGAAGGGAGACAAGACATTCAAAAGTCAGATCAAAATGACCAATCAATTAATGATATTTATTGAGTGCTTACTGTGTGCTGAACACTGTACTATGTTCTTGGGAAAGTAAAATACAACAGAGTTGGTAGTTACCATCCCTGCCCACAGTGAGTTTACAGTCTAGACACGCAGCGAAATAATAATAATAGTTACGGTATTCATAAAATGCTTACTGTGTGCCAGGCCACTGTTCTAGGCTCAGGGGTAGATACAAGATAATCAGGTTGGACACAGTCCCCATCTCATGTGAGGCTCACAGTCTTAATCCCTATTGTACAGATGAGAGAACTGAGGCCCAGAGAAGTTAAGTGACTTGCCCAAGGTCACACAGCAGACAAATGGGGGAGTGGCATTTAGAACCCATGACCTTCTGACTCCCAAGCCCGTGCTGTATCCACTAGTCCATGCTGCTTCTCCAAAGCATGCTGCTTCACTGTGAACGCCCGGTGATCAGCTCAAATAAGCAATTATTATTGCTATGATTTTACCCAAAGACTGTGACACCTTATAGGGTTTAGCCTCAGTGGGGTCCAGCTGAGATAGCTATGGAGGCAAAAGTCCCCCGTATATCAATCAGTCAATCAATCAATCACTCAATCATATTTATTGAGCACTTACTGTGTGCAAAGCACTGTACTAAGTGCTTGGGAAGTACAAGTTGGCAACATATAGAGACAGTCCCTACCCAACAGTGGGCTCACAGTCTAAAAGGGGGAGGTGGAGAACAAAACCAAACATACGAACAAAATAAAATAAATAGAATAGATATGTACAAGTAAAATAAATAAATATATAAATAAATATAATAAATATATAAATAAGTATATCCTTGGAGGGAAAGTTTCTGGTCCAGAGCAGGCATTCCCTGTCAGCTTCAGATGACTCTTTCTTTCCACTGTTTCACATCTAAGTTAAATTCACTCTGGTGACTAGGCCTTGTCTCTTCCTTGAGAAGCTGACCTGTCACTAAGGGCTTTACGAAACAAATGATTTTTTAGAATACGATCACTTATTTAACAAATGAACCCATATCTCTCTGTCAGGCGGAACATAGCCTTGTCCCTGGGATATTCGTTTCTTCAAAGTATATGATCTCAACCACACCGTCCACACAAGTGGCCTAGAAGCAGCTGGGACTAGTGGCTAGAGCGTGGGCCTGAGAGTCAGAGGGACCTGGGTTCTAATCCCGGCTCAGCCACTTGTCTGCTGTTTGACCTTGGGCAAGCCACTTAACTTCTCTGGACCTGTTACCTCATCTGTAAAAAGAGGTCTAGGAGTAAGAGCCCCATGTGGGATGGGGACTATATCCAACTGATTTGCTTGTATCTCTCCTAGTGCTTAGTACAGTGCCTGATACATAGTAAGCAATTAACAAATACCACACATTATTATCTTTATAAAGTAGGTCCCCTGAAAAATGTTCCCTGTCTCCTTGAGAGGGGAACCCAAATCGACCAAATATATTTTTCCTTCAGAAGAACCTGAAAATGACTGACTTGATTTGATTTAATGCTTCCATTCTGATGTCTCTTTTGGGCTGAGAACCTCATACTAAAAAGGAATGAAGACTGACACTATCTCAACCAAAATACTGGAAAATCTTTTCCCTCCTCTCTTACTATGGCATCTGGAAATGACCTTCCGCTTGCTTTAGAGAACTGACTTCCCAAATCAATTAATAAAATGTTATTTTTGCAACTGTAAACATTTCTAATTACCCAAAATTCAATTAGTCAAAGTTCTCCAAGTTGTCCTATAAAATCGAACTGAGATTAAAAGAAAAATCCTTTGTTATAAGCAGGGGAATACACATTTGAAATATATATTTTGGTCATCAAATACATATTTTCCTCATCACTGAATTGTACCACTTCTGGTGTTACAGAGCTTGATGACAACCTCGTATGATGGATTCATTTCTTTTATTCGACTGTGAAATAAAACTTCATAAAATTAAAACCCAACAAAAGAAAGAAATGCCAAAAAGAAATAGTGTATTCTGATTCCTTTTAATAAAATGAACTCATTTTTAAAGCCTAACACCATTTCAGAATAACCCGCAGTAAGTCAGCATGATTACTTTAATTAAAATAATGGCATAATTAAATGTTTTTTTAACAGAATCAAATAAAAGTCTTCAAGTAATTTCAGCCACCCATCCTGCATGCCAAACTCTCCCCAGTTTACTGAGTTGCAAAATTAAGCAACTAGTATCAACGGAAGTACAGGGTCTCAGGTCCTAACATTCTTTTTCTGTCCTCGAACAAATTTTTATCCCTCCCCTGTATACAAGAACTAGAAGGAAATGAACTAGAATTGAACTATGATGATATATTTGCTCAGAAAAGAGATAATTTTCTAATGACCCAAGCCAAATGGCTAAGTTACTTTGGGTTTCTAGACTAAAATGGCTATTGAAGGGACTTTTGGGTCTCTGTGAATAATTCAATCAATTGATCGATCCTTAGCATTTATTAAGACTCTTCTGTGAGCAGAGTGATAATAATAATAGTACTTGTTAAGCACTTACTGAGTGCCAAGCACTGTTCTAAGCGCTAGTGTAGATACAAATTAATCAGGTTGGACATAGTCCCTGTCCCATATGGGGCTCACATTCTTATTCCCCAATTTCCAGATGAGGTAACTGAGGCCCAGAGAAATTTAGTGACTGGCCCATGGTCACACAGCAGATATGCGACCGAGCCAGGACTAGAACCCAGGCCTTGCTCTATCTGCGGAGACACATGTTGTATAAAGTACTGGTGAGAATACCCTAGAATGAGTATACATTGTCCCTGCTGTCAGCTAAGGAGTTACAAACTAGTAAGGGGAAATAGACACTGAAAAATTGGAAGGAGAGGAAAAAAGAAAATTTATGTGAGTTATGATACTCCCTCTCCCTTCTGCATTACCGGCATACTTGGATCTGCACCCTTAAAGAACTTGATGTTCACCCCAACTTCAGCCACAAAGCACTTATGTACACAGCCGTGACTCATTTTAAAGTCTGTCTCCCCTTAGACTGTAAGCTACTGTTTTTTATGGTGTGCATTTAGCACTTACTATGTGTCAAATACTGTTCAAGTGCTGGGTTAGATAAAAGTTAATTAGGTCAGACAAAATCCCTGCCCCACATAGGGCTCACGGTCCAAGTAGGAGGGAAAACAGGTGTTTAATTCCCATTTGACAGTTGAGGGAACTGAGGCTAAAATAATCTAAAGGACTTATCCAAGGTCACACAGCAGACAAGTGACAGAGTCAGGATTATAATCCAGGTCCTCTGACTCTCTGGCCTGTGATTAACTGATGGGATTCAAGTTGTATCCTCCCCAGCACTTAGAACAGTGCTTTGCACATAGTAAGTGCTTTACAAATGCCATCATTATTATTACTATGAGAAGCAGTGTGGCTCAGTGGAAAGAGCATGGGCTTTGGAGTCAGAGGTCATGGGTTCAAATCCTAGCTCTGCTAACTGTCAGCTGTGTGACTTTGGGCAAGTCACTTAACTTCTCTGTGCCTCAGTTACCTCATCTGTAAAATGGGGATTAAAACTGTGAGCCCTCCGTGGGACAACCTGATCACCTTGTAACCTCCCCAGTGCTCAAAACATTGCTTTGCACATAGTAAGTGCTTAACAAATACCATTATAATAATAATAATACTCATTCTTCAATAGACTGGCTTCACTTGGGCCAGGTAGAAAATCGGTATTCTTCTTATCTTTTTTTCTAGGCCTTGTTCTTGCTAAAAAGCAGTCCCCAGAATTAAAATCAAGGACTCGTTTACAACCACCTTAGAATTTCCAGCCAAGTGAAGCAGCATGGCACAATGGATAGAGCCCAGGCCTGGATGTCAGAAGGCTATGGATTCTAATCTCAGCTCTGCCACTTGTCTGCTGTGTGACCTTGGGCAAGTCATTTAATTTCTCTGTGCCCCAGTTACCTCATCTGTAAAATGGTGATTGAAACTGTGAGCCCCACATGGGACAGGGACTGTGTCCAACCTGATCAGCTTGCATCCACCCCAGCGCTTAGAATAATGCTTGACACAGAGTCGGTGCTTAACAAATACCACGATGATTATTCGCTCATCTTAAACCCTCGAAAATAGTTCGTTTTGGAAAGTCTTCTAGAGGAAAGTCAAAGATGAGACCTGAAAATTGCAGCGTAGCCTTTAAAAACAAATCAACCTGAACAACATCAGGTTCCAAAAAGGATGCTGAGGCTTTGGAGAAAGGATTCACTATTTAAACCATTAGGGGCTATCGAGAACCATGAGGTTCCCATGGTGGCAATTAACTGGACCCTCTTGTGGCCCACAATCCCTCAGAAAACCCTGAAAGTCACCAACCATAGATGCTTCTGCCTTCTTTCGATAGAACAAGGTCCATCACAATGAAGACCTAATGAAATAATGAGGAAGGAGGTTAGACAATCTGAATGGTTTTTTTTTTTCCATTTGACTGAATGTTTGTACATGTAAGAGAAATAGTCAATCCCATACTGTGGGGATGGGTTTAGTGGTGGTTTGGAAACCAGTCAGAGATGAAACTAATGCTAGAATCGCCTCAGTGTCTCCATCGGGAAACATACTTTTAGCAGCTCCAAGATAAAGATGCTTCTTCTTGCATTTCCACCAATCAAACGGGCCCTGGGGCACCACCTGACACCCACCGAGGCCATTGCTTTCTGCAAAGTCCTTTTGGGGTGGCTGGGTTACAGACCTTTGCTTTCAGCTTTCTCGGAAAGGGAAAACGAGATGGCAGGTTGGACACGGAAACTCATTGTTAGTTTCATTAGAGCGGAAAATATTGACAAATCAAATTCTCCCTTAATGGCATATTTAGTGTACCGTGTACAGTCCCCGGTAATAATAATAATAATTGTGGTATTTTTTAAGTGCTTACTATGTGCCATGAACTGTATTAAGCGCTGAGGTAGATACAGGCAAATTGGGTTGGGCACAGTCTCTGTCCCACATAGGACTCACAGTCTTAATCCCCTCTTTACAGATGAGGTAACTGAGGTCCAGAGAAGTGAAATGATTTGCCCAAGGTCACACAGAAGACATGTGGCAGGGCCGGGATTAGAACCCTGGTCCTTCTGACTCCTAGGTCTGTGCTCTAACCACTAGCCCACGCTGACTGTAAGCTCATTGTAGGCAGGGAATGTGTCTGTTTATTGTTTTACTGTGTGCTCCTAAGAGCTTAGTACAGTGCTCTGTACACAGGAAGCGCTCAATAAGTATGATTGATTAAATATGATGGGCTGACTGTTGTTTAATGGAAGGGAAGGAAGGAGAGGGAGTGGAATTTGGTGACCAGCTGTCCCTTGAGCCAGGAAAAACTGGAGCTTTATACTAGTGTCCATGCCAAGATTTGTTTGTGGCTATTTGTACAGTTAAGCCCTTTCATTTGTGGGCTTAGAGCAATACAGTTATGTAAATTCAAATGAAATCCACGTTTTAGAGTTTTTAAACATCTTAGATGTCATAAACATCAAGACCCACCGCACATAGCTGTCTTTTATGCATAGTGTACTTACAGACTGTTCTTTCCACTAAACTTACAAGATTGAATATGTGGGAGGAGTGTTGCTTGAACGCTATTATGAATTTCAAAGGTAAGAAGACGTGATTATCTGGCATTCCTTTCATTACAGTTTAAGCATCAGTTCTAGGGATCCTTGATGCTGGAAAAAAATGAACAACCCTGAAAAAGTGACTCCTGTCCTTCTCAAATATCTACATTATATCAATTGATCAATCAATTATATTTACTGAGCACTTCCTGTATGAAGAGCATTATATTAAGCATGGGATTCTGAAGATCATGGGTTCTAATCCCGGCTCCGCCACTTGTCTGCTGTGCGACCTTGGGCAAATCATTTCACTTCTCTGTACCTCAGTTCCCTCATCCGTAAAATGGGGATTAACATTGTGTGGGACAGGGACTGTGTCCAACCATATTTGCTTGTATTCCGCCCCCCACCTCCCACCCCGACAAGAGCTTAATACATTGCCTGACACATAGTAAGTATTTAACAAATACCACTATTATTATTATTAAGTGCTTGGGTGAGTACAGTGCAACAGAGTTTGTAGACAAGATGAGGTGTTCTGTTTTCGACATGCGAATCTCCCCTTTGTAACAAAGAAATATGAATTAAATGAATGCAGTGCTTAAAGACTAATGATCCAAGTGATTAGGTGATTCAGAAGGGAGAGGGAGTAGGAAAAATGAGGGCTTAGTCTGCTAAGGCCTTTGGGAGATGTAACTTTAACATGGCTTTAAAGGTGGAGAAGTGGTGGCCTCTCATACGTGAAGGAGGAGGAAGTTTCAGGTCAGAGGGAGGATGTGGGCAAAGGGTCAAATGGCGAGGTGGATGAGACTGAGGTACGATCAGTTGGTTGGTGTTAGAGGAGCGCATGCCCATCACCGATCATTCAGTTGCCATGTTCAGCCACCATGAAATTACAAGCAACAGACTCTTCCACCAGACCTGGCTGGATCTTGGTCATTCACTGAGTTGCTGCCACAGTGCTTCTCCCTTTCATTTGTTTGTTCAATCAGGTTTATTGAGCACTTCCTGTGTGCAGAGCACTGTACTAACTGCTAGGGAGAGTTCAATATAAAAATAAGTAGACACATTCTCTGCCTCCCCACCCCACAACTGTCTCTCTTCTCCCTGCTGCCCCTTCTCTTCTTCCTCATAACCCCACCTCTCCCTATCCCTTTTTCCCCACTGTTTTCAAACATGCTCTTGTCTTCCCTCTCCTAAGAAAAACCCTCCCTTGACCCTATGGCTCCCTCCAGTTATCACCCCATTCCCCTCTCCAAACCCCTTGAGTGAACTGTCTTATGCCTGCTGACTCCATTCCTCTCCTCTAATTCTATGCTTAACTCCCTCCAATCTGGTTTCTGCCCCAATCTTTCCACAGAAAATGCCCTCTCTAATATTACTAATGACCTTCTCTTTGCCAAACCCAATGACCTCTACTCCATCCTAATCCTCCTTGACCTCTCAACTGTCTTTGACTCTGTGGACCACTTTCTTCTTGAAACATTATCCAAGTTTTTCTTCACTGACATTGTCCTCTCCTGGTTCTCCTCATCACTCCAACTGCTCCTTCTCAGTCCCTTTCACAGACTCCTCCTCTGTATCCCACCTTCTAATGATGGGAGTTCCTTGAAGCTCAGGTCTGGGTCCCCCTACTATTCTCCATCTCCATACACTCCTTCAGAGAACACATTGGATCCCACAGCTTCAACCACCACCTCTGTGGAGATGATTCCCACATTTACCGCTCCAACCCTTACCCCTCTCCTTCTTTGCAGTCTCACATTTCCTCCTTGTACTCCCCAAGCACTTAGTACAGTGCTCTGCACACAGTAAGCGCTCAATAAATACGATTGGATGAATAAATGAATGAACACCTCCAACTGATCCAAACCAGAACGCCTCATCTTCCCACCCAAACCCTGCCTTTCCCAACTCTGCAGACAACACCGCTATCCTCTCTATCTCACAAACCTGTAGCCTTAGCATTACCCCCACTCATCTCTCTAATTCAACCCATACATTCAATATGTCATCAATTTTTTTGGTTGTACCTTCACAACATTGGTAAAATTCACCCTCCTCTCCATCTAAATTGCTACCACTCGGATCCAAGCACTTATTTTCTGCCTTTACTCTGAACCTATTCCATTCATGCCTTCTATCTCTTCCCCACTCCAGTTAATACTTCACTATTTCCTGGATCATTTTTCTACAAAACCATTCAGTCCACGTTTCCCCACTCTTCAAGATCCTTCAGTGGTTTCCCATCTACCTCCTCTCAAACAGAAGCTCCTATCATCGGCTGTAAAGCAATCATCTTTTCTCCTCCTACCTCACCTCGCTAATACAACCCAGCCCGCACACTTCCCTCCCCTGATGCCCACCTACTCAATGTACCTCAGTATCATCTGTCTTGCCACTCACCCCTCACCAATGTCCTTCTGGCTTGGAATGTCCTCTCCCTTCATAAAAAACACACCATCCTTCTCCCCAACTTCAAAGCCTTACTAAAATCACGTCTCCTCCCAGAGGCCTCCCCTGATTAAGCCCTTTATTCCCTGATCTATAACCCATGCACTTTGATCTATACCCTTTAAGCATTTGATATTCTCCCACTTCTCTTCCCCTCCCTCCAGCACCTACGTACATATCTGTAATTTATTTATTTGTAGTAAGATTTATCTCCCCCTCTCGACTGGAAGTTCTTGGTGGGCAAGGAATGTGTCTACCAACTCTGTTGTATTCACTTAAGTGCTTACTTAGTACAGTGCTCTGCAAAACCCAAATTTTAGAATGGATAGAAGTGAAAAGATTTTATGGGAAATGCTTTCATAGTAAAACTATTGCCACAGCCATGTAACTCATGTAACTAAAAATGAGCACGATTGTATTTGATTGTGATATTTATTAAGCATTTAGTTTCTTCATCTGTAAAATGGAGATTAAATCCTATTCCCTTTCACCTAGACTGTAAGCTCCATGTATGGACAGAGGCTGTGTCCAATTTCTTCATCTTGTATCTACCCCAGCACTTAGTACAGTCTTTGTTACACAATAAGTGCTTCATGAGAAGCAGTGTGGCTCAGTGGAAAGAGCCCGGGCTTGGGAGTCAGAGGTCATGCGTTCAAATCCCGGCTCCACCACTTGTCAGCTGTGTGACCTTGGGCAAGTCACTTCACTTCTCTGGGCCTCAGTTACCTCATCTGTAAAATGGGGATTAAGACTGTGAGCTCAATGTGGGACAACCTGATTACCTTGTATCTCTCCCAGTGCTTAGAACAGTGCTTGGCACATAGTAAGTGCTTAACAAATGCCATCATTATTATTATTATAAACATTATTATTAATATTTACAGAGTGCCAAGCACTATATTAAGCACTGGGATAGGTATAAGATAATCAGCTAAGACAGTCCGTTTCCAAAAGAGAACTTGCAATTTAATAGATAGGGCAAATTAGATAATTATATAGTTAGTTTTCAAATTATGTAAATGCATATTCAAACCTTGAGGCAAAGTACATTTCAAAAAAATGAAATAAAAATTAATATTTAGATTATTTTAATTGCTTGTGACAAAGTTTCCATGAATAACATTTCACTTTTAACTTTTACCCATTCCTATTTTAGGAGATAGTTTGATTTTGGATGAAAGGGTCTCTCTTCACTGCTGAGGCTATTCTCAGACCAAATATAAACCTCATTCACTAGCTCAGTCAGATGGGGAAGGCGGGATAGAATACTGGGAACCACATCAAACAGCATTTGGAGGAAAATAGGATTGTAAAAATAGTCACGCTTTTACTACACAAGAATAAGCCCACATGGCTAGGGGTCTTGATATTTGAAGGACGCTCTCCGTACTATAATCCAGCCTGTACACTTCACTCCTCTAATGCGAACCTTCTCCCTGTACCTCAATTTTGTCTATCTCACCACCGACCTCTCGCTTACATCCTGCCTCTGGCCTGCAATGCCCTCCCTCCTCAAATTTGACAGACAATGACTCTCCCCCGTTTCAAAGCCTTATCGAAGGCACATCTCCTCCAAGAGATCTTCCCTAAGCCACCCTTTTCTCTTCTCCCAAACCCTTGTGCATCTCTCTGACTTGCCCCCTTCATTCATTCCCCCCTCCCAGACCCAGAGCTCTAATGTCCATATCTGTAATTTTATTTATTTCTATTAATGTCCGTCTCTCCCTCTAGACTGTAAACTCATTGTGGGCAGGGAATATGTCTGTTTATTTTTCTGTTGTACTATCCCAAGTGCTTAGTGCAGTGTTCTGCACGCAGTAAATGCTCAATAAATATGATTGACTGTCTGACTGATGAAGCGTTTAACAAATACAGTAAAAAAAAAGACAGTGAGAAAGTTGTTATTTGCCTAGGCCTTACACCTACCACCTTCAAAGAGCCACCCCAGAAAATGCAGCTTGCAGCCCAATTCATCCTCTGACATTTATTCATTCAATTATATTTATTGAGGGCTTACTGTGTGCAGAGCACTGTACTAAGTGCTTTGGACAGCACAATATAAAAATTAAGAGACACATTCCCTGCCCACAACGAGTTTACAGCCTCACATCCACCTGCACTTGAGCTGGGCACCCTGATCACCTGGCTGTGAAACGTTTCCCATTTCTGGGAAACTTTGACAGTGGCTTCCTGCAAGGAAGAGAAAAAACAGGAGAAATGATGGCCTGGGAGTTAAAAGGACCTGGGTTCTAACCTGGCCCTGCTGCTGGTCTGCTGTGTGACCTTGAGTGAGTCACTTCACTTCTCTATGCCTCAGTTACCTCATCTGTAAAATGGGGATTGAGACTGTCAGCTCCATGGAGAACAGGGACTGTGTCCACCCCAATTTGCTTTTATCCACCCCCAGTGCTTAGTATAGTGCCTGGTGCTTAACAAATATCACAATAATTAATCTTTGTGCCTCCATGTTTTCACCTGTAAAATGGGGGTTCTACCTCCTTCCTAGACTGTGAGACCCACATAGGACAGGGACTGGTTCTGATCTGATTAAGTCGTATCTAGCCCAGTGCTTGGTAATATAGTAAGCACTTACTGTGATTACTAACGAAGGAGAAAACAACAGGATTCTTCTGTTCCATACAAAAACTTAGCCAGTTTCAGTTACAAATGATGGTGGGCCAGGGCACTCATAGATGTGGCTAGAAATGCCCATTGTTATGTCCCTGTATTTTCAGACAAAGTTGGATAAATCAGTATTTTTCAAAGTGTTTGTTCTTCTAACAGTGGCTTCCCTAGGCAGTTGACTGCTGTGAGCAGAGAATGCTTCTAACTTGGCTAGATGGATTCCTTCCCAGTATTTCTCTGAAAACCAAAATGTCCTAAAGTCTTGGCATGGTAAAGTCCTAAAATAATTTTCTTTCAGGTTTGAGTTTGGTACTCACCTCAGGAAGAGGAATGCAATTCTTGACATCCAAAAGACACATTAAAATAACTTTGAGAACTCAAGTGTATTCCTGAATATTTATTTTTTGGCTTTGGACCATTAAGCTCCTTATGGGCAGGGAATGTGAATACCAACTCTGCTAAATTACACTCCCCGAAGCACTTACTATAGTGCTCTGCACACAGTAAGCACTCAATAAATATCATTGATTGATTTATTAGTTCCCCAACTGGTGATTCCAATTAATAGCATCATTCTTGAAGCCATGCTCTCCCAGGAAATGGAGCAGTGTTGCCTAGTGGATAGAGCATTAGGAGCAGTGTGGTCTAATGGTTACAGCACAGGCCTGGGAGTCATAAGGACCTGGGTTCTAGACCCGGCTTCGCCACTTTGCTGCGTGACCTTGGGCAAGTCACTTCACTTCTCTGGGCCTCAGTTACCTCACTAATGAAATGGGGTAACGACTGTGAGCCCTATGTGGGACATGGACTGTGTCCAACCTTGTACCTACCTCAGAGTTTAGTACAGTGCCTGACACCTAGTAAACACTTAACAAATACCACTTCCTTCCCATGAGATCTTCCTTAGAGTACTCCTAAATTAGGAATTCTTAGTTGTCTGTACCATCAATGTCCCAAAATTGCTCATTTATAGATAGGCGATGAGAGGTTAGGCCTCTGAATAACCCTACAGAAAGTATTTGAACACAGGTCAGCAAATATAGCTTCCCAACTCCCATTTGTTATGTTTCTCTGGAGTGCCAATGTTAAATGAGAGATCAGGGCTACAGGGCTTCAGGATTTCTCCCTCCAACTTAAACTGTGAGTCCCATGTGGGACGTGAATTGCGCCTGCTCCAATTAACTTGCATTTATCCCAGCACTTTGAGCAGTGCTTGGCACATGGTAAATGTTTAGCAAGTACCATAATCATTATTAGAATTATTCAGGCCCAAGATGAAAGGGAAATGGTAAGAGTTTTTCTTGCCTCTGGACATCTTAAATATATCTATGGTTCAAGAAATGGATGTAACCTAAGAGAAATTTTATGCTGAGAGCAGCCTGAATGGGAAACCCTTTCCAACGCTTCCAGTAAATCAATCAATTAGCAGTATTTATTGACCACTTATTGTGTGCAGAACACTGTACTAAGTGCTTGGGTGAGTACGCACCGACAGAGATGGCAGATCCATTTCCTGCCCAAAAGGAACTTACAGTCTAGAGCAGAAGATAGACAACCACCGTAAACCTAAAGTGATCTTTTTTTTGAACAAAGCCAGTACTAACCTTTCCTCTACCCACCAGGAATGTCCAATCCTAGTTTCATAAATTGTAACTACATTTCAGGAAATCATTACAGTGGCTCAAGACTGAAAAGCCAAGAAAAGCTCATTGCTACCGAAGTGCTAAATCAGTGTAATCTCTCAAAGGGCTTTGTACTCCATTTTACCCCCCCGATAAGCTCTTAACTCACACTCTGGCTTCTGTTCAGAACTGTGGCATTAGATCACATGCCCTATTTCCCATCTTCCATCATCTTTCCTATATCTGGATCCTCCCAACAACTACCCATCTCAGAAACACCACAGACTTCCAAGAAAAACATGTGAAGAAACAAGAAAAATCAAAGGCTTACCTAGGTTCCAGTAATAAGGTATTCAGCAACGACCTAGTCTATAAATACTGAAACGTTCTTACTCATTGGGCTGAAAATTCAGGCTCTACTCCACACCTGAAAACCGAGGTCCTTTGAGGGCTGATCTTTTCAAATAAGAGATTCATTAAGCCGATTTCTGTTTAGATTCATTCTGGTAATTTGTTAAATACTTACTATGCAGTAAGCCCTGTGCAAAGCACTGGAGTAGATTCAAACTAATCAAATCAGACACACTCCTGGTACCAAATGCTGTTCATAATCTAAGAGGAGGAAGAGTAGACATCTAATCCGCATTTTACAGACAAATGAACTAAGGCAAGGTGAGATAAAGTGACAGGCCAACAGTAGACTGGAGATCAGAATTCATGACTCCTGACTCCAATGCTTATAAAAATAATAATAATAATGGCATTTATTAAGCGCTTACTATGTGCAAAGCAGTGTTCTAAGGGCTGGGGAGGTTACAAGGTTATCAGATTGTCCCACGGGGGGCTCACAGTCTTCATCCCCATTTTACAGATGAGGTAATTGAGGCACAGAGAAGTTAAGTGACTTGCCCAAAGTCACACAGCTGACAATTTGCGGAGCCGGGATTTGAACCCATTACTCTGACTCCAAAGCCCGGGCTCTTTCCACTGAGCCATGCTGCTACTTATGTCTTTCTGTAGCACTTGTCTACATATCATAATTTATTTATATGTCCATCTCCCCCTCTAGACTGTAAGGTCCTTTTTCATGGTATTTGTTAAGCAATTACTACGTGTCAAGCACTGTTCTAAGCTCTGAAGTAGATACAAATTTATCAGTCCTAAAACCGTTTTTGCCCCACATGGGTCTCACAGCCAAGCAGCAGGGAGAACAGGGGTTGACTCCCCAGTAGGTTGTTGAGAAAACTAAGGCACAGGGAAGTTAAGTGACTTGCCCAGGGTAATACAGGAGGCAAATTTCCTATCCAAAATTAGAACTCAGGTCCTCTGGCTCCCAGGACCTTGTTTTATCCACTAGATTATGCTTGTGGGCAAGGAATATGTTTACCAACTCTGTTTATTGTGCTCTCCCAAGCGCTTAGAACAGTGCTGTACACACAGTAATCGTTCAATAAATACCACTGATTCCTTAATTAATTGATTTCCAGCAGGCTATATTCCTATTATTCCCATTTTATACATGGGGGGGTAAGGGTTAGTGCAAGTTACCATGAGCAGTTTACTAATGTAGTTCCAATTTGGAGACATTTTCCCAAAGTGTTCTGGAAAATCTTAAATAGCCAAATGGACCTGATAATATGGACTCTCTATAGATCAAGATACATAGTCAGTCTACTAAGGGCAAAAAAATGGAGGTAAAATGTACACTCATGTTCTTTGAAAACAATTTGGAATACTATGGTGACATTCTGCATTCACCCTTAAATGAGATGACTTTATTTCCTGTCTGAGGAGAACAAATCTTTACAAGTCTTCATTTCCTTTACTGTTTACAAGGGCACACAGCATTGTTCATTGTGAATCATTCGGTTCTCAAATTATACCTTTCTAGTTCAACTTCATTCAGCTATTGTGCAATTATTACATCTTTTTTACATGGTTTTTGTTAAGTGCTTACTATGGGCCAGGCACTGTACTAAACAATGGGGTAGATACAAGGTTGTCAGGTTGGACACAGTCTCTGTCCCACGTGGGGCTCACAATCTCAATCCTCATCTTACAGATGAAGGTACTGAGGCCCAGAGAAGTGAAGAATGACTTGTCCAAGCTGACACAGCAGACAAGTGGTGGAGCTGGGATTAGAAAAAGTACAGTGCTCTGCACACAGTAAGCGCTCAATAAATACGATTGAATGAATGAATTAGAACTCAGGTCCTTCTGACTCCCGGGCCCACACCATATCCGCTAGGCCAAGCTGCATTTTGCTTTTCAGTTCTGCTACATTGCTTGCAAATTCATTTCAGTGGTCAGCAAGGATCATTTATGTCTTCAAATACTCAAAGAGAATAGGCGTCAGTTTCCTCTTCTCTCTTATAACCACTCCAGTATGACCATAAACAGCTTCTCTATTACCCCTTCCTACTTCAATTTGTGAAGGTTTATTTTCCCATCTCCCATATCCATAATTTATTTTAACATCTGTCTCCCTCTGTAGACTGTAAGCTCCTTGTAACTCTACTGTCCTGTATTCCTCGAGTACATAGTAAAGTTCTTACCATGCAATAAGCACTCAATAATTGACTGATGGTTGAACATCAGCATTTCCATTTTATTTCTGAGGCTCATGTCCCTATTTCATTTTTACAGAATACACTGAAAATGATATCGAATTCCAGAATGTTGAATGTCTTTATGTCATCATTAAATGCAGATTATGCAGGGATTTAATATTCTCATCATTTTTCTCGTTGTCAGAGAGAATGGATGGAATCAATAGCTGAGTATCCTCAACTTTGTTTTCTCCTGGTGCAAAATGCAAGGTCATCCTTTGTTGAAAACTTTGTTCACCTGTGAGAAGAATTATTGGATAGCAATTTAGAAGACCTTCGGGATCTCCTTTCTTCATCAACAATTGCTTATTCTGGGTAGTTGGACGACATTTGGCCTTGTAGTGGATCATTTTGCCAGCATCTTGAGGAGAGACATAACTTCTTTATAGAGACATTTCAGGCACCTGTTCTCCCAGACTGGACATTTTACCCATTTCATGCTGTGAATAGAATATTCAAGTTCTTCCTAAATCACCTACAAAATGGGCCCTGGATTCACTCTTGACTGAATGTGACTTACTGAGTTTTTAGATGACTATAGATCACTGAGCCCACAAAGCAATCTCTGTCACTCCTCCCCAGTGAAGGCATTAAAGTCTTCTGGTACTTGTTTTGTACTGAATCTTTTGAAAAAATCTTCTACTTCCTCATAGAAACCTTCAGATTCTTCACCCTCTTGTTTCGTGGATGGTAAGACAAATGTTGAGCCCAATGTGCTTTGAAATCGAGGCTTCAGCTTTTCTCCACCATTACATTTACAGGTGGGACCCATTTTACAGGTGGGACCCTGAGGTCCAAAGAAATAAAGTGTCTTGTCCATGGTTGCACAGCAGGGAAGTGGCAGAGTAGGGATTAGAACCCAGGTCCTCTGACCTTTGGGCCCATGGTCTTTCCACCAGGTCATGCTGTTTCTTTTATGTCGGTTGCATTTATATTAGTCCATAATTCTTTTTTAATGTTTTTTTTCAGTGTTTACTATATGTTAGGCACTGTACTAAGCCCTGGGGTAGGTACAAGCTAATCAGCTTGGACCCAATCCCTGTCCCGCACGATGCTCGCAGTCTTACTCCCCATGTTACAGATGAGGGAACTGAGGCACAGGGAAGTGAAGTGACTTACCTAAGGTTACACAGCAGACAAGTGGCAGAGCTAGGATTAGAACCCAGGACTCCAAGACCTGGACTTAATCCACTAGTCCATGCTGCTTCTCTACCTCATTTTTAGGTAATAAGCCCCTGGAAATCCAGAGACCATGCCTAACTCTTACCAGTATTTTTCCCTCTTGTAGTATACTCTCCCTAGAGCTTAGAACTGAGCTCTGCATATAATAAGCAATAAATACCACTGATTGATAGACTGATTTTCCCAGAGCTCAGTACAATGCTCAGTGGAAATAACATGGGATTTGGAGTCTGAGGTCATGGGTTCAAATCCCAGCTCGCCGATTGTCAGCTGTGTGACTTTGGGCAAGTCACTTAGCTTCTCTGTGCCTCAGTTACCTCACCTGTAAAATGGGGATTAAGACTGTGAGCCCCAGGTGGGACAACGTGATCACCTTGTAACCTCCCCGGCACTTAGAACAGTACTTTGCACATAGTAAGCGCTGAACAAATGCAATCATCATCATCATCACGTGGGACAACCCGATCACCTTGTAAACTCCCCAGCACTTAGAACAGTGCTTTGCAATTATTAAGCACTTTACAAATGTCATTATTATTATTATTATACATAGTAGTTGCTGAATAAGTAATATTTCTACTGAGTCAGTTAGTCGTATTTATTGAGTGCTTACTGTGTGCAGAGCACTTTACTAAGTGCTTGGGAGAGCACATGACAATAAACAGACTTTTCCCTCCTTCTGAACATTGACCAAGAGAGGTGCTAAAATCACCCAGCTTCTTAACCAGTGCTGGCACAACTGCCTGGTACAACTGCAGGGCCCTGGGAGCCAGAAGGTCATCAATCAATCAATCAATCAATCATATTTATTGAGTGCTTACTGTGTGCAGAGCACTGTACTAAGCGCTTAGCACTGTATGGGTTCTAATCCCCGCTCTGCCACTTGTCTGCTGTGTGACACTGGGCAAGTCACTTCGCTTCTCTTGCCTCAGTTCCCTCATCTGTAAAAAGGGGAGTAAGACTGGGAGCCCTCTGCGGGATAGGGACTGTGTCCAACCCGATTTGCTTGTATCCACACCAGTGCTTAGTACAGTACCTGGCACATAGTAGGCACTTAACAAATAGTATTATTATTACTATTATTGTTATCTAGAATTCAAAGAGCTTTGCTGAGGTCACGTCCTTGTCTCCTGAGATGAAGTGGAAGAGGCGAGGAGTGGCTGTGTTGAAATAGCAGCGGATAATATGGGAATCGCTTGCACACAAACTCTATTTTTTGTAAGTGATATACCAATTCCCTCTCAGGGTCGCACCTGGAGAGTTTCCAGGACTCTACCCGTCTCAGCTACAGGAGGAAGAGTCAAGCAGAGGCCTACTCATTCCATTCCTAGCTTGGCCAGTGGCTAGCGAGCGGAAGGCGATCTGCTACAAGTCAAAACTCACCCGTGCTGGGCAGCAGCGGCGGGGGAGAGAGTTGAGGGTGGAGATTCAGCTTTACTGCATGGAAGGAGGCAATGGTAAACCAATTCCGTATTTTTATCAAGAAAACTCTCTGGATCCACTACCAGAACGATTGCAGATGGAGAGCGGGGTATTCCGCGGGAGATGTGTCCGTAGTGTCGCTATCGGTCGTAAACAATGGCATAAGACAAGATATTCCAATATATAAAATCATTTCCATTGCCCTTCAGTATTCCAGCCTTTGCAGGAATAGCAGTCAATCAGTCAATGATAGTAATAATAATAATAATGATGGTATTTGTTAAGTGCTTACTATGTGCAAAGCACTGTTCTAAGCTCTGGGGGAATACAAGGTGATTAGGTAGTCCCACATGGGGCTCACAGTCTTAATCCCCATTTTACAGTTGAGGTAACTGAGGCCCAGGGAAGCTAAGTGACTTGCCCAAAGTCACACAGCTTACAAGTGGCAGAGTCAGGATTAGAACCCACAACCTCTGGCTCCCAAGCCCGGGTGGCCACTGAGCCATGCTGCTTCTCTATATTTATTGAGTGCTTACTGTGTGCAGAGCACTGAACTTAGCACTTGGGAGGGTATGACATAACAGAGTTGGCAGATCCTACCCACAGGGAATTCTGGATGGGAGAATGTTAGAAGAGAAGCAGCATGGCATAGTGGATAAGGCATTGGCCAGGGAGGTGGAAGGTCATGGGTTCTAATCCCGGTTCTGCCACTTGTCTGCTGTGTGACCTTAGGTGAATTGCTTCACTTCTCTGTGCCTGAGTTCCCTCATCTGCAAAATAATAATAATAATAATGGTATTTGTTAAGCACTTAAGCAGATGGGGTTGGACACAATCCCCGTCCCAAGTGGGGCTCACAGTCTCAATCCCCATTTTACAGATGGGGAAGCTGAGGTCTGGAGAAGGGAAGTGACTTGGCCAAGGTCACACAGCAGACAAGCAGCATAGCCGGGATTAGAACCCATGACCTACCGATTCCCAGGCCCAGTCTCTATCCACTATGCCTTGCTGTTTGTTTTTTTTTTTTTAGAAATACGATCTGGGCAGCAGAGTGAAGTATGGACTGGAACAGGGAGAGAAAGAAATCTGGGAGGTCAGCAAGGAGGTGGAGGTGGCTTAACTGGTTGTTTTAGTATATTTGTTTTTACCGTTCAATTTTGCACAGCTTTTCACTGTGGTTCGAATTGTATTTTGATTGCGGCTTTTCCCATTTAGATTATGAGCCCCTTTGGGAAAGGTGAGCTGTGTCCTGGGTGTTTCTGGTTTTTGCCCAGGTGCTTAGTACAGCGCTTTGCCCTCCGCAAGTATTTAATCAATGTCAGTAACAATAATCAGGTTTTCACTCAGTTTCTTTCCCAGAGTGCGCTTCTTGTATTCGATTAAAATATCCTTCATCTCCAATCGTTTAAAAATCCCTCCGTAAAATAGAATTGAAAGTGAAGACCATGGAATGAGGAGTAGGGGGTGGTACCTTTAGTCAAGTTATTATCTGAATGAAATAAATAGTTTCCTAGAGAACACATTAAGATGGTTGAAACAAACGCCCAAATTAACCAGAAAATGAAAATGAGAAAGTGCAGTGGAGTAACCAGTGACCTTTTCCTTGGCTGCTTATGATAATAATTGTAGTGGTACTTCTTAAGCACTTCCAAGCACTGTACTAAGCCTTGGAGTAGATAATTATTAATAATAATAATAATTATTATTATGGTACTTGTTAAGCACTTGATATGTGCCAAGCACTGTTCTAAGTGCTGAAGTAAAGTCAAGTTAATCATGTTGGACACAGTCCCTGTCCCACATTCATTCATTCATTCAATCGTATTTATTGAGTGCTTACTGTCTGCAGAGCATTGCACTAAGTGCTTGGGAAGTACAAGTTGGTAACATATAGAGACAGTCCCTACCCAACAATGGGCTCACAGTCTAGAAGGGGGAGACAGACAACAAAACAAAGCATGAGGACAGGTGTCAAGTCATCAGAACAAATAAAATTAAAGCTAAATGCACATCATTAACAAAATAAATGGAATAGTAAATATGTACAAGTAAAATAAATAGAGCAGTAAATCTGGGTTTACACTCTTAATCCCCATTTTACAGATGCGGAACTGGTGCTCAGAGAAGTTAAGTCATTACCCCAATGTCAGGCAGAAACATTTGGATTAGAACCCAGTTCCATCTGATTTCCAGGCCTGTCCTCTATCCACTATGCCATGCAGCTTAGAGCTGACACAGTCACTGTCACATAGGTGAGTCACACTCTAAGTAGGAGGGAGAACAGGGGTCGAATCCCTGTTTTACAGAAGACCAAGGATATAGTCTGAGGATGTTGGGGATGTCTGATTGGATGTTGAAGTGGTTCAGAGACTGAGGTAGTCTAGGCTTCCTCCGAGAAGAGCCCCTTTCAGAGATCTCTCAGTCTCATCTGAGTGTTTTCCAGTCAGTTATTCACAGGCAGTTAAACAGAAGCTTCTGTTGCTTACACTGCAACCCATTTCCTCAGGAGACGTTACCAGCTGGTATGCATTACCAGTTATGCCAGCGGGCCTAGAAGTTTTTTTCATTGGTTCCAGTCTAACTGTGCATTAGATAGGTGAAGGTTGCCCTTCTCTCCCTCTTTCCCCTGAGAAAAATGACTTCCTTTTTGCTGGGAGTAACTCCTTCAAATGCTGTTACTCCTTTTTCAAATGCCCTTGCGGTAATAACAACTGGTCTTTCTTGAGCCTGGAGGTGAATTTGTGAAAGTGCATTATGGTTGGGCAATGAGGCAATGAGGATGGGGACTGGAGAATTGGGGTAAGGAGAGGGGGCATTGGGGAAAAGAGGTTGTGGACGGGAAGGGAAAGGGGAGGGAAAGAGGAAAGAGGAGGAGAGAGTTGCAGAGAAGGGGACAGAACTCTGAGCACAAAATGAAGCTCTGAATTAACTTCACTGTGCCTCAGTTCCCTCATCTGCAATATGGGAATTCAGTACCTGTTCTTCCTCCTGATTAGATTGTGAGCCCCATGTGAGATCAAATTATCTTTTCTTTGCTCCAGCACTTGTTCTGTGTTAGGCATACAGTAAGTACTTAGCAAAGACCACAAGCATTGTTATTAATAATAATATTACTATCGTTATAGTATAGTTATAATATTACTCATTATATTACTATTATTAATGAGAAGTAGCATGGCTAAGTGAATAGCGCATGATCCTGGGAGTCAGAAGGACCTAGGTTCTAATCCCGCCTCGATCACTTATTGGCTGTGTGACCTTGGGTAAGCCAATTCACTTCTCTGGGCCTCAGTTACCTCATCTGTAAAATGGGGATAAAGAATATGAACCTCATGTGAGACAGGGACCCAATTAACCTATATCTACCCCAGTGCTTAGAACAGTTCTTGACATAGAGTAAGCACTTAGCAAAATACCATAATTATTAATTATTATTATCAATAGTCATTCTACAACAGTATTACCAAAGAATGCTTAGAAGAACAATAGGAGGGTAACCCTCAATGAATCCCATAGTTAAGGAAGGAACATCACACGTTATTAACAACCTTACCTTCTCAACGTTTAGTGTCCTGATCCTCCCTAACTCTAAATTCTTAATGCTCTAACTCTTCAGCCTTCATTTCCTTTCCTCATTTCCTTTCCCTTGTATGTGACTGAGGCTACTGGGGTTTCATGAGCCCAGAGAGCCACTGAAACAGTCTAAATGGCCTAATGCTTTTGTGGTATTTGTTAAGCTCTTACTATGTGCCAAGCACTGTTCTGATCTCTGGAGTAAATCCCAAATAATCAGGTTGGACACAGTCCCTGTCCTACATGGGGCTCAGTCTAAGAGAGAAGGAGAACAGGCAATTGATCCTCATTTTACAGATAAGGAAACTAATAAATCTTTCATGCTGCCTCAACATGACAAGTCTGATTATCCAAAAACTCTTTAATTAATGAATGAATCACACTATTTGTTTAGCACTTATTTAGCACTGTACTAAGCACTTGGGAAAGTACAATATAACCATAAACAGACACCTTCCCTGACCATAACAAGTTTATAATCTAGAGGGGAATCAGACATAATATTAATAAATAAATTACAGATATGTACATAAGTGCTTACCAAATAGTATGATTCATTCATTAATTAAAATGAGTTTTTGGATAATCAGACTTGTCATGTTGAGACAGTGTGAAAGATTTATTGGTTTCCTTATCTGTAAAATAGGGATTAATTGCCTGTTCACCTTCTTCCTTAGACTGAGCCCCATGCGGGATGGGGACTGCGTCTAACCTGATCATTTTAGATCTACCCCAGAGCTTAGAACAGTGCTTCATTCATTCATTCATTCAATTGCATTTATCGAGCGCTTACTGTGTTCAGAGCACTGTGATTGTCACATAGTAAGAGCTTAACAAATACCACAATAGTATTCGGCTATTTAGACTGTTTCAGTGGCTCCCTGGGCTCATGAAACCCCTGTAGCCTCAGTCATATACAAGGGAAAGGAAATGAGGAAAGGAAATGAATGCTGAAGAGTTACAGCATTAGAATTTAGAGTTAAGGAGGCTCAGGACATTAAATGTTGAGGAGGTAAGGTTGTTAAATAATGTGATGAGCTCCAGAAAGCTAAAAACAAGTCAGGGCAATTCTGAAGCAAGTGGGAGAAGAGAAAAGGGAGGCTTAGTTAGGGAAGGCCTCTTGGAGGAGATGTGCCTTCAGTAATGCTCTGAAGATGGGCAGGGTAATTGTCAAAGACCATTGATAATCACGTGAGAGGAATAGACCTAAAATCCTTGTTCTCCTTCACCACTTCCTCTCAGTGAGCACTTTCTGGGGATTAAACTCTGGGCATTCCCACCTTGGTCTCACAGTGCTATTTTTTTTTTAAGTTAAGCACCTACTTTGTGCCAGGCACTGTACTAAGCGCTGGAGGTGGATAGAAGCTACAGAGTCTGTGAGCCTCACATGGAGCTTACAGTCCTAGTCCCCATTTTACAGATGAGATAACTGAGGCCCAGAAAAGTGAAGTGACTTACCCAAGGTCACACATCAGACAAATGGCAGAATCAGGATTCGAATCCATGACCTTCTGACTCGCAGACCTGTGCTCTTTCCAGTAGTCCATGCTGCTTCTCATCACCTTTCCTCATTCAGAGGCAGATGGGCCATGGGTCGTCAAGTGTTCAGAGATGACTGATTTCTACACCAGCTCTACCACCATTTCTCCAGCTGAAAGTTCCAAGCCACTGAATTTAAACTACAGTAAAAGTAAATTGATAATCACCTGCCCAGCTGGCCTCAGGAGAATTGCCTCGATTTTAATTAGTTTCTTAAATGTTCTCTGAAGGAAGGGATGCCTCACCAACGGAGAGCTCTCTCAGGAATTCTTGCTTTCCTTGCTGAGTAGACCCTTTGAGAAGGAAAGTTCCTTTCCAATGCATTTTCAGCTAACGAAGTGACCCCATTACCCAATGGCTTCCAATAACGTTTGAGAAAAGCTCATTTTTAGTAAGGGTAGTTTTACTTCTATGATCTGAACCGGGATGAAATCATGCATGTTCCATTATTGCATATTTTATTTATCCTCTTGGGTGACAAAGCATGAAAATTTCTGCATAACTTGTGTCTAGTTTAGGCTGTCTCAGTTGTTTGTTCCATATGCTTTGGATACCATCTGCTTGTCTTTTAAGGATTTGGTATCCTGTTTCCTATTATCGCTCTGCTTATGTTAGAGATGATGTGTGTTCATTTTTTAAGGATTTTGTGTCCTGTTTCTTACAGGTATTATCCTGTAGTCTCGGAGATTTAATAGCCCCGATCCATGTAGTTTTCCAAATGTAAAGACTTGTAGTGTCTGCCAGTAAACAAATAAAAAAATGAATACCTACATGAAGTAGAATAAATAAGTCAATATCTAAATATCCATGATAGGTGGTTAATGGGGTAACCTAATCAAGGAATTGAGGGTGACTCAGGAAGGGCTTCTTGGAGGTTAATTTAGGAGGGTTCGAAGACATGGAAGCGTGCGGTTTGGTGGACTTCAATCTTGACTCGCCCATCTCAAACTCATTTGTTATGTTCTTCTTGACTGCTCGTAGAGGTATTCTTTTTTCATAAAAAATGGTATTTGCTAAGCGCTTGCTATGTGCCACAGACAGTATATTAAACGTTGACATAGATACAAGGTAATCAGATCGGACAAAACCAATGTCCCACATGGGGCTCACAGTCTCAATCCTCATTTTACAGATAAGGGAAACGAGGCACAAGGAAGTTAAGTGACTTAGCCAAGGACATTCAGCGGACAAGTGGCAGAGTTGGGATTAGAACCCAGAGCTCCATCTCTGGCATGCTCTTTTGGCTAGACCATGCTGCTTTTCAGTCATTCTTTTCCTGCATCACTGACCATGTCTGATTTCCCAGTGAAGATCTTGGAAGGTTCTTCTTGGCAGCCACCTTTGGAAGGTCTCATGTGCGAATATATACAATAAATGGGAGTTTCACCATGATACATTGGTCTGCCTGCTACTTACTGTCCGACCTGATTATCTTGTATCTATCCCAACGCTTAGTACAATGCTTGGCACAGGGTAAGTACTTAATGAATACCATTATTATTATCATCATTTCTATTAATAATAAGACACTGGGCAGCCAGTTCTTCTTCAAGAGGACTTCTTGTTCCCGAGTTTGTAGAAGTTTCGAACCCCTCTCCATTCTGCTTCAATATCATTCTATCTCTGGCAAGCATTAGTCATGCAAATTACCTGCTTAACGCAGACACTCAGGTTAGTATTCTTAACCAGTATTTGATAGATAACGCACTTAGCAGTAACGTTCTTAATTAGGTAAAAACTGTAAATAATTTCCAGGCATCAAAACTACTTTTTTCCTTGAAACAACCACATTCAGGTCTGAAGTGCTTTCTTCCCCCTTGTTCCCATGATCCTTTTACTTCCCTGATGGATTTCTTTTAATTTTCAGAGGCACCAATTGAATCCACCCAACTGTGCACAGCCTTTAATCAAGAGTTCCCTCACAAACTCTGTAAAGATAGAGAGCTTTGCTCCCTGCTAACCAACTTCTGGACCCACAGCACGAAGCAAGACTTCTCTGTCATCCTGTCTCCACTTTGCTTTAAAAGCGTCGACCTTCTTCCTCTGTTCCTAGCTAGCCCACTTTTCCTTATCTTAATGTCCTCTCTGATTTGGCTTTGTTCCAAATGGTGCCCTGTTGTTTATGACTGGCGCCTGATTCCTTATGTTAATTCGTTTTCCTTTGAGAGGGGTAGTCAAGGTAAAACGGTGGCTTCCACCTCTGTTGTAGAAATGGTGATTAGTTAAGGATTGAGAAGTGGGAAGAGCACAGGCCTGAGAGTCAGAGGACCTGGGTTCTATGCCTCAGAACCTGCTGTGTGACCTTAGGCAAGTCACTTCATTCTCTGTGCCTCAGTTCCTTCATCTGCAAAATGGGGATTCAAAACCTGTTGTCCCTCCTACTTTTTTTTAATGGCATTTGTTCAGCACTTACTATGTGTCAGGTACTGTTTTAAGCAAGTGCTGGGGTAGATACGAGCTAATCAGGTTAGACATGATCCATATCCCACGTGGGGCTCAGAGTCTTAATCCCTATTTTACAGATGAGGTAACTGAGTCCCAGAGAAGTGAAGTGACTCACCCCAGGTCACACAGCAGATAAGTGGAAGAACTGGGATTAGAACCCAGGTTCTTCAGACTCTCAGGTCCTTGCTCTACCCACTGGGCCATGCTGTTTCTCTGCTTAGGCTGTGAGCCCCATGTGGGACCTACTTAGCTTGTATCTACCCCAGAGTTTAGTACATAGTATGCATTTAACAAGTATTACTATCATTATTATTGTTATTGTTATCATCATCATTATTATTCCTCTGATAAATGGCTGACTTGCTATCTCACAGCTGTTGGAGCTAGTCTAGTTCAGGATAGTCACACTAATAAATGAATGGTTTGCTTTGTCCTTTGTATTGGTAGCAGCTACTTTAAAATCGACAGTCACAAGGATCCTACAAAAGTCCTCTACACAGATGTCAGATAGACTATTCTTCCACTCCTTCGGGATACTCTTCCAACTCAACAGATTTCAAGCATCATTCACACCCCTAGAGATAGTTGTTCAAGAACTGCTGTATGCGGCTCCATGAGTCGTAGAGAGACACCCCAAGAAGACCTGAAGATAACAATGAACCACTCTGCCAAATTAGCCTCCAGTTACAGAATGAAAATAGAAGTGAAGTCGCAACCGGAACCAAGGAAGCCTTTCATAAAACTAATATTTACATTGGACATAAGAATTCATTCAATCAATCGGTAAGAGTTGGTGAACAAAAGGAAGAGCTGAATTATAACAGGAGAGAATGAACCTGAAGCTGAGAAGAACTACGGCCCAGCAGAAAGAGCATGAGTCTGGGAGTCAGAAGACCTGAGTTCTAATCCCAGCTCTGCCACAGGTCTGCTCTGTGCCTTTGGGCAAGTCAGTTCTCTGTACCTCAGTTACCTCATCTTTAAAATGGGGCTTAATTAAGACTGGGGGATGCATGTAGGACATGGAATGCATCCAAACTTATTATCTTGTATCTACCCCAGTGCTTAGTACAGTGCCTGGCCCAGACTAAACACTTAGTGAATACTCTTTTTAAAAAAAAAGGGAAAGTGTAGAGAATCTCCCTGACACATTTACATTGTTTTCATTAACCTTATGAAACATTAAACACTGCCAAAGGTCAGGACTCTGGAAAATGCTAAGGAAATTTGGCTGCTGAAACTGGGGTATTAGGTCTTCTCCTTGGCTTTTTCTCCATTGACAGAGGAAAGCAAGGCCTCATGGGAGCCAGTCAGTCTGTAAATCATATATATTGAGCATTTACTGTGTGCAGAGCACTGTACTAAGCACTTGGGAGAGCAAACTATAACAACAGAACAGACACTTTCCCTGTCCACAACAAGCTTATAATCAAGGAGGGGAGAAGGACATTAATACAAATAAATGAATGGCAGATATGTACGTAAGTGCTGTGGGGCTGGGAGGGGAGGGGATGAATAAAGGGAGGAAGTCAAGGCGATGCAGAAGGGAGTGGGAAAAGAGGAAAGGAGGGCTTAGTCAGGGAAGGCCTCCTGGAGGAGTTGGGTATTCAATAAGGTTTCATAGGTGGGGAGAGTAATTACCTGTCGGATATGAAGAGGGAGGGCATTCCAGGCCAGAGGTAGGTTGTGTGTGAGAGGTCGGTGGCGAGATAGGTAAGATCCAGTCATATTTTACTAAGCTTGAGGATTGAAGGATTTGGGGTTCCTCCTGCCAGCTGGGAGAAGCCCAGGGAACACCTGGTTTGAAGGGGTGACATAATCTAGCCTCTTTCTCCCCTTCTTTTATCCTCTCTAAATTGCATGTTCCATCCGTACCCTTTGGATCTTTTCCTGCTTTACACTCCAAACACTCCAGTTAGAATATTGCTGGCTTTGAATATTGCCCTTTGCTTAAGGCCCTTCTTCCTTCCTTAAGTCTTTCTCCTTACAAATCTGACATACCAATAATAATAATTATTATTATTATTATTATGGTATTTGTAATGTGCTCAAAGAAGTAGAAGCAGTTTTAGAGAAACAGCATGGTCTAGTGGATAGAGCACAGGTCTTGGAGTCATTAGGACCTGGGTTCTAACCTGATTCTGCCACTTGTCTGCTGTGTGACCTTGGGCAAATCACTTTGCTTCTCTATGCCTCAGTTACCTCATCTGTAAAATGGGGATTAAGACTGTGAGCCCTATGTGGGACAGGGACTGTGATCGACCCAATTACCTTGTATGCACCCCAGCATTTAGAATAGTGCCTGGCACACAGTAAACATTTGAAAGATACCATTAAATTTTTTAAAAAAGCACTTACTATGTGCCAGATACGGTACTAAGCAATTGGAAAGAGTACGGGTCTGAGAATCAGAGAACCTGAGTTCTAATCCTAGCTCTACCACTTGTTGGCTGTGTGACCTTGGGCGAGTCATTTTTCCGGACCTTGGTTGCCTTACCTGTACAATGGGGATGAAGAATGTGAGTTCATGTGGGATTTGGACTGTGTCCAACCTTATTATATTGTATCTACCCCAGTGCTTCCTACAATGTCGGGCACAAAGTAAACACTTAACAAATACCATTAAAAACAAAGAAACAATCAAAGGAAGTTGATTAGAACTGTCTTTCCCTAAACATCGTAACCAGGAGTTGAACTTTCTACACATTTTTATGGTATTTATTAGGTACTTGTGTAATACCTGTTCTAAGTCCTGGAATAGATACCAGATAATCACGTTGGACACAGTCCCTGTCCCACATAGGACTCACATCTAAATTGGAAGGAGGAGGATTTAATCCTCATTTTACAGATGAAGGAATTGGGGAATAGAGAAGTCAAGTGAGTTACCCAAGGTTACACAGCAAACAAGTGGTGGATCCAGAATTAGAACCCAGGTCCTCTGACTCTCAGGCCCGTGCTCTGTCCCATCTCCCAGAATATATACCTCCTTTCAAGAAGTCCATCACTTGCTCATTTTGAGGTCAGTTCAGTTTGCAACACCACTTTTCACAATCACTACACATCCCCGCTTCAGTTCCTTAGTACAAGACAAGAAAGAAGGATCAGTCTGACTTTCAGAGAACTATAGATTCCATTTTCTCAATCGTTTCACACAATTTCATTTCTTACCCCCCTTCTCCAGATGCCTAAGCTACCCCCTCCTTGCCAAAAGTAAAAATTTGAACCCTAACACAAATCCTCCTCTGTGGTTTCAGACTCCTCCATCTCCTCTTTGACCTGAGGGAAGTCTGGTCTCCAAAATGAGATTATTTCTGCACTCAGAGTTTGTAGAATCGCTGTAGCTCTGATGAGGATCATCTAGTTCCTACAGCATTTGGCTGGAGGAACTGTCTCACACCTCACTTCTAATTCACTCTTAATCAGTATCTAGTTTCCTGCTTCCCAGAGGCCGGAATCAATATCTGTTCCCACGATTGTACCTTCTTCCCATACGCTGTGTGCAATCAAATTTAGGGTGGAACCTGGAACCAAAATACACTTTTGAGCTACCAGGTCATTCCTCCCTTAGACAGGCTACAAGCATCAAAAGACTCTGAGACAGTGGTCTCAAAGGTTTCGGGCGGTTACCCATCCACCAACAGAAACTCCTCACCATTGGCTTTAAAGTAGTCAATCACCTTACCTGCTCCCTGACCTGGCTACTCTCCTACAGCAATGCAGCCCTCACACTTGGCTCCTCTAATTGCTAACCCTCTCACTGCGGCTCCATCTCTTCTATCTCACTGCTGACCTCTTGTCCACATCATACCTCTGTCCTGGAACGCCCTCCTTCCTCATATCTGACAGACAATTACTCTCCCTCTCTTCAAAATCTTATTGAAGGCACATCTCTTTCAAGTGGCCTTCCCTGAATAAGCCTTCCTTTCCTCTTCCCCACCCTCCTTCTGTGTCACCTTGACTTGCTCCCTTTATTCATTCCCCCCGAGAATAATAATAATCATAATTCTCAGAAACAGGGTCTTCATTCCTCTGATGAAGGCTTACAGGCATATGCTTTATGATTAGATAATCATTTGTCAAAGACCTTACAAGTCTGCACTGAAATTTTTTTTAGCATCTAATTATTCAATTCCACATCTATACCTTAATCATTTCCATGACAGCTGGGTTGGGGGAATGATAGGAGGGGAAGATTTTATTGCCCCCCCAACACCCCACCACGCAGAAACACCTAATTTAATTCCATGTGACCCTGGGACACAGGTCGGACACAGCCCATGTCCCACATGGGGCTCATAGTCTAGATGGGAGGGAGGAAGAATTAATCCCTTACCCTGTCCCTCGAGGGGCTCATAAATCACTTAACTGTCTTCGAGCCTCGGCTCCCTAATATTTGAAATGGGAATTAAATACTAGTTCTTCCATGGTCATGGGTGGGAGTGGCACTGTGGTACTGTGTTGGCTTTAATGATTTTGTATCTACCTGCAGTGATGGGCACACAGTAAATCCTGACAAATACCACAACTTTCATTATACCTGTTTTCCATCCCTCTGAGCCCCCTTTAGAACAGGGGCTGTGGGTTTCTGACAAAGTTGTGGCCTTAAATGATGAGTTGTCCTCTAGGCTCTAAGCTCGTTGCGGGCTGGGGATGTGTCTGTTCTCCTGTTATATCATACTCTCCCAAGCGATTAGTACAGTGCTCTGTACAAAGTAAGCTCTCAATAAACACGACTGACTGTGGAGCTGTGGGGAACCTATTTGGGAGCTGCCTGAGAGAAGTAGTTGAGCTTCGTGGAATTCTTCTCCTCTAACCTCTTCCTTCTCAAGCAAGGAATTGAAAGATTCCCCATTTGGCTCATCTGAGTCCATCTGGCTCTGAGTTCATTGGACCCTCATTTAGACCCTTATAAAGTGAAGCCATAAAAATCTCTAAACATTAAGGTAATTAGGTACAAGCTTAAAAAATTAAGAAGCATTTAAATAATGCAAATGCCATTTCAAAAGACACCAGCTACACATTAAGTCATTCTAATCTTAATTTTATGAATTTGGGAAGTGCCATTTACTCACGGTAAGATTGGAAGGACGGGGGATGATGGGAGGCAGAGATGAATATTGTTTGAAGGCATAAAGATCAGGCAGAGCAGAATCAAACTGGGAGTGTGCAATTCTAGTAAACCTAATGGAGACTCATAATATATATTTTCACCCCCTGAAATTTCTGTGCTCATCGGCACTTGTCTTCGTATTGTATGATAAGCAGTACGGCCTAGTGGAAAATACACAAGCCTGGAATACAGAGGATCTGGGTTCTAATCCCAGCTCTGCCAGTTGCTTGCTGTGCAACATTCGGCAAGGCAACTTCTCTGTGCCTCAGTATCCTCAACTGTAAAATAGGAATTCAATATCTGTTCTCCCTCTTGCTTAGACTGTGAGCCCCATGTGGGGCCTGATTTTCTTGTATTTACCCCAAGGTGTAATACAGTGCTTGGCATTTAGTAAATACAGCAATCATTATTGATACTTCTTATCACTGTAAATCACTCAAGGGCAAGGAGTTGTGTCTAACTTCCACCTGTGTGGTCTCTTCCAGCAATGAGTACAGTACTCAGCACACAGTAAATACTTAATAGACACCATTACAATTACTACAGATAAGAGTGATATAAACAACGGTATCTCCTCCCCAACCTATACAAGGTTGATTTTTGTTACACTATCACAACATTGCCTGTTACCTTTTTCGCTTCTCCCTCATGGTGTCTAGATTTTTCCAAAATCAAAGCAAAGGTACCTCATAAATCTGTAAATCCAATTATTCAAGGCTGCTCTCAATTCTCTATTAATATAAAACATTCTTTGAGTCTTTCAAGTATTTCTCAATCTTTTTCCTGTTCCTCAATTTAACTCACCTAAGAGGAGCTGTTCAGGTAACTCGCTGTCATCCGTTCTCTGCAAATCCCACCAGGAAAGGGATAGGTCCTGTTGCATTCCAGGACCTCAGGGTTTGCGATCTTATCTTGTCATCTGTGGTGTTGATGCAACTGTTCCAGGAATTGAAAAGAATATATCAGACAGAATAGAATATATATCAGACAGAAGAGAAGCAATGTTGCCTACTGGAAAGAACACAGGCTTGGGAGTCAGAATACCTGGGTTCTAATCCTGTTTCTGCCACTTGCCTGCTCTGTGACCTTGGATAAGTCACTTCATTTTTCTGTGTCTCAGTTTCCTCATCTGTAAAATGGGGTTTAAATCCTACTCCCTCCTTACACTGTGAATCCCATGTGGACAGGGACTCTGTCCAACTAGATTATATTGTTTCTGCCCCAGTGCTCAGTACACTGCTTGGCACATAGTAGGTGCTTAGCGAGTACCATTATTATTAATTATAAGAAAGATTGTCCTATTCATACAATATTGGCACCATGTTAAATTGACCCAAAGACAGCATGGCAGGGTGGATAGTGCACAGGCCTGAGAATAAGGACCTGGGTTCTAATCCCAGCTCCACCACTTGTCTGCAGTGTGGCCTTGGGCAAGTCACTTCCCTTCTCTCTGCCTCAGTTACGTTATCTGTAATAAGGGGATTAATACAGTGAGCCCCATGTGGGCCAGAAACTTTGTCCAACCTGATAATCTTGTATCTACACCAGTGCTTAGTATAGTGCCTGGTATGTAGTACACATTTAACAAATACCATAAAAAGACTATCCAGCCTTTTGCTTCTTTTTCTTTTTTGTACATCCTTGTCGATTCTTCCAGCTTTGGATAATGTGCTATCCTGGTTAGCCTTCCAGAAATGAAGCACAGGGTGAAAGCAGAGTACAAACATGTTTGTTTGTGTGTGTGTGTGTGTGTGTGTGTGTGTGTGTGTGTGTGTGTGTACATATTGTACATGTGTTTATCCTAGAAAAGGACCCGATGTAAACTTCCCCCAAAATTCCAGGCCTGATCATCTCCTTCTGCATCCTTCCTGATGGGCCACATTTGCTTCAAGAACTATCAACACTGGAATCAAATGACAAGTGAGTTGGCTTTTTCGGTTTAGGGAATTTCCGGCTACATTAGCACCATCTTTCCAGAAATCCAGCACAATCCAATTTCAATTCCTTTCTGACTGACAAAATTAATTGATTTGGGGCCATTTCCTGTCTGGTCCAAGCCAGGACACACTTGAGAGAGTTCGGTCTCCATCAGCTCCCTCCTCCGAGAAGGATTCATAAATCTGTGGGTCAGAAAATCTTGGGGAAGGGTTTTGTGTGTTTCAGCTGCTTTTGAGACTAATTTAGGGGCAAATATTGTGAATACTTTCCACTAATTAAGCATCCCCAGCAGGAGAGGTGACATGCACAATCCTGAGAAGAATTTCTATTCTGTCTGCTAGGTATTTGGACTCTGATCCTAAGAGAGTACTGCCTGTTTGCTTTCTCTACTCCATTACTCTGTGAAGTAGAGAATGGGATGGAATGGTGAAGTCGGAGGGCAGGCCAGCAGAAATATGATATGGATTTTTGATCTTGGTGTGGGGACAACTGCTTTCCATCTCGTTGAAAGGATTGACACCTCATATTCCTCTATATATTTACAGACAGAATGTCTGGTCTAACACAGCAATCTCAGCTACGGAGTCTGGAAGATACAGGAATCCTCTGTGACATCTTTTCAATCCCTGGAAGCAGTGTGGTCCAGTGGAAAGAGCTCGGGTTTGGGAGCCAGAGGACTTGAGTTCTAATCGCAGCTCTACCGATTGCTTGCTGAGTGACCTTGGGCAAGTCACTTAACTTTTCTGTGCTTCAGATTCCTCACGTGTAAAATGGGGATTCAATACTTCTTCTCTCTCCTACTGAGATTGGAAGCACCATGCCGGATAGGGATTGTGTCCAACCTGATTAACTTGTATCTACCCCAGTACTTAAAACAGTTCTTGACAGGTAGTAAATGTCTAACAAATATTATTATAATAATGATAATGATAATAACAATAATAATAATAATTTGACTAGCTTCTTTGGAAGACCACTTTGGGAGAGAGGAAGTTTAAGTGCAGATGGTTCAACTTTGAGACTTGCTAAAATTGTGAATACAGAGTAACTGAGGTCACAAAAGGTGAAGCCAGAATGAAGGTGCTTGATTTCAACAGAGAATCGATTGTGTTCTGTCAGCAACATTGCGAACTTTTGTATCCAGCAACTGTACAATCAACACTGAAGACTTGCAGAGAGACAGATCACACTATAAAAGCCTGAAAGGATGTGTGGGTAGACTTATTAAATAACCATGTTGTCTAGAATGTGGGTGGGGTAGATTTTCTAACTGAAGGCTTCACATGAGTCCAGTGACAGGAAATTCCACCATCTTCCTCCTTTACCTGCCCTCTACTCCTGCAGAAGGGCAGGGCTTCTACTTGGTGATCATTCATGATGATCAGGTGGGGACTGAGATCTTAAGGAAATTTTGTTGCCTGGGTCTGGGTTCAGAACTCTGGCAGGTCATAGTTTGTCTAAGTCTTTTGTGTTAAATGGAGAGATCCACATGCCATTGTGGTTCCAAGGAAATTTTGATGGAATTTCTCATTGGAATGCTATTGGCCATTTTTTTAAAAAGAGGAATGAAGATTGGCCTAAAAGAGACCACACGGAAGAGAGATGAGAAATTTGATTTGTGAACAATCCGCTATCCGCAGTAAAAGTACTTTCCAACTATTGTAATGAGGGTGGTATTTATTAAGCATTTACTAGGCACCAAGCACTCTGCCATGGGGTAGAAAGAAGAGAACCAGATGGGACACAGTTCCAGTCCAAGGGAGAAGAGGGACAGGCATTTTTCTCCCATTTTACGGGTGAAGAGTCTGAGGCGGAGAGAAGCTAAATGTGCCCAAGGTCACAAAGCAGGTAAGTGGCAGAGCCGGGATTGGAACCCAGATCTTCTGACTCCCAGCCCCATTCTCTTTCCATTAGGACATACTGTCTTGCATATAGTAGTCCTTCATGTTCTGAGACAACACTATAGAAGTTGAGAGCTTTTCTATGTACTAAGCAAGCACTTGGTACTGTGCTTTGCATGCAGTAAGTGCTCAATAAATAAGGGTATTTCATTTCCACTTAACCGGTCGGTGGTCAAACAGCAGGCTCAAGGAAGAGCTAGGACTAGAATCTCAAGGGCACAAAGACTTTTCAGGAAACTTCTAGTCTCTTCCACCTCCCAAATATCCCTCTTCATTTAAAGCTATTTCTCAAGCCTCTGTTCCTTTCCCTTTGCTTGCTTTGTGGGGAGAGGAGAAGGGAAATTTTTTGCTTTTTGAAGCTCGGAGAAGTCTCCTTCAGGCTGCTTCTTTCTTTTCATCAGAGCTCGGCAAAGCTGGAGATCTGCGTGATTCATCTTGGTCTCTCTCTCTCTCTCTCTCTCTCTCTCAGTCCCTGTCTCTCGCAGACTCTCAGCCCCAGGGAGCTGTGTTAGTAAGTGAAGGCCAAATGATGACTGTAAGGGATAAAATATTTAACTCCCCTGTCCACAAGTTATGAAAGCCAGGCTCACAAGTGCACTTTCATGTGGTCTGGAAATCATTCATTAAAATGAGAAACAGTGTGGACTAGTGGAGTGAGCAGGGGCCTGGGACCTTGGGCAAGTCACTTCACTTCACTGTGCCTCAGTTACCTCATCTGTAAAATGGGGATTCCCATGTGGGAAATGGAGTGTATCCAACCTGATTATCCTGCATCTACGCTAGCATTGAGTGCAGTGCTTGCCACATAGTAAGTTCTTAACAAAGACCAGTGAAAAAAGGCTCAAAGAGAAAGTATTCCAACTCTTACTTGATATGACAGGGACCAACACGACCAGACGTCTCACGGTTGTGGCTTCTGGGGCTGAAGAGGAGATGAGGTTCATCTCTTTGCCCTGATTCCTCAGGATTGAAATCACACATGCCACCTGTTCCTCTTGCCTGAAAATGGGAGAACCAAGCCTGCCTTCCCACCTGTTTCTATGTTGTGTTACAAAGCTTTTATGGTTCGTTTTGTTTTATGGTACTGGTTAAGCACTTACTATATGCTAAGTAACGTTTTAAGCGCTGGGGTAGATATAAATTAACCAGATTAGACACAGTGCCTGTCCCACATAGGGCTCACGGGCTTAATCCCCATTTTGCAGATGAGGTAATTGAGGTCTGGAGAAGGTAAGTGACTTGACTAAGGTCACACAACAATCAAGTGGCAGAGTCGGGATTAGGACCCAGGTCCATCTGTCTCCCAGGACCAGGCTGTATCCATTAGGCCATGCAGCTTCTCTGTTGTGGCCTTTCTGTACTGAAGTGTCAGGTGGAAGGGACCCTGAGGGCTACCTCTCCAAATTCTGTTTCATGTTTAAATTTTCAATTTGCTCATATTATTTGTAATTGATTTCTTTTTTTAGATATTAGTCATCCGTCACCAAAACCTACCGGTCTCTCCTCCGCAACATCACCAAGATCCGCCCTTTCCTCTCCATACAAACCGCTACCCTGCTCGTTCAAGCTCTCATCCTATCCTGACTGGATTACTGCATCAGCCTCCTCTCTGATCTCCCATCCTCCTGTCTCTCCCCACTTCAATCTATACTTCACGCTGCTGCCCGGATCATCTTTGTGCAGAAACGTTCTGGGCATGTTACTCCCCTCCTCAAAAACCTACAGTGGCTACCAATCAACCTATGCATCAGGCAAATACTCCTCACTTTCGGCTTCAAGGCTGTCCATCACCTTGCCCCCTCCTACCTCACCTCCCTTCTTTCCTTCTACAGCCCAGCCCACACCCTCCGCTCCTATGCCACTAACCTCCTCACTGGGCCTCGTTTTCACCTGTCTCGCCGTCGATCCCCGGCCCACGTCCTCCCCCTGGCCTGGAATGCCCTCCCTCTGCACATCCGCCAAGCTAGCTCTCTTCCTCCCTTCAAAGCCCTACTGAGAGCTCACCTCCTCCAGGAGGCCTTCCCAGACTAAGCCCCCTCCTTCCTCCCCCCTTCCCCCTTCCCATCTCCCCCGCCTTACCTCCTTCCCCTCCCCACAGCACCTGCATATATGTATATAAGTTTGTACATATTTATTACTCTATTTATTTTACTAGTACATATTTATTCTATTTATTTTATTTTGTTAATATGTTTTGTTGTCTATCTCCCCCTTCTAGACTATGACCTCACTGTTGGGTAGGGACCATCTCTATATGTTGCCAACTTGTACTTCCCAAGCGCTTAGTACAGTGCTCTGCACACAGTAAGCACTCAATAAATATGATTGAATGAATGAATGCCACATGAGACTGGGAAGGCCTTAGTGGAACAGGAATCATGCCTTATTAAAATGCTAGCCACAAAGCAAATCCTCAGTAAACACAAATATCATTCATTAGCATCACCTTGCTCTAGGTTCCCTTCGAGAATCACCTCGACAGCTCAGAAAATACAATTTCCATTAGTTCCCTTGGGAGACCATTTGACTATCCATTCTTCACTCAGAATTGTCCTGAAATTTTGCCCAAATTTCTCTTTCTCTTTCCTCTTCTTTCCCTTGTAGCAAGTTAGACCACGTAAAATCATTTGTCTCTTTTCCTTCTTGGAGAAGTAGCATGGCATAGTGGATAAGAGCCCAGAACTGGGAGTCAGTGGGTCATGGGTTCTAATTCCAGCTCCGCTACTTGTCTGCTGTGTGACCTTGGGCAAGTCACGTCTCTGGGCCTCAGTGACCTCACTTGTAAAATGGGGATGGAGACTGTGAGCCCCCACATGGGACAGGGACTGTGTCCAACATGATTTGCTTGTATCCACCCCAGTGCCTAATACAGTGTCTGGCACATAGTAATTGCTTAACACATAAAACATTATTATTATAATAATTATTTTTTAAAGTTTGAAGGTACAATCAGCTGTCTATAAATTTATCTCTGGGCTAACTGATTCTCTCATCATAAGCCTATTTCTTAGGTACTAATCAACTTCCTTCCTCTTAGTCCATTTTCTCTTTTTTCTTTTTCTTTCTCTCTCTCTCTCCCTCCCTCCCTCCCTCTCCCTTCATCCCTCCTTCCCTCCAGACCCTGTTTGGCTGAATGAGCAGATGAGCCAATTTAAATTATTTTAAGAAGAAAATTTTTGCCAGATGACATATGAGATATTCTTCCTGAGTTTGAATAGTCACCATCTGCCCGATTCCTTTAATTTGGTTCCCTTAATGGATTGAGAATCCAGAAGGACCATATCTTGGGAGAGGTGTGTCTTGTCCTTTAGAGCTCCAGCCTAAATATCACTCCTTCCTCGTATTCACAGGGTTCACATCAATCTCATTATTTTCCCAAGTATGAACATCCAATTTTCCATCCACTAACTCACTACGCCTCATGAGGAGAAGTGGCACTGCCTAGTGGAAAGAACACAGGCCTAGGAGTAAGAAGACTTGTGTTCTAATCCCAATTCAGCCACATTCCTGCTGTGTTACTTTGGGTAAGTCACCTAGCTTCTCTGTGCCTCAGTTCCCTCATCTGCAAAATAAGGAATCGTTACCTGTTGTCCTATTCAGATGTGAACCTCACGTGGAACTTGATAATTTTGTATCTACCCCAGTGCTTAATAACAGTGCTCGGCACATAGTAAGTGTTTAATAATCACCGTGATTATTATTATCGTTATTATATTAGAAATTACAGTTTTCAACTGTTTTCAAATGTTTTCATATACCCTCCTTTCCTGTTCCTGGTTAAGATGAAATAGTGTGGGCAGCCTGATCTGAGGATATTAAAAAACTGCTAGTTCCTGATAGTCTCACTAGCATGGAAATTTCAGTGAGCAAGATTTCAACACAGGTTGCAGGTCTGAGGCTCTGCTTCATTGTGTCCTTGAAATATTCTCAGGCTTCAGTGCTGTCTATTAGCCAGTATCAGCTTACCATTACTGAACAGCTCCTTCGGAATCCTGCTAGTCAATCAATCAATCAATGGTAGTTATTGAGTGCTTAATGAGTGCAGAGCACTGTAATAATAATAATAATGATGGCATTTAGTAAGCACTTACTATGTGCAAAGCACTGATCTAAGCGCTGGGAAGGTAACAAGGTGATCAGGTTGTCCCATGGGGGGCTCACAGTCTTAATCCCCATTTTACAGATGAGGGAACTGAGGCATAGAGAAGTTAAGTGACTTGCCCACAGTCACACAGCGGATAATTGGCAGAGCAGGGATTTGAACCCATGACCTCCGACTCCAAAGCCCGTGCTCTTTCCACTGAGCCATGCTACTGTACTAAGCACTGTTCAATACAGAAGAGTAGGAGTACAGGATCCCTGCCCACAAGGACCTTACAGACGACATATTAGTAATGTCTGTCTCCCCTTCTTGACTGCAAGCTCGTTTGGGGCAGGGAATGTGTTTGTTTATTGTTGTAGTGTACTCTCCCAAGCACTTAGTACAGTACTCTGCACACAGAAGGTGCTCAATAAATATGACTGAATTAACGGATGAAAGAACTAGAGGTGATGATATTGTCTGTTTTCCCGTGTTCCACCCAGAACAGCTTTGTGCATAGCTTCAATTCATGCAATCGTATTTATTGAGTGCTTACTGTGTGCAGAGCACTGTACTAAGTGCATGGGAAGTACAAGTTCAATGTCAGGAGACTGACTTTGCTACAGTAATGATAATGGTATTTATTAACCATTGTTAATAAATATGTTGCCAACTTGTACTTCCCAAGTGCTTAGTACAGTGCTCTGCACACAGTAAGCGCTCAATAAATATTATTGATGGTGATGATTAACATTATATATGTTAATTATATGTTAACATTATATATTTATTAACATTATATATGTTGCCAACTTGTACTTCCCAAGCGCTTAGTACAGTGCTCTGCACACAGTAAGCACTCAATAAATACGATTGAATGAAATGAATTAACCACTTACTATGTGCCAAACACTGTACTTAGAGCTGGGGAAGACGCAAGATAATCAGGTTGGACATGGACTGTGAGCCCCAGTGAGACAGGGACTAAGTAGGTGGGAGGGTGATTTAATCCTTATTTTACAGGTGAGGAAATTGAGGCACAGAGAAGTGAAATGACTTGCCCAAAGTCACACAGCAGGCAGGGGACACTGAAAGATGTGTCCCCACCCCTCAAGGACCTCCAGTGGTTGCCCATCCACCTCTGCATCAAATAGAAAGTCCTTACCATCAGCTTTAAGGCACTCCATCAGCTCTCCTGCTCCTATCTCACCTTCTGATTCCCATTTACAATCCGGGCTGCACACTTCAATCCTCTATCGCCAACTTACTTTCTGTATTTTGCTCTCATTTTTCTTCCTCACCGATCCCTGGCCTATCATCGCCTTCCTCTGAACTGGAACTCCCTTCCTCTTCATATATGACAGACCACTACACTTCGCACATGGCTCAGTGGAAAGAGCACGGGCTTTGGAGTCGGAGTTCATGGGTTCAAATCCCCACTCTGCCAATTGTCAGCTGGGTGACTTTGGGCAAGTCACTTCACTTCTCTGTGCCTCAGTTACCTCACCTGTAAAATGGGGATTAAAACTGTGAGCCCCCCGTGGGACAACCTGATCACCTTGTAACCTCCTCAGTGCTTGGGTAGGGACTGTCTCTATGAGTTGCCGACTTGTACTTCCCAAGCGCTTAGTACAGTGCTCTGCACACAGTAAGCGCTCAATAAATACGACTGATTGATTGATTAGAACAGTGCTTTGCACATAGTAAGTGCTTAATAAATGCCATTATTATTATTATTATTTAAATCCCTATTAGAATCACAACTTTAGCAGGAAGCCTTCTCCACATTTGCCCTACTCCCTTTCCCTTCTGTGTCACCTATTTGAATCTGTACTATTAATTAATTCATTCAATCATATGGACTGAGCACTTACCATGTGCAAAGCCCTGTACTAAATGCTTGGGAGAGTACAATATAACAACAAACAGACACATTCCTGTCCACCATGAGCTCACTGTCTAGAGGGGGAGACAGACAATAATATAAATAAATAAATAACAGATATATACATATATATATATGTATATATATGTAGCAAGATGAGGTAGGAGGGGGCAAGATGCTTTGCTGGGGACAGTCTAGTGGACAGTATTCTTGCCAAATTCTGGAGAGTCGTTTCCGACCTATGGCGATTCCATGGACATATCTGCTCCAGAATGTCCCATCCTCATCTGTACGTGTTCTGGTTTGTAGTCCATAGAGTTTTCTGCACACGGCAGCGTGGCTCAGTGGAAAGAGCCCGGGCTTTGGAATCAGAGGTCATGGGTTCGAATCCTGGCTCCGCCACATGTCTGCTGTGTGACCTTGGGCAAGTCACAACTTCTCTGAGCCTCAGTTACCTCATCTGTAAAATGGGGATTAAGACTGTGAACTCCACATGGGACAACCTGATCACTTTGTATCCCCCCCAGCGCTTAGAACAGTGCTTTGCACATAGTAAGCGCTTAACAAATGCCAACATTATTAATAAATACTACTGATTAACTGGTTGATTGGTTGATCAGTAGAACATGAGCTTGAGTGGTTTTATTTCAGGGTGATGATTTTCTCCGAGTCATCCAACTCTCCTACCCAAATTCCTAATTCCAAGTATTAATAATAATAATAGTAATATGTGGTATTTGTTAAGGATATTATATGTGCCAAGCACTGTATTCAGTGCTGGAGTAGATACAAGATAATCAGGTTGGACACAGACCATATCCCGTAGGGTTTCACAGTCTAAGTAGGAGATTGACTGATTTCTGGTATTCGTTAAGTGCTTACTGTTTTTCAGGCACTGTATTAAGCACTGGGGTGGATACAAGCAATTCGAGTTGGACACAGTCCCTGTCCCACATGGGGCTTACGGTCTTAATCCCCATTTTACAGATGAGGAAACTGAGGCTCAGAGAAGTAAAATCGACCTGCCTGAGGTCACACGGCAGACAAGCGGCAGAGCCGGGACTAGAACCCACAACCTTCTACTCCCAGACCCGTGCTCTATCTGCTACATCAACAGGCATTTAACCTCCATTTTACAGATGAGGGAACTGAGGCCCAGAAAAGTTAAGTGACATGCCCAAGGTGACACAGCAGACAAGTGGCAGAGTGGGGATTAGAACTCAGATCCCCTGTCTCCCAGGCCCGTGCTCTTTCCAATAGACCAACCTGCTTCTCCTTCAGAGATGCAACCTGATATTGAATAAATTCAGTGGCTATTTCTGCTCTGCTTTCCTGCACTGTGACCTGCATTGAGAGTAGTGGTGAAACGCCTAAGCAGACCTGGCTTCTACAGCTCTGGTTTGTTTTGAGTCTGGTTATGTTATTCTGATTACATTATTGCCTACAGGAAGGGGACAGCAATATTATTTTTCCAGAAAGTCCAGAATGAATGCTAATTATCTGTGGGAAAGCAACCATAAACCAGGACCTGCAGAATCATGGGATACCTGTATCTTGATTTTCCTTTCTACCTCCTTTTCCATCCTGGCAATCTGCTCAGATAGCAGAATTCGGTGATGGCATTTAGTTTAACCTTATCAAGGTCACATCTCCTCCAGGAGGCCTTCCTGGATTAAGCCCTCTTTTCCAGCTCCTTCTCCTTTCTACGTTGTGAGTTTTGGGTTCTCGATATTCACCCCATCCACAACTACTCAGCACTTATATATGTAATCTATAAATTCTATGTTATAAATTATACATTTATATTCATTCATTCAATTGTATTTATTGAGCATTTACTGTGTGCAGAGCACTGTACTAAGCGCTTGGGAAGTACAAGTTGGAAACATATAGAAACAGTCCCTATCCAACAACGAGTTCACAGTCTAGAAGAAAATTTTATCTCAGCACTCCTAGGTGATTTATTCTAAACCCTCCAGTGTATTTACAATTTTTTTAAACTCTCATACCAGAGAGAACCCAGGCCTCCAGCCTTCCAAGGCTGATACCTTTCCTCTAGGCCACCGCAGGCCTCACTATCCCTGTCTCTAAACTGTAAGCTCATTGTGGGCAGGTAACGTGTCTACCGACAGTGTTATATTGTATATCAGAGCTTAGTGCAGTGCTCTGAGCACAGGAAGCTCTCAATAAATATCATCAGTGATTTAATCCTGTTGCGATGGAGATCCTTGGTTCCATATAGGATTTGCCAGTTTCAAATTCAGCCATCAGCCATGACCGATAATCCATCTAAAGCAGATGAAGAATTCTATAAGGAAGCAGAAAGATTGATAAAAAAAAAAAAGGACGGTATCTAAGGCATCACATCAGTGAAAATAACAATATGCCTTTTCTCTGTCTGGAAAGATGTGGTCTTTCATCCCGTTTTAAAATGTTGAAATCTTGAAAGATTGCCATTTTTTTGTCCTTCAAATTCAGAAATAGCTAGAAAAGCATAACCTGCAGCTGTCGGGGACATCATTAGTGGAGGAAGAGTCCCCCTTCGACATAGACACTTGGTTGACTTGAACACAGATAAGGAGTGGAAAATGCATCACCTGCCATCTGCAGAAAACTCTCCTGGGGTTATTTAGGAGGTCCTCAGTGTTTTATCCCGGAGACGGAGGAGAAATCAGACCAAAACCTTGCTGTTGTGTGGTTGTGCCATCCAACAAGAAATATGACAACCACAGCCTCAGGCCGTCCTCCAATTGTGAGCATTCGGTCCTCACTCGGGGACATCGGGGAAGCATGGTCTGGTGGATACAGAGTCTGGGCCTGAGAGTCAGAAGGTCGTGGGTTCTAACCCTGGCTCTGCCACTTGTTTGCTGTGTGATGCTGGGAAAATCGCTTCACTTCTCTGTGCTTCAATTACCTTATCTGTAAAATGAGGATGGAGACTGTGAGCCCCATGCTGGACAGGGATTGTGTCCAACCCAATTTGCTTGTATCCACCCCAGTGCTTAGTACAGTGCCTGGCACACAGTAAGCGCTTAACAAATACCACAATTATCATTATTATTATTATTATCCATGACAGGGATGTGATTTAAATGAGGCATTTGTCTGGATGTCCTATCAAATTTACCCATTCTAAGAAGAAGGGATTGAACGTGGCAGATCACCACCTGACAGTCATAGGACACAACCTGATGTTAGCCTGGTCCTCACACTCTCCACAGGTAGACAATCATAATTATTATTATGGCATTTTTTAAGCCCTTACTATGTGTCAAGCACTAAACTAAGTGCTCAGGAGAAGCAAATCGGGTTGGACACAGTCCTGGTACCATATGGGGTGCACAGTCTCAATCCCCATTTTACAGATGAGGGAACTGAGGGCCACAAAGATGAAGTGACTTGTCCAAGATCACACAGCAGGCAAGTAGCGGAGGAGGAATTAGAATCCAGATCCTCTGACTCCCAGGTTCAAGCTCTTTCCACTATGCCACGCTGCTTTTCCAACTGGTTGGTTCATTGTGCAATAATTGTCCTGATTGGCTCCCAATTACATTTCTTTCACCTTTCAGGGTATTTCCAGGTTTAACTTCAGTTGGGCCTGAGTCCTGTGAGGACTGTTAGCAAAGTGGCTTCCTCAGACTCACCCTCCACAAACTCTTCCTCAAGAGAAATCAAATCAAAGAGATAGTCCCAAACCCCAGCAGAATCACTCCATGACGATTGACCCGTGGCAACAGAAGTGAAAATCAAAGTCATCTCTCACCTTTCCATCTCTCACCTGCTCCCTTGGACACAATCATTCGTTCATTCAGTCAGTCACATTTAATGAGTGCTTACTTTGTGCAGAACACTGTACTAAGCACTTGGGAGAGTGCAACATAAAAATAAACAGACACATTCCCTACCCACAACGAGTTTATCATCACCATTTTTGATGGTATTTATGGAGCATTTTCTGTGTGCAGAGCACTGAACTAAGCGCTTGGGAGCATACAATGCAACAGAAATGGCAAACATGCCCTACCCATAATGAACTAACTTTCAAAATCCCGGTTCCGCCAACTGTCAGCTCTGTGACTTTGGGCAAGTCACTTAACTTTTCTGGGCCTCAGTTACCTCATCCGTAAAATGGGGATTAAAACTGTGAGCCCTCCGTGGGGCAACCTGATCTCCTTGTAACCTCCCCAGTGCATAGAACAGTGCTTTGCACATAGTAAATGCTTAATAAATGCCATTATTATTATTATTATTAAAAGAGGGAGGCAGACACTAAAATAAATACCAGGAGGCTGATATGTGGCAGCCAGGGGTTGTCTTCTGCACCAGAAAATGATCTTTATGGACTTAATTGCATTCTCCTCCATCATGCCTAGAAACAGAACATACAGGCCAAGTGCATGATAGACATTTCTCCTGGCTAATCCACATTGACCTGACCCTCCTGCCTCTGAAAAAAAGGCTACAAGGCCATTAACATTCATTTAATTCATTCAATCATATTTATTGAGCACTTACAGTGTGCAGAGCACTGTACTAAGTGCTTGAGAGAGTACAATAGAACAATAAACACTTATTCCCCGCCCAAAACGAGTCTACAGTCTAGCAGGCACTGAATTCCATGAGACTGAACAGCAAAAGCATCTGGCTCCAGTTGGGTGGTAAACAGATGGTGATCACATTGGATATCATTCACAGGAGCCAAGTCACAGAGGTTCTGAGAAGGTCAGTCAGTTATATTTATTGAGCGTTCACTGTGTGCAAGGTGCTACACGAAGAGCTGTATAACAGACATATCCCCTGTCTACAGTGAGTTTACAGTCTAGAGTGGGAGACAGACATTAATAGAAATAAAATCACAGCTACATATGTGATGTGGGGCTGGCAAGAGGGATGAATAAAGGGATCAAGTGAGAGCGACACAGAAGCAAGTGGGAGAAGAGGAAAGGAAGGCTTAGTCTGGGAAGACCTCTTGGAGGAGATGTGCCTTTATAAAGCGTTGAAGGATGGGGAGAACAATTGTCCAGCGGATATGAGGAGGGAGAGCATTCCAGGTCAGAGGCAAGACGTGGGCGAGAGTTCGGAGGTGAGACAGATGAGACGGAGGTACAGCGAAAATTGGCATTACAGGAGCAAAGTATTTCATTCATTCATTCATTCATTCATTCAATTGCATTTATTGAGCACTTACAGTGTGCAGAGCACTGTACTAAGCGCTTGGGAAGTACAAGTTGGCAACATATAGAGACGGTCCCTACCCAAGAGCAGGCTCACAGTCTAGAAGGGGGAGAAAGGGGAATATGTGGGTTTGGTTGTAGTAGGAGAATAGGGAGGGAGAGGGAGAGTAGGGAGAGTAGGGAGGTGAGGTAGGAGGTGGCAAGGGGATTGGAAGATGACTTGGATGGTTGCCATTCCTTTGCCTGGCGCTATGACCTCATCAGATCTGTTGCCCTCTTGGCTTTGTTCAGTGCCCTTCCCTCCAGCCTCAGCCACTAGAACCTGTCCCCTCTTGGGTCCTGGACCACCATCTCCTGCTTCCTCTTTCCCAGGACACTCTAACTTTCTGCATAGTCCTGAGTCCTGACTCTTTCCTGCACTGTCCACTCTGAATCCCAGTGGGTTATCCCTACCACTTCCCTGCCACCATGTCATTTATAATAATCAATAATAACTATAATGATAATGATTTAGGTTAATCAATCAATCAGTGGTATTTATTAAGCACTTATTATGTGCAGAACATGGTACTAAGCACTTGGGGGAGCATAATATGACAGAAATAGTAGAAACGATCCCTGCCCATATTGAGTTTCCAGTCTAGAGGGGGAGATAGATATCAGTATAAATAAGTAATTTATAATATATAATAAAGCATTTAGTCTGTGACAAGCACTGCACTAAGCGCTAGGGCTTACTAAGAAAATAGTCCCCATCCCACATATCAATATAAATAAGTAATTTATAATGTATAATTAAGCATGTAGTCTGATGATGATGATGGCATTTGTTAAGTGCTTACTATGTGCAAAGCACCATTCTAAGTGCTGGGGGAGGTTACAAGGTGATCAAGTTGTCCCACAGGGGGCTCACAGTTTTAATCCCCATTTCACAGATGAGGTAACTGAGGCACAGAGAAGTGAAGTGACTTCCCCAAAGTCACACAGCTGACAGTTGGCAGAGCCGGGATTTGAACCTATGATCTCTGACTCCAAAGCCCGTGCTCTTTCCACTGAGCCACGCTGCTTCTCTTGTGACAAGCACTGCACTAAGCGCTTGGGCTTACTAAGAAAACAGTCCCCATCCCACATGTCAATATAAATAAATAATTTATAATGTATAATTAAGCATTTAGTCTGTGACAAGCACTGCGCTAAGCGCTAGAGCTTACTAAGAAAAAAGTCCCCATCCCACATGGGGCTCACAGTCTAAGGAGGACTAAGAACAGGTACTAATTCCCATTTTATGGCTGAGGAAACTGAGGTACAGAGAAGTTAAATCTCTTACCCAAAGTCACACAGCAGGTAAGTGCCAAGCCTGGATTAGAACACAAGTTCTCTGACTCTCAAGCCCATGCTTTTTCCATTAAGCCAACCTGTTTCTCACTGATTCACATCTCTCTGCAATTTAGCATGGTGGGGAAACAACTGCCCACCCCCAGCCCCCAAACCTCCCAGTTTTTCCAAGCTGGAGGATCCAGGGGTGGGCTGATCCAAGAGCTTTTCTCAGAGCCGAGACCTCAGGACAGCACAAAATAATTGAACTGACAGCATCACAAAGTATTACCAGGGAACCAGGGTGGTTGCCTAGTGGTTAGAGCACGGGCCCGGGAGTCTGAACGGCATGGGTTCTAATCCTAGCTCCATCACTTGTCTGCTGTGTGACCTTGGGAAAGTCACTTCTCTACTCTGTGCCTGTTACCTTATCTGTAAAATGGAGATTGAGACTGTGAGCCCCATGTGGGACAGGGACTGTGTCCAACCCAATATGCTTGTATTCACCCCAGAACATAGTAGAATGCCTGGCACATAGTAAGCACTTAACAAGTACCATAATAATAATAACAATAATGTATAATAATAATAATGCAAAATAATAATAATAACAATATAAGTGAGGGCGAAAACCAGTCCAACCCACTTCATCAAACACTGAACCAGGGGAGAGCCCTGCATGTCTTCAGTGCTAAATATAACCTGCTAAACCAGAAATTAACTTCACATACATCGAGTCCTTCCTATATAGAATTAAGAAGCAATCAACCAAAATCGATCTATCTTATTTATTGGGTAGCAAGTGCAGAGCAATGTACTGAGTACTTGGGAGATGACAAGAATGAAGGACAGGAGTTCTCTGTTCTTGAGAAAGTTAATGGGGGAGACAGATGGATAAATTATTTATAAATAGTGGGGTCAGGGAGAAGGACAGGGGTGTAACAGGATTATGTCAGATTTAAATAGCTGAATAATTTAATTTGCATAAATACATAAATGCTGAGGAAGGACATAAATGCATAAGTGCTAAGAGTGGCTTTTGGGTTGATGTGATTTGGGATGTTGGGAGTTAATCAGGTTAGGTTTTCTGAGGCAGGTGGAAATTTTAGGAGGGGCTGTTGTTGGGGTTGGAAATACTGTTGGAATTGGAGACTTGGTGAGGTGGCAGGAAAGGAGATCTGAGGTGAGGGAAAGATGGGAGGGAAATAGCATTGCCTAGTGGACAGAGCTATTGGCCAGGTAATCAGAAGGACCCGAGTTCTAATCCTAGCTCTGTCACTTGTCTGCTGTGTGACCTTGGGCTGGTCACTTAACTTTTCAGTGCCTCTTTCCCCATTAGTAAAATAGGATTAGATGCCTATTCTCCCTCCCTATTAGATTTCAAGCTCTTGTGAGATGGAGACTCTGTCCAATTAGAGCATCAATCAATCAATCAAATTCACTGAGTACTTACTGCATGCAGAGCACTGGATTAGGCACTTGGGAGAGTACAGCATAACAGAGTTGGCAGACACATTCCCTGCCCACAGCAAGCTCACAGTCTAGAGGCAGAGACAGACATTAATAGAAATAAATGAAATACGGATATGTACAGTAGTGCTGAGGGGTTGAGGGAGGGGTGAATACAGTGTGCAAATCCAAGTGCAAGGGTGACACAAAAGGGAGTGGGAGAAGAGGAAATGGGAGTTGGGGAAGGCCTTGGAGGAGATGTGCTTTTAATAAGGCTTTGAAGTTGGGGAGAGTGATGGCCTGTCAGAAACAAAGAGGGAGGGAATTCCAGACCAGAGGCATGTGGGGGCGAGACATTGGCCAGACATCTTTGTATCTACCCCAGTTCCTGGCACATAGTTCATAAAAATCATAATAATTAGCCCTATTATTATTACTAGTTGTACCCCCCCTCATTCTGTCCTTTTCCCTTTTTGCCTCCCCTTCCCAATTTCCCTTTCTAACCATCTCCTCAAAGCCTCACCCAAATGCCCCACTCTCTCCACTCATCCCCAAGTTCAAAACCCAAAGTTGGCCCCCCTGTACAGATGAAGCCTGACTGCGTAGAGGATCATTTCCTCAAATGATCGTTTTGCCTTTCTCCAAGACTTCATATTGTCTTGCCTTTTCTTAAAACCTTCAGCATGACATCCAAATCATCAATTTAGTTGTCCCTGAAATAGAATTGTAAAAGAGCGTGGAGGCAAATTCATGCAATGACTCCTGTGAATTAAGTATAAGCCATTCCCTTCTACCGACTGGCTCTATCCCTTCTTTGGCATCTTCGTGATGATAGATGCGTGATATTTATATGGAGTTTTGCCTCGCCCTTCCACCTACCTCCAACCTAGCTATAGATTCTGGCTGCCCCTCCCTCGCCCACTCCTTCCAAACCCCCATTTCCGCTTGATCTTCCCCATAGCTCCTGGGAAGGCCTTCGTTCAAGTGGCAACCCATCTCCTGCAGGGATTGGATCAGGACTAGGATTGGGATATCATCCCTTCTTCCCCCCACATCCTAAAACACACACCCCCAGAAGCAGCACAGCTTAGTGGGTAGAGCACAAGCCTGGGAATCCGAAGGTCCTGGGTTCTAATGCCGGCTCTGCCACCTGTCTGCTGTGTGACCTTGGGCAAGTCACCTCACTTCTCTGGGCCTCAGTTACTTCATCTGTCAATGGGGAACAAAACTGAACCGCATGTAGGACATGGACTGATTAGGTTCTACCTACCCCAGTGTATAGAACAGTGCTTATCTCTGTATAAGGGCTCAATGAGTACCATTGATTGATTGAAGATTACAGCATCCTTCTGTCTCTGACAACAAAGGACTCTCAGTGCCCAAATCCTGGAGTTGAAAAATAACAATAATAATAATAATTCAATCATATTTATTGAGCACATACTGTACTAAACACTTGAGAGAGTACAATACAACAACAAACATGTTCCCTGCCCAAGTGAGCTTGTGGTCTAGAGGGGGAGACAGACATTAATATAAATAAATACATAAATAAATTGCAAATATATGTGTGTATGTGTGTGTGTGTGCTATGGGGCTCCTAATAGTAATAATAATTGTAATTTTTTAAGCACTTACTATGTACCAAGCACAGTTTTAATCCCTGGGTTACATACAAATTAATCAAGTTGGGCACAGTCCCTGTCCCACATGGGGCTCATAGCCTAAGTAGGAAGGAGAACAGGCATTGAATTCTCATTTTACAGATGAGGAAACTGGAGACTTGCCCAGGGTCACACAGGAGGTAAGTGGCGGAGCGGGATAGGAACCCAGGTCTTCTGGTCCCCAGCCCATCAGCCAGACAAGCCAAGCACTCTGCCCTATCACCACTCTGGGATTGGTAGTGTCAGACCTTGCAAAGAAGCAACATGTCCTAGTGGATAGAGCCGGATCCTGAGAGTCAGAAGACTCTGGGTTCTAGTCCCAGCTCTGCCACCTGTCTGCTGTGTGACCTTGAGCAAGGCACTTCACTTCTCTGTGCCTCAGTTCCCTCATCCGCAATGTGAGGATTACAACTGTGAGCCCCACGTGGTACATGGACTGGGTACAACCTGATTACCTTGTATCTACCCCAGAGTTTAGAACAGTGCCTGGCACATTGCTTAACAAATATAAAAAAAAAAAAAAAAAATCCTCATGTTTTTCCTTTATTCATAGATCTGACAGCAAGGACTATACATTGCAGCAAATAGGAACGTTAAGAAAATGTTGAGAGAACGAATAAGAGGATGAAAGCGATGGCCTTTCAATCATCTGGCCATTTCCGTCCAAATGTGGATCGAATCAGACCTCTATTAAGGTAATGGAAGAAAGAGACACAGACTCGGTGAGAAGGGAATAGGAGGAAGTCAAATAAGAGATGGTGACATGCAAATGATGCTCCTAAATGAAAAAAAAATGCATTTAGCTAATGCTGCAGAACTTGGATGGAAAAGGATTTCACTTTCCGCCCTAGATGCCAGATCTGAAATGAAAATCAGATCCAGTGCTTCAAGGTGCCTGGTTTTAGGGTTAGTTTCTCCTCTGACTACGAGTTTTTTTTTTTTACGGCTGCAGGATGCAAGGAGGGGGGTTCCAATAAGGAGCAACAAGACCCTTGAGTCACAAACCTCCAATCTTCCCAACCCAAGGGCAACCACTGACAAATCAAGGGTTGATACGGGTCACGAACATTTCTATGTGGAAATGGGCTGGATGTGTGGAGTGGGCAGGAACTACTCACTAAATTGCAGCGAGAATTAAACCTCACTCCTCTTTGACTGAACAGGAATAAAAAGAAGCAAAACGGAGTGCTGATTTATGTCTCCGGGGGAGAAACTCTGAACGCCTGAGTGACTAAGGACTCCCTAGCCCCGCACCATGAGGGAATCCACTGGCTGGGTCAGGAAAGCAGATCTTTGCAAATAAAACCTTGATGGAAAAAGATAGGCTGCGGAAATGGATCAGAGGCAGATCCATCCTTGAGAGACCAGACTCAGACTAGGAACTGAATGTGACCTCGGTTCTAATCCTAGCTCTGCCACTTGTCTGCTGTGTGACCTTGAGCAAGTTACTTCACTTCTCTGGGCCTCAATTTCCTCATCTGTAAAATGGGGATTAAGACTGTGAGCCCTAAGCGGGACAGGGACTGTGAGCCCACTGTTGGGTAGGGACCATCTCTATATGTTGCCAACTTGTACTTTCCAAGCGCTTAGTACAGTGCTTTGCACACAGTAAGCACTCAATAAATACGATTGAATGAATGAATGAATGAATTATCTTGTTTCTGTCTCCATAATTAGAACAGTTCCTGGCACATAGTAAGCACTTAACAAATAGAACAATTATTTAAAGAAAATTTGTTCTAGCACCAATCCTTGGAGACACCATCATTTACATTTCCCCCCTACAGAGAAGTGGTCTTTTAGCCTTAATATCAATCATTCATTTTTTCATTCAATCATAATTATTGAGCGCTTACTGTGCAAAGCATTGTACTAAGAAATGGGTAGAGTACAGCGTAACAACAAGTACGATGTAACAGCATTAATCAGTCCAGGATAGCTGTGAGTATTACCTAAATCCTGCTGAGTTGGCTTCACTCCAAGGCATCTCTCCCAAGCGCTTAGTACAGAGCTCTGCACACAGTAAGCACTCAATAAATACTATTGAAAGATGAATACATGAGCCTGTCTGTTCCCCTTTGATAGGAGGCATAGTTGGTAGGATACGCTTGCATTGTACTCTCCCAAGCGCTTAGTACAGTCCCCTGCATACAATAAGTGCTTAATAAATACCATTGATGGATGGATAGTGAAATCACTTAAGACGCTGGCTGCTGTTTCTCGGTTAAGTCCAAATTTCAGAGCCATTTAGAAGGTGGTACACCTCTGACTAATTCATTCATTCATTCAATCGTATTTATTGAGCACTTACTGTGTGCAGAGCACTGTACTAAGCACTTGGGAAGTCCAAGTTGGCAACATATAGAGACGGTCCCTACCCAACAGCGGGCTCACAGTCTAGAAGGGGGAGACAGACAACAAACGAAACATATTAACAAAATAAAATAAATAGAATAAATATGTATAAGTAAAATAGAGTAATAAACATGTACACACATATAAAACAAAACATATTAACAAAATAAAATAAATGGAATAAATATGTATAAGTAAAATAGAGTAATAAACATGTACACGCATATAAAACAAAACATATTAACAAAATAAAATAAATGGACTAAATATGTATAAGTAAAATAGAGTAATAAATATGTACAAATAAATATATATAGATATATAGATATATATCTAAGCAACTTAGATCACTTTTTCCTCTTTCTCGAATTCCTCATTTTATATCTATGCTTATTTTTCCCCTACTCCCCTTTATCTTTTAATCTCTCCTAGATGTGCACAGGAAAACTGTGTGAGTTTTTTTCTGTTGTCATTCATTCATTCAATCGTATTTATTGTGTATATATATATATATATATATACAGGTGCTGTGGGGAGGGGAAGGAGGTAAGGTGGGGGGGGAGGGGGAGGGGGAGAGGAAGGAGGAGGCTCAGTCTGTCAAACTAATTAGTTTGACATGAATCACAGCCCAGATGGAAAGGGAATTAATCGCAGGAAAGGAAGGGAAATGAGAAAATTGTTGGTTCAAACTTCCAGGATGCAGGGAAGGGTGGGGAAAAAAAGGATTAGAGGGTTCTTTGGGTGCCTCCTTGTGTCACCATGCATAAGTGCAAACGAGCTTCTGGGCCTGGAAAAACGTCAAAGTGGGACTAGTAAAACCTTGTCTAGGTGGGCAGGGAGTTCGGTGGGTTTTTCAAAATCTAGGGCAGCTTAAGTTCCTAAGAAGGATTTATGGTTTGCTCTTCTAGACTGTGAACTCGTTGCAGGCAGGGAGTGTGTCTGTTTGTTGTTATGCTGTACTCTCCCAAGCAATTAGTACAGTGTTTTACCCGTAGTAAGAGCTCAATAAATACAATTGAAATGAATCCTAATGGCAAGAACAGAAAACCTCCGTTTCTCCTCTCTTTGCAAATCCCACCCTTTGGTAAATGTCTGCAGTGGGAAATTTCCCGGCATGCTTATCCCTGCAGATTCTAGCAACTTAGATCACTTTTTCCTCTTTCTCGAATTCCTCATTTCATATCTGTGTTTATTTTTCCCCCATTCGCCTTTGTTTATCTTTTAAACTCTCCTAGATGTGCACAGGAAAACTGTGTGACTTTTTTTCTGTTGTCATTCACTCATTCATTCAATCGTATTTATTGAGCGCTTACTGTGTGCAGAGCACTGTACTAAGCGCTTGAGAAGTCCAAGTTGGCAACATATAGAGACGGTCCCTACCCAACAACGGGTTCACAGTCTAGAAGGGGGAGACTGACAACAATACAAAACATATTAACAAAATGAAATAGAATAAATATGTACAAATAAAATAAATCAATAAATAGAGTAATAAATACGTACAAACATATATACATATATATAGGTGCTGTGGGGAGGGGAAGGAGGTAAGGCAGGGAGATGGGGAGGGGGAGGAGGGGGAGAGGACGGAGGGGGCTCAGTCTGGGAAGGCCTCCTGGAGGAGGTGAGCTCTCAGTAGGGCTTTGAAGGGAAGTAGGGCTTTGAAGGGAAGTAGGGCTTTGAAGGGAAGGCTTTGTCTTTGGTTTCGTTCTTCATTGCGCATTGTCGTTTTCCTTTGATTTTTGCAAGGAAGTGGAAAAGACTCCATCCATCCCTTCTAGATCAGGAAGAGTCTATAAAGGAAGGCTGAGAAACTGGGCGATTGAGAGCATGAAAGTATCTCAGAAATATTCAGCTCAATGACCCCAGAATACATCCGTTCTCCCTAACAACACTCTACCCCTCTAGATTGTAAACTCCCTTGAGAGTCAGGACTGTGTCTTCCAACTCTGTTGTATTATACTCTCACAAGCCCTTAGTACGGTGCTCTTCACAAAGTAAACACTCGATAAACACTATTGATTGATTGATTGATGTGTGTCACTGTGTATATGGCTACTGGGAGAGCAACAGCCGACGGATCAATATGAATCATTGCCACAGTCAATCAATCGATTGTTATGATTGCAAATTAATCTCCACTGCAGCTCCTGCCTATGGTAGGGCAGAGGTTCCCCTCTAAATGTTGATGTTTACTACAGAGCAGGGTCCTAAGCACGTGGGAGAGTACTATATAACAGAATTGATAGATACATTCCCTGCCCACGATGAGTTTAAAAGTCCTGAGAGGTAGCCAGACATTAATATAAATGAATAAACGACAGCTATGTACATAAGTGCTGTGGGGCTGGGTGGGGAGATGAATAAAGGGAACCTCTCAGGGTGATACAGGAGGGAGTGAGAGATGAGGAAATGAGGGCTTAGTCAGGGAAGGCCTCCTGGAGGAGATGTGCTTTTAATAAGACTTTGAAAGTGGGGAGAGTGAAGCCCGACTTGTTTTCCATCATCAACATTTGCCACTGTGGAAGGAATTCTCAGTGTGACACTCATACCCTTGGAGCTAATATCACCATTAACAGCAACTTCTCGGAGCCCAGGACAAAGAAAAACATGAGAGACATTTGCAGAAGTCCCAGAGAGACTTTGTTCATAATGTACACATCTCTAAATTGTCTACTTACAGTAATGTCTGTCTCCCCTTCTAGACTAAATTCACTGAGGTCAGGGAACGTGTCTTCCACCCCTGTTGTATGGTATTCTCCTCAGTACTTAGTGCAGAGCTCTGCACAAGTAAATGCTTAGTAAATACCACTGAATGACTGATTGATAATGATAATAATGGTGGTATTTGTTAAGGGCCAACAACTGGTGTAGGTCCAATTTAATCAGATTGGACCCAGTTCCTGTCTCATAACGGGCTCACTATCTAAGGAGAAGAGAAGAGAGAACATGTGCTTAATCCCCATTTGATAGATGAGGAAACTGAGGCAGAGAGAAGTTAGGTGATTGGCCAAAGATCATACAGCAGACAAGTGGAAGAACTGGGATTAGCAATCAATGGTCAATCAATCAATGCTATTTACTGAGTGCAGAGCACTGTACTAAGTACTTGGGAGAGTTCAATACAACTGAGTTGTTAGACATGTTCCCTGCCTACAAGGAGCTTACAGTCCAGAGAAAGAGCAAAGCATAGCCTAGGGGAAAGAGCATAGAGCTGGGAATCAGGGTACCTGGGTTTTAATCCCTTTAGAGTTAGTTCCTGGGCAGCCCAGAAATAAATATACTGTTGTTGTTTTATAATGATAACTGTTAAATGCTTACTATGTGCCAGGCACTGTTCTAAGCATTGCGGTGAACACAGTCCACATCCCACATGGTGTTGACAGTCTTAATCCCCATTTTCCAGATGAGGGAACTGAGGCACAGAGAAGTGAAGTGTCTTGCCCTAGGTCACACAGCAGACAAGGGGCGGAGCCAGGATTAGAACCCAAGTCTTTCTGACTCCCAAGCCTTGGCTCTATCCACTAGGCCATGCTGCTTCTCAATTGTTCACCTCCTTAGTCATATCGGTTATGAGTCCCATGAGGGACATGGACTATGTTTAATTCCCACTTGCGGATTTTCTCACAGCACTTAGTACAGTGCTCTGCACACAGTAAGCGCTTAATAAGTATTATTACTCCTATCAGTGATATTTATTGAGCACTTACCATCCACAGAGCACTGTACCAAGCAGTTGGGAGAGCAAGTTGTCAGCTGTGTGACTTTGGGCAAGTCACTTAACTTCTCTGTGCCTCAGTTCCCTCATCTGTAAAATGGGGATTAAAACTGTGAGCCCCCCATGGGACAATCTGATCACCTTGTAACCTCCCCAGCGCTTAGAACAGTGCTTTGTACATAGTAAATGCTTAACAAATACTATTATTATTATTATTATTATTATATGTTCCCTGCCCACAATGGGACTTCTAGAGAAGTTTCCATACTACCTTTGCGAGTCAGAAAAATCTTTGGTTTTTCCTTCCTCTCTACTCCTCAGCCACAGATCGCTCAGAGATGAACTCCCATTTTCTGCGATATCATCTTTCAACATGAATGATAACAACACACACATTAATACACACTGACACCCCGAAGCATACCAAACAACCAATTTGAAAACCAGGAGTCCTGAGGGTTGTGGACAAGGGAATAAACAACACATTTATAATAAACAGCCAGGAAAAGATTAATAGAAATTTTTAAAACACAGAAAACAACTGCTTTTGATTTTGAAAAATGTGGAACAATAAATCTAGGAATTTAAAATCCAGGAGGTCTGATGGTAATACTTCCTAAAACTATTAAATGAATATTAGGACAGAAAAATCCATAAACATTTAGAAGATAATGGAATCAGAACCATCGGGAAGCATGAGTTCCTTAAAAACGAAACCAATCCATCCTAGAAGAATCTCTTTTTTCTTCCTTTTGTTGAACTTAAAACCAAGGAGTGAAGAATAATTGTCTCAGAGTTTTAATATAATGGCCATGAGGATACACCAAACTGCCCTAAAGGCAATATTAAGAGAATGGCATCATGACTGATTTATAATTACATAAACTTCTACTTGGATTCAGTCACATCACCTGAAAAATGCTCAAAAGATGGTAAACAAAAGTGATCAACAATTAGTAATAAGGTGTCTCTGCAGACTTCTTTTAATATACTCCCTTTCTTGGTGATAAAAGGGAGGGAGAAAAAGGCATTATGCAAGAGATATTCACTGTGGAACTGTCTCTGGAGAAAAAAGAAGGCAAAGAAAGATACAGTGGACAGTCAGACATTATTGAACCTTTACAAAATTAATGTGAAAAGTAAATAACTGTATTTCTTCTCCACACTGTGTATGATTTCCACTGTCATCCTTGGGAGGAAGATTCCATACTTAGAAAATAGTAAGCCTATGGTGAATCATGATATTATGGTGAATCGTTATGTCATGGTGAATTACTCTGCTATGGAGAATCACTGTGTGATGGTAAATCAGGTTGTGATGGTGAATCAAAATTGCGGTATTTGTGGTATTTGTTAAGTGCTTACTATGTGCCAGGTACTGTAGGAAGCGCTAGGGTGGATACAAGCCAATTGGTTTGGACACTGTCCCTGTCCCACATGGAGCTCACATTCTCAAAATGTGATGGTGAGCCACAAGGTGATGGTGAACCACATTGTGATAGTGAATCGTGAGGTGATGGTTAATTACATTGTGATGGTGTCTCGCAATGTAATGGTGAATCAGGAGGTGATGGCGAATCACAATGTGATGGTGAATCATGAGGCGATGGTGAATCACGAAATGATGGTGAACCTCAATGCGATAGTGAATCATGAGGTGATGGTAAATTACTATGTGTGTGTCTGAAATGAAGCATAGAGGACCCTCAGTCTCATTCCCACTGCCACACGCAGACACATAGCATGTGTAGTTGTCATTTGGGCTATGGGAGACTGATTTTGGATGAGCCTTTTCGTCCTGTGTTCAGTCAATCAATCAATCAATCAATCAATGGTATTTATTGAGCGACAGTGCAGAGCACTGTACTAAGCACTTAGGGGAGTACAATAACAACAGCATCAGCCTCCTCACATCAGCCCCTCCCCATGGCATCTGTATATATGTTTGTACAGATTTATAACTCTATTAATTTTACTTGTACATATTAACTGTTCTATTTATTTTGTTAATGATGTGCATCTAGCTTTGTTTCTATTTGTTCTGATGACTTGACACCTGTCCACATGTTTTGTTTTGTTGTCTGTCTCCCCCTTCTAGACTGTGAGCCCGTTGTTGGGTAAGGACCGCCTCTATATGTTGCCAACTTGTACTTCCCAAGCGCTTACTACAGTGCTCTGCACACAGTAAGCACTCAATAAATACTATTGAATGAATGAACAGAATTAGCAGACAGGCTCCCTGCCCATAATGAGCTTACAGTCTACAGTCAGTCCTACTTGAGTGCTTGCTCCGTTCAGAGGACTGGACTATTAAGCAGAGCATATAAGAAGGGCATGGCCTAGTGAAAAGAGTACAAGACTTGGATCCAGAGGACCTGGGTTCTACTCCCACCCTGCCACTTACCTGCTGTGTGACCTTGGGCAAGTCACTTAACTTCTCTGTGCCTCTGGTTCCTCAGATGCAGAATGGGGATTCAATCCCCATTTTTGTGATCCCAATGTGGGACACGATTACTGCTTAGAACAGTGCTTGACACATGGGAAGCATTTAACAAATACCATGATCGTTATTATTATGGTTACGGTGATTATTATTAGTGTTGCTATTATGAAGAGCAGTTCTCAGAGTCCCTGAACTGGTGCTAAATAAAGATGAAACAATAAAAGTAGTATGAGAGAAGGACAATTATAGTCAATCATATTTATTGCGTGCATAAATACTCTCAATAACTACAACTGAATGAATGAATAGCCCCAACTCCATGAAGCTTTTACTCAAGAAAAGAATAGCAATAACCATGACAAGTGCTTACTACAATGTTAAGTGCTTACTACCTGTCAAGCACTGTACTAAATACTGAGATATATACAAGATCATCAGGTTCCACAATAATAATAATTATTATTATGGCATTTGTTAAGTGCTTATTATGTGCCAAGCACTGTTCTAAGTGCTGGGGTAATAATAATAATTTGGGTATTTGTTACATGCTTACTATGTGCAAAGCATTGTTCTAAGCACTGGGGGATACAAGGTAATCAGATTGTCCCACTTGGGGCTCACAGTATTAATCCCCATTTTACAGATGAGGGAACTAAGGCACAGAGAAGTTAAGTGACTTGCCCAAAGTCATACAGCTGACAATTGGCAGAGCAGGATTTGAACCCATAACCTCTGACTCCAAAGCCCGGGCTCTTCCCACTGAGCCACGCTGCTTGATACAAGGTCATCAGGATGTCCCACGTGGGGCTCACAGTCTTCATCCCCATTTTACAGATGAGATAACTGAGGCCCAGAGAAGTTAAGTGACTTGCCTAAAGTCACACAGCTGATAAGTGGCAGAGTTGGGATTAGAACCCATGACCTCTGACTCCCAAGCCTGTGCTCTTTCCACTGAGCCACTGCTGCTTCTCTTGGACACAAGGACTTCACAGTCTAAGTAGGATGGAAAACAGGTATTGAATCATTCATTCACTCGTATTTATTGAGCACTTAACTGTGTGCAGAGCACTGTATTAAGCACTTAGCACTGTGCCAATTGTCAGCTGTGTGACTTTGGGCAAGTCACTTCTCTTCTCTGGGCCTCAGTTACCTCATCTGTAAAATGGGGATTAAGCCTGTGAGTCCCCCATGGGACAACCTGATCACCTTGTAACCTCCCCAGCACTTAGAACAGTGCTTTGCACATAGTAAGCGCTTAATAAATGCCGTTATTATTATTACTACCCCATTTTGCAGATGAGAGAACCAAGGCCAGATTGTAGAGGGCCTAGAAGGGAGTTGGAGAAGAGAAGATGGAGGCAGCAGAAATAAACAGCGCATTCAAGAAGTTTACAGATAAACTGAGCCACAGAGAAGTTAAGTGATTTGCCAAAGGTCACACAGCAGGTAAGTGGAGGAACCAGGATTAAGGTCCAGGCCTCCTGACTCCCATGAATCACGCCTATTACCCCTTTTCTCAAGATCAAAAACCCTCAAAAAATTTTATTTCTGGGCAACCTTTGACTCACTCCTTTTTGAGAGACTGAAGTGCATTAAAAATCCTAATATTTAGGTCCCTAATTAATGCTGTCAAATTGGAAAAAGACCAGGTTCCGTCTCCGTTAGATGTACGCAGAGGTTAGGATGAGAGGGTTTCCTGAGGTAGCTGCTTAGACTGTACCCTTTGAAATCCATCTGAAAGGTGAAACTGAATTAATTCCTTCATTTAGAGCATGGAAACCTGGCCAAGCCAAAGAACAGATCAATATGTTTCTTAGTAAGCAGTCAATAAATTACCACTGATTGACTGATTGATTGATTCTCTTCTGAGAACCGAAAGGGAGCGTGGCTCTCTTTCTCACTGGCAGAAAGGAAACAGACTAGATAATCTTGGAGTGGGGTTTTGTGGTTTCCTCAGGCCCATTCCCAATCCCAAATCCCACATACACAAGCAGATATGCGGTTCCTTTCAAAATGTTTTGCAGGATCGGAGATGGATGATGAGCCAGCTTGTATCTGGAAATCTCTTCTCCCACCCAAGGATCTCCATCGGCACCCTAGAGCTGTATAGAATGTCTCCAAATTCTGCTTCCTCAGCAACCTGCTCCTGGTGATTACAGGACAACTTGTACTTCCCAAGCGCTTAGTACAGTGCTCTGCACACAGTAAGTGCTCAATAAATACGATTGATTGATTGATTGACAAAGAGATCAGCATGGCTCAGTGGAAAGAGCACAGGCTTTGGAGTCAGAGGTCACGGGTTCAAATCCCAGCTCCGCCAACTGTCAGCTGTGTGACTTTGGGCAAGTCACTGAAATTCTCTGTGCCTCAGTTACCTCATCTGGAAAATGGGGATTAAAACTGTGAGCCCCCCGTGGGACAACCTGATCACCTTGTAACCTCCCCAGCACTTAGAACAGTGCTTGGCACATAGTAAGCGCTTAACAAATACCATCATTATTATTACTATTAATAAACCCCACTGACGTCCAAAAACCTCAGTCCTGTCAGGAGGCTGGAGAGATTTTGGAAAATCGGTCCAATCAATCAATCAATCAATCATACTTATTGTGTGCTTACGGTGTGCAGAGCACTCTACTAAGCATTTGGGAGAACACACTCTAACAGAGTTGGTAGATACATTCCCTACCGCACAAGGAAAAGCAGCATGGCCTAGTGGAAAGAGGATGCGTCTGGGAGTCAGAGGACCTGGATTCTAATCCTGGCTTCATTCATTCATTCATTCAATCAAATTTATTGAGCGGGCTTTGCCACAGACCTGCTGTGTGACCTCGGGCAAGTCACTTAACTTATCTGTTCCTCTGTTCCCTTATATGTAAAAAGGGATTCCATATCTGTTCTCCCTCCCACTTAGACTTCAGCTCCAAGTGCGACCTGAGTAGTACCCTGGTGCTTAATACAGTTCTGGGCAGATAGTAAATGCTTAACAGATACCATTATTAAGGAGTTCATAGCCTGCAGGACTACTATTTCACACTATGTCAAGGTTCACGCTATTTGCAAAATCAAACCAGGAATTTGTTCATAGTAATAATAACAACTCTGGTATTTTTTTAAGCACTTTGTATGTGTCAGGCACTGTACTAAGTGGCAGCGTGGATACAAGATAATCAGGTTGGACACAGCCAATGCCCCACATGGGGCTCACAGTCTTAATCTCCATTTTACAGATGAGGGAACTGAGGCACAGAGAAGTGAAGTGACTTGCCCAAGGTCACACAGCCGACAAGTGGCGGAGCAGGGATTAGAACCCAAGACCTTCTGAATCCCAGGCCAGTACTCTATGCACTAGGCCTTGCTAATTCTCCAATAAATATTAAATGTTTGACATTAAATATTTTAATAAAATAAAATAAACCTATTAAATATTCAATTCAAAGACATTTACAACTCATGTTTTTCTAAATTTCGAGGTATGAGAAGCAGCGTTTTTGTGATAGTTTTTGAAAGATTTACACAGGGAAGACTTAATAGTGTTCTTAGGAAACAAGGATACATGGCTGGGCAAGAGGGAGAAAGACCAGAGAGAGAAACTTTCTGCTGAAATAACATTTTGCCACATAACCAGCTGTTGTCAGCCTAACAAAGTCTAAAAGCCTAGCCAGAGCTGTGTCTAAGCCAGATAGATAACAAATGCCTTAATGATAAAAAAAAACTGCGGTATATTTTAGGTGCCAAATGCTATGCCCCAAATGCAGTAGTAGAGGTAAGATAATCAGGCCAGGTATAATATCTGTCCCTCATGGGGCTCACACACTAAGAGGGAGCTCAGGTATCGTATCCACATTTTACTGGTGAGGGATTCCACGAAGGCACAGAAAATTCATTCATTCAATCATATTTATTGAGCGCTTACTGTGTGCAGAGCACAGTGATTGGGAAAGTACAAAACAGCAATAAACAGTCACGGTTAAATGACTTCCTCCAAGTCACACAGCAGTCAAGCGGCAGAGCTAGGATTAGAACCCAGGGCCTCTTACTCCCCGGGCCCATACTCTTTCTACTAACTAGGCCATGCTGCTTAACGAAGCATATGATACACTGCAAAATAAATGAATCTTTCAATCTTGTTTATTGATCATTTACCATATGCAGAGCACTGTACTACGTGCTGGGGAGAGTTCAATATAACAGAGTTGGGAGACACGTTTCCTACCCACAGAGAGCATAAGTCTAGATAAAAACAGAGACAGACATTAAAATAAATTATGGATATGTACATAAATCCTGTGGGATTGAGGGTGGGGAGGATAAAAGGTCTACCTTCACACCACTGGAGAAGAAAGGGCAGATTTTAGCAATGTTGCGATGGTAGATCTGATGGGATTTGCTGACAAATGGAATATGTGAGTTGAATGAGAAGACGAGGTTACAAGCTTGTGAGACAGGGAAGTTGGTTGTGCTGTCTACAGTGATGGGAAAATCCAGGCCAGGGTGGTGGGGAAAGAGGGCACTATACTTCTCAAACCACTCAAAGATCTGTATGGTAGCATATCTCATTGATGGACTGTAAGATCACTATGGGCAGGAAACGTTTCTGCTAATTTTTTTTGTTCGTACTCTCCCAATTTCTTAGAACAGTGCCCTGCAAATAATAAGTGCTAAAATAAATATCAGTGATGGCTTGGATGATTAACTGATACCCACATCAGACTTTCCCAATCGAAGGACTCTGCTGCTTTGTTTCTAGAGAAGGAACACGGGCTTTGGAGTCAGAGGACATGGGTTCAAATTCCAGCTCCGCCAATTGTCAGCTGTGTGATTTTTGGCAAGTCACTTAACTTCTCTGTGCCCCAGTTACCTCATCTGTAAAATGGGGATTAAGACTGTGAGCCCCCTGTGGGACAACCTGATCACCTTGTAACCTCCCCAGCACTTAAAACAGTGCTTTGCACATAGTAAACACTTAATAAATGCCATTATTATTATTATTACAAGCTTCCCTGGCAATTTCTAGCCTCACTATAACACCCAAGACAAAAACGACTGTTTTTCAAGCCCTCTTCAGTAGTTGCTCACTTGGTCGCTGTGAGTTACATAAATGACAAGTAACTCGCAATCTGTTTTCAAACTATACACGCAAGTTTTCATTTTCTCAAAGAAGAGTTCTCCTCTGGAATTTCTCCCAGGGTGATTACAAGCCACCCATTCACCATTTCTCTACTTCAAACTCCCAGATTTGAAGACATTCTTCGGGAGAGACTGAAATTGTAGTACATTTAGAGAATGAGAGCAAACTCTAGGGGAAAATCAGAATGGCTGAGGGTGGAAGTGATGAAATCTTAGGACAAATGTAATGCTTCCCTTTATTTTGAGGAAACAATGTTCTACTGGCTTTATATTTTATCTTCTTTACTAGGAAAATCTGCTGCATAAGGCAAACTAGTCTCAGCTGCAGTATTTTGATGGATTCTGCTTGAGTGAGCAGTTCTAGATGACTTGCTCACGTATTCATTTTCTCCCTCCAGAGTCAGCTCTGAGTCCCATGTTCTCTGGCAAAGCTCAGCATTACATATGAAAGTTGCCGGGCTTTTTTTATGATATTTGTTATGCACTTACTGGACTGAGCGCTGTAGCAGATAGAAGTCAATCAGATGGGACCCAGTTCCTATCTCACCCAGGGCTCACAATCCAAGTATGAGGGAGAACAGGGATTCAATCCTCATTTTACAGATGAGACAACTGAGACAGCGAGAAGTTGAGTGACTTGTTCAAGGTCAAACAGCATTTTGGCCAGGCCCCTATTGAGCCTCCTGGTTAAGTGGTTCTCCCTCCTTGAGATCATTTTTTCAGATCATTGTTCAATTCACAGGCGTGACCCAACATTTTGGAGGAAGGTGAATGCATCAGATTTCCCAAGAGCATATACAGTTTGAATTACAATAATGATTATTATTATTATTATTATTAAGAGCAGTATAGCTCATTGGGTAGAGCATGGGCTCACGAGTCAGAAAGACCTGGGTTCTAAGCACTTAACAAATACCACAATTGTTATTATCATTCTAATCCCAGCTCTGCCACATGTCTGCTATGTGACCTGGGGCAAGTCACTTAACTTTTCTGGGCCTCAGTTACCTCATCTGTAAAATGGGGATTATGAGTGTGAGCCCCACATGGGACAGGGACTATGTCCAACCTGATTGACTTGTAGCTACTCCAGCACTAAGTATAGTGCTTGGCACATAGTAAGCTCTTAACAAATACCATTATTATTATTATTTATTAGACACATACAGGGCTCTGCACATAGCAAGTGCTCAATAAATACCATTAACTGACTGATTATTAAGCACTTATTATGGGCTAAGCCATGGGCTAGATATGGGGTGATGAGGTCAAATATCAATCAGTCAATCAATGGTATTTATTAAGCGCTTATTATGTGCAGAGCACTGTACTGGGTGGTATAGGACAGTAGAGTTGGCGAACATGTTCTCTGTCCACAATTAGTTTACAATCTAGAGGAGAAGACAGTGTATTGCACTTGCCCAAGCGCTTTGTACAGTGCTCCGCAAATAGTAAGCTCTCAATAAATACCATTGATTGATTGATTTATGGACAGACATTTATATTAATATCACTATAGACAGAGTTAGAGTTCAGAGTCTATTCTGTCCTTCATTCATTCAATCATATTTGCTGAGCACTTATTGTGTGCAGAGCACTGTACTAAGTGCTTGGGAGATTATAATACAGCAATAAACAAACATAAACATAGATATAAACAGAATAAACATTTCCTACCCACAACGAGCTTACAGTCTAGACGGGTGGGTGGGAGGAGAAAACTAAGTCCCAGAGAGGGTAAGTAACCTGCTCAACGTCACACAGTGGGCTGGTAACATTGCTGGGACGTGAACCCAAGTCTCCTGGCTTCCAGTCCCATTCTCTTTCTGCTAGACCTCCCGACCTATTTTGTGAAAAATCCCATTTGGAGTTTGTGATTCAAAAATCTAACTTCCTTTGGCTAGTGTACAACAATCATCTACCCCCTGATGGAGGGGACTGGTTGCCATCGATAACACCGACTTTTTTAAGGTACCTTATTGCTCCAAATATATTCAAGCTGTGATCGTTAAAAGACAAAGGCAAGAAATAATCAGTTTGTTCCATCCATAATTCTGATGTATCGTGTTGTGTGCGTTCATAAACTCCCCAAGACATCAAGAGAAGCTTTCAGAAATGGGATTGGGAAAGTTTTCTTTTATCTAACTGCAATTCTTAAAAAAAAAATCTTCCTAGGCAGATGCTTTACTTCATTCCATGATGATGGTATTTATTAAGCACTTTTTTTGCAACGTGGCCTAGTGGAAAGAGAACAGGCTGGGAGTCAGAGGGTTTAAATTCTAATCCCAGCTCTACCACTTTGCTGTTTGACCTTGGACAAATCACTCAACTTCTCTGTGCCTCAGTTCCCTCATCTACAAATGAGGATTCAATATCTGTTTTCCCTCCTAGACTGTGATCTCCATGCGGGACCTAATTATCTTCTATCTACACAGCACCTAGTATAGGTCTTAGCATATAGTAAGTGTTTAACAAATATTATTACTAGGAGTAGTAATGTTAATAATAATGTTAATAATGATAATGGGGTTGACAAAAGGTATTTAGATCAAATCCAGTACCTGTCCCACAAGAAGCTCACAGTATAAGAACTAGGAAGGGCAGGTATTTGATATTCAACTCCACCTCCAACCTCACAGCACTTAGGTATGTAGCTTTAAATTATAAACTAGATTGTAAGATCACTATGGGTGGGGAAAATGTCTTCTAATTCTGTTGTGTTGTACTCTCCCAAGCACTTAGTTCAGTGCTCTGCACGTAGTAAGCACTCAACAAATTCCACTGATCGATTGATTGATTTAAATCCATATTTTACAGATGGGGAAACAGAGGCCCAGAGAGGTTAAGTGACTTGCCCAAGGTCATGCAGCAGATAAGTGGCAGAGCCAGGAATAGAATGAGGGGCACTGGACTCCCAATTGCATGCTTTTCCCCTGAAATGTTTTTTTGCTCTTGTTTTATTAATTTAGAAACAGCCTTTATGATAAGATCTGCTGGATTTGTGTCACCCCAACTTTTTTATGTTATCTGTTAAGCTCTTACTATATGCCAAACACTTTTGTAAATGCTGGAGTAAGTACAAAGTTAATTAGGTTGGAAACAGTCCCTATCACGTGTGGGGCCAACAGTCCAGGTAGGAAGAAGAACAGGTATTGAATCCCCATTTTACAGTTGGGGAAACTGGGCATAGAGCAGTTAAATGACTTGCCCAAGGTCATACAGCAAGTAATCGGCAGAGCTGGGATTAGAACTCAGGTCTTCTAACTCCCAGGCCCCTGCTCTTTCCATTAGGCCCAATTGCTGGATTATCAGAAACCTGATGTAAGCATCGGAAGCTTTTGTCAAAGAAACCAAAATAAAAATAATAGTAACAACAACAGTAATACTAATAATAATGATGATAATGGTCTGAGGAGTTTTTTAGGTTCTTACTGTGTACCAAGCACTGGGATAGATAGAGTACAATCAGTACAGTACATGGGAAGCAACGTGGTTTAGTGGGCCTGGGAGTGAGAAGGAGATTAGTTTGAATCCCGAATCTTCCACTTATCTGCTGTGGGACCTTGGGCAAGTCACTTCACTTCTCTGTACCTCAGTTTACTGCACCTGTAAAATGGGGATTAAGACTGGGAGCCCAATGTGGGACAGGGATTACGCCCAACCCAATTGCCTTGTATCTACACCGGGGCATAGTACAGCGGCTGGGACACAGTAAGAGCTTAACAAACACCACTATTATTATTATTATTAGCTCAGACATGGGATGGGGCAAGCACATTGTCTCAGAATCTAAGCAGGAGGGAAAACAGGTAGTTAAGCCACATTTTGTCTTGTCATATGCCGTCAAGTTGTTTCCGACCCATAGCGAAACCACGAACACATCTCTCCCAGAACGCCCTGCTCTCCATCTGTAATCATTCTGGTAGTGGATCCACAGAGTTTTCTTGGGCAAAATATGGAAGTGGTTTACCGTTGCCACCTTCCGTGCTGTAAACTCAAGTCTCTGCCCTCGACTCTCTCCCACGCCCAGCACAGGTGAGTTATGACTTGTAGGCAGATTGCCTTCCACTCGCTAGCCACTGGACAAACTAGGAATGGCCTCTGCTTGACTCTCCCTAGGGTAGCCAAGACTGGAGGAGGACTGGAAACTCTCCAGGTATCACCTTAAGAGGGGAAAGCCTCATTTTTACAGCTGAGGAAAATGAGGTCCGGAAAGTTGACTTGCCCCAGGTCTCCTAGCAGAGTCTGGATGAAAACCCAGGTCTGTGGACTCTCAGCCCACTGCTCTTCCCAGTAGATCCCACTGCCTCTCCAGCATCAACAGCAGACAGAGGGCTGGCAAGAGAGATCACCTGGGACAGTTTGGAGGAAGGGAGGCAGACCGACAGGGGAGATTGGGGTCTCCCCAAAACATAGACCCCCCTTTCTTAAATTCCCTCCCCAACCACCGCTCCCTCCCCTGTCCCAAAGTCATCATCACCCCTGCCATGAATCCTGACTTTCCCCACCCTACTGAGTCTCCCTCCTCCCTCTTCTCTCCTTTCCTCCATCATCTGCCAGAGCCTCTGAGCTAATAACGAAATCAATGGGTCAAAAGATATCTCTGAGGCTTCCCATCTGCAGGTAGTGCTTTTGGCTGATCATAACCACATCCCCTTTAGGGATTCTAAAATCCAAATCCCATTCCGAATCGCTTATCAGCCTCCGTGGAGTTGTGCCCTGGAGAAACCATAAGGAGAGCAGGGCGGCTGGGCTTTCTAATTACGTCTCCGATACACTCGGTGTTAAAATCCCATAAGTCACTTGCTGACAACTCTGATGGTTCAACCAACCATTTAGCAGCAATTACATGGCCATATTTTTCTAATAGATGGCCCCCTCATTGGTCTCATCAGTTTTGCCTCTATGAATTTGGTTCCTGAGAAGACACAAGTAGGCGTGTTGTATCTTCACATTCTGTGGGGGTAATGGGGTGTGGGCTGGCAAAACGGAGGGTATAGGGGCAGCAAGAGGCTGAGTGACATGGGGAGACAGAACGGAAGAGGTGAGCCAGAAAGGCCCATTCAAATTCAGCAACATTAGGATCAAAATATCACCAGAATCTGGAGGGGGAGAAGCAGTGTGGCCTAATGGAAAGAATAAGGCCCTTGGAATCAGGGACCTGAGTTCTAATTCCAGCTCCTCTTCATCTTAATAAATATGATTGATCAGTGGATTACAAATGCCCCAGTTATTAACACTGAGTGGCAGAGGAAAAGGAAAATGTGACAAAATGAAACTCCAAGGAGTCGGGTGAAATGTATCAGAAACTCATTATTACCATGAAACTGTCGAATGCTATTTTATCACCTCTCAGTATCTCTGCATCACATGAAAGCTCAGTGCATCACTTTCCTTTTTCCTCAATACCATCTAAAATCATCATGCATTTGTCTCCCTATACGTTTGCATGACGAACGTCCCTGTCAAAACAACTAGACACTCTGGTGATTCAAGTTTCAAAGAGCCTGGAAATAAGTGTTGTGAAATAAGTTTGAGTTGCTGTTTTTATGGACTCTCATTCTCTCTTTCTCCTCTTTCTCTCTCTTTCACCCCACACCTTTCTCTCTCTCTCCTTCTCTCTCTCTCTTCCCTCCACTCTCAGCTAGGCCTTTTGACATAGGTTTTTTCACAAAGCCAGGGTTTTTGAAAGGAAAAAAAAGAACCTTTTTCCCAAGCCATTAAAACTTTTGTATTGAAGTGCCATTTCGATTACTTCTCGCCAGTTGTAAGCCTGCAATCTTGTAGGTGCGATGATGACTACTATTATTTTCAATGGCTGTTAATAATGTAGTTAGGATATGGCTGTCTATCTGGTGCCCAAGATCATTTTCCAGAAAGTATGGCCTAATTAGGGGATGCAATATGGTTAATTACCCTGGGCTCCATGGACAGAATTGTTGTTTCTTTCCAGATTGCAGTGACCTTGAAGAGGCCTCAACACAATCAGGTTTGACCAAACAGCAACTACCTAATGAATCCATGTTCAGTGGGCAATTAAGTGAAGTATATTGCTGTTTTCTGGAAGAGAAACGTGGTATTCACACTATCTCTGTACTTGAGAGTCTATTCTGCAAATGTTATCACCACCTGCTTCATTGATGTGACTAGCAGAATCCCAGGAAAGAACTTGGCTTCAACGTGTCCTATTTTAAGCCTTGTGTTTCAGACCAAACTGGTGCCCAAAATATTTGCCCAAAATAAAGAAGGCGAAAGCAGTTTCAGGTTAACATTAAAACTGTAAAAATCAACTTTGACTTGTCTCCGGATCCAAGACCTCCATCTTCACTGGAAGGAAGTTGTCATCGTTGATAACAAAATCGTCAGCATTGACTGCACGCTTTACTCAGCACTGTTGACAATCGCTCTCTGTCAACAATGTACTGGGGTCTTTGTAAGAGAATACCCCCAAAATCCTTAACTCCCTCCCCACCCCCAGCATCCCAGTTACACAAAAGACAAGCCATGCCTTAATTTTCTCAACTGTAAAATGGGGCTATCGTTTCTCCCTCCTTCTTAGACTCTAAGTCCCACATATGAAAGAGATTCAGCAATGTCTCCTATTTTTTTCAATGGCATTTGCTAAGTGCTTACTATGTGCCTGGCACTGTACTAAGCACTGGCGTTGATTCAAGCTAATCAGATTGGCCCTGGTCCATGTCCCATATGGGGCTCACAGTCAATCTCCATTTTACAGGTAAGGGAACTGAGGCATGGAGAAGTTAAGTGACTTGTCCAAGGTCACACTGCAAACAAGTGACAGTCTAGACAAGTCGTGTTAGGGGTGACAAATTTTATCTAGACCATCTACTTCTTTGACATGGGAGTAAAGCCTAGACCATGTAAACCTAAATATTTCTACAATTACAATGACACAGAGCAGAGCACTTGTGTAGATTGCATATCTGTTGTTCCAACCAATCCTCAGCAACCACATCAACGAACCTGAAGAAATGCATACTTTCCTCCCAATTCCAACGCTTACAAACTTAGTTACTTCCTCCTTAACAATCACATACATATGCAAACAATTATTTATTCGGCCAATCTAATTATAAAAATCTTTACATTTCTCTACCCTATTTGACTGGAAGCTTCTCATAGGCAGGGAATGTGTCACTTCATTAGTCTGTATTTCCCAAGTATCTAATTCAGTGCACCTCACCAAGCTCAATGAATGTTACTGCTAGTACTACTTGGTGTGTCTCCAAGGTTTTTCTGAGATTTATAGTCAATATTTAGAGTCAGAGAAGACCCAGAATAAAAGCACAATTCAATAGATCTAGTTAATGATTGTGGCACTTGTTAAGAGCTTATTATATGCCAAACACTGTACTGAGTCCCGGGGTAGTTACAACAGAATTTGATTGGCCACATTCCCCATCCCTCATGAGGCTCTCAGCTTAAAAGGGAGGGAGAACCAAAATTTAATACCCATTTAGCAGGGGAAGAAAGGGAGAACAGAGAAGTCAAGTGACTTGCCCAAGGTCACGCCATATGTTCCCTCCTTTAGACCACACTGCTTCTGGGTAAATTTACAGATATCTGGAGTATTAGCTGCAGTACTGAGAAACCTATCCCTCACCTTTAGTAATGATTCCACTGGAGATTATATGCAATAAATGCACGCAGACCAGTGAAAGCATTTAATTCAATTTACTTGCTAGCTCTCCTCTAGGGTTTCCACACTCAGGAAAACACTTTCTTTATTTACCACGCTCGACTGATTAATGATTTATCCAGTCCCTCTGATGCATTAAGTCCTGTTTAATACTCTACAGAAGGAACCGTCTCCACCCTAGGGTAGAAGGTAGTCTAAAAAACACAGAGCCAGCTAAAACAAATGGGAAAATTACATTTTGCTGACTGAGGGTAACAGGGAGGATTTGGATGGATAGTGATTTGGAGAGAGTTCTATCACCGTGGGCTTTCAAATGCTGAGCTTTCCTTTCCAGATGATCCCCAGGGCAGAGGTCTGAAAGGAGAGATGATCAGCATCCAGGCAGTGTTTAAGAGTCTGTCAGCCAAAACGAGAGGAGACCTTCAATTCATTTGGTGAATCTTTCAGGAGAGGAGATGGGAAAGGCAATGCCGCAGACCTGCAGGCCTTCTTAGATATGAATTGGTTTTTGTGCTAACCCTCCACAGGCTTGCTAAAATTGTGATTGCAACCCCGAAGGCCAGCATGAAAAACAATCCATGTCTAAGAGTGCATTTCTTATATATCAGTCAGTCAGACAGTGGTATTTATTGAACACTTACTGCATGCAGAGCACTGTACTATGCGCTTGGGGCAGAAGCAGCAAGGCCCAGTGGAAAGAGCACAGGCTTAGGAGTCAGAGGTCATGGGTTCTAATCCCGGCTCAGCCGCTTGTCAGCTGTGTGACTTTAGGCAAGTCACTTAACTTCTCTGGGCCTCAGTTACCTCATCTGTAAAATAGGGAAAAGACTGTGAGCCCCACATTGGATAACCTGATCCCCCCAGCACTTAGAACAGTGCTTCACACATAGCAAGTGCTTAACAAATACCATCATTGTAATTATTATTATTATTACAACAGAACAGAGTAGGTAGACACTTTCCACACCCACAGAGATCTTACAGTCTAGAGCTTAGGCAAGAATCAAGACAAACTTGGCATATTTAGAATCTATTTGCTCTAGTTGAGCTGGGAAAAGGTCCGATATAAACGTCCCCCATTAAACCACGTTATATTTATTGGAAAATGGAGCTGCAGTTATTTTTAGAGAGCTTAGCTTAAAACACTTTTTACAAAAAGCTGCTTGTTTATGCAGTCTTAAACACACAAAAGGCTTTCATGTGTCCCTTGTTTTCCCTGCAGGCAACTCTGGCCAAACTGAATTAACCAGGTTAATTCCAGGACTGGAATTAATTAACCAGGACTGTCTCTGTCCCTCATGGATGCAGATTCCAAGCAGGAGAAAGAACAGAGATTCACTCCCCTTTTTACAGAAAAGGGGCCCAGAGAAGTTAAGTGTCATGCCCAACGTCACACAGTAGGTAAGCGGCAGAGTGGGGATTAGAACCCAGGTCCTCTGATTCCCATGTGAGGGCCCTTTCTGCTAGGCCACACTATTTTCCCATTGGTTGAATGTAGCTTTTCCCTTCCCTTATCATGAGGATTGGTCATTCAGCACATGAACTGAATCTTTCCTCTTGTTGGACATTTGGTTTGCAATCACATTTTTAGCAAGTCTGGGCAATATTCACCTGGTCCTAGGATACAAAGGTGTCTGTAAGGTTTTTGCATTTGTTCTTGTCTACCTGAAAAAGCACATGTTTTTGATAGCTTGCCCAGTTACTTGGAAGAGATTCAATAAAAAGTTTCTTTTTTTGCGCAGGACTGTGCATTATTACAATATACAATACTCTAGATCATCAGCTTCTTCAAGTTAAAGATTATTGGGGAGCTTTAATTCTCCCCAAACTGTTTTGAATTGCCTCCCGTTTTCAATAAATCAAGAACAATATTTAATAATATGCAGATTTAAATTTAGATTGGAGTATAATTTAATTCTAAACCAGTCAAATTCATTTAGTGCAATTTGGCAATGTACTCTGCATAAAATTCACTTGTATTTGCAATAACTTTTAAAAATCATTCTTGAAAATTACATTATATTAAAACCAAAAGACGCATCTTAAAGATTAAGCGCAAAATGAAGGCACAAATATAATAATAATAATGATGGTATTTTTTAAGCACTTACTATGTGCAAAGCACTGTTCTAAGCACTGGGGGGATACAAGGTGATCAGGTTGTCCCACGTGGGGCTCACAGTCTTCGTTCCCATTTTACAGATGAGGTAACTGAGGCACAGAGAAGTGAAGTGATTTGCCCAAAGTCACACAGCTGGCAAGTGGCAGAGCTGGGATTAGGCTATACCTATGGAAAATTATCTTGGTTTTCTATTTCTCCAATGCTAATTTAATCATGCTTTCACTATGTTGCAGCATTCATATATATATATATGAATATATATTGGATATATATGTACATACATACATATCCAATGCTACAAATATTGAAATTCTATTCAATTCTATTCATTCTTGTGTGCAGCTGACTGTCTTTATTATCATTACTGAGTTTTACCATGCAAAGAGTACTGCAGTACGCACCTGGGAGCGGTGCAGCAGAGGCAAAACTGAATTCTCTGTCCTCAAGGGATTTACGATATAACGGAGAAATGGGAGGACATTAAGTGTTGAAAAATTGTGAAGCAATGTGGTGTAGTGAGAAGTGTCTGCTGTGTGACCTTGGTCAAATTTCTGAACTTCTCTGTGCCTCAGTTTCTTCATCTGTAAAATGGGACAAATACTTGCTCTCCCTTAAACTGTGAAGGTCATCTGGGACAGGGGATGTGCCAATCTGATTACCCTGTGTCTACTCCAGATGAGTATTTAATAAATACCACAATCATTATCATTAGTTATCATCAATGGTAGTGAATGAATGAATGAATGAATGAATGAATGGAAGAATGAACTGGGCATGCATCTTTGCCTCTGCATTATTGAAAGCTTGTCTCAAGATTTAGAGTAGAGAATGGGGATTAATGAGAGCAAAGATCATTTTCTACTGAAACAGAACCTCTTCCACTTCCAAATTCCTTTGATTTAATTTAGCTCTTATTCAACCACATTCCAACTGATTTCCTAACTTTTCTGGAAACAGAATTTTGATTCTTTCCACCACCCAGCCTCCCTGTGTGAAATTTGGAGCAATTCAAACAGAAACTGCCTCTGGCTTCACACCACTGAACATTTGATTAAAATTATGGAAACCAACTTCCAGGACAACACCCTTCCAGCTCCTACTGGAACATCTGCTGCAAGTAAGCTCGGCGGACGATGGATGAATTGAAAAGTCAGACTTGGGGGAAAATAAATATAACTCCGGATTCTAATCTTCCACCACTGGATACTTGTATCTGAAAGGATACTGTGGATATTAACTCTGGTGGTGAAGCTGGAATTTGGGACACTCTTGGGAATGAGGTGTGGAACGCTGCCTGCAGAAAGCCGGACACCAGGCCCATCTTGTCTATCGCAAGTTCATCCTCACTTGATTTACCTATGCCCTCTTCTCCACCCAGCAACAATACTTCTCCCACCGTAGTGGAGAGAGCATGGGCCTGGGTGTTAGAAGGTCATGGGTTCTAATCCCAACTCCACCTCCTGTCTTCTGTGTGACCTTGGGTAAGTCATTTCACTTCTCTGTGCCTTAGTTACCTCATCTGTAAATGGGGGTTAACACTGTGAGCCCCCTGTGGGACAGGGATTGGGTCCAACATGATTAGCTTGTAATGCCTAGTAAAGTGCCTGGCACCTTGTAAGCACTTACCGAATAGCACAATCCTTATTGAGTACTATGTGCTTAAGAAAACAAGAGTCCTCATTAATTGAATTGAATTGTACTTCCCAAGAACTTAGTACAGTGTTCTGTATACAGTAAGCGCTCAATAAATACAAAAGAAGAAAGCCAAGTGTTTAGTGAGAAGCAGCATAGCCTAGTGCTCTGTGCCTCAGTTTCTTCATTTATCAAATGGGGATTAAATACATATCCTACTTCCTAGTTAGAGATAGGATACTTGTATCATCATCATCAATCGTATTTATTGAGCGCTTACTATGTGCAGAGCACTGTACTAAGCGCTTGGGAAGTACAAATTGGAAACATATAGAGACAGTCCCTACCCAACAGTGGGCTCACAGTCTAAAAGATACTTGTATCTACCATGTCTAGACTGTAAGCTTATTGGGGGCAGGGAACGTGTGAATTATACTCTCCCAACTGCTCAGTAGAATGTTCCGCACACAATAAACTCTCAATAAATACCGTCAATTTATTCATTCATTCATTCAATCGTATTTATTCATTCATTCAATCGTATTTATTGAGCACTTACTGTGTGTGGAGCACTGTACTAAGCGCTTGGGAAGTGCAAGTCAGCAACATATAGGGACAGTCCCCACCCAACAACGGGCTCACAGTCTAGAAGGGGGAGACAGACCAGTGTATGACAAAGTAAATGCTTAACAAAATACCATAGCAATAATAATAATAATTACATTTTAAAAAAAACCTGAACATAGATAATAGGTTTTCATTATAATAATAATGGTATTTGTTTAGCACTTACTATGCGCCAAGCAGTGTTCTAAGCACTGGGATAGATACAAGTAATCAGGTTATCCCACGTGGAGCTCACAGTCTTAATCCCCATTTTGCAGTTGAGGTAACTGAGGCACAGAGAAGTGAAGTGACTTGCCCAAGGTCACCCAGCAAACAAGTGGCGGAATCGGGATAAGAAATTTTTCTCCTTTGTAGAAGTTGTTCTAGGAGTTTGGATCACAGACGACCCCTTAGAAAGATTCAAATCCCTGTTGGGCATTGAAATGAGAATAAAAGCCTCAAATTAATATACTGTCATATTTGGCCTGAGAAGGGGTAGGACTTTGGGATTTTCTTTTCTATTTTTAAGCAAGAAACCTTTGCATTTATTAAAATTGACGTGGGGAGGAGAGAAATATAACAAGGCTAATGATATAATAAAAACTTTCTAGAATGCAGACAGAACAATTACCTATCGCATGAATGAAAACCTAGGTGAGTGTCCTCAAAAATAAATCGGTAAAAGTAAACAATATTCCTAGCTTATTTGAAAAACTTTCCTAAAAGTGAACAGATCAAATCCTTCAGTCAGAAAATGTTATTAAAGCCCAAGTATTTGCATCTATATAATGAAAAACGATGTATTCCAGGGACAATTCTTTGAATACAGAATACCAAAGTAATAAGTGCTGCAATTACTCTTGTGATCACAAGTTATTGTTGTGTTTTTCCAAGTCAATGTTTCCATTTGAGATGTCATCACAATTTACTTAATTAACTCTGAGAAAAGCCAGTTTGGCATTATTACCCAAGAGAAGATAATATAGCAAGAAGGGAAATATTGAAAATAGTCACATCAAGATCATTGCAATCATGAATCAGCAGGAGAATGCATTAATTGGCCTGGAAAATGAATCAGACACTCCTGATTTTTTTGGATGCTACAAGCCAAGCATACTGTATGTCATTGCCATTCGAAATACAATTTCTTTTTTTTTCTATTAATATTTGTTGTGACAGATTCGTGATTCTCAGGCACAGAAGTCATGGAACTTGATTCCAAGTTAAGTATCCAAGTAAACATTACCACACAACAAAAGACAAAGTGCAGTTTAGTTTAGTGCAGTTTAGTGCAGAGAGCTATAATGTTGAGTCCCTGTCTAGACTGTAACCTCCTTGTGGGCAAGGAACCTGCCTCCTCTATTACACTGTGCTCTCTCCAGCACATAGTACAGTGCTCTGCACACAGAAAGTTCTCAATAAATAGATTGATTCACTCATTCATTCATAGTAGAACAGTATTTATTAAGAACAGTATTTATTAAGGAGTACTAGTATTTATCAAGTGCTGTACTAAACATTGGGAAAGAATACACAGGCATATGTTAGCCATATTCCCTGACCATAAAGAGCTTCTCAGTATAAGAATATAAGAGCTCAATAAATACAATTGAATGAATAAGGAAATGAAAAATGTTATGGGTTCTATTCCATTGGGAAATACAATGGGGTCTCATGAAAACTTTTCAAATGATGCAAAATAGTAGTGGATGTAGCAATAGTAGGCATAGTAGTGATAGTAATTTAATTGGCTTTATTGAGCTACTACTGTGTGCAAAACATTATGCTAAGTGCTTGGGAAAGTACCTGGGAGAGATAGTAATAATAGTAGAAGTAGTAGTAACGGTATTACTTATAATTTATTGGTCATCCAATTAGTGCCCTGCATTGTACTAGGTACTTGGGAAGTACAGAATAATAATACTCTACTATTTTCCCTCTCCTTAATCTATTTTAAAGTCTGTCTCCCCCTGTAGACTGTAAATTCCTTGTAGGCAGGGATTATGTCTACTAACTCAGTTGTATGGCAGTTTCCCAAGGGTTTAGTACAGTGCTCTTGCATACAGTAGAGAAGAGAAGCAGCATGGCTCAGTCAGAGGTCATGGGTTCAAATCCCAGCTCCGCCAATTGTCAGCCGTTTGACTTTGGGCAAGTCACAACTTCTCTGTGTCTCAGCTACCTCATCTGTAAATTGGGGATTAAGACTGTGAGCCCCCTCATGGGACAACCTGATCACCTTGTAACCTCCCCAGTGCTTAGAACAGTGCTTTGCACATAGTAAGCACTTAATAAATGCCATCATTATTATTACAGTAAGCATTTAAAAACTACCACTGACTGACTGATTTGTTCTTACAGTGAAAGCTCTGTTAGACTGAAACCTCCTTGTGGGCTGGGAATGTGACGCTTCTTAAATCAGTCAATCAATCAGTGGTATTTATTGAGTGCTTACTGTGTGCAGAGCACTGTATTAAGCCCTTGGGAAACTACAGTTCAACAGTGTCAGTAGATGGGAACCCTGTCCACAAAGAGTTTTCAATCTAATGGAGCTTTCACTATAAAAATTATTTCATTTAATTCATTCAGTCGTTTTATTAAGCACTTACTGTGTACAGAGCACTATACTAAGTGCTTGGGAAGGAATAATACGATGAATCAGGGAGGACTGCAGAATCATGGTTTAGCGGGTGGGGAAGATCCTTCCTCTAGATCAATTGCTCAGTCAATTTATTGAGCGCTTACTATGTGCAGAGCACTTTACTAGCACTTGAGAGAGTATAGTAGAACAAAGTTGGTAGACACATTCCCTGTCCTACTTCTCTGAATTGATTTTCTCATCCACACTGTTAGTCAGGGTGGGAACGAACTGAATACATCTTGTTGCTATACGGCTTGCTCTGACTTTATTTTCATTATCGATTAGGCTTATCTGCAGAGCTCTTCGGGTTGGACAACAACAGTCGAGCTAAATGCTTGGGGCTGGAGGATAGGAAAAAAAAATATGGAAACGAGGTTGTAGGATCACCAGGCAAATGTTTGCAGTCTGTTCAAAATCTAAAAATAAAGAGTCAGTGGCTGTGCTGTTGTGTCTGTGAAAGAAAATGAGTCCCACATTTTGGCAGACAAACAAAGAATGATTGGTCTGAAAGGTAGTGGAAAAACTAAGAAGAGGGGCCATTATCAGATGCTAGCACGGAACTTAAGTAGAGGCTGAGAGAGCCGATCATGAAATAGCTTTCAAATGAGAAAGAACATTAATGAGACCTATTGAACAGATCGTAGAGATCTGAATTGCTTCAATACTGGTAATGACTATGGCCAACAATCAAATTGAAAATCAAATTGCAGAAAATAGGGCAAATAAAGGAAAGAGCGAATACATGTAGATTGGAGAGCTGATAACCTAAACTGTCTGGAAATGGAATATGAAAATGGCATGCTTTTAAACTTCCCTTGGGCCTTTGCTGAACGTAGACATCTCCAGGCCCAAATCTGTAGAATCAGAGAGCCACGAAACTGGGAAGGTCTTCACTGACCATCTGGTTACACACTCTAGGCAAAGAAACGGTCTTGATTTGGATCTGGCAGACAAGTTAGCTAAAGAAAGGAGATTCTTAAATGTTAAATCTGGTGTTAATTTATCTAAAAAAAATCCTGGCGCAATTCTATCCAAAGCAGACACCTGCAAATAAGATGCCTCGTTAAATACCAGCAGTAGAACAGATGTGTGGCAAAAATGCAAAGTAATGTTGCTACCGACACAGTAGTTGGAGAATGGTTACATCAATCCATCAAAGGTATTTATTGAGTGGCTACTCTGGGCAAAGCACAGCTTTTAGAACAGTAGCTGACACATAGTAAGCGCTTAACAAACCCTAAAGAGCATACCCTAAAGAACACTGTAGTACACATTGCAGAAAACTGCTCCAGAAGCCAATATTTAGGAATGATGTCAAATGATAACTGTAGCATTTAAGTGCTTACTCAGTGGATATAGCCCAGGCCTGAGAGTCAGAAGGATCTGGATTCTAATTCCAACCCCTCTGCTGGTTTTCTGTGTGATCATGAGCAAGTCACTTCACTTCTCTGTGCCTCAGTTACCTCATCTGCAAAATGGGGATTCAGATCATGTGTCCCATGTGGAACAGGGATTGTGTCCCGTCTGATTAGCTTGTATCTATCTACCCAGGGTGCTTACTAGAGTGCTTGGCACATAGTAAGCACTTAACAAATACCCCCCCCCCCCCAAAAAAAATATTTCCTTTAGTCAGTAAACTGCACCAAGCTGGCAAGTTTCCTCTGATTATTTCCTGCCTCTTTGAAAAATGTCCTAGACTATACCGACATAGAGTGTCCCAAAGACACTATTAAATATTCCTTTTCTTTCCAAAGACAGATTTTTTGAAACCACATCGTTGGGAATAAAGTGACTGTTTTTGCTCAGAAGGCCATTGTATTTTAAACCAAGGTAGTGTTCTCAAAAAAAGGCAATCGTAATTCAGGATCAATCATATAAATCGATCAGCTAATTAACAATAGCACCAAACAATATCTAATTCAACCAATCAATGGCATCTATTGAGCGCGTACTGAATGCAGAGCACTGTACCAAGTTCTCAGGGTTTGTGGACAAGATCCCTACTCTCAAGCAGTTTATATTGGAGAGTGGGAAAGAGACGCTGAGAAGGGGAAGCGACCAAGTATAAGAATATATTAATAAAGATGGTATTTGCTAAGCACTTACCATGAGCTAAGCCCTCTACTAAGCTCTGGGGTAGAGATGAGATCAGGCCAAACACAGTAAGTGCTTAGGATGTATCAAGCATTGTTCTAAGTGCTGGCGTGGATACAGGTTAATTAGGTTGGACATAATCCTTCCTAACTCAAGATTCCCCTTTCTAATTAATTACTAAAGGACTCATGACAGACAAGTGGTGGAGTTAGGATTAGAACCCAGATCTCTCAGGCCCACACTCTTTCCACTAGGTCACACTGAAGCATGGGTCCATCCACCACATCTGTAGCCCCACTTTCTCAAGATGAATAACTCTTAAAAAACATTTATTTGAGGGTAATCTTTGAGACTGTAATTGTGGACAGGGAATGTGTCTGTTTATTGGGATTTTGTACTCTCCCAATCGCTTAGTACAGTGATAACAGCATGGCCTAGTGGATAGAGCCATTCTGAGCAGGGGCCTGGGAGTTAGAAAATCATGGGTTCTAATCCTGGCTCCACCACTTCTCTGCTGTGTGACCTCGGGTGAATCACTTCACTTCTTTGGGCCTCAGTTACCTCAACTGTAAAATGGGGATTGAGACTGTGGGCCCCACATTGGATAGGGACTGTGTCCAACTTGATTTGCTTGCATTTACCCCAGTACTTAGTACAGTGTCTGGCACATCGTAAATGCTTCACAAATACCATCATTATTATTATTATTATTAGAGTAAGCTCTCCGTAAATACGATTGAATGAATGAATCCCCTCTTTTTTAAAGGATTGAAATTCATTGACTAACCTGATACTTATTCCTTAATTAATGCTACCACTGGATTATGGGTTGCTTATTTTGCTGCCAGTAGCTTTTAGTTCTGTAAGTCATGTTCAATGAACAAATCATCTTTGTCACACTGTTTTGTCAGAACCTGCATCTGAACTGAGATTGACAGCCAAATGATGATGATGATGATTTTTTTAAGCACTTATTGTGTTCCAGACATTGTTCTAAGCACTGGGGTAGATACAAGTTAATCAGGTTGGATACAGTCCCTGTCCCACGTGGGGCTCACACTCTTATCCCGATTTTACAGATGATGTAACAGAGGCCTAGAGAACTTAACTGACTTGCCCAAGTTCACACCAGACATTTGGTGGAGCCAGGATTAGAACCCAGGTCCTTCTGACTCCTAAGCCTGTGGTCTTATCCACTAAGCCAAGCTGCTTCTCTGTTGTTGTTCTTCGTTTTCATTTTTATTTTTTGTTATCTGCTCTTCCCCTTATTTTTTGCAAGAAAGCAGAAAGGATAGCCCTCTCCCTAGCCCTTACTAAGCCATTCTGCATATCATCCTGAATAATATTTGTGGGGTTTTTTTAAGCACTTAATATATGCCAAGCACTGCACTAAGCACTGGGGAAGACACAAGATAAGCTGCCAGGCACAGTCAATGCATTGATTCATTCATTAAATCATATTTACTGAGCGCTTACTGTGTGTGGGTCCCTGTACTAAGTGCTTGGGAAAGTATTAACTCATCTGTAAAATGGGGATGAAGACTGTGAGCCCCATGTGGGACAACCTGATCACCTTGTACCCCCCAGTGCTTAGAACAGTGCTTTGCACATAGTAAGCACTTAACAAATGCCATCATTATTATTACTATTATTATTACAATAAAAAAACAGTCCCAATTCCATGTGGGACTCCCAATCTAAGGGAGGGTGGAGGGGGTCAGACAGGTATTTAATCGCCATTTTCCGGATAAGAAAAGTCATTTGCCCAAGGTCACATAGCAGGCGTGGCTTCGCAAATGAGATGAAGTCACAGTGGTGTGAGCTGCTGTTATAATCCCTAAAATAGTCTATTCTGTGACCCCAGACTTTATGCCTCCCCCAAAACAGCCAACTCACACTCATCACATACTTCTGTGGACAAAATGACCTCAGAGATTGAGGATGGCTCAGTGCCAACCATCCCCATTATTGCAAGAACAACACAAGAGTTTATTCCACTGATGGTAAGACATACCTTTTCCTTCCTAACCAAAATTGTCTAAACAAAGGTTACTTGGAAGTAGCTTTTCCACTGGATTCTAAAATCCTAGTACTTCCCAAGAACTTAGTGCAGTGCTCTGCACACAGTAAGTGCTCAATAAATATGATTGAATGAATGAATGAATGAATTATTTTTACCAACTCTATTGTACGCTCCCAAGAGTTTAGTACCCTATTCTACACACAGCAAGGGCTTGGTAAATATCATCAATTAATTGACTGATGGTGCAAGTGTGTGGGGGATTCCCACACAGACTCAATCTGTCATTGCATTTATTGAGCACACGCTGGGTGCAGAGCACTGTTCAAAGCGCTTGGGAGAGCAAAACACAAAAGTGTTGGTAGACATGTTCCCTGTCCACATCGAATTTACAGTTTGACGCGGTCTTGCCTGTCAGCAATAGCAGCATCAACAAACCAACCCACAGCTCTACTACTGGTCTAATCTTGATGGCTGCCTTCTTGATACTGTTTTGTCTCCTTTCTGAAAATTAATATCTATCTCTTCTGCTAGATTGTAAACTCCTTGAGGGTTTGTGTCTACTCACTCATTTGTACTTGGTCAGTAAGTCAGTCAATCGTATTTGTTGAGCGCTTACTGTGTGCAGAGCACTGTAGTAAGCACTTGGGAGAGTACAATATAACAATGAACAGACACATTCCCTGCCTATGACAAGCTTACAGTATAGAGGGGGAAAGAGACATTAATAGAAATAAATTACAGATATGAACGTAAGTGAGGAGCAGAGAAGCAGCGTGGCTCGGTGGAAAGAGCATGGGCTTTGGAGTCAGCGGTCATGAGTTCAAATCCCAGCTCCGCTAATTGTCAGCTGTGTGACTTTGGGCAAATCACTTAACTTCTCTGTGCCTCAGTTACCTCATCTGTAAAATGGGGATTAAGACTGTGAGCCCCCCGTGGGACAACCTGATCACCTTGTAACTTCCCCAGCACTTACAATGGTGATTTGCACATGGTAAGCGCTTAATAAATGCCATTATTATTATCATTATCATCATTATTATTATTATTATTATAAGTGCTGTAGAGTTGCATTCACAAGTATTTACACAGTAGTTATCAAATAAATATCACTGACTGATTGATTGATTGATTGATATGGTCTCAGACAAAATAAGTACATTAATGCATATTTTCTTTAAAACAGTATTCTGCATCACTCAAGCATCTTTCAAGTTCTGTGGTCAAATGATAGCACAATCAATGAGACTCCCCACCCAGAAATAGATATGTTTCCTGCTCACACAAAATAAGTTTCCTCTAAGAAGACAGACTGATTCAGAGTTCAAAGAAAAAAAAGACATTATAGAGAGGGTAAATTTTGGAAGACTAATTTTTATTATCCCTTAGAATGAGTTTTGGGGAAGGAAAGAGGGAAGCTTTTAAATCAATGTGATTCAAATCCAAATTACCTTCCTAATGCAGAAATAGAAATTCTGAAAATGGGCTAAATAAGGCATCCGGAATTCCATTAGTCTCCAATACAGAAACTGTTAAGCATTCACCCATTCCTAGGCTGTCTCACCCTGCGAAGTGAGCAAATGCTTTGTTGTATAACTGTGGTATTTGTTAAGCACTTACTATGTGCCCGGCACTGTACTAAGCGCTGGGGTGGATACAAGCAAATCGGGTTGGACACAGTCCCTATCCCTCCTGGAACTCACATTTCATTCCCTGTTTTATAGATGAGGCAACTGAGGCCCAGGGAAGTGACGTGACCTGGCCAAAGTCACACAGCAGACAAGTGTAGCTAAGTCCATGGGGTCTTCCGTACCTCTAGAGAAGCAGCGTGGCTCAGTGGAAAGAGCCCGGGCTTTGGAGTCAGAGGCCGTGGGTTCAAATCCCGGCTCTGCCACTTGTCAGCTGTGTGACTTTGGGCAAGTCACTTCACTTCTTTGGGCCTCAGTTCCCTCATCTGTAAAATGGGGATGAAGACTGTGAGCCCCTCGTGGGACAACCTGATTACCTTGTTTCTACCCCAGCACCTAGAACAGTGCTTTGCACATAGTAAGCGCTTAACAAATACCAACATTATTATTATTATTATTCCAAGTTTGTCCCCCCAAATCTTTCCAGCACTGTACTAAGTGCTCCCCCGACTCTCTCCCAGCCTCTGAGTGGCTTGAGGTCTCCTCTCTCCAAACCCATTTGCTTCAAGCTGAGCCACTAAATGGTAACGAGGTGCACAGATAAGCAGAGCTGAACATTTGAAGCAGTGTGACTTAGTGGCTAGAAAACGGGTCTGGGATTCAGAAGGACCTGGGTTGTAATCCAGGCTCCACTACTTTTTTTGCAACCTTCTGATTTCCAGGCCCATGCTCTAGCCACTACGCCGTAATGTTTCTAAAAAACAAAGCAGCCTCCCTGTCAGGAAATCGACTCACCACTATACTAAGGAGGGATGGAAGGAAGGGTGAATAAAGGGAGCAGATCCGAGGGCAAGGATGATGGTTCAGGGAGTGGCCAAAAAGGAAAGGGAGGATTAGTCAGGGAAGGCCTCTTGAAGGAGATCTGACCTCAGTAAGGCTTTGAAGTAAGTCTTTTGATCCGATTCAAATTGACATGGCTACTGGAGTCTGTGTTTAACATACCAACCAGGTGCTTTACAAGTGTGGCCTTGATTCACTATGGTTCCTGTCTCCATCTCCACCACCGCCCCCCAAACACTGGCCCTCCCCATTCCCCAAATAAAACCCTAGTCAGGAATAAATCTCATTTTTGTGAATCCCATCACAGAATCTCACACACTACAATGTGAAGCAAAGACAACAAAGAAGGCACCAATGTGGTGAAACACACACAGATTGGAAAGCATGAGATCTCTCTAGCTTAGAGCTATTGGCATTAACTGTTGCTTTTTGTTTTTCCTTTTTTTTTTTCTTTCCGCCTGCTTGCTCCATCTGGGTTTCGGTCCACTTGTCTCAATAATGCAACAGCGCATTCAGCCCTTGAGGAATTGGAAATTCAGGAAAAACCCAGAAAAGCCAGAGAGGGTCCAGTCACAAGTGATGACAGGAGAGTCAGTCATCTTGATTATGCTCCACTGACGTGGAACCAAAATCACTCCAAAACACCTCAACTCACCCTCAAGACTCACAGGATTAAGCCATGCATGAGCCAATAAAAAAAATAAGGGTTTAAAAAGTCTATGTATGTCCTATGTAGTTAACCTGCTGAGGTTATATACATTAGACAGTGAGGTATTATTATTATTAGGTGTCAACAAGTCGTTTCCAATTCATAGCAACTCCATGGATATACTTTCTCTAGAACATCCTGTCCTCTGTCATAATCCATAATGAATGCAGTATTATTATCATCATCATCATCATCAATCGTATTTATTGAGCGCTTACTATGTGCAGAGCACTGTACTAAGCGCTTGGGAAGTACAAATTAGCAACATATAGAGACAGTCCCTACCCAAAAGTGGGCTCACAGTCTAAAAGGGGGAGACAGAGAACTAAACCAAACATACTAACAAAATAAAATAGACTAGATATGTACAAGTAAAATAAATAAATAAATTTATTACTAGTATTCATTGATTCAATCGTATTTATTGAGTGCTTACTGTGTTCAGACCACTGTACTAAGCGCTTGGGAGAGTGCAATACAACAATAAACAGAAATTCCCTGCCTACAACGAGCTAACGGTCTGGTGGACAGGGGAGTGAGGGGAGGAGGGGGAGGAGAAACAGACATCAATATAGATAAATAAATTACGGATCTGTATATAAGTGCTGTGGGGCTGGGAGGGGGGAAGAACAAAGGGAGCAAGTCAGGGTGAAGCAGAAGGGAGTGGGGGAACAGGAAAAAGAGGGTTTAGTCTGGGAAGACCTCTTAGAGGACATGTACTTTCAAATTAGGCTCTGAAGTTGGGGAGAGTAATAGTCTGTCGGATTTGAGAAGGGAGGGCATTCCAGGCCAGAGGTAGGATATGGGTGAGGGGTCAGCAACAAGACTTTCCAAGCACTTAGTACAGTGCTCTGCACACAGTAAGCGCTCAGTAAATACGATTGAATGAATAAATGATATAGGTGAGATTGAGGCAAAGTGAGAAGGTTAGTGTTAGAGAAGCAAAGTATGAGTGCTGGGTTATAGGAGAGTAGCAAGGTGAGGTAGGAGGGGGAAAGGGTGTGAAAAGCTTTACAGCCAATGGTGAGGAGTTTTTGTTTGATGTGAAGGTGGATGGGTAACCACTGGAGTTTTTTTGAGGAGCAGGATGACATGTCCTAAATGTTTTTGTAGAAAAATGATCCTGTCAACAGAGTGAAACATGGACTGGAGCGGAGAGAGACAGAAGGCTGGGAAGTCAGCAAGGAGGCTGATGTGGTATTCCAAGCATTAGGATGAATGACTGCATTAATGTGGTAGCAGTTTGGATGGAGAGAAAAGGGCGGATTTTAGCAATTTTGTGAAGGTGGGACAGACAAGATTTAGTGATGGATGGAATATGTGGGTTGAATAAGAGGAGTGAAGGATAAGGCCAAGGTTACGGGCTTGTGAGACAGGAAGGATGGTGGATGCCATCTACAGTGATGGAAAAGTCAGAGGGAGGATAGGCTTTGAGTGCAAAAATAAGGAATTTTGTTTTATACATGTTAAACTTGACCTGTCTATGGAAAACCCAAGTAGAGATGTCCTGAAGGCAGGTGGAAACATGAGACTGCAGAGAAAAGGAGCGATCAGGGCTGGAGATGGTGATTTGGGAATCATCCACATGGAGAAGGTAGTTGAAGCCCTGGGAGTGATGTGTTCTTCGAGGGAATGGGTGTAGATGGAGAATAGAAGGAGACCCAGAATTGAGCCCCATATGGAGCAAGGACCATGTCCCTCTGATTATCTTGTATCTACCCCAGTGTTTAGAACAATGCTTGGCAGAGAGTGAGCGCTTTGTTAATGGTGTGCTTATAGCTATAATTCTATTTATTCTGATGATTTTGACACCTGTCTACATGTTTTGTTTTGTTGTCTGTCTCCCCCTTGCAGAATGTGAGCCCGTTGTTGGGTAGGGGTCATCTCTATATGTTGCCGACTTTTACTTCCCAAGAGCTTAGTACAGTGCTCTGCACACAGTAAGCACTCAATAAATACGATTGAAAGAATGAATGAGCACGATAATTGTATCATAATCATTATTGTAGTAGGAGGAGTTGTTTTCAGGCTCCAGCCTAGTCAGACTCTCTTTGAATCCAGATGAGAATTTGGGTTCACTCTGGACTGAATCTGGCATTGCTTCCTTCCCTTCCCCACAGCACCTGTATATATGTATATATGTTTGTACATATTTATTACTCTATTTATTTTACTTGTACATATCTATTCTATTTATTTTATTTTGTTAATATGTTTGGTTTTGTTCTCTGTCTCCCCCTTTTAGACTGTGAGCCCACTGTTGGGTAGGGACTGTCTCTATATGTTGCCAACTTGTACTTCCCAAGCGCTTAGTCCAGTGCTCTGCACACAGTAAGCACTCAATAAATACAATTGATGATGATGATTGCTTGGAGAGAAACCACTAAGCAAGTTGCAACAGGATGACCTCATCCAAAGCAGATCTGGATTTAAGACCCTCCCTCCCCTCACTCCCCAGCTACTCCTCAGTAAGGTATTGTAAACTCCAGATAATATGACTAAGTTCCCCCCACCAGAAGGCAAGAGAAACAAACAGGATTTACATCTGAACTAGTGAGAAATAAACACAGATTATCAAAGATGAGGGCCAGAAGGCAATGACCTGCAGCTTCTGAAAAGTTTTAGGACTGATCAACTAAGCATTTAGGACAGTACTCTGCACACATTAAATAATAATAATAATGGTGTTTGTTAAGTGCTTACTATGTGCAAAGCACTGTTCTAAGCACTGGGGAGATTACAAGGTAATCAGGTTGTCCCACAGGGGGCTCACAGTTTTTAATCCCCATTTTACAGATGAGGTAACTGAGGCATAGAGAAATTAAGTGACTTGCCCAAAGTCACACAGCTGATAAGTGGCAGAGCCGGGATTTGAACCCATGACCTCTGACTCCAAAGCCCTTGCTCTTTCCACTGAGCCACGCTGCTTCTCCAGTTCAGTTAATACCACTGATTAATTAACAGATTTTCCTGTTAGAAAGGCATCCTTATCGGCTGGAGAATGTGGATTCAGGCCTGGGCTATTTCACTGAACCCTGAAAATCTGAGTTTTAATAAATTAACCGGAATTCCCCTAACCAAGTTAAGCCACTCAAACCTTCCTTTTTATCCCCACTGTTCCTTGATGGGAGAGAAATAAGTTACATCAGAGGCCTTTGGGTCTCTCAGTTAATCAGTGGTATTCAGTGAGCACTTTATGTGGGGCAGAGCACTGTACTAAGCATTTGGGAGCATACAATTGAGTTATTAGACCTGATTCTTGTCTCTGAGGAGCTTTCAGTCTGGCAGTCTGCTCTTTCAGGACAGCACCCAGAAAATCTTACCTCCTCCCAGCGAAAAGAGCACAGAATAGTGGATAAAGCATGAGTCTGGGAGTCAGAAGGTCATGGGTTCTAATCCTGACCCCACCACTTGTCTGCTGTGTGACCTTGGATAAGTCACTTCACTTCTCTGGCCCTCAGTTTCCTTATCTGTAAAATGGGGATTGAAACTGTGAGCCCACCATGGGTCAGGGACTATGAACATTCTGGGAGTGGTTAGAGGGTGTGGAGGACGATACCTACCATTCCAAGCAGAATGGAGAGAAGGGGCATGGCTCAGTGGAAAGAGCGTGCGCTTTGGAGTCAGAGGTCATGGGTTCAAATTCTGGCTCCGCCAATTGTCAGCTGTGTGATTTTGGGCAAGTCACTTCACTTCTCTGTGCCTCAGTTACCTCATCTGTAAAATGGGGATTAAGACTCTGAGCCCCCGGTGGGACATCTTGATCACCTTGTAACCTCCCCAGCGCTTAGAACAGTGTTTTGCACATAGTAAGCACTTAATAAATGCTATCATTATTATCATTATTATTATTATTCCAAGGCCCTCAGGAAGTATGGGTATGTTGGGAAGGGGGAGAGGAAAGGGAAGAGGGGGAGGTTGTGTATGAGTGGAGGACTGTACCATCATTCTACAACACCCCGGGAGTGGTGTGGAAATGTGGAGAATTGTACTATCATTCCAAAACAACCTGAAAGAAAGAGAGGGTGAGAGTGTGAGAGTGTGTGTGTATGTATGTGTGAGTGTGTTTGTGTGTGTTTTTGTGTGTACGTGTGCAGAACTGAACCATCATTCCAAAATACGGTGGAAGTTTTGGGGATGTGTGTGATGAAAGGAACATCAAGCGCATAGTACGGTGCTCTGCACACAGTAAGCGCTCAATAAATACGACTGAATGAATTTACCCCAAAATACCCTGGTGACTCTTCATGGGCTTAAGTAACAGGCGGGACTGACTAGAGTCCCACAGTTAGAACAGCCACAACTGCTGTCTCAGTTTCTCCCTTTCCTCCTCTAGCCAGGAAGTTCGGGACCCTTCATGAGGGAGCACGATGAGGATCGTATCTTGTTCCCTGAGGAGCTTGGCTTAGCAGTCGGATAGTGTAGGAGAGCTAAGGCCCGTGCTACTGCTACTTTAGTCACACATAGAGACATTTCACCATCAGTGGCTTCTTTGAGCACGGAGGACAATTCTCTGCTTGTCTTGCTCTCTCTCTCTCTCAAACACACACACACACACACACACACACACTCTCTTTGCCTCTGCTCTCTTTCTGTCTCTCTCATTCTCTCTGACCTGAGAGCCCAGAGGCTAATCTCTCTTACTGAGAAGTGATTAGTCCACAGAGAGACAAGAGTGAAGAAGAAAAGTGGCTTTCACGTTTGGATGAGGTTTAGCCTGGTGGCTCCAGTGCAGTCTCTGCAGAGAAAAAAAAAAACAGAGCACCTGGAAAAGATCCATTTAAACATTATCACGTTGGCTCTAATACAAAGAAAATGAAATGTAAATTGAGGTAAACCGGTAGCGAATTGAATAGCAATGTATTAAATAAAATGTGGGGAGAGGGGGTGGGAAGTATCAGACACGTTTTGATGAAAAAGTTTGGATTAGGGGCTGTTGTGGAGGGAAACTCATTCCTGAAAGAGGAATTATTTCAGCCCAGTGCTGTTTCATAGCTGGAATTAGAGACCGGTCTCACTAAATATATTTCTCAGCTAAAAAATAGGCCCATATGGGCTGAAACTGAGTAGGAGGCAGAGGTCAATCATTTTTCTACATAAAGCGTCCATTAAAAATTAAGAGCGTGATTAGAGAAGGAAGAGGAGGTAAAGATGACCCCAACCTGGACTGCATTAACTTAGCTCTAATATTTATCTAAGAAGCCAGCTGTCTCTAGGGGTGGGCTTTTAGTTATGACTTCTTGCTGAAGAATTGCATGCCCTCGAAACCCAAAATAAAGAGCTGACTTTGAAAAACAGCTTTAAAGAAAAATCCAGCCAGTCTTTAACATGAAATAAGCCACTCCGGGAAACACAGTGGACATAGATGTATGTGTACATTTAAGGGGAAATCATTTTAAGATAAGCTGCTTTTAGCACAAGAAAGGAATGAGTTCCTATCAGATACAGGCAAAAGAAGATAAAGTGTTCCAGCTCACTCTCATTTTCCTATTTTATATTTACTCTTAGTGACTCTTACCTAGTTTTTTTGTTGTTGTTATGTGAGGCCCCCTGCAACCATGCAAAATAAAATTTCTTCCAAAAGTCATATTACCACCAATCCTTAATTAGCCCTATTAATAATAATGGTATTTTTTAATCAGTCAATCATATTTATTGACTGCTTACTGGAGCACGGCAGTGAAACCTGCAGCTTTTTGAATGGGCAAAAGGAACATCAGAGGGTAAGACTTAGGCTTCAGTCAATCAACCAATCGATGATATTTACTGAACACTCATATGGGCAGAGCACTGTACTAAGTGCTTGGGCGAGTACAGTGTGACAGAGCAGGAAGACAAAAACTGGGCACACAAGGACTTTAAAAGACTAGAGAGAGCCTTTTGTGGAAATTCTAAAAAATAATTGTACAACTCCAGACTTCACTGAATTGCTGAATGATAAATGATTTATGCACACATTTTCTAAAAATCATTTTGGAGAAAGTAGACAGAACATCGGTAAGTTGAAATAAGGACCATTATACATTCACTTGATTAATAACCTGTGAAACGTAGTTAGCATTTCCGTTAATTACCAATTGTTAATCATTCGTTGGTCTGGAGATATCCCAGAAATCTGGGAGGAGACAAGATGAGCATCCCTGCAGAAACCACTGCTTCTATCAAACAATCCATCAATCGGTGGTACTGATTGATCACTTATTGTGTGTACAGCACTGTCCGAAAGATTGGGAGAAGACTTCCAGGGGGAAGGGGTTCACCATCTACCATCAGCTAGTATCAATAATCAGAATTATGATACTCTTTAAGTGCTTACTTGGTGCCAAGCGTTATCAGTGTTACAAGATAATCACATTGGACACAGTCCCTGTCTCACATGGGGTTCACTATCTAAAGAGGAATTAATGCCCATTTTACACATAAGGTAACAGAGGCACAAAAAAGTTAAGCCACTTACCCAAGATCCCACAGCAGACAGGAGGTGGAGCTGAGATTAAAACCCAGCTGAGATTAAAACCCAGGTACTCAGTCAGTTGTGCTTATTGAGCACTTACTGTGTGCAGAGCCCCGTACTAAGCTCTTGGGAGAGTACGATATAAAAATAAACAGACACATTTTCTGCCCACAATGAGCTTACAAGTTAGAGGACCTCTGACTCTCAGGACATTGCTCTTTCCCCTAGGCCACACAGCTTCTTCAATGCAGGCTTTTGGTCTTGAAGGAGCCATGGCTCACCTGAGGTTGATCTGTCATTACAGTGGGTTTCTCTGCTGTCATCAATTTCTTACCTCTCTTTTTCCTATTGCAGTTGTTTCAAGGGCAACAAATTACAGTCCCGCTGTTTCCTTGGCATCTTCTTCTCCCGCGCCTGGTTGTGACTGGTCAGGCCTTGGCCAGACCTACTCCATTTTGTCACAAACCGCCTTTTTGCTCTGAACTAACACACCATGGGCACCAGCTGACACCTGTGCACCCTTTTTATTCTGAAAATCCGCAAGGTCACGGATGCCAGCGGACTAGTAGTGAGAAATAAAGAACCGTGGGCCCCTCGATTCCAAAAAAACCCCACAAGGTCACTGAAGCCGGAGGGGCTAGTGAACAACGATAAGGAAAATTCCACAGGGTCACAACGTGTGATCCTCCCAAATATGACCGTGGGGTTGGGGTGGATCCAGAATTAAAAGGATATATCTGGGGGGGAGCCTCCACAAACTCTTTGTAGTGGGTTGGAAGTCTGTCACGTCAATATGAGGTGTCGCCTTTATCCAGAGTTGGGGACACCCACTCTGTCAGACTCTGTCCAGAAGATCATGGGTTCTAATCCCAGCTCTGCCACTTGTCTGCTATGTGACCTTGGGCAAGTCACTTAACTTCTCTGTGCCTCAGTTCCCTCATTCTTTCTAATAGGTCAAACAGCCCAGCCTGGAGGGCAGCAATCAGGAATAGAATGGACTGTGTTGAAGTGGAAGCTTTGTGAAGTCCGTGACACCAGGAGGGAGAAGTAAAATTATTGTCAGCCGCTGGGGCTGTCCCACCTAATAGATCAGCAAGGGGAAATCTTGGCATACACATGGAGTGACAAGGATCGTCAGTCACATATCATAGTCACTGGCCCGCTCGGGCTTGGAAAAAACTCCACCGCTGTAGCATCATCGTCAAACCTGGGAGACAGTTTTATATATAATAATAATAATGATGATGGCATTTGTTAAGCGCTTACTATGTGCAAAGCACAGTTCTAAGTGCTGGGGGGATACAAGGTGATCAGGTTGTCCCATGTGGGACTAACAGTCTTCATCCCCATTTTACAGATGAGGTAACTGAGGCACAGAGAAGTTAAGAGGCTTGTCCATGGTCACACAGCAGACAAGTGGCAGAGACAGTATTCGAACCCTTGACCTTTGACTCCCAAACCCTTGCTCTTTCCACTGAGCCATGCTACTTCTCTATGCCCCCAGAAAAATCAGTTAATAGAAATCCTAAAAGCTAATACTAGTTAAGCCTAGCCTATAGCAGCCTAATGGTTTTGATTCTCAAACCCAACCTGCTTATTAGTTTGGAGTCAAGCAATCACAGTACCACAAGTAGAATTGAATTCCAGAAAGGGCAGGAATTTAAGTGTGTGTGCTTTTTGGGGTTTTTTTTCATGATATTTGCTAAGCACTCACTATGTGTCAAGCACTGCTTTAACAGCTGGGGTAGATACAAATATGAGGTTAGACACAGTCACTGTCCCACATGGGGCTCATAGTCTAAATCCCCATTTTACAGATGAGGTAACTGAGGCACAGAGAAGCAAAGTGACTCTGCCCAAGGTCAAACAGCAGATGAGTAGCAGAGCCAGGATTAGAACCCAGGTCCTCAGAGTTCCAGGCCCATGCTCTTTTCTTCAGGCTATTATGCTTCTTTTTCTAATAGAGAATTCGGAAATATAAGCAAGTATTGGGAGAACTTACTCCATTATATACAATGAAGTTAAAAGATGCAATCCTGGCTCTCAAGGAACTTGCACTAAGATTACAGTGTAGTGCAGTAAAACAGTGATTCCTGTCTACAAGTAAAATTGCCTGAAGAAAAATGCTGAGGGTGTCTCAGAAACATTCTGACAATGATTTTATGCCTAGCTGCCTCTCAGACAATCAATACTTGTCTTCTGATTTTTCCAGAGTTAGGCTGATATTTTATTCATCTATACTATAGGATTTCTAGATTTATATTATGATCTTTCGGGACTAGGTCATAGAGCCTGAATTCCAAATCTTTAGCCGAAAGGCTATTATTTTATTATTCAGTTGGATCTCTCCAGGCCAAAGCATTCATTTATAGATCAGCTGGAGAGATTGTTCATTCTTTCTAGTGTTTGTGTGTATTTGCAACATATAATAATAATAATAATGGCATTTATTAAGCACTTACTATGTGCAAAGCACTGTTCTAAGTGCTGGGGAGGTTACAAGGTGATCAGGTTGTCCCACGGAAGGCTCACAGTTTTAATCCCCATTTTTACAGATGAGGTAACTGAGGCACAGAGAAGTTAAGTGACTTGCCCAAAGTCACACAGCTTACAGTTGGCAGAGCCAGGATTTGAACCCATGACCTCTGACTCCAAAGCCCGGGCTCTTTCCACTGAGCCATGCTGCTTCTCCAAAACATGCACACATATACAGTGCATGTGTGTATGCATGCGTGCAGGGAATGCGTCCACTGATTTTTCTATTGTATTCTCCCAAGTGCTTAATAAATATGTTTGAATGAATAAAAGTGTTATACATATATATATAGCACAGGTCTGGGAGTTAGCAGGGCCTGGGTTCTAATCTTGGCTCTCCCACATGTCTGCTGTGTGACCTTGGGCAAGTAACTTAACTTCCCTGGACCTCGACTACCTCATCTGTAAAGTGGGGATTAAGCCTGTAAGCCTCACGTATGACGTGGACTACATCCAACCTGATTAGCTTGTATTTACCCCAGGGTTTAGTACAGTGCCTGGATCTTAGTAAGGGCCTAACAAGTATCATTTAAAAAAATAATACATAGGTATCTTGTGTGCAGAGAGCATTGTATTAAGTCTTTCAGGGAGTACAGTTGAGTTAGTAGAAGGAACCATTACCTTGAGGAGTTTACAGCCCAGCCATATCATTCATTCATTCCTTCATTCGATCGTATTTATTGAGCGCTTACTGTGTGCAGAGCACTGTACTAAGCACTTGGGAAGTACAAGTTGGCAACATATAGAGATGGTGCCTACACAACAACGGGCTCACAGTCTAGAAAGGGACTAGATTGCTACACCTTTCAGCATATTTTGGAAACTAGTGACTGACTGAGACCAACTCAAAGTGATCCAATGCAACGCTCTTTCTTAGTCCAACTGAGAAAACTCGAAGGATGCCAGATTTTATATAAAATCTAAAGTCCATTATAATTTGGCTAGTGCCATCTATGGAAGAAGGGTCCAGACTTATTTCCTTATACCACACACACACTAAACGCTTACTGAAACATCTTCTTCACAAGAGAGACAAAACGTATTACTGCAAAGAATATGGTCCAGATTTGTGTGTCTAGCAAGTTCACTGCAAATTCAAATTCAGTTATGAGTTCTGGGAAGTTCCTTTCTCTTTCTGTCATGAAGAGGGAAGTTAAAAACCAAGAAAGAAAAGTAAAAGGCTTTCATTTCTGCATCACTGCCTATTAGATCCTAGTTTATCAACAAGGGAGATGGAGCATATTACCAGCCAACCAGGCAGACGACTGGTTGTGAAAGTTCTTTTTCACATTTAATTCTCACTTGAAAAGATCCAGGACTCTCTAAGACTAAGACCCTGTGGAGCTAATATACATTTAAGTTAATAGATTCATAACTTCACAGAGCTAGGTAAAAAGTTGCATGATCCAACACCTTGTCTTGCTAATAATATTGGGAAGAAGAGAACTCTGATGGTAGAAAACATCACAGCAGTTAAAGATAACTGGTAATAGCATTAGTAATGTCACTTTTTATGGTATTTGTAAAGTGGTTACTACATGCCATGAAATATACTAAGCTGTGGGGCAGATACATCTCGCATAGCACATCATTCTCAATAATGACAGTGCTTGGCACATAGTAAGCACTTAACAAATACCGTTATTATTATTATTATTATTATTATTATTATTGACAGAAATGGTGAGGAGATAACCCATGAGTTCTTGCTGTCTCTTTAAGATATGTGACCTAGCAGAAAGAGCACAGGTCTGGGAATCAGAAGACCTGAGTTCTAATCCTGGCTCCACCATTTGTCTGCTGTGTGACCTTGGGCAAGTCACTTCATTTCTCTGTCTCTCATTTACCTCAGCTGCAAAATGGGAATTGAGACTGTAAGCCCTATGTGGGACAGGGAATGTCCTAGCTGATTATCTTGTATCTTCCCCAGTGCATAGTGCAGTAGCTGGCACATAGTAAGTACTTCCCACAGATACCACTAAAAAAAGTAAAAGTACTTCCCTGCCATAATGTGAAGATGTATCTCTTATGCTGACACTGATTAGACTGTCTGTTTATTGTCATACTGTACTCTCCCAAACACTCAGTACAGTACTTTGCACAGAGTAGAGTGCTCAATAAATATGAATGAATGAATGTGAGTCCCATGAAGGCTCACTGTGTCTGATATGATTAATTTGTATCTACCCCAGTGCTTAGAACGGTGCTTGACACATACTGCTTAACAAGCACCATAATTATTCATTATTATTATTATTTCTTGATGAAATCTCCCTTGTAAACAGCTTCACGAAGAAGGAGGACAGAGCAAAGTTGGATTGGACAGTACAAAGCCAAATCAGGGAAGGAATCTGCAGCTGTGACCCTTTCATAGGATGGGGACCTGAGAAAATACCACAGGAATTCCAGGAGACCAACATCATTTCTGCCTTCAAGAAGGGAAGGGAGAGTGTAGCTCATGGACACCACTAGAAAGTCTTGCAGCAGACACAGGGAAATCAATCAATCAACCAGTGGTGTTAATTGAGCACTTACTATGCACAGAGCACTAAGCTCTTCGGAGAATCCAAAACAATAATTGGTAGACATGTTCCCTGTCCACAGCAAGAAGCAGTTGAGAAGCAGCATGGCCTAATGAGAAGAGCATGTGCCTGACAGTCTGAGGACCTGGGTTTTAATCCTAGCTCTGCCAGTGACCTGCTGTGTGATCTTGGGCAAGTCACTTAACATCTTTGTGCCTCTGTTCCTTCATCTGTAAAATGGGGATTAAGACTGTGAGCCCTACATGGGACAGAGACTGTGTCCAAAACAACCTGGCATCTACCCCAGAGCTTAGTAGTGTTTGGTCTGCCACATGGTAAGCACTTGACAAACGCCATAAAAACAATAAGCATACAGTCTAGAGGGGGAAATTACATGGAATAATATGAAGACTTCTTCATAGTGTTTGTAAACAGAAGAATCTGACCAACACCTTCAAACCTCTCTAGTTCCCTCCTCCTTATATAGCTCCTCTCTTAACCCACTAAACCAGCACATTCTCTTCACTCCTCCCAAGAAAATTTTGCTTTTGGATGTCCTGTCTCTGAAAGTGTAAGCTTCTACTAATAATAATTGTTGTATTTGTTAAGGGCTTACTGTGTGCCAAGCACTCTACTAAGCACTGGAGTGGATACAGGCAAATCAGGTTAAGTACAGTCCCTGTCCCGTGAGGGGCTCATAGTCTCAGTCCCATTTTATAGATGAGGCAACTGAGGCCCGGAGAAGTGAAATGACTTCCCCAGGGTCACACAGTGGACAAGAGGTGGAGCCAGGGTTCGAACCCAGGCCCTAGTGACTCCCAAGCCAGGATTCTCCCCACTAGGCCATGCTGCTTCCTAGTCGATAGTACTACTCATTCTTGATCGCTTTTCTGCTCTTGGAGCTCCCTCCCGCTTCTAATATACCTGGCCTCTGTCCTATCTTCAAAATCCTCATGAAAACCTGTCAGTTCTAGGAGTCATCGTCCGATTAATTTCCACCTCTCTTGGTGGTGACAGCCAAACAACCTCACCTAATACTTCTATATTTACAATCACCCTCTCCACTCACAGTTGTATTAATTGATGTGTTTATTTTCTCATTCCATATTCTTACTTCTAACTCAGTAAATCAACGAGTTGGGTTTATTGAGTACCCACTGTGTGCATTACTGTCTTCTCAGGAATGGTGCTCAGTAAACATTCAATCAATAGCCTACTAGCTGAGAAAAATATCTTATTGGAACATTTCCCTTGCAGGTCACATCAGTGAAAATGCCTTTAAGAATCCCTGGATACTCCTAAATGAGATTTTCAAAGAAGGGAAAGCTGAAGCTGAGGATTCCCCTCTAGGCTGTAAACTCCTTGTGGGCAAGGATGGTGCCTACCAACTCTGTGGTATTGTATTCTCCCAAGCACTTAGTACACTGCTTTGCACATAGGAAGCACTCATTAAATGCCACTAACTGACTGTTTCATGTGGGGGTTAGAAGTGATATTCATTCCTATAGTAAACAGGAAGGTGATGTCCTATATTTTAATGTATAAGATGTTAAAAATGAATATCAGACTAGATAAGAACATTAAGGATGAGATGAAATTCCTCTGTCAAACCTCAAATTGATACTTTCCTTGGCTCTTCTGCCAGGTGGTGGAAATTAATATTCTAGTTGTCCATGATGATTTGTGAACAGAACAATGAGTAATCTCCATGCAATCACTATATCAATTAGTATTACCCCGACTAATTAGCACTAATGTGAACCATCAGGATGATTTTAGCACCAGTTTCTGAGAAATCACTGACTGCATTACAGACATCTTCTGTAATGTAGAGTCCATTTTAACTGCCGAGTGAAAACCCACGTTTTCTAACACCTGAAAACACTGTTGGCTTAGAGGGCCAGGTATTGTTCTGAGGTCAAAATCTATAGTTTTACTCCAAAGGTTTCCAGGGTTCCATACGTCCTCTATAGATGATCAATCACTGATAATAATAATAATAATAATAACAAAAATAATGGTATTTCTTAAGGGCTTACTATGTGTCAAGCACTGTTCTAAGCTCAGGGGTAGATACAAGCTTATCAGGTTGAACACAGTCGCTGTCTCACATGGGGCTCGCAGTCTTAACCCCCATTGTACAGATGAGGTAACTGAGGCACAGAGAAGTGAAACACCTTGCCCAAGGCCACACAGCAGACAAGTGGCAGAGCCGGGATTAGAACCCAGGTCCTTCTGACTCCCAGTCCCGTGCTCAATCCACTAGGCCATGCTGATCGACCACTGGTATTGATTAAACGCTTACTGTTTGAAGAACTAAAACTCCCCTGTGCTGGGCAGCAGCAGCACGGGAGAGAGTCAAGGGTGGAAACTCAAGTTTACTAGGTGGAAGGAGGCAATGGTAAACCACTTCTGGATTTTTACCAAGAAAACTCTTATGGATATACTACCGGAATGACTGCAGGTGGAGATGGGGCTTTCTGGGAGGGATGTGTCCACGGATTCGCTACGGGTCGGAGACAACTCGACAGCATAAGACAAGGCAATCTACATAAATGCTGTGGGGCTGGGAGAGGGGATGAATAAAGGGAGCAAGACTAGGTGATGCAGAAGATGTGGAAGGAAAGGAAAAGAGGGATCATCCCCCAGCAGCCCAGACAAAATACAATCTTGATTGGTGGCTTAACATTAGGACTCCTCCCACCCAGATGCTGAAGAGAAGCAGCTTGTCTTACTGGAAAAATCACACACCTAAGGGTCAGAAGGACGCGGATTCTAATCCCATCTCTGCCACTTGTCTACTGTGAGACCTTGGACAAGTCACTTCACTTCTCCATGCCTCAGTTCCCTCATCTGCAAAATGAGGATTCAGTATCTGTTCTCCCTCCTACTTGTGAGCCCAATGTGGGACCTGATTATCTGAGTGCGGGCTTGGGAGTCAGAGGTCATCATCATCATCATCATCAATCGTATTTATTGAGCGCTTACTATGTGCAGAGCACTGGACTAAGCGCTTGGGAAGTACAAATTGGCAACATATAGAGACAGTCCCTACCCAACAGTGGGCTCACAGTCTAAAAGGGGGAGACAGAGAACAAAACCAAACATACTAACAAAATAAAATAAATAGAATAGATATGTACAAGTAAAATAAATAAACAAATAAATAAATAAATAGAGTAATAAATATGTACAAACATATATACATATATACAGGTGCTGTAGGGAAGGAGGTAAGATGGGGGGGGGATGGAGAGGGGGACGAGGGGGAGAGGAAGGAAGGGGCTCAGTCTGGGAAGTCTGGGAAGGTCATTCGTTCAAATCCCAGCTCCACTGCTTGTCAGCTGTGTGACTTTGGGCAGGTCACTACACTTCTCTGTGCCTCAGTCCCCTCATCTGTAAAATGGGGATGAAGAATGTGAGCCTCCTGTGGGACAACCTGATCACCCTGTAACCTCCCCAGCACTTAGAACAGTGCTTTGCACATGCATAATAAATGCCATCATTAATATTATTATTGCTGTATCTCTCCCAGAATTTGACACATAGTAAGTGCTTAACAGAAACCACAGTTATTAAGCTGGCACAAGAATTAGTCCTGGTTCACAATCGGGTATGCCCTGTGGTTTGGAGGGCAACTCTCCCAACGGGGTGAGGGGAGGCTTTCCAGACCTTCCCTCAGTCAAGTGATCCATTTGGAGGCTGGCAACGAGAACAGACTGGGTTTCAGCTTCAGGAGAAAAAAGATTCAACAAAATAGTCTCAAGGCAGTAAAAGCTGCAAACAACAATCTGTATTTAACTCCGCTCGGTCTCAGAACCCATATATTCACCTTGTCCTAGTTATATTCCCTCCGCCAGGAATCTATGTGCCTGAATGGTTTCCACGACCACTTAGCCAGTCAAGGATTCAGTGCCTGCATCTCTCCCTTGGCCTGCCCTTTTCCTCACGACCTCCCGCGTAGGCGTCACAGGAGCATTTCTTACTGGAAAGTATTCCTGACCCCTCTGACCCTCCCTCCTTCTCCCTGACCTCAATTTCTGCACTCCTCTCAGCTCAGCTTCCACTGATGTGTCCACACCCTGATACGTTGCAATTTTATTCCAGACGTCCTGGAATACTCTTTAAATTTTAGACTGTGAGCCCACTGTTGGGTAGGGACTGTCTCTATATGTTGCCAACTTATACTTCCCGAGCGCTTAGTACAGTGCTCTGCAAACAGTAAGCGCTCAATAAATACGATTGATTGATTGATTGATTTAAATGTGTCAGCAGCTTGGAAGCTTTGAATATGCAAATAGTTCCAAAGTCTCCTTTTAGCATTATTAGGATAAGTCCTCTCAGACTTTATAACCCCTAACTGCTAATCAGTCGATGGATGGTATTTATTGAGCACCTGCTATATAATGAAACATGATATTTGATGATGATGATGGTGTTTATTAAGTGCTTATTATGTGCCGAGCACTGTTCTAAGTGCTGGGATAGATACAAGTCTTCAGAAGCAGCGTGGCTTAGTGGCAAAAGCCCGGGCTTGGGAGTCAAAGGTCATGGGTTCTAATTCCGCCTCTGCCACTTGTCAGCTGTGTGACTTTGGACAAGTCACTTAACTTCTCTGTTCCTCAGTTCCCTCATCTGTAAAATGGGGATTAAGACTGTGAGCCCCTTGTGGGACAAACTTGAGTACCTTATATCCCCCCCCCCCCCCCCCCCCCCCCAGTGCTTAAAACAGTGCTTGGCACATAGTAAGTGCTTAACAAATACCAACATTATTATTATTAAGTCCCACATGAAGTTCACTCTCTTATCTCCATTTGACAGATGAGGTAACTGATTAAGACTGTGAGCCCCATGTGGGATAGGGAATGGGTCCAACCTGATAAGCCTGGGCCTACGCAAGCACTCAGTACAGTGCTAGACACATAGTGAGCCCTTAATGAATACCATTTTTTACAAAATCCATTAGTCACAGCTGAAGTCATGTGTATCTCCAGCAAGAAATCTTGATTCATCCAGACCAATGATCAGCATTTACTGTGTGCAGAACACTGCAGGCAAGGCCTGAGACAGCACAATACTACAGAGTTGTTAGATATGAGCCCACAAGCAGCTTTCAGTCTAGAGGAAACCAAGCCCTCTTCTCTTGCCCTTTACTCACGTTTGCAAGGAAATCTCTAGTCCTCCTTAATACCTCCAATACCTCTCTTGCTTTCCCAATCTCATTCATAATAATAATAATAATAATAATATCAGGTATTTTTTAAGCACCTACTATGTGCCAGAATAGCATTGGACAGATACAGAATAGCCAGTTTGGAAACATTCTCTGTCCCATGAGGTGCTCAGTCTTAAGGGGAGGGTCAACAGATATTTAATCCTCATTTTAGAGGAGGAAACTGATGCACAGAGAAGTTAAGAGTCTTGTCCGAGGCTACACAGTATGCAAGGGGCAGAGTCAGGATTAGGACCCCTAGGTGTCCTAAGGCCCATGTTCTTTCCACTAGGCTATGCAGCCCTTTCTATCCCTCCGATTGCATCTTATTTTGTGGTATATTTCTGTAGAGCTCCAGTTATAGCTCCAGGAATTTCTTCACCTTCGTATTTTCCTTCTTCTCTCTAGGGTATCAAAAAACATGTTCGGTTCAATATATGAGTTGTCATTTGTCCTTAGAGGACTGCATTTCGTCCGTTTCTTCGGGACTTCTTCGTGGTTGTGTCAGCTATAAATGCAGCCTGCGTGTAAAAAAAGGATTTGCGTGTGACTACAATGGGCTTTTGGCAGAAAACAGAGGGGATAATCAATCTATCAATCAGTGGTATTAATTGAGTGCTTACTCTGTGCAGAGCATTGTATTAAGAGTTTAAGAGAATACAATAGAACAGAGCCGACATAGACTCTACTCTTTTATATCGACCCCTCTCAAGAGCTTAGGAGAGTGTTCTGCACATAGTAAGAGCTCAATATCACTGACTGATTGACAAATTGACTGAACTAAAGAAAATCAGAGAAATGGAAAGAATCCTTAAGTGGGAAGTGACGAGGGAATGCTGATGGTATGAGAGTGAGTAAAACATTTTCTTTTGAGGGAAAAAGCAATCCTCTACTATCACTTTAAAGTGAACTCAGGATTAAAACAAAAAGAGCCAGAAGGGCTCATTACCTTAATGTCTCAGAATCTGCCAGTCAAAGAACATTTCTTCCTCCTGGAGAATTCATTCACCAAGACTAACACTAGAAAGACAACTGCTCTGCTTGAATTTTCCATGCACCCCAGCAAATTATTTTTTCCCACTCTATTAAGCAATTGGGTATTCACTGGGAGAAATTGGTAAAGTTCCTGAAGCTCTTAGATGAGCCTCCTTGTACAGTGGCATTGCTGGCCCAGTTTGAACTGATCTTGAGTTCACTAGCCCCAGCTAAAAAGAGCAGAAAAAGTAAGATTCCTCAACAAAATAATTCCAGAGCAGAGAAATTCATGAGAGTTGTGAATTTTTTGGACAGACTTCCACTTCGCCAGTGTCTCTCTGTCTCTCTTTCCCACAGCCTCCCACATGCCTGAAACTCAGTCAATCAATCAAATTTATTGAGTGCTTGCTGTGAGCAAAGCACTGTAGTAAGCGCTTGGGAAAGTGCAAAACAACAGAGTTGGTGGACACACTCCTTGCCCAAAACAAGCTCACCGTCTAGAGAGGGAGAAAGACTCCTTCTCACTTCACACTCAACAACCACTGCGCTGTGAGTCCACCGTATTTATTGAGCACTTTCTGTGTGCAGAGCACTGCACTAAGTGCTTGGGAGACTACAATATAACAATCTAACAGACACATTCCCTGAAACCACACCGCCTTCATATTCCCCCAAAACATTAAGGAACATATCTTTTTACTCTATCGCTTTCTACTTAAATTTCTTTTACTGTTGCTTTTTAAGGGTATTTCATTCAATCAGTCACATTTACTGAGCATTTACTGTGTGCAGAGCTCTGTACTAAGTGCTTGGGAGAGTATAATATAAAAGAGTCGTTAGACCCGTTCTCTGCCCCCAGTGCTACTCTCCTTCTACAATCCAGCCCACACACTTCGCTCCTCTAGTGCTAACCTTCTCACTGTGCCTCCTTCTCGCCTATCTCACTGCCAAACCCTAGCCCAAATCCTGCCTCTGGCCTGGAATGACATCCCTTCTCAAAGCCAATAGACAATTACTCTCCCACCCTTCAAAGCCTTATTGAAGGCTCATCTCCTCCAAAAGGACTTCCCAGACTAGGTCCCTGCAACTTTCCTCTTCTCCCATTCCCTTCAGCATCACTCTCAGTTCTTCCCTTTGTTCTTCCCCCCTTCTCCGCCCCACAGGATTTGCCCAAGGTCACCCAGCAGACAAGTGGCAGAGCCGGGATCAGAACTCACATCCTTCTGACGTCCATGCCCGTGCCCTATCCACTAGAGCCCGGTGTTCTTTTTCTAGGATCACCCCAGTCCAACTCTGACATAGTACCATCTAGAATCACTTTCAGAGAAGAGTAGAGTGGGCCTCAAATCCATGATAGTATCTCCTGCACTTTAACATTTTCAAAGAATCCATTCAGGATTTATTTACTGTCTAGCAGCAGTTTGAAGGCTGGGTTTTGCCCCTGAGGGCCTGATTAGAGAACCAGAGTTCTCAGATCAGATCGTGATGGCTGAAATCCAGTCCGACAAACTGAGTTACACTGAAAAGGATGGTTACCCCCTGACCTCATGTGGCTAGAAAATCAGTGAGAATCCGGCTAAGCCCACTAAAGGCCAAACCTCATTCTAAGTCACTTTGAGAGTGATCCTAAAAAGAGCAGTGAAGCAGACTGTGACTGCTAAAAAAGCTAACAGTGACACTGAGGAGAAGAGAGACTTCTCAGTTGCGTTCAAAAGCTCCTCCTCACTCTAACCGTGGAGACCCTCAAGGTTCAGGTTTGTGTCTCCTCTTCTCTTCCATCTACATCCACTTCCTTGGAAAACTCATTCTCTCCCACGCTTCAACTACTAACTTTACCCCAGGGCTTAGAACAGTGCCTGGCACATAGCAGATGCCTAACAAATACTATAAAAGGAGGGAGAAGAGGAGAACTGAGGCACAGAGGAGCTAAGTGACCTGCCAATGGTCACACAGCAAGCAGTTGGCAGAGTCGGGATTAGATCCCAGGACCTAAGACCCCCAGACCTTTGCTCTTTCCACTAGGCCGTGGTGCTTTATCATCTTGGTTCTAGCTTAGAAGAACATATTTTAATCTTCACACCCTTTAATTTTCACACCTGTCCACTGTTTTGCTAGCTAAACCTTGAAATTGTGATGTACCTTCATTTCAAACACCTCAAAAATTTTCCCTGATACCCTCTCAATTTTTTATGGTATTTGTTAAGTGCTAATTATGTGCCAGGCACTGTTCTAAGTGCTGGGGTAGATTCAAAGTAATCAGGTTTGCCACAGTCCACATCCCATATGGGGCTCACAATCTTAAACCCCAATTGACAGATGAGGTAACTGAAGTCTAGAGAGGTGAAGTGACTTGCTCTTACCCCTTGCCTCTGTGGAAGGTAGAAAGAGGATATCATTAGAGAAGCAGCGTGGCTCAGTGGAAAGAACACGGGCTTTGGAGTCAGAGGCCATGGGTTCAAATCCCGGCTCCCCACTTGTCAGCTGTGTGACTTTGGGCAAGTCACTTAACTTCTCTGGGCCTCGGTTACCTCATCTGTAAAATGGGAATTAAGACTGTGAGCCCCCCAAGGGACAACCTGATCACTTTGTAACCTGGTGGAAGGAGGATACGGCCTCTAAAATCTCTGAGCCCAATCGTTCAGCTGATTGACTAGATTGCCTATCATGAGAAGCATGAGTGTTTCACAGACAAGTAATTCAGGAAGGAACCTAAGATCTTCAGGAGCCATTTTTAATACAATTGATCCACCAATGCCATCAAATGGCTACATTTTTACATCTAAACTACCCTTGGGTTACCCACAAATGGCAGAGCTAGTAAACCCAGAGATTGAGAATAATAACTGTGGTATTTGTTAAATGCTTACTATGTGCCAGGCACTGTACTAAGCGCTGGGGTGAATACAAGCAAATCAGGTTGGACACTGTCCTGCCCCAAATGGGCTCACAGTCTTGATCTCCATTTTACAGGTGAGGAAACTGAGGCACACTGAAGTTAAGTGACTTGCCCAAGATCACACAGCAGCCAGGTCAGAGTCAGAATTAGCACTCAGGTTCTTCTGACTCCGGGCCCATGATCTAATCCACTCTGCCATGCTGATTCCCCAGGATACGGGTAAAACAAGTTCAGAAATTTCTGAATTTCTATTGTTCGGTGGTTGAAAATGAAATGGTGAGATTCACAAACCATCATTATCATCCTCGTCAATGGTATTTATTGAGCACTTACTGTGTGCAGAGCACTTCATTCATTCATTCCATCATATTTATTGAGCACTTACTGTGTGCGGAGCACTGTACTAAGCTCTTGGAAAGTACAATACCAAGGAGTTGGCAGAAACGTTCCCTGCCCACCATGAACTTAGTGTCTAGAGGGGTAGATCAGTCTAGAAGGACTCTCCAGTAGCTGACCATCCACCTTCACATCAAACAAAACTCCTTACCATTGGCTTTAAATCACTCAAATCCCCTCCTACCTCACCACAACCTAAACTGCACACTTTAAAGGCCTGTTGTCAGCTTGGTGTGGCTGCACTAACTACCCGTTATAATGCCCTCCCCTCAAATTGATCAATGTAGTACCATGGCTTCAGGGAAAGAAGGCTATTTATGTTTAAGTAAAGTCTATGTTTTCTTAGTTCAAACTTTATAAACTCAGAAGACTGTAAAAAAGGAGGGTTTTTTTTGTCAGAGAGATCAGTTTTCTGAGGAATGGCATGTGGCCTTCTTCAGCAGATTTTATTATTCATTGAATAACTGAATTATTCAATTATTGAGAAACTGCCCTCTCCTCCACCCCAGCATGTTGCCGGGACTCCTATCAGCCCCTGCCTGCTCTAGCCCAGAAGAAGTCAAACAGTGGCAGCATCATGAGACCTGCTCAACTCTTTGAATAATGCTTTGGTCACTACTATGGTCACAGCTGGAACTTCAGGTATTGTTGAGGCCTGATCAACTCTTTAAATAATGTTCTGGTCACTACCAGGGTCACAGCTGGAACTTCTGGTATTGTTGATCTGAGCCATGAGGAGGCTGAATCCCTTCTGCTCCTTGTTCTTCGTACATCTGATTTATTTATGTGTCTGTCACCTTAACCCCCGTTATTCTTGGATTTTCAGCCCCTCAGAGCTCAATATCTCATCTGTGTGTTTCTTGCCCAGAGCTTAGCTCAGCGTTTTGCACATAGTAAATACATAAATACTACTACTACTGCTGTTGTAGCTGCCGCCACTACTACCCATATATGAGGAAATGCGGAAGCATTGAGAAGCAATATTTCCTAGGAGATAGAGCATGAGCCTGGGCCTCTGAACACCTGGATTCTGATGCCAACTCTGCCACTTATCTGCTAGGTGACCTTGAGCAGGACACTTCACTTCTCTGTGCCTCAGCTACTTCATCTGTAAACTGCGGATTAAGACTGTGAGTCCCACCTGGAACGGGGACTGTTTCCAACCTTATTAGCTTGTATCTACTCCAGTGCTTAGTACAGTGTATGGCACATAGTAGGCCCTTAACAAATATCATTAATAATGTTGGCATGCGAAGGCTGGTTTGATGAGCTCAGTCCTCATTCTTCAAATAAATGATCTAGCTTTTAGCTCACATGAGAAGCAGTTTGATTTAGTGAGCAGGGATTCTATCATCCTAGAACAAACTCAATCTACCTGGATCTCCGGGGTCTGTAGTGCCCTAACTGAGCATAATTTGTCACAATTGGCAACTTCTCCTCTAGAGAGATTTAGGAATGATTTAATATAAACACTGAAAGAACTCCTGTCTCACTCCAGCCAGTGCCGGAAAATGTTTAATATTGTAAAAAAAAATCAACAGACTGCAATGTTCTTTTCCCACAGGTCTTTTCCCATTTGGGCTCTGACAAGATATTGGGATTGGAATGAAATTTAGGTCCTTCACTACAGGGCCTTATATTCAATCCAGTCTCCGCTGGGTCAGACTTCTGAAGCTCCACAATTTAACCAAACCTTTTCCCATGAAAATTATCTTACAGTCATTTGGAAATTTTGTACCTCTCCAAAGGAAAACAGGGGTGTGAATATACTGCTTTAACAAGAAGTTGCCTTCCTCTGAGAGAAACTGACCTTGTTTTTGAAATCCCAAAGAGGGACAGGGAACACAAAAGAGAGGTAGAGGCACAGAGTCATGGATGATGATTCAAACGAAACAAGGCCCGGACACAGGTTCAAGTCCTGACAAGGACAGACCCATAAAGGGTGATTTTGGCCGGGGGGGAGGGTCGGGGAGGGTGGAGAGAGACAGAGACAGAAAGAAAGAGAAGAAAAGGAGAGAGAGAGATGAAGAAGGAGAGAAAGAGAGGGAAAGCGAGAGAGTGTGAAAGAGAGAGCAGGACAGGAATGGTCTATATATAGATTTCTACACTTAGTTCCACACACATATATGTAACATATACAAGCACCTGTGTATGCCCATGTAAATATAATAGATACGTTTGAAGAGAGAGACAGAGAGGAGACAGAGACAGAGATCTAGTGAGGGACACAGTAAAATAAATTTCATATAGGGGAAACAACTATGTAACTGAGGTTATATAAGTGGAGGATTTTGGAAGCTAAGATAAAATATTTTCCTCATGAGGCCAGAAGCAGAAAAACTTGGGACTTGAATGCAAGACGGATTCCCAGTGGATCAAAGAGTGAAAGATTCGTTCCACGGAATAAAAATTACGGTACTCAATAAGTACTTACTACGTGCTTAGCATACAAATTAATCATGTCAGACAGTCCCTGTTCCACATAGGGACAGTTTTGAATTCCATTCTATTCTCCATCTACACCCACTCCCTTGGAGAACTCACTGGAACCCCATGGCTGCAACTACCATCTCTACGCGCCGCGTGAATCCCAAATCTACATCTCCAGCCCTGATCTCTCTCCCTCTTTGCAGTCTCGCGTTTCCTCCTGTCTTCAGGACATCTCTGCCTAGATATCCCGCTGTCACCTCAAATTTGACATGTCCACAACAGAACTCATCTTCCCACCCAAAACCTGTCCTCCCCGTCTTTCCCATCAATGTAGACACCACCACTATCCTCCCTATATTGCGAGCCTATAACCTCAGCACTGTATTTGACTCATCTCTCTCATTAAACCCACCTAGTCGATCTGTCACCAAATCCTCTTGGTTCAACCTTCGCAGCGTCACTCAGATCCGCTCTTTCCTCTCCATCCAAACTGTTACCATATTAATCCAAGCAGTTATCCTACGCCGCCTTGATTACTGCATCACTCTCTTCACTGACCTCCCAGCCTCCTGTCTCTCTCCGCTCCAGTCCACACTTCACTCTGCTGCATGGATCATTTTTCTCCAAGACGCTTCAGTCTGTTTCACCACTGCTCAAGAATATTTTGGTGGTTGCCCATCCACTTCCAGATCAAACAAAACCCTTACCATCAGCTTTAAAGAATTCTATCAGCTTGACCCCTCCTACCTGATCTACTCCAGCCCAGCCTCTACACTCTCCTCCTCTACCACCAACATGCTCACTGTACCCCGATCTCCTCTAAAATGTGGATTGAGACTGTGAGTCCCATGTGGAACAGGGACTGTGTCCAACCCAATTTGATTGTATCCACACCAAAGTGCCTAGCACGAAGTAAGTGCTTAATAAATATCATTATTATTATTACTATTATTAAGAGGCCTTTCCTGATTAATCCCCCTTTTTCCTGGCTCCCTCTCCCTTTAATGTCATCTATGCACTGGTTCTGCGATCTCTGGGTATTTGATATTCAACCCATCCTCAGCCCCGCAGCACTTATGTACATATCTATAAATGATGCATGATAGATTGTTTATCTTAATGTCTATCTCTGCCTCTAGACTGTAAGGTCCCTGTGGGTAGGGAGCGTGTTTACCAACTCGGTTGTTTTATACACTCCCAAGCACTTAATACAGTAAGTGCTCAGTAAATGTCACTGATGATGATGATGATGATGATTTACAGCCTAAATAGGAGGGAGATCAGGGATTGAATCCCCAATTCATGGGGTTGTTGTGGATAAAGTTAGGCCCAAGCCTGAATCTGGTTTTCCATTGCATACATACCCATATGCCTCAAACTCAGCGGTGCTCGCTTGTCACTGTAATAATGTGGTTTGGAGCAGACCTGGAGGCAGTGTTGCTGCTTATTCGTTAAGTCATTTACCCTCCAAACCCCATTTTTTTCATTTGTAGGATGAGAGTTAAACAAACAATTCTCAAAATTGCTGTCTCAATGAACACTTCAGTGGGAAAATCCACTGGATAAAAGGTTCCATTATACCTGTTCCTGTATAAACCCATCGCTAAACCCAGGTTAATGACTGGCTGGGGGAGGAGAGAGGAAGAAAGTCTTTAGTAAACATTCTGAGATGGCAATCAGGTTGACAAAGAGAATGGTTAACAAACAGGTTGCATGGGGTTTTTTTTTTTTGGGGGGGGGGGTTGGTTCAAAAGTTAACAGATTGATTTCTAAAGGGCAATTTTTCAAAGGGATAAAATATTGCCCATGGACATACAGAAGTATAAATTGTTATTATTACTGTTATTATTAAATTTGTTAAACACTGTCCTAAGCAATGGAGTAGGTACAAGTTAATCAGATTGGACACATTCCCTGCTCCAAATGTATCTCACAGTCTAAGTAAGAGGGAGAACAGGAATCCCCAATGTGCAGTTGAGGAAACTGAGGCCCAGAGAACTGACTTGCCCAAGGTCATACAGCTAGCAAATGGTGGAGCAAGGATTGGAACTCATGTCCTCTGGCTCCCAGGCCCATATTCTTTCCACTAGATCATGGTGTTTCCCCAGTAGCATCCCCATTTAGTTCCTATAAAATTCCATGCTGCTCTAGTAACAGTGTAGCAGACCCCATTCAAAAGTTCTTCCTGGGCTGAAGTAGGGCCCTTGAGAGTCTCAATGGCATGAGGATGGAGTTACAGTGACAGTGGTAAATGTGGTCTCTGCTTTCAAGGAGTTATGATGAACTGGGGGTTGAAGGAACATCTGTCCATTTATTCAATCAGGTTAACTGAGAACTTACTGTGTGCAGAGACTAAGCACTTGGGAAAGTACAATATAAAAATAAACAGACACATTCCCTGTAACAACTCCAGGAGGAAGAGGGAAAATTGGATATGTCGATGAGCAAGTATGTATGTCCATATGAAAGGAAATCTTGGGCCGTAGAGCTTTTCTCAAAAAATATTAGGTCCTTGGGGGTCCCCAAACTAAATTTCCTTTGAAAAATCCAGCAGGATACCTGAAAACCTGAACGTAATGGATCGCTGTGTAGCCTAACTAATAAATTCCTCGGAGGACTGATGCCAAGACCAATTTAAAGGAGATAAAGTTCTCGAAGATGAGCCACCTTTTTTTATCTTTTAAAATGATATTTTTGTAAGTGGTATTAGTTAAGCACTTACTGTATGACAGGTACCAAATGCTGGGGTAGTAAATGATAAATGGTTGGATACCTTTCCGGAAGGTTTTCTCCATTCAAGAAGTCCCTACGCTGTTTTATTCCCAGCTGTCTTGGCTAGTGTAAACAGACAGATGAATTAAACAATCATATTTATTTAGTGCTTGCTTACTGTGTGCAGAACACTGTACTAAGCACTTGGTACAGTATAAGAGAGTTGGTAGACACATTCCCTCTCCTCAATAAGCTTACAGTATGGCATTTATTTAGCGCTTGCTTAGTGCAGATCACTGCAGTAAAGTACATAGGAGACACAACTTCTGCCTTCAAAGAGCCTACAGTCTAGCAGTAATCCAGAGAGTGTTTTTCCTTGCTGAATAATAATACCATGTGCTCTTTGACTATAAGTTCATTGTGGGCAGGGAATGTGTCTGTTTATAGTTGTGTTGTACCCTCCCAAGTGCTTAGTGCAGTGCTCTGCACACAGTAAGTGATCAGTAAATACGGCTGAACAAATGAATGAATTCAATTTAACTGCTTTCTCTCAGGTGTCTTCGTGCCCATGGAACTTCTTGGAAGTCTTGAACACAGTACATAAATTAAACATTTGGAAAGTTTCCTTCAAGAAAAATAGAAAATGGCTCTCATTCTTAAATTGCATGATGCAGTTATAGGACTGTCTACATGAAGGACTATATTGTTAGCAACAGGTCCTTGGATTCATTTCTAAGCTAAGTGAATGTTCACAAAAAGACTTGTAAGGGAATGAAAGGTTGATGAAAAATGTATTGCTTTCTGAGGTTCAAGTGGAAAAGTATTTTAGCACACTGAAAGAGGCATAGCAAGAAGCCAGGGTGTTTTAGAGTCACATAAGAATCAGTTCTGTTCATTCCATTCCCATTGACAGAAAAGTAATGTCAGTGGTAAGAAGAGGGAGTCAGTAAATTTTAGCTCTTTGGATTCACTTATTTCCTAGTTTGGGGTTTTGGAAATCTTGTCTCTGGGCAACTGTTGCTTTGTGTTTAAAAACGCTTTTAATCCAAACCACTCTGACTCCTCCTTACTGGAGAAAAAGCCCGTGATCTTTATTTGGTCTAATTCTCCTTTACCTCCCGCTGCCTTCAACACTGTAGAAGTATGATCTGCAGATCACTGTTTCATGCAGAAGAGCCAGATAAAATGAAACTCTGAGTGGTCAATATGCAAAGATCTGTTTGTCTGATTGAACAAGAGGAGGGGGAGAGAGCAGGGGAGGAAATAAAATGAGGGGTGGGTCAGAGAAGGAATAGAGGGGGGAATAGAAAGAGAAATAGAGAGTAAAAAAGAAAGAGAAATCCAGAAATAGAGCATTTCAGCCTAGTGGAAAGAGCGTGGGCCTGGGATTGAGAGGACCTGGGTTCTAATCCCAGCTCTGCCTGCTGTGTGACTTTGGATGAGTCACTTAACTACTCTGTGCCTCAGTTTCCTCTTCTGTTAAATGGGGGTTCAATACCTATCTTCCCTCTCCGTTTTTGCTCCACATGAGATGAGGACTGCAGCTAGCCTTATGGTCTTGGTACATATTAAAAACTTTCCAGACTCCAAAATTATTAAAGACAAACCTAGTGTTACTTCATTTGGGAAGGGGAAAGGTGGGTGCCACAGGGGGAGAGTTCCAAGTGCCCATGGCCATCACGCTTCACTCTCCTGTCCCCCATCCTCTCCCTTTCCCCCTCCTATGCAGACACAGCAGCCCTGAACCCAGCTTGGGTGATGGGTGGACACACTTTTGCTCCAGTGGAGGTGAGGAGCGTAGTTCCTGGAATCTGCTCATCTTCAATTGATCAATATAATCGGTCATATTTAATGAGTAATTACTGTGTGCAGAGCAATTGTACCAACATAACAGAGTTGGTAGGATACATTCCCTGCCTACAACAAGCTTACAGTTTAGAAGGGGAGACATTATAAATAAAGAAACGATGGCCATGTAGATAAGTGCTATGGGACTGAGGATGGAGTGAATAAAGGGGGAAAATCCAAGTGCAAGAGCAAAGCAGAAGGAAGTGGAAGAAGAGAAAATGAGGGTTTTCATTGAGGAGATGTGTTTTTAATAAGGCTTTGAAGGTGGGGAGAGGGATCATCTGTCTGATATGAAGGGGAAGGAGCTCCAGGGCAGAGGCAGGATGTGGGCGAGGGGTTGGTGGCGAGATAAGATGAGATCAAGGTACGGTGAGAAGGTTGACATTAGAGGAGGAGGAATTGTAGTAGTAGTAGTAGTAGTTGTAGTAGTAATAGTAGTAGTAGTAACAAAAAATATGTAAATAATTATCTGTAAAATCTTTAAATTCTAAGCTTCTTGTGGGCAGGAAGTATGTGTCTGGTTACTGCTGTGCTCTTCCAAATGTTTAACACAGTGCTTGACAGTCAGCAGGCACCAATTCATCCTATTTATTGCGTGTTTACTGGGTGCAGAGCACTGTAATAAGCACTTGGGAAGGTAGACTATAGCAGAGTCAGTAGACACATTCCCTGCCCACAATAGGCACGCAATGCAATACCATTAATTGACTGATTGCTTGTTTGATTAGCTAGGAAAAAGGAAATCAGAATATAGTAAAGCAAATTTACGAAGGAGGGTCGTTGCTCACATTAGCAGCACTTGAAACTCCACTTTGACCTCTTGGCTCACTTTCCAGTGCACGCATGCTCTCTCTCTCTCTCTCTCTCTCTCTCTCTCTCTCTCTCTCTCCGTATCTCTATCTCTCTATCTCCCTTCCTTCCTCCTTCCTTCTCTTCCTCCCTAAAAGGCTGAAGCTACAGAGCAGACTGGCTTCAGTCAACACTCCCCTCTCTGCCTCCGTCTTTCCTCTAATGGGCCTTAGCTCATTCATCTGTGGAAAACAATTCCGGTCACCAGCTCATTTCACAGGGATTATGGGAAGGATTAATGAGATGATTGTTGAAAATATCTTCCAACCCTTTCACGGAAATCATTTACTCCGGTATCAAGTCAGGTCCTAAATCAAGTGAAGAATTCACAAATTCCTCTCTGCTCTCATCCCTTGAGGCCATTCATTCCTCCATGGAGACCAAGGTAGCCACTCATGTGATCCAGACAAGGACGCGCATAGTGTATCAGTAGTGTTACCCAGGGTGTGCAGTGTAACGTGAAGTTGACATTGACATCACGGGTGCCATTTTCCAGTATTTTGTGACTCTTGCTTGATTCTCCAGAAGGAATCACTGACTTAACTCTCTTCTCCACCCCCTCCATTTTTTCCAGAGCCTTTGAGTTCTCCTTCCAGTTAGTGAAAAGCGGTGCGGTCTAAGTGGATAAAGCACGGGTCTGGGAACAGGTGACCTGGCTCCAAATCCTGGGTCTGCCATTTCTTTGCTGTGTGACCTCAGATGAATCACTTAACTTCTCTGGGCCTCAGTTTCCTCAACTGTGACTGCAAAAAAGATTCAATACCCATTCTCTTTCTTATTTGGACCATGAACCCCATATGGGACAGGGACTGATTGATCTTTGGTTTCCCAACATCCTTTTTTTCTCAGGCCGCACAGCTTTCCAAACAGCTACCTTCAGCCACCCTAATATTGGACTGAGATTCTCAATCCCCATTCCTCCTAAACCAGATCCTCTCAAATCAACCCAATAATCACATACTGAAATAAGATAACGATGAGAACATGCCATCTTAAATATTTAACGTTCAGGCTAAGTGTTCTTGCAAATTACATACCACCCTGCTTTCCAAACTTTTTTCATTTTGGCTTTAATGCATTTCTGGGTCGAGTCCTAAAGTGAAGGAACTCCAAAGATTTTTTTTCAGTATTTCGGGGTATAGGTGAAGACGAGGTGTCACTGAGTCCCGGGAAAGTTAAGACTGTTGAGGAATCAAGCTAGGCAGTTTCTGAATCATATTCCTCTTTCAACTGGTGTCAACTAAACCCATTATATTGAGCCTTATGTCACCAATCACTTGGTGAAAATGCTTCTGAGCAGTTTACTGCCAATACACAACATAAAGCAACTCTGGAGACTTGAATGCCAATTATTCTTGGAGAATAATTTCTCAACAATGAATGGATACAAGAGAACTGAGAGTTCAGGAGAGCAGGCCTCCAACTTGAGAAGCAGCATGGCATAGTGGATAGAACACAGGCCCAGAAGTCAGAGGTCATGGGTTCTAATTCCAGCTCCCCCACATGTCTGCTGTGTGACCTTGAGCAAGTCACTTTACTTTTCTGTGCCTCAGATAGCTCATCTGGAAAATGGGGATTGAGACTGTGAGCCCCACGTGGGATGGGGACTGTGTTCCTGTGTGTTCTAAATTCACACACATGAGGATGCCTTCACTGTCACTAGCATCAAGTTTTTTGGGGCGGGTTTTGGCATTTGTTAGGTGCTTATTATGTGCCAGACATTGTACTAAGTGCTGGAATTGATACAAGATAATCAGGTTGAACCCAGTCCCTGTCCTGCATTGGGCAGAGAGTCTTAATCTCCATTTTACAGATGAGGTAACTGAGGTACAGAAAAGTGAAGGACGTGTGCAAGTGTGTGGGTGGGTGTACAGGATTCCTTCACTCCTGTAATAGTAATATTTGTTAAGCACTTTATTATGTTCAAAGCACCAGGATTTCTACAATGCAATAAGATGAGTCCTAGTCCCCACGCAAGATGGGGCTCACGCTCTAAGAGGGGGAAGAACAGGCTTTTAACCCCATTTTACAGATGGGAAAACTGAGGCAGGGATCAATTAAGTGACTTTTACCCATGTCATGCATCAGGCAAATTGAACAGTAGGGATTAGAACCCACATCCTCTAATTCCCAGGTTCGTACTCTTTCTTCTAGGCCATGATGCTTCTCATGTTTTTATAAGAAATGCAAAATAGAAGGAAAGTATCATTACTACTGTTTGTAAAACAAGAATGTGCTTATCCTAATATTACTTTCACTCTTCCAAAATTGGAAAAGCAAAAACTGATGAAAACTTTAACTTGAGGACCTGTCTGCCGTCATAGCGATATGCTCTAAGATGTATAAGTTTATTGGAATAGACTTTACAGGGTATAATTAACCCTAAAAGATGAAAACATAATTGAATGATCTTTCTAATGATCACCGAATAAATGATGACTCAGTGACAGACCAGACAAAAGAACTTTTTCTCAGGGAAAATCATTACTGTAATTTCCATTTTAATTTGCACTGAACTCCTACTTTTTGAAATCTTCCATGGGTTTAGAACAAAGAACGCTAATACCAATCTCCTGAAATGACAGAAAACCGTGCTCTTTTCACCTTGCTTGTTTCTACCATTTTCATCGTCTTTTGGAGTAGGATTTATAGGACAATTTCCTTTCTAGAAAAATGTTTTTCCTATATTTCCTACACAAATGTCACATGGGTGTTGACCTGTGCCCTTGTCACAGCCACCAGGCATGCACTGTGGCAAAGATGATGATTTTTAGGTATTGAGAGACTCACTCAATTGTCCATGTCGAGCATATTTAATCCAACAGTCTGTGCAGTGGATGGAGTGGATGGTTTAGGAAGTGACCTATATCACTCCATCCTCTGGCCAGAAAGGAAAACAGTGGTAAATGATGATGATGATTATGATAACTGTTAAGTATTTACTCTGTGTCAAGCACCGTTCTAAGTGCTGGGGTTGATTTAAGTTAATCAGACTGAACACAGTCCCTGTTTCACATGGGGCTCATAGTAGAAAGGAGTAGGATTCAATCCCCATTTTACAGCTGAGGTAACTGAGGCCCTGAGACGTTAAATGACTTGCCCAAAGTCACACAGCAGGCATGTGGAAGATCCAGAATTAGAGCTCAGGACCTCTGACTTCCGGACACCTGCTCTTTCCATTTAATTTCCACTTTATAAAGAACCGGTCTGAGGTGACCAGTAAAAGTGAAAAGAATACTAGTTAAAGTATTGTAGAAGAGTTGTTCCTCAAGAGCTTTCAATTTCTGACCCACGACTGGGAGTCTCCTGGAATGAGGAATCTCTAGAAATCTCTAGAACTCTCTAGAAGTCCCTCAGGGTTCCCCTCCAAGGGAAAATTTTGGCCTATGGAAATATAGCTCCCTGAGAAGTGAAGATTTTTGTTAATCTGATTTACTTTCAATGAGTGAGTTTCCTCTCCCCTAGCTTCAAACTCACTCATTCATTCCTTCAATCATATTTATCGAGTGTTTACTGTGTGCTAAGCTCTGCACTAAGTGCTTGGGAGAGTACAAGAACAAACAGTCACATTCTCTGTCCACAATGAGCTCACAGTCTAGAGGAGGAGACAGATACTAATATAAATAAATGAATACATTGCAGATATATACATATGTGCTGAGGGGATGGGAGGGAGGATGAATTAAGGGAGCAAGTTAGGGTGATGCAGAAGAGAATGGGAGAAGAAGAAGGCTTAGTCAGGGAAGGCTTCTTGGAGGAGATGTGCCTTTATTAAGGGTTTGAAGGCGGTGAGAGTATTTATCTGTTGGATTTGAGGAGGGAGGGCATTCCAGGCCAGAGACAGGATGTGGGTAAGGTACATTGCCTGGCACATAGTAAGCGCTTAACAAATACCATAAAGAAAAAAAGAGAGAAGTGTACAGCAGATGAGACCATGGAGAAGCGACCATACAGTCACAAATTAGATGGCAGACATTCAGAAGTGGAAAACATTATATCAAACCAAAAAAATAATGGCAGGTGTAATCCTGGACTTGGCAGGTGGCAGCTCCGTGTTTATATAAAATCTCTTAAAGGAAGTTCATAAATGTGCACCTCAAACTGGTTCAGAAAGAAAACAGTACTAGATGAGGCAAGCCAATTAGAAATTACTTGGCAATGCTTTTGGCATTTTGATTATTCTGGTCCCCACAGAGCATCATCCGTCAGCTATGAGTTGGCTAGACTTCAAAAAAAGCAAGCTATGTGTGTGACATTGTCCTTTTAACGTATCGTGAGAAAATCAGCCAGAAACTGAAAAGAAGGAAGTGTTAGGAAATTTGTGAGTGATCCAAGGGGTAGTTTTCTGGTGGCAGTGACTAACTTTTCTCAGTGAATAAGTATTTCTCAACCTTAACCCTTCAGTACTTTCCAGGTTGGAGACAGTCTCTGCCCTGCACGGGGCTCACAGTCTAGGTAGGAGGGAGTAGGATTTAATCCCCATTTTACAGATGAGTTAACTGAGACCCAAAGAAGTAAAATGACTTGCCCAAGGTTACACAGCAGAGACGAGGCTGAGCTGGGATAAGAACCAAGGTCCTCTGATTCCTAGGCCTCGGCCTTTATCCAGCAGGTTACGCTTCTCCCTACCCTTTGGACTAGAAGCCCCCTGTGAATCTGGGACTGTGTCAACCTGATTATCTTGTACCTACATCAGTGCTTAGTACAGTGCTTGGCATGTAGTAAGCGTGTGACAAATTATTGGCATTATTGTCATTATTATTATGCAAAAGTAACAGAAAATGAGGAAAGAGATAAGGCGATCAAAACATGGATTTGGATCTGAAAATACAGAAACACTAAGCATTTCTTCAAAACGCTTTGAGGTTCAGCAACTCACCTTCCCAAGCTGTGAGCCATCCTCAGATTTACTACCCAACTGGTCCCTGAAAACTACATCGTGAGTTGAAACGTTGTAATTCGGGAACCAATTTTCTCCTAAGATTGGTTGTCAAACATGAATTCCTGACATAATTGGCCATCAAGATTGATTTTTCAAAGGGAGCGTCAGCGGTGGGTCCGAAGTCACATTGAGATTCAGGCTAGAATCCTGCCCGTGATAGAAAGCAATGAGCGTTCCCCCGGGATTTTTCTGCCTGTCTGCCCTTCTCTCTCCTGCAAGACGTAGCCTGAACCTGAAACTGTGGAGATGAAGCTTGTGGGACTCAGTGGGGTGAGAAGCAGCATGGCATAGTGAAGACAACCTGCACCTGGGGGGTCCGAAGGTCATGAGTTCTAATCCTGGCTCCACCACTTGCCCGCTCTGTAACTTGGGGAAGTCACTTCACTTCTCTGTGCCTCAGTTACCTCATCTGTAAAATGTGGGTTGAGTCCGTGAGCCCTTTGTGGGACAGGGACTGATTTGCTTGTATCCACCCCAGCACTTAGTACAGTGTCTGACATGTAATAAGAGCTTAACGAATACCCTAATAATTATTACTTTCACCCAAGTGCTCAGATGATGCTGAAAGGCTAAAATTTCAGGTGTGGGGGTAAATATAGTATGGGAAGATGAGAGATTAATCAGGGATGACCTCCTGGTTAATCTCACCTGCTGGGAATATTCATACTGCTTCTCTTTTTGTATGATCCCTGCCCTTAAGGTGTTAATAGTTCTTCATTACCCGCTGACCATGGCCTTGGTAGCCAGGGGAGAAGACTTGGTTGGAGGAGAGAAGGGAGAATCAGGATTTTTTTTTTCAACTCAATAAACTCTAAGCCTATCATTTTTCAAATCTGCCCTTGGTGGAGTCAATCCCCTCTCCTCTCTCTTCTACAACAGAATGACCCTTCTGCAAGTTTGGGTCCTTTCCCTGCATTAATCATAAAAGTACCTGGTTAGACTAGAGCCCGCTTTAATAGTTATGTGCAAAGAGTAAATAGACAGCACATTTCATTGTCATGGTAACAGCAGGAGAAGGAAAATCTGATTAGAACCACCTAGTCCTAGTCTTTATAGCCCGTAAACAAAAGTGTATTGCTTTGGGGGGTATTTTTTTACTTTTTTTTACCCTCTTTTTAATCTTTTACTTATAAAGCAGTTTAGCTTTCTTCACATATTCCAGAATCAAGAGTTTCTCTCCCTCTCTTTCTCTCCTCTCTCTCTGTATCTCTGTGTGTCTCTCTCACTGATTCCCTCTCTCCTTCTTTCTCTTTCTCTCTTCTGTCTCTTCCTCTGTCTCTTTTTATGTCTCTCTCCTTCTCTCCTCCCGACCTCTCTCTTTCTCTCTTCCTCTCCATTTCTAACTTCTCAGGGCAGCATACATTCCAACTATATGTAGATAGTATATGTGAAAAACTGTGATGGACCCATCATCACAGCCACAAAAAATCCACCGCATTTCACCACAAGTGGAACATAATTAAAAAAAACCACTCTTTTACCATGCAGTGGCATTCAAGTCCCATCACAACATAAGATCCACCCCCTGTTACCCAGCCACCCACCTGGAGTCACTCTCCTAGTCATGTGTTGCAGTCTCTGTCCTTCGGTCCATCCTGAGCTGGTCTCTTGGTCTGGGTTGGCCTGGATTTTCACTAGTCCGGCCTGAGGTCCGGTCTGGCCATCCTCTGCCTATCTATCATTCACGGGTATTTACTTAGTGCTTACCATGTGAAGAGCACTGTACTAACTGTATAAGGTTGGCAGACTTCTGAAGCCAACAGAATATTTGGGGAGTTGCAATTCGGAGAGGAGTTGCTCTCCTTGAGAAAGCTTTTGAAGCAGTGTGGTCTCTTGAGCCAGAGTGCCTGGGAGCCAGAGGGGCTGGGAGTTAGAGAACCTGGGTTCTAATACTGGCTCTACCACATGTCTGCTGTGTGACCCTGGGCAAGTCATTTCATGTCTCTGTCCTTCTCATCTGTAAAATGGGGATCCTGCTTCCTACTTAGACTCTGAACTCCATGTGGGACAGGGACTGTGTCGAAACCTGATTATCTTCTAACTAATGCAGCGCTAAGCACAGAGTAAGTGCTTACTATAAATACAATTACTAATACCACTATCATCATTAAAGATTAGGATGCCAAGAGGCAGACTTAAAAACAAAGGCAGGTCTTTCTGGGACAAACCTTTAGAGCAGCAAGGAACAACCTTTTCATGCATAGAATCCATAAAGAAATATTCTCACACATCTCAGGGGGATCTAATCAGCAGTGGCTTCACCTTTGAAAATGACAGGCAGCAATAAATATCTGTGTCCCCTTTGTAACTATTTGCTTTTATTACAGGTGGATAAAACAGGTGCAACTTCATTTAATGGAATAACAGCTCTGGGGAGCTAGAAAACTAGCCCTGCTGAATTGGCAGATCCATGTTGGCCATTTCAGAGATGTTTCATCGCATCAACTGCAATCTCAAATGACTTGCTTTTGGCCACATCAAACGAAGCTCAACTCTGTCCTAGTCTGCCTGGACTCCTCGGCTGCTTTTGAAAGTTTGACCACTCCCTTTCCCCAAAGATTCTCTCTGGCCTCAGTGATACTGACGCGATCCTCTCAGAGTTCTCAGCCTATCTCTCTCCCTCTGCAACTGCACAGCTTCTTTCCTGGGTCATTTTCCCCTTCTCACCCTTTAATAATAATAATAATAATAATAATAACAATAATAATAATAATAGTAATAATAATAATAATAATAATGGCATTTGTTAAGCACTTACTATGTGCAAAGCACTTTTAAGTGTAGATGTCCCACAAGGACCTGTTCTGGTACTTTTAATTGTTTTGCTCTACATTCATTCTTTTTGAGGATTGCATTTCTAGACTGTGAGCCCGTTGTTGGGTAGGGACTGTCTCTATATGTTGCCAACTTGTACTTCCCAAGCGCTTAGTACAGTGCTCTGCACACAGTAAGCACTCAATAAATATGATTGAATGAATGAATGAATCTGCTTGCCGGATTTCAGCGACCGGCTTGACCCAGATGACACCAAAATCTACCTCAGCAGACATAACTTCTCACCTACTTCACAAGCTTGCCTTTCCTTTTATTATTATTATTACTAATAATAATAATAATAATCTTGTTAAGTGCTTACTGTGTTCCAACCAGTGCACTAAAAATTGGGAAAATACAAGATAATCAGATTGGACACAGTCCCTGTCTTTCACAGTGCTCCCTGTCTACTAAGTAGGATCATCCTGGATCATCCCAGTGCAGAGAACAGTGTTTGGCACATAGTAAGTGCTTCACAAATATCGCAATTATCATAATAATAATAAGTAACAATAATTGTGGTATTTGTTAAGGAATGGTGCTTGGCACATAGTAAGTGCTTAACCAATACCACAATTATTATTATAATGATAGGAATGATTAATAATTACTCATGGTATTGGTTAAGTGCTTCTATATGCCACTGGGGTAGGTATAATAATAATAATAGTTATGGTACTTGTTAAGCTCTTACTATGTGCCAAGCACTATTCTAAGAGCTGAGGTGGATACAAGCAAATCAGGCTGGACACAGTCCTCTGTCTCACATGGGGCTCACATTTTTAATCCCCATTTTATAGATTAAGGAACTAAGGCACAGAGAAGTGAGGCGACTTGCCCGGGGTCACACAGCAGACATGTGGCACCCCCTCTCAGGGTCACACCTGCAGAGTTTCCAGTCCTCCACCAGTCTCGGCTACAGGAACGATAGTCAAGCAGAGGCCTACCCATTCCATTCCTAGCTTGGCCGGTGGCTAACGAGTGGAAGGCAATCTGCTACAAGTCAAAACTCACCTGTGCTGGGCAGCAGCAGCGTGGGATAGAGTCGAGGGTGGAGATTCAGATTTACTGCACGGAAGGTGGCAATGGTAAACCACTTCCATATTTTTACCAAGAAAACTCTCTGGATCCACTACCAGAACGATTGCAGATGGAGAGAGGGGCGTTCTGGGAGAGATATGTCCGTGATGTCGCTGTGGGTCAGAAACGACTGGACGGCATAAGATAAGTAGTAATGAGCAGGAATTAATCCCCATTTTACAGACGAGTGAGCTGAGACACAGAGCAGCTCACTCAGCAGGCAAGTGGGAGAGGCAGGATTAGAACCCCAGTCCTCTGAATCCCAGGCCAGTGTTTTTTCCACTGAGCCGTGCTGCTTCCACATTCCTGTTGCAGACGATCAGTTGGTTCCTTAAATTTAATTTAGTAAAACTCGAACTCCTCATCTTCCTACTCTAAACTAATTCTCCTTTTTCCTTTCCCACCATGGGTGGTCACTCCAAAATCCTTCCTGTCTCAGACCTTGTGTCAATCAATCAAACAATCAGTCCCATCTATCCAGCGTTTAGTTTGTTGCAGAGCACTGTGCTATGTGCTTGGGAGAATGTGATATAACAGAGTTGGTAGAAACCTTCCCTGACCACAGGAGAAGTGTTTAGTATAGCATTTAGTACACAAAAATTCAAACACAGTAAGCACTCAATAAATGTGATTGATGGGCTGTTTGAATTTTTTCCCTCAGATAATATCCTCCAACTATAACTGCAGCACTTTGGCATAATCTTCCCCCTAATAGACTCCCTGCCTCCTGTAGCACTTTGGTATATGAGAGTTTTGCATTTTCTGCATTCATCCTCACATCTATCTTTCCATTCCCTTATTCTTCCTATCTTTAAATCATTTTGTTTCTGTCTCACCTGCAAGATTATAAGCTATGTAAGAGTAGCGTCATCTCTTCTACCTTTATTCATTTTCTCCCAAATACCTAATACAGAGCGCTGTACATAATAATCATAATTATAAAGAGAATAATTGTGGCATTTGTTAAGGGCTTACTATGTGCCAAGCACTGTTCTAAGCACTGGGGTAGATACAAGATGATCAGGTGCTATATGGGGCTCACAGTCTAAGTAGGACAGAGAAAAAGTATTGAATAATAATAATAATAATAATGGCATTTATTAAGCACTTACTATGTGCAAAGCACTGTTCTAAGCGCTGGGGAGGTTACAAGATGATCAGGTTGACCCACGGGGGGGCTCACAGTCTTAATCCCCATTTTACAGATGAGTTAACTGAGGCACAGAGAAGTTAAGTGACTTGCCCAAAGTCACACAGCTGACACATGGCTGAGCCGGGATTAAAACCCATGACCTCTGACTCCAAAGCCTGTGCTCTTTTCCACTGAGCCACCATTTTGCAGATGAAGGAACTGAGGCAACCAATCAATCAATTAATCGATAGTATTTATTGAGGGCTTACTATGTGCAGAGCACTGTACTAAGCTCTTGGGAGAGTTCGATACAACAGACTTAGCAGACACATTCATTTAATTCATAACAAGCTTACGGTCTAGAGGGGGAGACAGACATTAATATGAATACATTTTTACAGAGAAGTTAAATGACTTGTCCAAGGCCACACAGTAGACAAAGTGACAGAGCAAGGATTAGAACCCAGGTCCTCCAACTCCCAGGCCCATGCCTTTTCCACTAGACTATGCTGCTTCTCAGAGGAGATAATAAATAACTACCGATCGATTGACTGAGTAAGCAAACCAACTGTGCTGCTTCTGAGATCTTCCTTAATGAAAATCCAGTCCTGCCAAAATGCATCCAGAAGCTGGCAATCAAGTTGTTTATCGAAGATAAACCCCTGAGTATTGAGGTCAGCTTGGCTGCTGCTTGCTGCAAAGCTCCACTTAATTTACTTACCAACCAGTCTCTTCAAATAATTTTGAAGCCGCTAAAACCAGCAAACCAAGGAAATTTGGCTATTCGGTGAAAGCTTTCTGATAGCAGTTGTAAAGACACAGAAAACGAGAAGCAGCGTGGCTCAGTGGAAAGAGCACGGGCTTTGGAGTCAGAGGTCATGGGTTCGAATCCTAGCTCCGCCACATGTCTGCTGTGTGACCTTGGGCAAGTCACTTAACTTCTCTGAGCCTCAGTTGCCTCATCTGTAAAATGAGGATTAAGACTGTGAGCCCCACCTGATCACCTCATATCAACCCCCAGTGCTTAGAACAGTGCTTTGCACATAGTAAGCGCTTAACAAATGCCATCATTATTATTATTAATAAAACCGGGGGATCTGTCATCATCAATGTCATAAATGTTTTATTTATGGTATTTGTTAAGCGCATACTATGTGCCAGGCACTGTTATAAGCACTGGGTGGATACAAGATAAACAGTTTGTCCCACGTGGAGCTCACAGTCTTAATCCCCATTTTGCAGATGAGGGAACTGTGGCACAGAGAAGTAAAGTGTCTTGCCCAAGGCCACACAGCAGATGAGTAGTAGAGCTGGGATTAAAACCCTTGTCCTTCTGACTCCCAGGAACGTGCTCTATCCACTAGTCTATGCTGCTGCTTTATTTATTTAGTGCTTAATGTGTGCAGAGGACTGAACTATGTGCTTAGGAGAGAACAATTTAACAGAGTTGGTAGATACGTTCTAGGGCCACAATAGACTTACTTTCTAGAGGGGAATACGTTGGATATGAAGCAGGGAGGGCATCCCGGGCCAAAGCCTTTATGTGGACAAGAGGTTGGTGGTGATATAGATGAGATTAAGCCACAGTGACTATCCTGGCATTAGGGGAGTAAAGTGTGCAGGCCAGGGTGTAGTAGGAGAGTAGTGAGGTGAGATAGGAGGGGGCAAGTTCATTGAGTGCTTTAAAGCTAATGGTGGTTTAAAACCCATCGGAGAAGCAGTATGGCTCAGTGGAAAGAGCCCAGGCTTTGGAGTCAGAGGTCATGGGCTCTGTCAGAGCCAACTGTCAGCTGTGTGACCCTGGGCAAGTCACTTCACTTCTCTATGCCTGTTACCTCATCTGTAAAATGGGGGATGAAGACTGTGAGCCCCCCGTGGGACAACTTGATCACCTTGTAACCTCCCCAGTGCTTAGAACAGTGCTTTGCCATAGTAAGCGCTTAATAAATGTCATTATTATTATTATTATTATTATCCACCTCTGCAACAAACAGAAACTCCTCACCATTGGTTTTAAAGCGCTCAATCACCTTGCCCCCTCCTACCTCACCCTAGGGCTAACCCTAACCCTAACGCTGGAGGTTCTGGAGGAGAGCAGAAACAGTTTAGTAGAAAAATGATCTGGGCAGTAAATGTAAGTGTGGATTGAAGTGGGGAGAGACAGAAGGCAGGGAGGTTAGCAAGGAGGCTGATGCTGTAATCCTGACTGGATAAATTAAGTGTTTGGATTAATGAGACAGCAGTTTAGATAAGGAGGGTGGATTTTATTGATGCAGTGAAAGTTGAACCGTCAGGCAAAAAAGAAAGAAACAAGATCCAAAAGGCCAGCATGGGTTTGGGAGGAATGCCGTGGGCAAGACCGTCAAGGCAGTAGACTATCAGGTGCTGTAACGGGATGATTTATAAGGCTTTTCGATGGTTGTGAGAATCAGACCTACAGTAGAAGATGCATCCAAGTACCCTACTCATCAACAACATCTTCACACTAAATTAGACTCATCATCAGATAATAGGACAAGATACCCAACAATGAGCTTTTGGAAAGCAGCCAGGCTCATAGAAATGTAGTTCTACAGGGTGGCTTGTGTGAGGAGTTTGGGCAACAGCAGGATGCCCAACCAATTACCGTATGCATCATCGCTCACGGCAGCGAAACGGTCCCTAATCTTTTCATGGAGAAACATTTATTACACAAACCTGAAAGCAAATTCTAACACAGAATGTTCATTTTTCATTCTCCTGTATTAATTTGATCTGTCTTTTTCGGGTGCTCAGTCATTTTTTCAGGAAATACTGGAGACTGAGGTAGCTCAGAAATGTTTTACTTGGGTTTTCTCAAATTTATGTTATCAGGCTAAGGTGTTTGTGCCAGCTGATGCCATTCAGTTAACTGACGGCAACGTTGCTCCCAACGTTGTCCTACTTCAACATAATAGCGATGTACCACCCCAGAATTTTCCCTGTGTCCATAAAACAATGTTTTTCTCTCACAAATATGTCATATCCTCCTTCAGTGAAAATGCTGAATCCGTGAAATCATCACCATGACAACTCACAAGGACTCTGAACATAAGACGTGGAGCTTTTGTGCAGTAAGTAATTAGAATAAACGATGTTGGAACTCAAAGATGAAAGGGACTTTTAGAAAAATACTTCTTAAATTTCAAACACAATCAGAATAGGTTCAGGGTTAATCATCAGTGCTTTGTGGCATTTATTAAAATTGCATGGATCAGTCCCTGTGCTAAGCACTGGGATAGACACAATTATAATAATAATAATACTTGTGGATTTTTTAAGTGCTTACTATATGCCAGGCAATGTACTAAGCACTGGGATGGATACAAGCAAATCGTAATGGACACAGTCCCTGTACCACATGGGGTGAGGAACTAAATCTCCATTTTACAGCTGAGGTAACTGAGGCCCAGAGAAGTGAAGTGATTTGCCCAAGGTCACACAGCGGATAAGTGGCAGAGCTGGGACTAGAACCCAGGTCCTTCTGACTCCAGGGCCTGTGCTCTATCCACTAGGCTGTTTTTCTTAGATCTGGGGGCAGCAGTCCCTATCACCAGGCCATTTTAAAGGGTCCAGAGCTGGAAGGAAGCAGAATGGGTCAGAACTCAGATCTGATACAGAGAAAAGCTCCCCTGATGAGAGTCCCCATTATGAAAAGGGTTTGGTGGTGGCGGTCGGGGGTTGTGGGGGAGACAGCAGAACTTTTGTCCAGCAGGAAGCGGTGTCCCCAAAGACCTGCGAGTGGGTGGCCAAAGGCCACCAGAAATGGTTGTCTCACTCCGGCCGGGTCCAGCCAGCCCAGCTCTCACCATGATTCGGTTCCCCAGGTGCCCATTGTCTGTCCCCCAGTCTAGATTCTGGGACCAAAGAAGCCCTGGCTCTTCCTCCCTCCCTCCGCCCTCACTCCCACCCCTGCATCGGTGGGATTTCAGGAAGGAGGAAGGAGAGCTTGTTTCCCAGAGGGAGGGAGAGGCCCAGCTCTGAAATCACTGTGCAAATCCAATTGCAACCCTCTCTCATGCCTGGGCTGCAGGGTGTCTGGGGAGGAGGACAATGACCTCTTCCTGACGTGGGGGGGGGGGGGGGGGGGTGCTGCAGAGGGGTTGAGGAGGAGGATAATGACTCCTTCCTCAGTTGGGGGGCCTGCAGGAGTTCTGGGGAGAAAGATCATGCCCCCTTCCTGAGGTAGGAGGGTTGCAGAGAGCCTGGGGAGGAGGAGGATAATAACCCCTTCCTGAGGTAAGGGGACTGTAGGAGATCTGGGGAGGAGGACAATGACCCCTTCCTGAGGTGGGGTCGGGGGGCTACAAGGGGTCTGAGGAGGAGGATAATGACTCCTGTCTCATTTGGGGGGCAGGGGCTGCAGGAGTTCTGGGAAGGATAACACCCACTTTCTGAGACAGAGGACTGCCGGTGTTCTCGGTGTTCTCAGGAAGGAGGATAATGACCACTTTCTCATAATAGAGGTCTGCAGAGGGTCTGGTGAGGAGGATAATGACCCCTTCCTCAGGTAGGAGGTCTGGGGAGGAGATAATTATCCCTTCCTGAGGTAGCGGGGCTGAGGGAGAAGAGGTGGAGCAGCTGGCCTCTGGCCCCTCCTGTGACACCATCACATTACACGGGCCCCAGTATAACATATGTGACATCACTGGATTTCCTGGCAGTATTAATTTGTTTCCAGGTGTAGCACAGTAGGGAAGGTAAGTAAAATTGAAAGTCACAGGGAGGGCAGAAGGAGGAAAGATAGATGGAGGGAAGGAGGAAGGGACAGGACCATTTATTTTATCGGAAAGCTAGGAGTTTCTATGGACTTTCCAGATCACTAACTCAACTTGGGGAGAGAGCCAAGAGAGCGGAATATAGTTTTTAGAGATACATTTCAAATAGACATTATTAATGGGACATGAACAATATCGATAGACTTATTTTATCACCCTGGATCAGGGAAATCTCTTCTTGGGGTCACATGGTATTGCCCTCAAAAGTTGGGCTGGTAAAAAAAAAATAAAGCTGTATATTCATTATTTATATCAATTCTGCTGCTCTTTTCTACTGACAATTTGTGTCCCCTTTCTTCCCAGGTAGATTGCATTCAGGTAGTGTAGCCTAGTGGAAAGAACACTGACCTAGGAATCAAAGGACCTGTATTCTAATTCTAACTGCCACTTCCCTGCTGTGTGATTTTAGGCAAGTCACTTACCTTCCCTGTGACTCATTTTCCTAATCTGCAAAATGGAGGTTAAATGATGGATTAAATACCTCAATAGATTAAATACTTGTTCTCCCTCCTTAGAGTGAAAGCCCCAAGTGGGACAAGGACAGAGTGGGGAATTTTGTTGAGTGGGAAGGTGAACGCTGCTATCTATACTCTTCCTAGGCAACAGCAGGTAGCAGAGCAAGTGTGTCTCGAGTTATTATAACATGAAATTGAGCTTTGATCTCTTGAAGCAGTGTGGCTTAGTGGAAAGAGCCTGGGTTTGGGAGTCAGAGGTCACGGGTTCTAATCTTGGCTCCGCCACTTGTCAGCTGTGTGACTTTGGGCAAGTCACTTAACTTCTCTGTGCCTCAGTTACCTCATCTGTAAAATAGGGATTTAGACTGTGAGCCCCACGTGGGACAACCTGATTACCTTGTATCTACCCCAGCTCTTAGAACAGTGCATGGCATAGAGTAAGCGCTTAACAAATACCATCATTATTATTATTGATCTGGAACTAGCCCTGCTAGAGAAAGACCCAGGAGAAAAACTGAACCACAGCCAGTTGCAAATAGAGCGATCTCGGTTCCGGGAAATCCAAACATCTCAATGAACCTCCTTCTTTTATCTCTGAATTAATTCAGACATTGAACCCTAATTTGAAGTTTGTGAAATGCTACTTAGGCCTTTTTCTTCCATCCACCCACTAGAAATGTTCAATAAAGCCTGGCTCTCACTGGCTCCGATACCCAGAGTCGAATCAATAGTGTGAAAAAGGTATGGGTCAGCAGGTCTAGTGGACCAGTGCCAGTAAACTGGTTTTATGTATTTATGTATACATTGATATACATAGATGTGTATTTACATATAAACACACAAAGATAGTCAAGCTTAGTATTGGAAGAGAACATTATTTACGGTGAAATCTTATCCGTGAATGAGGGTTTGGTGGAAAGGACTGATTGCAGACGTGCATTCCTTTTGATCTTTATTGTCTTTGTCCCATATGAGACCGCCCTCCGTTTGGAATTCAGAACTCTGCATAATCTTTTCTCAAGGACAACACACTCTCTCCTTAATGATGTCTTCCAGGCGGACCTCTGAGCTGCAACGGTCTCCCAACTGTTTATTCTTATGTCACACTGTTTGAGATTGAGACTGGATTTGTAATAATAATAGTAACTGTGGTATTTGTTAAGCATCTACTACGTACCAGGCACTGTACTAAGCACTGGAATAGATACAAGGTAATTGGGTTGGACACAGTCCATGTCCCACATGGGGTTCACAGTCTTAATCCCTAGTTTACAGATGAGGGAACTGTGGCACAGAGAAATTAAGTGATTTGCCCAAGGTCCCAAAGCAGACAAGTGGCAAAGCCAGGATTGGAACCCAGGTCCTTCTGATTCCCAGGCCCATGATCTATCCACTAGGCCATGCTGCTTTTCAGCCCTGACATAATTTTAATAGTAATTCTTGTTAATATTATATTTGTTATGCGCTTACAATGTGTCAATCACTCTTCTAAACACTGGGGTAGATACAAGCTAATCAGGTTGGATACAGTCCCTGTCCCACATGAGGCTCACAATCTAAGTAGGATGGAGAACAGGTATGTAATCCTCATTATACAAATGAAGAAACTGAGGCACAGAGAAGTGAAATGACTTGCCCAAGGTAATACAGCAGGCCACTGGAGGAGCCGGGATTGGTACCCTGGTCATCTGATTCCCAGGCCTACGTTCTTTCCTCAAGGCAATGCTGCTTTACCATGTCTTTAATCATTTATACTACCCTCGTGGCTTAAATGTACCCCTTTTTAGCTGCCCATGGAGGAGTTGCTTTGGTTTCCTACTGTCATCCATTCTCCTAACAGGTCCTATTCATTCATTTATTCATTCAATCGTATTTATAGAGCGCTTACTGTATGCCAACCACGGTACTAAGTGCTAGCTGAGAGAAGTTTTTTTGCTGAATGGTCAACACTGTGCTTTCTTGAAGAGTGGGGAAACATGGTCTGAACATTTTTGAAAGAAAATCATCTAAGCAGCAGAGAGGAGTATGGGAGAGGACAAAATAGAGAGTATAAGTAGACACGATCCCTTCCTTCCAAGAGTTGTTTTTTTTTTTTAGTGGTATGTGGAGTTCTTTTCCACTCACCTCAGGAGTTCATCTTGAACCATAACTTCCTTAACATCTTGAGGGATATTCATCACCCCTAATCCTAGTTCTTTCACTCCCACAAGGGCCGGGAACAAAAACAGGCACAGCGGTGACTTCCGCAATTTTCTAGGGCGGTGCAGAATTGTGGTCACCCTGCCCAAACCCTACTGAATATCTTTAAATTGAGCTTGTTAAGAAAAGGTGTCAACAGGGTCACCGAAATGGAGTTTATTTCCTATGTTAGTGTTGCTCCGAATAGCTCACAACAACATATGGGGCTCACAAAGGGGTTTAACCAACATTCCTTTCACGTATCATTCAAGGATGATGATTGCATCATTTTCTCTGAGCCTTAGAGACAGGCAGGGCGAGAGAGAGTTATCTTTGCACCTGAGATGTTTTTTGATTTGAGGACTATCTGGTCTCCAGAGCCAGCCAACTAAACCACCACCCCAGCAGAAATGAATCCCCAGAGTCCATCCCGGACCATCCAAATAAACTCATCTGTGGCTCTAGTGACGAAGATGAAGATGCGAATTCTGCCTCTCTCCTTGGAGCTGAATCTGTGGACCCAAATTGTTAGGCAAACTAATCTTTCCATTCCAAACTGATTCTATGTTAAAAAAGCTTAAGAAAGGCAGTTCCTCTGAAAAAGTCATTTTTAATTGTGAATGTCAGTCTGCCGCTGGATTCGTGAGATAGAACGGTGGAAAGGTCCCAGAGTCAGTGAGTGCACAGAAATTCAATGAAGGGTTGAGAACTGTGGCAAACAGCAGCAGGCTGAGAGCTTGGAAAGTTGGCTGCCCTTTCTAATTTTAAAAGTCAATCCACGGTCTCTCCCAGCAAACCGTGCCATGGCTCCCAGCTTCATCTAACCCAAGAACGGATTATTACCATTCTGCCAAATGATTTCGTTTCCGTCATGTCCGGCATGAGGGAAGTCAGCCCCTCACGCTGTTAGAACAGAGCTCTGAGAGCTGAGTTCTATAGCTTCACAGAAGCCAAGTGAAATCCTCAGCCAGTCAATAGGCTTATATTCCTGAGCTCCCTCAGTTTTCCACTAAACCTCCCTCAGAAGGATTGCTCTATTTGTCCTTATTTTCTGCCAGCCTCCAGTTCCGGAAAAAATATATTAAATCTGAGTCCCCACCACATGTTTTTGTTGGGTTTTTTTTCATGGGAGACAATGGTATCCCAAAGCCTTCTCTTGAGAAGTCGTACAAGCCGAAATGCATAACCCTCATTCTCAATTCTGTTTGAACTTCACTTCATGCCTGGAACTTCTTCCCTACAAATCAGTCTTCAGTGGTATTTAATGAGTGCTTACCGGGTGCAGAGCACTGTACTAAGCACTTGGGAGAGTACAATACGAGTTGGTAGACACATTCCATGCCCACAATGAGCTCATGGTTACTGAATACTTACACTCTACAGAGCAATAAGAGCCTGCGCTTGGGAGTCAGAGGTCGTGGGTTCTAATCCCAGCTCTGCCACTGTCAGCTGTGTGACTTTGGTCAAGTCACTTCACTTCTCTGTGCCTCAGTTCCCTCACCTGTAAAATGGGGATTAAGACTGTGATCCTCATGTGAGACAACCTGATTAACTTTGTATTCCCCCCCAGCACTTAGAACAGTGTTTGGCACATAGTAAGTGCTTAACAAATGCTATTATTACTATTATTATTACTATTATTATGATTATGCTCCCTTTGAATCTTCCTGTCTGTGCATCTCTGTCGTTTTTCATGTCTCTTCCGGGATGAAAAATTTCTGATTGATTTTCTTCTCCCTAGGGCACAACTTCTCTAGTTCCACCTTAGAAGTTAATCACTCACTCTCCTGGTGCTGAATGCCTGGCTGACCTGTTTTCGGCTATTTTGCTATGTTGAGTTCCGGGCACTGAGTAAAGAGTTTCCTTTCATCTGTTCTGAACCCTTCGGTGGGTGCCATCCTAGTTTTGTGGGATTCGGTGGATATATATTCCAACTTTGCCCTGTTTGCATTCTCCAAGACTTTTAAACTTACAATCGCATTTGATCATTTGTTTTTCCAGATGACCATGGTTTTTTAGAGAAGCAGTATGCCCTTGTGGAAAGAGGACAGGCCTGCAAGTCAGATGACCTGGGTTCTAATCCCTCCTCTGCTGCTTATTAGCTGTGTGACCTTGGATGAGTCACTTAACTTCTGTGTGCCTCAGTTAACTCATCTGTAAAATGGGGATTCAATGCTGATTCTTCCTCTCCTCTAGACTCTGAGCCTCACTTGGGGAGGGAAAGGTGTCCAACCTGATTAACTCCTATCTTCCTGGGTGTTTGGTACAGTGCTTGGCACGGAGTAAGCACTTAACAAATACCATAACCATTAATTATTATTAATTAATAATTATTGTTAATAATTATTATTAAACTAAACCTTTTGCTTTATTTTCTGCCTCAAATTGAGCTGTCTACACATCCAGAGCAAGGTCTCAGCACATCGCTGTAAGCACTGGGCCTCTGATGGTGTCACCTCCTTTTACGGAGGTTTTCAGAATCCTTGCCATTTTCCCAAGTATTCACACTCACATTTCCGTATTTTACCGCTGAACTGAGCTGAACTTTAAAAAGAGGAATAATTTGGAACGTATTGTAACTTTTTCTATCACTGCTTTGCCATTGCACATTTGAACGCAGTCCAAAAATTAATTGATGCAATTATCCTACAGTTCTGTGCTGTTGCTCGGATGTGTATCTTATTGTACTTTTGAAGCGGACGAAAGTCTTGATTCTCGTGATATATATTCAATACATGCTGCTCTGTTTACTTGTCTAAATCCTGAGGGTGGTTTAGGTACCTGCTAGCTATGATTTTCGCATCTTCATGTCTTCCCTTCTGAGATTCTAATCTTAGAAAGGTTAAAGGTTGAAGATGGAATAAAAGCAGGAGAGGCGTCCTTGTTTCTGAAAGAGAGAACTGTAACTCCACCATCAATCATTCATTAGATACATATCATAAAAAAGAAATCCTCATCCATAATTAACATGCAATGGTCCTCCAGTAGGATTCAAGAATTACAGACATATCCCACAACATAGCTGAGTTATATTCCATGAAGAGGAAGCAATATCACGAATGGTTACATTGTAGGAGACGTTTTCCTCAAAGACTTGTTATAAATTAAGATTGGTTCCAGAACTGGAAAAATCATATAAATTCCTTAAGTGCTACGTCCTGTTATGTTAAACATCATCAGAAGAGTTAGGTAATAATTATAATAATAGTTGTGGTAATTGTTAAGTGCTTACTATGTGCCAAGCACTGTACTAAGCACTGGCGTGGATACAAGCAAATCAGGTTGGACACAATCACCCACCTGGGACTCACAGTTGCAATCCCCATTTTACAGATGAGGTAACAGAAGCACAGAGAAGTGAAGTGACTTGCCCAGGGTCATACAGTTGACAAGTGTGGAGGCGGGATTAGAACCCATGACCTTCTGACTCCTGGGCCTATGCTCTATCCACTATGCCAAACTACTGAGAGAACTCTTGGGACAATATGACAGAGTTGGTAGACATGTTCGCTGGCCACAAAACTCCTCCTAAAACTCTCCCCTCCAAGGAAGAGAAGAAATGCCACGCAACCCCTACCAAAGAGAAAAATTCATTTCTAGAGCCGACAACTTCAGCTCCTCTACAGACTTTGATCGCCATGGTTACACTTTAAATGAAATACCTCAGAAAGAAAACAACTCCAAGTCTGATTAAACAGTTTCTATATTTCAAATATATAATAATCTTGTCAACTTCGCAATTCAAAATTCCAGCGCTGTTCAGGGTGATGGTCCGCAGAGCTCGAGACATCAAATAATATCAAAGTGTGGGAGCAAGCAATCTTGGCTGCCTTCTTTGTTCTTTTTTACTGGTCAGTTCTGAAGGATAAGGATAGTAGTAGCAGCAGCTGCGGCATTTACCCAGTGACCATGTAACGTCACACTCTTAGGAGCATAGTGGCCTAACAGAAAATCAGTCAGTCAATCGTATTTACTGGGGGCTTACTGTGGGCAGAGCACTGTACTAAGTGCTTGGGAGAGTGCAATATCACAATAACCAGACACATTCCCTGCCCACAACAAGCTATAATCAAGGCAGAGACAGACATTCATATAAATAAATATATTACAGATATGGACAGAAGTGCTGTGGGGCTGGAAGGGGGGAAGAATAAAAGGATCAAGTCAGGGAGATGCAGAAGGAAGTGGGAGAAGAGGAAAGGAAGGCTTAGTCAGGGAAGGCCTCTTGGAAAAGAGGTGCCTTTGATAAGGCTTTGAAGCGGAGGGAGAGTAATTTTCTTTCAGATACGAGGAGGGAGGGGGTTCCAGGCCAGAGGCAGGACGTGGGCGAGAGGTCGGCTGTGAAATAGATGAGACCGAGGTACAGTGAGAAGGTTAGCACCAGAGGAGCGGAGTGTGTGGACTGGGTTGTAGTAGAAGAGTTGTGAGGTGAGGTAAGAGGGAGCGAAGTGACTGACTACTTTAAAGGCGAAGTGACTGACTACTTTAAAGGCAGTGGTGAGGAGTTTCTGTTTGAAGTGGAGATAGAAGGGCAAACTCTGGAGATTCTTGAGGGGTAGGGAAACATGGCCTGAACGTTTTTGTAGAAAAGTTATTTGCACAGCAGAGTGGGGTGAGATAGGAGTCAAGTAACCCTCCAACCATGAAACGTACCGCTCATCTCCCCAGTATAACTCAGATTTCTAGGTTTTGAACATCTTAGCTTGGAGTGTTTCTAAAATGCCCATTATAGAGAACAATTTAAACCATCTCATCCTTAGCTTAGAGAGTACTCTGAATTTGTTAAGCACTTAATATATGCCAGGCACTGAACTAAGAGCTGGGGTAGGTACAATCAAGTTGGACACAGTCCATGTGCACATAAGGCTCAAGTCTGAATCCCCATTTTACAGATGAGGTTACTGAGGCACAGAGAAGTTAAATGACTTGCCCAGGGTTAACCAGCAGACAAGTGGTGGAGCTGGGATTAGAACCTAGGTTATTGGCTGTAGATTTATACTCAGAATCCTAATAGCCAAGATTTTTCCCTTTCTGGGACAGAGAAACAAAAGGCAACTTCCCTCTAGATTGTTAGCTGGTTGCGGGCGGGGAATATGTCTGTTTATTGTTCTATCGTACTCTCCCAAGCACTTAGTACAGTGTTTTGCACACAGGGAGCACTCAAATATAATTGAATGTATAAATGAACTCATCTCCCTTCCCTTTCTATTCCAAGGTTTAGGGACTTCCCTACTTTTCCCAAGAGTTCTTCTGAACATACTTCCTCTCAGCTCATAGCTTCTTGGTTGTGAATATATGATGATTCACCTTTGTTGTGTTTTTTGTTTTTGTTTTGGGATTTTTTTTTAAGCGATTACCATCTGTCAAACACTGTTTAAGCACTGGATTAGGTACAGGTTAATTAGTTCTGACACAGTCTCTGTCCCACATAGGGCTCACAGGCTAAGCGAGAAGCCGGTAAGCAGCATGGCTCAGTGGAAAGAGCACGGGTTTGGGACTCAGAGGTCATGGGTTCTAATCCCACTCCGCCACATGCCTTGGGCAAGTCACTTGACTTCTCTGAGCCTCAGTTACCTCATCTGTAAAATGGGGATTAAGACTATGAGCCCCATGTGGGACAACTTGATCACCTTGTACCCCCCCCCCAGCACTTAGAACATTGCTTTGCACATAGTAAGCGCTTAACAAATGCCATCATTAATAAGTGTGCCTTCCGAATATGGCAACCATTCTTTTACCGTTTGCCCAACTATTCTCCTTTTTCCAAACCTCTTCCCTGATTAGTTCTCCCCTGTTATCCAACCTGATCCTCCTTCTCTGATTTGTCTGCCTGATCTGATCCAGGAATGGCTATCAGGTAAATGATTGACATTTTAAGCTGATTGGTTTGTCCCTTTGTGAGGGGGCATTGAGGAGTGAGTGGCTTTCTCGGCTAATGAGATTATTTTGACAGAGATAACCAAGCTAATATGCAGCGTCCTGCATATATTGTATCCTCCTCTAGACTGTGAGCTCGTTGTGGGCAGGGAATGTGTCTATTGTGGTATTGTACTCTCCCAAGCATTTAGTACAGTATTCTCCACACAGTAAGCACTCAGTAAATACGACTGAACGAATGAGTGAATCACCTGAGACTTCGTTCTCATCCTTTCTCCATTGTATTGTTATAAGGCCAGCTAAAATTCTTCTCTGTCTCCCTGGTGTAAGATTACCTAGGACCAATCAACACAGGAGGCTTTATAATAATGATGGCCTTTGTTAAGTGCTTACTATGTGCCAACCGCTGTTCTAAGCACTGGATCTCCACCCCAGTGCAAAAACGTCGGACATAAAGACATTCACAAGATATCTACAGTGTTTACAGAGAGCTTATGTACTCTCCCAACTTGATTGCACCTGCAAAACTGCAGAACCCAAAGAACTAACAAGAAACAAATGTCCCAAGGGCCATGTAGGGAACTCTAATGCATTTGGAACATTTTCCTGAATTATTGCATCTCAGCTGTGAGGTTCATCAGGTGCAGTTGGGTGGCTTGTCTTTTCTTTTACACTTTTGCAAGCAAAATTACTGCAGTCCACCATCTCACACGATCAAAACATTCCTACAGTAAATTGGGAGTGGATGTGGCCAAAACAGTTATGTTAATGGCATTTGTTATGTGCTTGCTATGTGCCAGGGTGCTGTACTAAGCACTGGGGTAGATACAAGGTAATCAGGTTGTCCCATATGGGGCTCACAGTCTTCATCCCCATTTTACAGATGAGGTAACTGAGGCACAGAGGAGTGAAGTGACTTGCCCAAGGTCACAGAGCAGAAAGTGGTGGAGCCTGGAAGAGAAGCAGCATGGCGTAATGGCTAGATCGTGGGCCCACGAGTCAGAAAGTCATGGGTTCCAATCTCGGCTCTGCCACGTCCGCTGTGGGACCTTGGGCAAGTCACTTTACTTCTTTGTGCCTCAGTTCCCTCATTTGTCAAATGGAGATGGAGAATGTGAGCCCCAAGTGGGATCGGGACTGTGTCCAACTCAATCTGCTTATATCCACCCCAGTGCTTAGTACGGTGCCTGCCACATAATAAGCACTTAACAAATACCATACTAATAATAATAAAAATAATAATAACCAGGTCTCCTGACTCCCAGTCCTGTTCTCCCTCCCTTCTGCATTGCCTACACACTTACATGTGTACCTCTCTGCACTTTGACACTCACCCCATAAATGGTACTAATCCAAAGGCTAAAACCAATCTTCTTTCTCCCTCTAGATTGTAAACTCTTTGCTGGCAGGGATCGATTGCATTCTTCCAAGAGCAAACACTAAATACTATTGATAGGTTGATTTTTCTCTGCTTCACTGACTGAAGCCCTTATGAAATGTTGATTTATCAATTTCAACCTCTTTCCAAAGGTCCTCTGATTTGAGCTGTTTTTCTTTTCCCAGCTATCTCACATGCTTTCTTGTCTTTTGGAAAACAAAATGGCACATGCTGAAATTCAATAAGGAAACTCTTTGATGACTTGCTTAATTTCCTTTACCAATATTTCAGTAGAAAAATCAGTTCAATTTCAGTTCGTTAATTGCAACCGTGATTGCCCATTGAAAACTAGATGCTGTCATCGCCCATCCTTTGCCTTCTGAAAATAATTGCCAGAAAGGGGCTAGTGGTGGCTATCAGTAGTATTTATGTTATTTTCTGGTCCTCATTCATTCAGTCAGTCAGTCGTATTTATTGAGCACTTACTATGTACAGAGCAGTGTACTAAGCACTTGGAAGAGGACACTACAACAACAAACAGATACATTCCCCAACCAAATCGACCTTACAGTCTAGAACGGGGGAATAAATGTCCATCTCCCCTTAGAGACTGCAAACTTGTCGTGGGCAGGGAATGCATCTGTTTATTGTTCTGTTGTACTCTCCCAAGCTCTTAGTACAGTGCTCTACACACAGTAAGTGCTCCAAAAATATGATTGAATGAATGAGGAAGGACTTCATGGACCAATCAATCGATCCATCAACAGAATTTGTTGTTGTTGTCTTCTGCTGTCGAGTCACGTATGACCCGCAGCGATGCCATGGACACATCTCTTCCAGAACGCCCCACCTCCACCTGCAATTGTTCTGGTTGTGGATCCAGAGAGTTTTCTTGGTAAAAATATGGAAGCCGTTTAACACTGCCTCTTTCCGCACAGTAAATCTGAATCTTTACCCTCGACTCTCTCCCAGGCCGCTGCTGCCCAGCACAGGTGAGTTTTGCCTTCTACTCATTGGGCCACTGCCCACGCTAAGAATGGAATGGGTAGGCCTCTGCTTGACTCTCCCTCCCGTAGTCGAGACTGGTAGAGGCCTGGAAACTCTCCAGGTGCAACCCTGAGAGCTTCAGTAGAATTTACTGAGCACTTATTCTGCGCAGAGATCCACCAGTGGTGTTTATTTAGGGTTCATTCTGTGCAGAGATCCATCAATGGTATTTATTGAGTGTTTAAGTGCTTGGGAGAGTACAACAGTTGAATAGGGAAAAGACCCTGTTACCCAAAACAGTTTGTGCAAATCCAAAAGGGCAATTGAATCTCGCACTGGAGGCTGTTATCTCCAATAAAAATCTTGCTTGTAAGCTTGCAACCAGCAGAATTTCCTAGACTTAAAGAAAGGCCTCTGGAGACACATAGCATAAGTTCCCTGTGGACAGGGATCATATCTACCGACTCCATTGTATTGTAGAGGCTGTGGGTTCTAATCCCGCCTTTGCCACTTGTCAGCCGTGTGACCTTGGGCAAGTCACTTTACTTCTCTGGGCCTCAGTTACCTCATCTGTAAAATGGGGGTGAAGACTGTGAGCCCCACGTGGGACAACCTGATTACCTCGTATCTACCCCAGCACTTAGAACAGTGCTTGGCACATAGTAAGTGCTTAAGAAGTATCAATCAATCAATCGTATTTATTGAGCGCTTACTGTGTGCAGAGCACTGTACTAAGCGCTTGGGAAGTACAAGTTGGCAACATACAGAGACAGTCCTTACCCAACAGTGGGCTCACAGCCTAGAAGGGGGAGACAGAGAATAATAATGGCATTTATAAAGCACTTATTACGTGCAAAGCACTGGGGAGGTTACAAGGGGCTCACAGTCTTCATCCCCATTTTACAGGTGAGGTCACTGAGGCCCAGAGAAGTGAAATGACTTCCCCAAAGTCACACAGCTGACAAGTGGTGGAGCCGGGATTTGAACCCATGACCTCTCTCTCCAAAGCCCGGGCTCTTTCCACTGAGCCACGCTTCTTCCACATTAGTACCAACACTATCATTATTATTATTGTACCTTTCCAAGTGTAAGTGCTCAATGAATACCATCAACTGATGGATTGATTGAGAAAATGGTGGAGGCAGAGGGATAAAAGCCATGAATCATCCACAAACAAGATGGGGCATTAACTGATTCTCAAGTTGTGCTGCATCAACCATTAAAAGAGTTAAATCATTTCAACCACTGACCAAGATTAAGTGCAATGAACTCAACTCCTCTGCTAGCTCCGCAGCAAGATTCAGAAGAAAAAAAGGAAATTTTTCTCAGTGGACACTGCTTCACAAGACAAGATCACCACTCACCTTCTCCTTGCCAAATTTAATGTTTCACAAGACAAGATCACCACTCAACTTCTCCTTGCCAAAAGTAATGTGTCTGTAATACTCAAATCTGGACATAGCCACCTCAGAAACTAAAGACCCCTCTCTCATTCTATCAGTCCATCGTATTTATTGGGCACTTACTGTGTGCAGAGCACTCTAAATTCATGGGAGAGTATAATAAAACAGAGTCGGTAGATGCATTCCTTGCCTACAACAAGCTTACAGTTTAGAGGAGGATACAGACTTTACTGAATTAAAGAAAATGTACATAAATGCTGTGGGGCTGAGGGTGGCCTGAATAAAGAGTGCTAATCCAAGTGCAAGGGTGAAGCAGAAGGGAATGGGAAAAGAGTTTAGCCTAGGGCTTAGAGCATAGGCCTGAGAATCAAAAGAACCTGGGTTCTAATCCTGGCTCCACAACTTGTCTGCTGAAAGACCTTGGGCAAATCACTTAAAATGAGAAACAGCATGGCATGGGGGATAGAGCACAGACCAGGGATTCACAGGGTCATGGGTTCTAATCCCAGCTCTGCACTTCTCTACTGTGTGACCGTGAGCAAGTCACTTCACTTCTCTGGGCCTGAGTTACCTCACCTGTAAAATGGAGATGACTGTGAGCCACATGAGAGACAGGGACTATAGCCAACCTGATTACCTTTTATCTGCCCCAGCACTTAGAACAGTGCTTGGCACATAGTAAATGTGTAACAACTACCATAATTACTGTTATTATTATTATTTTCTGTGCCTCAGTTACCTCATCTGTAAAACGGGATTTAGACTGTGAGCCCCATGTGGGACATGAATTGTGTCCAATCTGATTAGCTTGTCTCTACTCTAGCACTTAGTAGAGTGCCTGGCACTTAGCAAATGCAAAACAAATACCATTATTATTATTTTTTAAAAGAGGTAATGAGGATTTAAATGGGGAAGGAACACTTTTGAAGTTGGGGTTTACAGAACACTCTCCTGGTTTTCCTCTACTTTTTCTCTGACTGCTATTTCTCAATCCCTTTTGCTGTCTCTTCTTCTACCCTTCACCCTTTAGCTGTGGACATTCCTCAGTCCAAATTCCAGGTTTCTTCTCATCTTGTTTTCATCTTTACTCCCGTGGGATGCTCATTCACTCCCACGACATCCTCTAGACAGAGGATGCTCTGCACACGGATCATTAAATACCATTGATTAATTGATCCTCTAATAAATATAGGCAGATGAAACCCAAATCTATCTTGCTAATAATGATAACGATAGTTATGATGGCATCTGTTAAGCATTTTCTGTGTGTCAAGCACTGTTCTAAGCGCTGGGGTGGATCCAAGCTAGTCAGATTGGACACAGTCCCTGTCCCACGTGGAGCTCATTTTACAGATGAGGGAACTAAGGCACAGAGCAGGGAAGTGACTGACCCAAGGTAACACAGAAGTCAAGTGGCAGAGCCGAGATTAGAACCCATGACCTCCTGACTCCCTAGCCTGTGCTCTAACCATTAGGCCATGCTCTCTTCTCTGTGATCTCACAAGTGTGAGAGCAGCAACTGTCTGGGACAAGGTACCTCCAAGCCAAGAGGGAAGGCCTTACTCTAATCAAGATGTCCATCCTTCAGAAACAAGACTGATTCCCTGAATCCCAGACATTTGTTCACCTCTGAGCAGAGAAGTCAAAAGCCATGAGATGGTTGCAGGAATTTACAGGTCGAAACTTCAGGTTTTTGTTTTTTCATTAAAGGATCCCTTAAAAATCATCCCTTAACTTGAAAAGGAAAACCTTGAGGGTGTTAAGATGATCGGAACTCTTCAGGACATCTGAGCTCCCTCACAAATGGCTTTAGGGGTTATTTCAGCTAGAAAACATAATGAATTAATGAATGGTATTTATTAAGCATTTACTGTTTGCCAGCCACTCTACTAAGCACAGGGGTGGATACAAGCAAATTGGGCTGGACGCAGTCCCCGTCCCAAGTGGGGCTCACAGTCCCAATCCCCATTTTCCAAATGAGGTAACTGAGGCCCAGAGAAGTGAAGCAACTGGCCTAGGGTCACACAGCAGACAAGTGGTGGAGCTGGGATTAGAACCCATGACCTTCTGTCTCCTAGGCCTGTGCTCTATCCACTACACCATGCTGGAAAAAACGGCCTGGAAGGATGCCTGAATTGGGACACTCTTGGATTGTGGTGTGTTGCCGACTTGTACTTCCCAAGCGTTTAGTGCGGTGCTCTGCACACGGTAAGCGCTCAATAAATATGATTGAATGAATGAATGAATGAATGGTGGGTGTCTCTGCCAGAGGCTCTGGGGGATTGTGAGTTTACAGAGGCCTAAACTAATGTGGCAGACCAGAAGAAGAAGTAAGGGGGGAAAAATCCCTTTTTAGCTGCAGATCCTGAAAAGGACCACTGGAAAGCAGTAGAGGACAAGACTTGGAAACCCAATTTAAGAAAAGCAGGTGAAGGGGCAGTTTCTACTCCATTATAATAATCACTCAATCATATTGAGCGCTTACTATGTGCAGAACACTGTATTATGCTCTTGGAAGAGTACAATATAATCAATAAATCAATTAATCGTATTTATTGAGCACTTACTGTGTGCAGAGCACTGTACGAAGCGCTTGGGAAGTACAAGTCGGCAACACATAGAGACAGTCCCTACCCAACAGCAGGCTCACAGTCTAGAAAGGGGAGACAGAGAACAAAACCAAACATACTAACAAAATAAAATAAATAGAATAGATATGTACAAGATAAATAAATAAATATGTACAAACATATATACATATATACAGGTGCTGTGGGGAAGGGAAGGAGGTAAGATGGGGGGGATGGAAGGGGGTCGAGGGGGAGAGGAAGGAAGGGGCTTAGTCTGGGAATATAACAGATTTGATAGACATATTCCCTATCCACAATGGGCTTACAGTCTAGGGGGCAGTAATAATAATAATTATTATTATTATTAATAATAATAGAAGGCAGTAGTAGCAGTAATAATAATATAATAATAATAATGGTATTTGTTAAGATGTACTATGTGCCAAGCACTGTTCTAAGCACTGGGGTAAATACAAGGTCAATACAAGAGTGCAAAGCATGCACTCTTACCATGTGCAGAACACTGTACTAAGCACTGGGGGAGGATCATAAGCCAGTGTTTTTTTTGTTTTTGGTTTTTGAAATAGATTGGTATGTGGGTAGCAGAAGCCGCAGTGCCCCATCCCAACATCATCAGGTAAAGCAGCTCATTTTTCCAGCAAAGATTGGCACCTTTTATAGCCAAAGAAATCCAAACGCTCCAACGCTTCCCAAACTCCAAACTTTCATTTCCATTCCAACTAAGGGTAAGTGCCTTCTAAAATTCTTCCAGAAATACTGAGGAAATTCCTCTCTTGATGGTTCCTCCCCTTTTGTTGCTAGCATGTGAGAACACTTTCCTTGAGAGGTCTTTGTTTGGATGTTTGTAAGTGTGAACTTTCTCCTTCAGCAACTCTAGAGATAGCCTGATTATCTGTGCTGGCTCAGAGAGGCTCAGTACTGGTATCTTTTATTTTTTTTAATGGTATTTGTTAGCCGCTTACTATGTACCAGCACTGTACTAAGCGTCCGGGGGTAGATACAAGCTAATCAGGTTGAAAACAGTCCCTGTCCAAAATGGGGCCTAATCCTTATTTTGCAGATAAGGTAACAGACACAGAGAAGTTAAATGGCTTGCCCAAAGTCACACAGCAGACAGATGGCAGAGCCAGGATTATTACCCAGGTCCTTCTGACTCCCAGGACTGCTCTTTCCATTAGATCATACGGCTTTCTGTTTGTCTGTTTGGTAAGTCACTTAATTTCTCTTTGTCTCAGTTTCCTTAACTGTAAAATAAGGATTAAATAACTGTTCTGCCTCTTTCTTCAGATTGTGACCCCCATGTGGGACAGGGACTCTGTCTCAACTGATCATCTGACCTGATCATCATCATGCTGGAAAGCAGCAGTGGGTAATGGATAGAGGGCCTGGAAATCAGGAGGTCATGGGTTCTAATCTCAGCTCTGCCACTTGTCCGCTGTGTGACCTGAACAAATCACTTCACTTCTCTGGGCCTCAGTTACCTTACCCATAAAATGGGGATTTGAAACTGTGAGCCCCATCTGGGATAGGGACTGCATCCAACCTGATCTGCTTTTATTCACCCCAGCACTTAATACGGTGCCTGGCACATAGTAAGTGCTTAACAAATATTATTATTATTATTATTATTATTATTATTATTATTATTATTATTATTATTATTATTATTATTATTCTCTCTTTGACCATAATACTGGCAGCAGGGAACTGCTTTGCTTCGAGCTTTGGCCTAAAGCGTGGAAAGACATCTTGAACAATCTTTTTGGAAAAATTTACCAAGGTAGTCAAGGGCTGCCTGCCTCTGTTTTGTAGTCTTGTTCTGGTTTTTGGTTTCCATTTTGAACCCCCTCTTTAATTCTTTTCAAATATAACACTGATTAAAATAATATTTGTTACCAAGTATGTGCATTCAGAGTTTTACCACTCTTCGGAGAACTCAGGTTGAATTTGTGAGTTGATTCTGCACAGATTTCCCTAGTCTCAGTTTCCTCATCTGTTAAATGGAGTTTCAATATCTGTTCTCCCTCCGATTTAAATTATGAACCTCATGTGGGACAAGCACACTGTGTTCAACTTGAATACCTTGTATCTACCCCAGTGCTTCATTCAGCATTCAGCACAGAGTAAGTGCTCAAAAATGTTATTATTAGTATTATTGTTGTGAGCATTAGTACAGTGCTTAGTACAGTGCTCTCCACACAGGAAGGACTCAATAAATACTCAGGTGCTTAGTACAGTGCTCTGCACACAGTAAGAGCTCAATAAATACAATTGAATGAATGAATAAATACCACTGATTCTATTATTATGAGTAATAGTAAATAATAATAATAACAATAACAACAACTCCAGTACTGCTTTTGTATGCGTCGATTGGTGAAGGAATTTTTTTTTTTTTGCTTCTCGTTTTAAATTCCTTATCAAGTGGTCCCAATCTCACAAAATAACCAAGTCTCTTAAGCAGGATAGCCTGGGGAGGTGGGCTGTTTACAGAGTACTGAAGTGTAGTAGAGATTAAAGACTGAGCTGGTGGAAAGAGAGGTGCAACTGAAGAGCTGGGTTTGCAGGTGCGATGGAGAGTGACTAGTCTATATGAAGAATACCGTGGCCCAGTGGGAAGAGCCAAGCCTGAGAGTCAGAGGACCTGGGTTCGAATCCCTGCTCCGCCACTTGTCTGCTGGGCAAGTCCAGGATCATGCGGTCCAACACAGCCCCTGCCCCATTTTGGGAGACAGAGAGAGCACAAATTGAATCCCCATTTTGCAGAGGAGGAAACTGAGGCACAGCGAAGTGAAATGCCTTGCCTGAGGTTACCCAAAAAGCAAGTGGCAGAGCCAGGATCAGAACCCAAGTCTCCCGACTCCAGGCTCTCTGCACTAGCCACATGGCTTCTCTGGGCTACTGGGGAGCGGCTGCGACAGATCCCGGGCCTGTCAGCTCCAGACCAGGCCCAAAGCCTCGCTCCAGGGAGCGGTTGGGGGCGGGAGAGGTGAAGGGGGGTCCGCTGGATGTGGCCAGTGTTTGGGGTCCCTCACCTGGGCCCAGTGTGGGCTGGGTGGGTGTCCTTCAGCCCTGAGTTGCTGCCTTCACCTTTCAGGGGTCGTGGGTGTCTGTTTCCCAGCTGCGGTGAGCAGGGCCTGCCTCCTAATGTCCTCCTGTTGGTTGAAAGCTGATCAGAAGGCCCTGGTTTTATCAAGCTCTATTCATGCCCACTCTGCCTCTTCCTGGTACCACTGAGGTCTTCTCTCCAGTGGGCCACGCTCCGGAGCCTGAGGAGGGGGGCTCTGGAAAAGCCACTGATCCTGGCTCTGCCACATTTCTGTCTCCCTCTTCTAGACTGTGAGCCCACTGTTGGGTAGGGACCGTCTCTATATGTTACCAACTTGGACTTCCCAAGCGCTTAGTAAAGTGCTCTGCACACAGTAAGCACTCAGTAAATTAATAAATTCCATAAAAAATAATTCAATTACTTGAACTGTATATATGTTTGTACGTATTTATTACTCTATTTTACTTGTACATATTTATTCTATTTATTTTATTCTGTTAATATGTTTTGTTTTGTTCTCTGTCTCCCCCTTCTAGACTGTGAGCCCACTGTTGGGTAGGGACCATCTCTATATGTTGCCAACTTGGACTTCCCAAGTGCTTAGTACAGTGCTCTGCACACAGTAAGCGCTCAATAAATACGATTGAATGAATAAATATGATTGAATGAATGAATGAAAGGGGTTGGGGGAGGGTGAGCAGGATCCTGCCCAGACTGAGCCCCCTGTTTCCTCTCCTCCTCCCCATCCCCCCCGCCCTACCTCCTTCCCCTCCCCACAGCACCTTTATATATGTTTGTACAGATTTATTACTCTATTTATTTTACTTGTACATATTTACTATTCTACTTATTTTGCTGATGTGCATCTAGTTTTGTTTCTGTTTATTCTGATGACTTGACACCTGTCCAAATGTTTTGTTTGCCTCCCTTCTCTAGACTGTGAGCCCGTTGTTGTGTAGGGACCGTCTCTATACGTTGCCAACTTGGACTTCCCAAGCGCTTAGTACAGTGCTCTGCACACAGTAAGCACTCAATAAATATGATTGAATGAATGAATGAAAGGGCTTGGGGGAAGGTGAACAGGATCCTGCCCAGACTGAGCCCCCTTTTTCCTCTCCTCCTCCCCATCCTTCCCCCCGCCCTACCTCCTTCCCCTCCCCACAGCACCTGTATATATGTTTGTACAGATTTATTACTCTATTTTATTTGTACATATTTACTATTCTATTTATTTTGCTAACGATGTGCATCTAGCTTTATTTCTCATTTATTTATTCTGATGACGACACCTGTCCACATGTTTTGTTTTGTTGTCTGTCTCCCTCTTCTAGATTTTGAGCCCCTTGTTGGGTAGGGAGCATCTCTAGATGTTGCCAACTTGTGCTTCCCAAGCACTTAGTACAGTGCTCTGTACACAGAAAGTGCTCAAAAAATATGATTGAATGAATGAATGAATGAAAAGTCATTTAACTCCTCTGGGCCTCAGTTTCCTCATCTGTAAATTGGGGATTAGGACTGGGAGCCCTATGTGGGATTGCAGCATAGCTCAGTGGAAAGAGTACAGGCTTTGGAGTCAGAGGTCAGGGGTTCAAATCCTGGTTCTGCCAATTGCCAGCTGTGTGACTTTGGGCAAGTTACTTGACTTCTCTGTGCCTCAGTTACTTCATCTGTAAAATGGGGATTAAGAGTGTGAGCCCCCCATGGGACAATTGATCACCTTTTAACCTCCCCAGTGCTTAGAACAGTGCTTTGCACATAGTAAACGCTTAATAAATGCCATCATTATTATTATTATTATTGCAGACCCCTCTAGACCATAAACGTGTTATGGGAAGGGAATGTTTTTGATGCTATTACTAATAGTATTTGTGAAGCGCTTACTATTCATTCATTCAATCGTCTTTATTGAGTGCTTACTGTGTGCAGAGCACTGTACTAAGCGCTTGGGAAGTACAAGTCGGCAACATATAGAGGCGGTCCCTACCCAATAACGGGCTCACAGTCTATGTTCAGGCACTATTTTAAGCACTGGGGTAGATACAAAATAATCAGGTTGGACACAGTCCCTGTTCCAAGTGTCTGCTGTTGTATTTTATTCTCCCGAGCGCTTAATGCAGTACCGTAGTAAGAGCTCAATAAATATGACTGATTGATTAATTGACAGGGATTCTGTCTAACCTAATTAGCAGAATTTAGGACAGTGCCTGGCACATAGTAAGTGCTTAACAAATACCAGTTTTTGAAAAAGGCTAGGATGAAACAGTTAGCCCAGTAGCTAGATCCACTGTACCTCCACACTTATGCGGGCCGATGTAGGATGAAAAAGAGAAATCACAGAAGAGTAGAGAGTTAAGAAGTGAGAGTGAGGGCTGTGAGTCAGAGTGATCATCAACAGGGAATGTGTCCATCAACTCTGTTTTATTGTGCTATACCGAGTACTTGTACAGTGTTTTACACAGTGTAAGCACTCAATAAATACCACTGAGTGATCGATCGATTGATTACAGGACCTGTCCCCTCCCACCTCAGGGACTGGGCCGAGACCGTTACTTGAGAAGTCTCGAAATGTCATCTGAGGTCGCTTCCTTGCACTGCAAACCAATATTTTTGGAGAGGTTGGTTGGTTTTTCCTCTGTTTGCACAAAAGAGTAATGAGTTTCCCCTGGCTGAAAACAACTTCTCCTTGTTCATGAAAAAAAAGTTCACTTTTTTTTCTGCCAGGGAGGCTGCAGGGGAAGCAGAATGTTTCTTCATGGATCGGAACAGAGTCATTGCGTGATCAACATTAACAGTTCCCCCCCATTTGTGCGCACTTTTCGTGGCTCAGCGAGTCTATCAGCAAGCGACCCTGTTCTTTGCAGATTTTCCTTGTGCGTTTTTAAATTCAGCCAATGAGGGGAAAACTCTACCGCTTTGCAAATACGTAATTGCTGTTGAGAGCCAACCGGCTAAAAGAAGCACTTTTGGAATAATTAATGGTGACCCACAATTAAACCCTCTAATACGTAAAGCAGGGAACAGTTCCCTGATAGCATCACCTCAGCTAGAATGAGTTTATCATTTTGGCAATCTTGCTGGCAATTATCAGGATCAGTAACCAACAAACAAATACATTATATAAAGTGTAACTTTTGCAACAAATAAACCCCCTTGAAACATTCATGGCACAAACATTAAACTTCAAATGCCTCTCAGCAGCACGGACCGAACAGGGGCCTGGACGTCTGAAAGACCTGGGTTCTAATCCCGGCTCTGTCGGTTGTCTCCTGTATGACCATGGGCAAGTCACTTCACTTCTCCGTGCCGCAGTTCCATCATCTGTAAAATGGGGTTAAGACTGGGAGCCCTATTATGGGGCAGGGACTGTGTCCAACCTGATTAGCTTGTATCTAATCTAATCTATAGATTAGATAATCTAATAATAATAATATTAATAATAAAAATAATCTAATCTAAGAGAAGCAGTGTGCCTCAGTGGAAAGAGTACGGGCTGTGGAGTCAGAGGTCATGGGTTCAAATCCCGGCTCTGCCACTTGTCAGCTGGGTGACTTTGGGCAAGTCACTTCACTTCCCTGGGCCTCAGTTCCCTCATCTGTAAAATGGGGATGAAGACTCTGAGCCCCCTGGGGGACAACCTGATCACCTTGTAACCTCCCCAGAGCTTAGAACAGTGCTTTACACATAGTAAATGCTTAATAAATGCCATTATTATTATTATTATTATTATTATTATCTACCCCAGCACTTAGAACAGTGACTGGCATATAGTAAGCACTTATTAAATACCATTATGATGATAATGCTCATCATCATTATTAATCCATTTCTTAACCTGAGTCCATAGGATATGCCGATCGTGAAATCAAGCGATTGAGCGATTGCTTTTTGAGCGCTTACTATGTGCAGAGCACTGTACTAAGTGCTCGAGAGAGTGCAAATAGAGTACGTAGACTTGGTTGCTGTCCTCTAGAGTTTAGAATCTAATGAGATATGATAATAAATTAGAGGTTGGGAAGACAATTAAATATAAAGGGATGAACAAGAGTGCTGTGGGGATAAGAGATAGTGTGAGCACCTTAAGTGCTTAAAAGGTATGGACTTAATTTCATAGCTGATGCAGTGGGGAGGGAAAATAGAGTGGGGAGATGCGATATAGTCAGGGAAGGCTTCCTGGAGGAGAGGGGATTTCAGTAGGACTTTGAAAATGGGAACAGAGGTGGACTGTCAGATAGGAATGGGGAAGGTGTTCTGGTCAATCAATCCTACTTATTGAGCATTTACTGTGTGCAGAGCACTGTACAAAGCGGTTGGGAGCATACAATATAACATGCCCACAAGGAGTTTACAGTCTAGAGGGCAGCCTTCCAGAAAAGAAGGGAGGACGTGAGAAAGGGATCGACAAAGCAAAGCACAATGGGTGGGTTTAGTTAGAGTCAAGTGTTCCAAGTGCTTAGTACAGTGCTTTGCACACAGTAAACACTCAAATACAATGTAATGAATAGTAATAATAATAATAATGGCATTTGTTAAGTGCTTACTATGTACAAAGCACTGTTCTAAGCACTGGGGAGGATACAAAGTGATCAGGTTGTCCCACGTGGGGCTCACAGTCAATCCCCATTTTACAGATGAGGTAACTGAGGCCCAGAGATGTGAAGTGACTTGCCCAAAGTCACACAGCTGACAAGCGGTGGAGCCGGGATTAGAACCCATGACCTCTGACTCCCAAGCCTGGGCTCTTTCCACTGAGCCACGCTGCTTCTAAGAGAAGTAAGGCTAGGTGGGGGAGAGAGCCGAACTAGTGTCATAAACTGAATGATGAGGCATTTCTCTTGATGGCAGAGATGGAGGTTTTGGAGGAAGCACTATGGCACACAGTAAGCACTTAAATTTCCTTTCCAAAATAAATAGGATTCAAATGTCCCATTCTGGTGAGGGAAGACAGATTTCTGCTTCTCTGGTGCTTCAGAGACTGAGCCCCTCAGGATTGCAAGTAGTTCCTTTAGATGGATGCTCTGTAGACCTTTGCAGAAACAGTTGACCCACTCAAATAATCAGTTCTCCCCATCACTCGGCAGGATCTCCAATCACCTTCTATATTGTTAGAACTGAGGAAGAACTAAAATCATTCTTCTTGCCGGGGCCACTTACAGAAGGTAGTTTCAAATAAAGCTGCTGAGAGGTGAAGGGGGCGGACTGATAGATACTTCCCCACAAGGCTAATAAGACGAAGGGAGTTCTTCCAGCTGGAGGATAAGCAGGGATTAGGTCTAAGTGGATAAACAGATTATTCCCGAAACAGACCTTTCTCCTTTTCTTCTCTTCGACTTGGTCATAAATAGTATTCAGTGGTCTAGTTCCCTCTCCCAGCCCCGACAGAACCTGGCCTCTGACGCCAATTGCGTCCTCCTAACTAAGGCACATCAGTGGAGTCTGCTTTTTCGTCAACAGGCGGGAAATTTTCTGGCATTTGGAGAAAGGTCATTTGGGAATCCCTGTCATTCATCTCTTCAAAAAATAGCCTTGGGGAGCATCATCTAGCCGCCTTTCTTGCCAATGACCTTTAGTCAGGATGCATTTCGAAACTGGATTATTATTGTCGATTTTTTGGCTTGCTCTCCAAATTCAAGGAATCAAAGGTGAGTCCCTCTTTGAAAGCTTCTGGTTTGTCTGTTAATGCACTTGGTGCTTATTTGGTTTATGCCTCATCATCTTTTCTGAGGAAAAACTTCAAAAAGATCAGTATTTTATATATTATATAACACAAATTATATTCCATAAGAAGGGTATTAAAGTCAAGTTAGCTCTAGATTTGCAGCTGAAACCTCTCTCTGGTTAACTCTCAGCTCAAACTAGAGGTATTTCTAACACAATTAGCAGAATATCAGTAGAATCAGTTCAATCCATCAATTAATCCCTCAGTGGTATTTATTAAGTGTTTACTCTTGGGAGAGTGGAATACAATAGATTTTAACCTTAATTAATGTCATTTCATCTATTCAGGGAGACGTTATGAATGAAACAAATGAACCATTGTCATTTAAAAAGATGAATTTTCTTATTAATTCATGAATGCATTGAATTGGAGTTTAAGACTGAATTTGCAGTCTTATTGGAACCAAATCAGCCGTAAGGGTAAACAAGGAGGACAAAATGCATTTTGGTTTTAATGAGGACTATTGCACACATGTCCAATTAATCACTCCATCAATAACATTTGTCAAATGCTTCACTTTGGGCAGAGCACTGGGCTAAGCACTTGGAAGAGGTCAGTAGAGCTGGTAGACACAATCTTTTCCCTGTTCCAAAGTACAAAAACTAGGACATAGGAAAAAAAAATAAAGCAATTTTCTATGTGGAAGATTGGTCTTCAAACTGAGACTAAAATGAAAAATGATCAGGAATCCCAAACTTGACTTATTAAGGAAATGAGTTTACTCCCTTGTTGCAGAAAGTAGAATTAAGTATAACTCTAGTCCTAGTGGAGATTCTTTTGAAAAACTTTGAACTACCCAGGCCTATTTTATGGACAACTTTCAGAAATCTGCATTTCCAACTTAATTTGGGGGAGTACATGCCTATGAGAAATGAAAATGAAATATAAAAATTTGAGAATTTGTAAGATTTTTGGGCAAGTAAAGGCAGGCAGCTCTTCAATGTGCAGTCTGATAATAATTGCCTTATTGTTATTATTGTTACTATTATGGTATTTGTTAAGGGTTTGTTGAGCACATTTCTAAGCACTGGATAGGTACAAGTTAATCAAGATGGACTCAGTCCCTGACCTGCCTGGGGCTCAGAGTCTTCATCCCCGTTTTACAGATGAGGTAACTGAGGCCCAGAGAAGTGAAGTGACTTACCCAAGGTCACACAGCAGTCAAGTGGTGGAGCCAGGACTAGAACGCAGGTCCTTCTGACTCCTAGCCCTCTTCTCTTTCCACTAGGCCATGCTGCTTTTCTTTATTCATTGACTGCTCACTTTGTGCTAAGAGCTTGGGAGAGCAGAAAACAACAGAACTGGTAGACACATTCCCTACCCGCAAAGAGCTCACAGCCTAATGGTCTAATTAAAGTCCATTTCATAGGCCTGTCTGTACTGACAAGGCGAATATTCCCCACCTCCTTTCAGCCAGACTATTAATGTTCCTTAATCCCAAATTCAGAAGCTTCTCTCCCTACCTTTCCCATTGACTACTGCTTCCTACCCCTCTCAGGGTGGCACCTGAAGAGTTTCCAGTCCTCTACCAGTCTCGGCTATGGGAGAGAAAGTCAAGCAGAGGCCCATCCATTTCATTCTTAGCTTGGGCAGTGGCTAGCAGGTGGAAGGCAATCTGCTACAAGTCGAAGCTCACCTGTGCTGGGCAGCAGCAGCGTGGGAGAGAGTCGAGGGCAGAGACTTGAGCTTAATGCACGGAAGGAGGCAATGGTAAATCACTTCTGGATTTTGACCAAGAAAACTCTGTGGATCCACTACCAGAACTATTGCAGATGGAGAGTAGGGCGTTCAGGGAGAGATGTGTCCATGGTGTCGCTATAGATCGGAAACGACTCGGCAGCCTAAGACAAGACTGCTTCCTGAAAGTCCCTCTTTGGAAGGATGAAATGTGCATTTGGTCCTGATTAATCAAACAATCAGTGGTGTTTATTGAGCTCTTACTGTATGAAGAGCACTGTACTAAGCGCATGAGAGTATAATACAACAGAGTTGGCATACATATTCCCTACCCTCGGTGAGTTCAAAGTCTAGAGAGAGATTGTGCTCTAGGTTTCAGAAGCTTTGTCAAGAGACTTGTCAGGTTTTTGTCACGTGGGACAACCTGATCACCTTGTATCCCCCCAGAACTTAGAACAGTGCTTCTAATAATAATAATATTATTATTATTATTATTTTGTTGTTATCACTGTTGTTTTACGGACTTTATTAAGTACTTACTGTGTACCGGTCACTGTACTAAATGCTAGGATAGATTCATGCTAATCAAGTTGGGCACAGTCCTTGCCTCACATGGGGCTCGCAAGTCTTATCCCCATTTTACAAATGGAGTAACTGAGGCACGGAGAAGTTAAACGACTTACCCAAGGTCACACAGCTGACTAGAGGCAGAGCTGGAACTAGAACCCAGGTCCTTCTGACTCCCAAGCTTGTGTTCAATCCACTAGACCACACCATTCCTCTGCACATTCATAAAACACTGCACGTTCATAGTACATCATTTCTTTGAATGTGCAGTCTTTTTCGTTTCATGTTTGTCCATTACAATATGTTTTTGTTCCCTGAAATAGTAATAATTATGGTATCTGTTAAGCACTTGCTATGTGCTAAGCACTGTTCTAAGCGCTGGGGTAGGTACGAGGTAGATTGTCCCACGTGGGGCTCACAGTCTTAATCCCCATTTCCCAGATGAGGTAACTGAGGCCCAGAGAAGTGAAGTGAGTTGCCCAAGGTCACCAGCAGCCAAGGAGTCAGGATTAGAACCTATGACCTTCTGATTTCCAGGCCCGTGCTCTCTCCACTATGCCCTGCTTAGAATATTCAGAGAATCATTTGTTTGTTCAGTTTTGGAGATAGAAAAGTAGAATCTATAAACCTGTTGCATTATAAGCCATTCAATATGGGGAGTAGTAATGGTATTTATTAAGCATTTAATATCAATCAATAGCACAGCCCGTGGGAGGATGCAGTAGAATTATGCACAATCACTACATTCAAGGTGTTTACATCCAGCGGTGATATAGACCCATAAATAACAGGTAGGAGAAAGTAATAGAGGCTATACAAGTTATGTGCTTAAGTGCTGTGGGATTTCGCAGAACTTAAATTCATAGGTGCTGCAGAAGAACTGGAGAAGTTATAAAATGGGGAGATTAGAGATTGATCAGAGAAGCCTTCCTGGAAGAGGTGCGATTCCAAAGGGGACTCGAATGGGAAAGAGGTAGTCTTCAGATACGAAGGGGGAGAAATGAGAACAAGACATCAATATAGGTAGCATGAGAGAAGTGGAGTGCATTCATTCAATCGTATTTATTGAGCTCTTACTGTGGGCAGAGCACTGTACTAAGCGCTTGGAAAGTACAATACAGCAATAATAGGTCATACTGCTTCCCAATTTCAGCTGGCTCTGGGCTCAGTTCCTGGTCAATTTCCATCTCACTCTTGGTAGTCTTTCCCTTTGAGTTTCTCCCTAAATTGCACTTAGTGGTTCCTGCTTCTTAGTTCAGTTTCTTATAAACTCTTCCTCTAGACTGTGAACTTCTTATAAGCAGGGAACATGTCCACCAACTGTTGTATTTTACTCTCCCAAGCGCTTAGTACAATGCCCTGCACCAGTAGCACTAAATATCATAATAATAGTAATTGTGGTATTCGTTAAGTGCTTACTATGTGCCAGGCACTGTACTAAGCACTGGGGTGGAGCCAAGCAAATCAGGTTGGACAAAATCCCTGTCGCACATTGGACTCACAGTCTTAATCCCCATTTTAGAGAGGAGGTAACTGAGGCACAGAGAGGTAAAGTGACGTTCCCAAGGTCACACAGCAGACAAGTGGCGGAGCCTGGATTAGAACCCAGGCCCTTCTGACTTCGAGGCCCAGGCTCTATCCATTAGGTCACGTTGCTTCCGTAATCTTATGGAACACTGATTGTTTGAAAACTGACATAATCAATCCACTGATTGATTAAATGACTGCAATACAAGGGTACAATACTTCACTCCCAACCTCCCTCGTCATCATTGCTATTCTTACGGCGTCTGAGGACAAACAAAAAGCTACATTTAATTAAACCCAGATCCGAAATGCAGTGGAATTATTAATCAAAGTGAGGACCCAGCTCAATTATAAACTCCAAACTCTTTGCCGATATTCACATTATGGTAATCATACTTTGCATTTCCAAAGCACTTTACCTTAGGAAACCTCCAAATGTTTTAATTAACCCACCCTCCCACCCCCTCCAAACCTCCAGGCAGCCCAGTGAGGCGCCTCAACACCCAATTTGGAGCCCAGGAAGCAAAAGCCCAGATGTACGATGCGTTAGCAGCAGCCCTGGGACAGGTGCCAGGACTCAGTAGTACTTGTCTCTATCTACCAGACCAGAGCCATCGGCAGAAGTTCCAGAAAACCCTAATCACCAGGTGGGGTGGTAAAACTGCCGCTCTGGAAGCCAAGAGTCCTGGACCTGCTTGGTTGAATCACCTTGGCTAATTCTCTCACTCTCCATCTGCAGTTCCATTGCCCACATGGGAAACAGGGACAGGGAATCTGCCTCTGTCGCCTTTTCATTGCTTGCGGACTTTGTACTGAAGTCCATTCAACCATTCAGTCATATTTAGTACGATGCTCTGCACCTGTAAGCACTAAATAAATATGATAATAATTGTGGTATTTGTTAAGCGCTTACTATGTGCCAGGCATACTAAGCGCTGGGGTGGATCCAAGCAAATCAGGTTGGACGAAATCCCTGTCCCACATTGGACTCACAGTCTTAATCCCCACTTTACAGAGGAGGTAACTGAGGCATTGAGAAGTAAAGTGACATTCCCAAGGTCAGATGGCACTTAGAGCACTTAGTACAGAGCATCATCATCATCAATCGTATTTATTGAGCGCTTACTATGTGCAGAGCACTGTACTAAGCGCTTGGGAAGTACAAATTGGTAACATATAGAGACAGTCCCTACCCAACAGTGGGCTCACAGTCTAAAAGGTACTAAGCGCTTGGGAAAGTATAATCCAACAACAAGCAGTGATAATCCCTGCCCACAACGAGTTCACAGTCTAGAGGTGGGGAGGCAGACATCGATACAAATAAACAGACGTCAATGCAAATAAATAAAATTATAGACTTATACATAAGTGCTGTGGGGCTGGGAGGGGGAAGAGCAAAGGGAGCAAGTCAGTGCGACACAGAAGGGAGTGGGAGATGAGGAAAAGTGGGGCTTAGTCTGGGAAGGCCTCTTGAGGGAGATGTGTCTTTAGTAAAGGTTTTGAAAGGGGGGTGAGTAATTATCTGGCAGATTTGAGGAAGGAGGGCAGTCCAGGCCAGAGAAGGACGTGGGCCAGGGGTCCGCGGTGAGACAGGAAACAACGAGGCACAGCGATAAGGTTAGAAACAGAGGAGCAAAGTGTGTGGGCTGAGTTGCAGAAGGAGAGAAGGGAGGTGAGGTAGGAGGTGGCAAGGGGATGGACTGCTTTAAAGCTCATGGGGAGGAGTTTTTGTTTGATACGGAGGTGGATTGGCAACCACTGGAGATTTTGGAGGCGGGGTGTGACATGTCCTAAATGTTTCAGTAGAAAGATGATCCGGGCAGTGGAGTGAATTATGGATTGGAAAGGGGAGAGGCAAGAGATTGGGAGGTCAGCAAGGAGGCTGAGGCAGTAATCTAGGTGGAAGAGGATGAGCGATAATATTAACGTCGTAGCAGTTTGGAGCGGAGGCAGTAATCTAGGTGGAAGAGGATGAGTGATAATATTAATGTCGTAGCAGTTTGGCTGGAGAAGAAAGGGCAGATTTTAGCGACGTCGTGAAGGTGGAACCAACAGGATTTGGCGACGGATCGAATATATGGGTTGAATTCATTCAATCATGTTTATTGAGCGTTTAGAGCCCGGGCTTTGGAGTCAGAAGTCATGGGTTCAAATCCAGGCTCTGCCAACTGTCAGCTGTGTGACTTTGGGCAAGTCACTTCACTTCTCTGTGCCTCAGTTCCCTCATCTGTAAAATGGGGATTAAGACTGTGAGCCCCCCGGGGGACAACCTGGTCACCTTGTGAACAGTGCTTTGCACATAGTAAGCGCTTAATAAATGTCATCATTATTATTATTATTACCCCAGCCAGCACTCAGTGCAGTGCTTAGCACATAGTGCTTAGCAAAAACCATAATTATTATTTTTATTATCAATAGGACAGGCTCATGAGGTTTTTTTCCGGTAGCAATAATGGTGGCTCTTCTGTAAAATCATCAAAGGGTGCATGGAAGAAACACTTAAAGGACACAACGTAAGCAAAACCTCATGCACTGGAGCTGAGCAGTAGTCCATTAAGAGGCAGTGTTGGCTGAGAACAGGTTAGCCTACCAGGTGGTGATCATCATCATCATCATCAATCATATTTATTGAGCGCTTACTGTGTGCAGAGCACTGTACTAAGCGCTTGGGAAGTACAAATTGGCAACATATAGAGACAGTCCCTACCCAGCAGTGGACTCACAGTCTAAAAGGGGGAGACAGAGAACAAAACCAAACATACTAACAAAATAAAATAGAATAGATATGTACAAGTAAAATAAATAAATAAATAAATAGAGTAATAAATATGTACAAGCATATATACATATATACAGGTGCTGTGAGGAAGGGAAGGAGGTAAGAAGAAATGGGGTAACTGTCTTGGAACGATGGCTTTGGGAAAAGTGTGACACCAAGAGAGAAAAAAAAAAAACACCACTAGACCCAGTGGGTAACACGTTTTAAAAAATGGCAATCCTCGGTATGATATATAAGGAACAGGCAGTTATTCATTTATATAATCAGACACACGCACGCACCACCATCAGAAGCATGAGAAAACAAGACGGCTGGTGAGCGTGGCCTAGCAGAAAGAGCGCAGGCCTGGGAGTTTGGAGATCTGGGTTCTAATCCTGCCTCTGCCACCAGCCTGCTCGGTGGCCTTGGGCAAGTCACTTCACTTCTCTGGGCCTCAGTTTCCTCATCTGTAAAATGGGGATTTAATGCCTATACGCCCTACGACTTGGATAATAAAAATGGTACTTGTTAAGTGCTTACTACGTACCAAGTACTGTTCTAAGTGCTGGGGTAGATACAAGTTAATCAGGTTGGACACAGTCCCTGTCCCACATGGGGCTCAGTGCTATCATTATTATCAATATTATTATTGTTGTTATGATCATTAATAAACTACCTTCCGAACTATTATTCAGTAAGCTTTCCATTCACAAGTACCCAATTTCTTTACCAGTCGTATTAAATCCCCCAAAGCCTGGCTTCATATATCGCTCCAGTACATAACACGACTGGTTGCATTTAGACTTTATTACCCACGACATCTATTTGTGCCTTTTGCCAACTAAACAATGTCAACTACGCCACCAATGCTGTATCCACTGTGCTATACTGCTTCTACTCCAGAGCTTCTCCCATAACAAGTGCCAAAAAAACCCAGATTATTATTATTCCCTTTTACGAGCCCTGGAATTACACTTCAAAATGTTTGGTTGCTCAAATATGGGGCCTAGAAATTTACCTTATCATTTTTGGGTTATTTCGCATGAGTTCGGTGAACTTAACTGGAAACAACTTCTGCTGCCACCAAGTGACTATTTCTAACACCGCACTAGTAATATACTTTTTTTCAAATTATTCGGGGTCTAAGAAGCTCACAGGATCAGGAGCACGGTGCAGAGCTGTGAAAACACCCCCGCTCACCACAAGGCAAAGCCCTGCAAAGCACCAATAGAGGTTCTAAGTAGCAATCAGTTGATCCATCAGTGGTATTTATCGAGTGCATACTGTGTGCAGAGCACTGTACTAAGTGCTTGGGAAAGTGCAATAAAATAGACTTGGTAGACACATTCCCCGTCCTCAATAAATTTATGGTCTAGAGTGTTTAGCACTTAGCATTCGGCATAAAAAGTAACCAAGGACGGTATGGGTTTGTTGGCCTAACCGCCTCTTAAATGAGATGCAGCATGGCTCTGTGGAAAGAGCACGGGCTTTGGAGTCAGAGGTCATGGGTTCAAATCCCGGCTTCGACAATTGTCAGCTGTGTGACTTTGGGCAAGTCACTTCACTTCTCTGGGCCTCAGTTCCCTCATCTGGAAAGTGGGGATGAAGACTGTGAGCCCCCCCCGTGAGACTATCAGATCACTTTGTAACCTCCCCAGCACTTAGAACAGTGCTTTGCACATAGTAAGCGCTTAATAAATGCCATCATCATTATTATTATCTGGGAATAACTCCTATTGCTGCTCTATGTCTTGTATATGCTCTATATTTGTACTATGATTACTAATAATAGTATTTGTTAAGCATCTACTGTGTATCCAGCACTGTCCTAACCACTGAACACTGAACTAAGCACTGGGATAGGAATTAAACTAGGATTATCCTCCCCTCTCACCCCCATCCCGACCTTGAAATCCTCTATCCAGCTTCCCGCAGAAGCTCTGCTATGGTTTGCTCCTTCCCTGAGCATACCCCTTACTACTGGAGTATCACTTTTCTCAGCAATTTTTTTTTTTTGGTATTTGTTAAGCACTTACTATGTGTCAAATACTGTTCTAAGCACTGGGATAGGCACAAGTTAATTAGGTCGGACACAATCCCTGTCCTGCCTGGCGTTCATAATCTAAGTAGGAGGGAGAACAGGTATTTAATCCCCATTTTGTAGGGGTGGAAACTGAGGCACAGAGAAGTGAAGTGACTTGCCCAGGGTCACCCAACAAGGAAGTGGCAGAGCTGGGATCAGAACCCAGGTGCTCTGACATCCAGGCCGGGCTCTTTCCGCTAGCCCATGTTACCAGTTTTCCATGCTCACCTTCCAGTAAATGGCTAGGATAGGGACCTCTCCTCCCAGTTCTTTCCCTTCTGGACCCTGAAGAGAAACCCCATCTCCTGGTCCTGTCCAAACGGTCCCTGGAGTGGAGATTCTTCTTCCCCTAACCATCCAGAGAAGCAGCGTGGCTCAGTGGAAAGAGCACGGCCTATGGAGTCAGAGGTCATGGATTCATATCACGACTCCGCCAATTGTCAGCTGTGTGACTTCACTTCACTCCTCTGTGCCTCAGTTCCCTCATCTGTAAAATGGAGATTAACACTGTGAGCCCCACGTGGGACAACCTGATCACCTTGTTATCCCCCCAGTGCTTAGAAGAGTGCTTTGCATATAGTAAGCGCTTAACAAATGCCATCATCATTATTATTATTATCCAGCCCACGTTTCCCCACCCTCAGGAAGCTCCAGTGGTCACCCATTCACCTCCACATCAAGCAGAAACTCCTTACCATCGACTTTGAAGCAGTCAATCGTCTCACCCTCTCCTATCTTCTCTCAGCGATTTCCGACTACATCCCAGCCCACTCATTTCATTCCTGTAACACCGACCTATTCCTTAAACTTCGATCTTATCGATCTGCTGCCGTTTCCTCGCCCACATCCTGCCTCTGGCCTGGAATTCCCTCCCTCTCCATATTTGATAGACAGTTACTCTCGTTGAAGGCACATCTCTCTCTCTCTCCCCTAGGTACTTGAATTTGTACCTTTTTAAGCAGTTGATATTCACCCCTCTCTCAGCTCCACAGCATTTACATACCTACCCATAACGTATTTTAATGTCTGTCTTCCCCCATCCACACTGTAAACTCCTTTTCAGCAGGAACTTATCTACCAACTCTGTTGCCTTGTTCTCTTCCAGGTGGTTAATACAGTGCTCTGCACACATAAGAGCTCAATAAATACCACTGATTGGATACTTCTGGATTATATTCCAAAAATTTCAAAGTCAGGGATCCTATCTTTAACCCATGAAAGATGCTTAGATTATCCATGTAGTGATTACTGCTTATTATAGATGCAGCTATCTGGTGCCTTTTTGGACATGTTTTCTGATGTTCATTTGACCCGAGTTCTAAAGCTGACACTGCCACTTGTCTGCTGGGTGATATTGAGCAAGCCACTTCACTTCTCTATGCCTCAGTTCCCTCTTCTGTAAAATGGGGGTGGGGGTGAAGACTGTGAATCCCATGCAGGACAAGGATTGTGTCTAATCTAATTACCTTGTATACACATGGTAAGGATAAAAAGGGAATACTCCATTTGATATTTTGCATGAGGTATTCTTAATTGTGAATTCTTGCTATACTTTTGGGAAGGGACTTTGGTAAGAACAGAAGGTTTTTACAAGTTGTTTGTGGTTGTTTTCCTTTTATTCCATTGATTCCTTAGTCATTCCACACGCATACCAATGCACAGTAGCCATTTTCCTTCTTAGTCCACCCAAGGTGCTTTCAAAGGAAAGTGCTAATGATCTACCTTATGAAGTTCCTGAAAGCTTGAAATAAAAACTTTCCCACAGACTACCATTTTAAAGCAGACAGAATGCGATGCATAGAATTTGGTTTGAGGCTGGGCTCACAGTATTGTGGAAAAGAACTGAGGATTGTTTTGAAAAGAAGCCTAAAAGTTCTACTTGCATTCGATTCCTAAAAAAAAAAATTGGCTGAAATTTTGAATTACTTTTACAGATGACCTCAGGCCCAAAAGGGCAGAAATTATTTGACTATTGTCATTTTTAATAATCCCATGCCGAGAGCAATCTGGGAGCTTAGATAATTATTGTTCGAAGTCTTATGCCAATATGACATCCTTCCCAATCCACGTTTGAAACGCAGAAGGTAGTGGAGAGAGGTTCACTGGATATGTATTTTCCCTGCAGCAAACCCTTTGAAAACCAGTCAGGCTGAAACCAAGCTCTTGGCTGCATCCTCAAGACCGGAGAAAACAGAAAGGACTGCAAAGGTGTCTAGGGTATCAACCATCAGGAGGATATTTGATCTGGCCAAGCATCGAACAAAAAGATCATCTCTTCTTCCAAACGGGGTTAAGGTCTGTCCACAGGAGTCGATGAAACAGGTTTTAGCCAGTCATCAGGCTTATTACCGATTCAGAGGTAAGCAAACCATGCAGCGTAGGAATAGAAGTAGTAATAGTAACTGTGGTATTTGTTAAGTGCTTATTATGTGACATTATAATAATAATAATAATGATGATGGCATTTGTTAGGCACTTACTATGATCAGGTTGTCCCACGTGGGGCTCGCAGTCTTAATCCCCATTTTACAGATGAGGTAACTGAGGCACAGAGAAGTGAAGTGACTTGCCCAAAATCACACAGCTGACAAGTGGCAGAGCTGGGATTAGAACCCACGACCTCTGACTCCCAAGCCTGGGCTCCACTATAATAAGTGCTGGGGTAGATACAATATAATCTGATCTCACGAGGGGCTTACAGTCTAAGTAGGAAGAAGAACAGGTATTAAATCTCCATTGTGCAGATGAGGGAAGTGAAGCACAGAGAAGTTAAGTGACCTCCCCAAGGTCACACAGGAGGTACATGGCAGAGCGGAGATCAGAATACGGGTCCCCTGACTCTTCCACAAAGTCGGGCTGCTAGTAGTAGTAGTAAGAGAAGCAGTGAGGCTCAGTGAAAAGAGCACGGGCTTTGGAGTCAGAGGTCATGGGTTCAAATCCCGGCTCGGCCAATTGTCAGCTGTGTGACTTTGGGCAATCCCAGTCTCAATCCCCATTTTACAGATGAGGTAACTGAGGCCCAGGGAAGTGAAGGCCCAAGGTCACATAGCAGACATGAGTGATTGCATAATAATAATAATGATAATAATAATAATAATAACATTTATTAAGCACTTACTATGTGCAAAGCACTGTTCTAAGTGCTGGGGAGGTTACAAGGTGATCAGGTTGTCTCACAGGGGGCTCACAGTCTTAATGCCCATTTTACAGATGAGGTAAGAGGCACAGAGAAGTGAAGTGACTTGCCCAAAGTCACATAGCTAACAGTTGGCAGAGCCGGGATTTGAACCCCTGACCTCTGACTCCAAAGCCCATGCTCTTTCCACTGAGCCACGCTGCTTCTCTAAACAGAATGCATCTGTTTATTGTTGTATTGGACTCTCACAAGCGCTTAGAACAATGCTCTAAACACAGTAAGCACTCAGTAAATACGATTGAATGGATAACTGTGGTGGTTAGGATTAGAACCCATGATCTTCTGACTCCTAGGCCTATTCTGCATCCACTCCACCATGCTGCTTCTCATTATGCCATGCACTACACTTTCAGGCCTTAGTTTCACCCGCATGATACTCAGTTAATCTTTCTTTCCTCCTCTTTACACATGCATACTGCTGCTCTTAGACACTAATACCCACATTCAGAGACATTGAGCCTATCATCTGATTAGCTTGTATTTCATTTAGTCACTCAATTGTATCTATTGAGTGCTTACTGCGTGCAGAGCACTGTACTAAGCGCTTGGGAGAGTACAATACAATAATAAACAGACGCATTCCCAACCCACAAGAGCTTACAGTCTGGGGTAGGGCGGACAGACATTAACAGAAATAAATAAATTACAGATATGAACATAAGAGCTGTGGGGATGGGAGTGGGGAAGAGCAAAGGGAGTAAGGGTGATACAGAAGGGAGTGGGAGAAGAGGAAAAGTGGGGCTTAGTCTGGGAAGGCCTCTTGGAGGAGATGGGCCTTTAGTAAGGCTTTGAAAATGGGGGAGAGTCATTGTCTGGCAGCTTTGAGAAGGGAGGGCGTACCGGGCCAGAGGCAGGACGTGGTCCAGGGGCCGGTGGTGAGATAGACGAGATTGAGGCACAGTAAGAGGGTTAGCCCTAGAGGAGCCTCCATTTCTAAGTAGAGTGTTCAACAAATAGCAAGCCGTTAGCAAACACCACAATAATCATTTCTAAAAGGCTCAGCCAGAGACTTAGGGAGCTCCCCAGCTTCCACTATTGAGCGTTCTGCCTTTGCAGTCTGCCAGGAAGCCGTATGGGAAGCTTATCGAATCTTTCTGGACCGCATTCCTGACAGCAGTGAATACCAGAGTTGGTTGAGTGCCTGCCAGCGGGATACCTTCTGTATATTTGATATTGGAAAAAACTTCAGCCGCTCTCTGGAGCACCTGGAATTGATTCAACAGGTAAGGAGAAAAGTGACTCTTTCCTTTCTAAATGGGAGGAATAGTAACTCCTCCCTCCACCTGACCCACCCCACTTTATGTGTCAAAGACTTTTAGAGTGGAATCCCACTGTGGGTCACACAGGAGCCAGGATTAGAACTCAGGGCCTCTGATTCCTAGGCTCTTGCTCTTTTCACTAGGCCATGATGATTCTAGTAATAATAGTAGTAGTAGCAGTATTAGTACTGTTGAAGAAATAGTAGTAGTATTAAATAATAACAACTGTGGTGTTCGTTAAGCACTTACTTTGTACTTCCCAAGCTCTTATTTGTACTTACCAAGTGCTTAGTACAGTGCTCTGCACACGGTAAGCACTCAAGAAATATGACTGAATGAATGAATTAATGTGCCAGTCACTGTACTAAGTGCTGGGGTAGATACAAGCTAATCAGGTTAGACAGAGTCCCGTCCCACATGGGACTCCCAATCTTAATCCTTATTTTACAGATGAGGTAACTGAGGCACAGAGAAGTGAAGTGACTTGCCCAAGGTCACACAGCGGACGAGTGGCGGACATAGTCCCTGCCCGCATGATGCTCAGACTCTTAATCCCCATTTTACAGATGAGGTAACAGAGGTCCAGAGAAGTTAACCAACTTGCCCAACATCACACAGCAGACATGTGGCAGAGCCAGGATTAGAACCTAGGTCCTTCCGATTCCCAGACCCATGTTCTCATGGTAAAAGTGACCTATTTCTCCTTTTTCTTTTCCCCAGCGGGTCAAACAGAGAAACTTCCCTGAGAGGTAGGTGGGTAATCTTGACTCTGTCGAAAAATGGATTTATTCGTGAAAGCGGGACCTTTAAGCTCAAAATTGTAGTGATTTTTGCGATTGCCAAATTAGAGTTATTTCTGTATTCCTGTTCCACGTCATGTAGTTAAATAAGGAACTGACAATTATCAGCCTATGAAAAATCCAGTAAGGTATGGATGTGCAAAACGTGTGTAGGCAACCGATGGGGAGGGAAGACAGCAATATGAATTCTCCATTTTGAGTGTCAGGGTGAAAAGGGAATAGGGGTTTTGGCAGGAGTTTGAAAAGCTACCGGGACCAGAAAAGCTAATTTGGGGAATTTCAATTCCAACTGGAAATTCTTGGGTTTTATTAGTGAGCTGGGAAGAGTGAAGCTGAGCAGCTCTGTGGGATTAAAGCAATGTCTTTGCCCCCACAGCTGGAAACTCTTGGAATCAATGGCCCCCAAAACTCTCAAGATCTATCTATGCGTGGTGGGATGGGAATAGTTCCACATTAGTTGATCGCCGAGGCTATTTAGATGAACACACGATTTGCTTTTTCAGATATGCATAATTATCCTGATAATCAGAATAAGATAACCCAGGAACAATTGCATTTTTGACATTTATTATGGAATGTGCCTTCTGTTTCCAATTTTATCCCTCCAACTGTGCCATTACTGCATTGAGTTGTCATTTACTGCACCTCACAGAAGTCCGGAAAAATCAAGCATGAAAATCAGTGAGTGGAGAAAGTCAAGGGAGGTTTATGCTTCAGGAAAATGGAAGGATGTCACGCTGGGGTTTTTTGTTTGTCATCCCTCCTATTTCACCTAACCCAGTACTTAGAACCCTGATGATGATGATCGTGTTTGTTAAGAAATTAGTAAATGTGTCAAGTACCATTCTAAGCACTGGAGTAGATACAAGACAATCGGTTGGGCACAGCCCCGTCCCACGTGGGACTCACAGTCTTAATCCCCATTTTTCAGATGAAACAACTGAGGCACAGAGAAGTCAAGTGACTTGCCCAAGTCACACAGCAGACAAGTGGCAGAGGCAGGATTAGAACCAGGTTCTCTGACTTCCAGGCCTCTGGGCTTTCCGCTAGGCCGTGCTGTTTCTCGTGTTATGGGACTTGAAGAACGCAGTTGGGTGTGAAATTAAAACCAAAGAGAATCTCAAGGGTAGGGACCTAGTTTTCTTGCAGAAATTCGAACCTGAGTCATCGTGAGAAGAGGAAGAAAAGAAGTTGTAGCAATGGTACTTGTAGTAGTAGTAGTACGCGTTTATGTACATATCTTTTGACACTGCTGCTTCCCTTATGTGCAATTTAACTTCTGCTTCTATAGGATTGAGTCCATTGTACTTTACTCTCCCAAGTGGTTAGTACACACCAAAAGCTCAATAAATACCATTGATTGATTGAATTGAGCACTTACTCTCTGCAGAGCACTTTACTAAGCGCTTGGGAAAGTACAGAGAGACAGATTTTGGAGACACGTTCCCTGCCCACACGGAGTTTCCAGTCTAGAGGAAAAAATACTTAATGAATACTATTTCTACTAGTAATACTACTACTATTAATAATGGCATTTGTTAAGCACTTACTATGTGCAAAGCACTGTTCTAAGCGCTGGGGGGATACAAGGTGATCAGGTTGTCCCACATGAGGCTCACAGTCATCATCCCCCTTTTTACAGATGAGGTAACTGAGACTCCAAGAAGTTAAGTGACTTGCCCAAGGTCACACAGCAGATACGTGGTGGAGCCGGGATTCGAACCCACGACCTCTGACTCCAAAGCCTGTCCACTCTGTTCACTGAGCCACGCTGCTACCATTACTACTCTATTACTACTACTACTCCTCTCTGTTTCTAGAAGCTGTGTGGCTCAGTGGAAGGAGCAGGGGTTTTGGAGTCAGGGGTCATGGGTTCAAATCCCAGCTCTGCCAATTGTCAGCTGTGTGACTTTGGGCAAGTCACTTAACTTCTCTGTACCTACGTTCCCTCATCTGTAAAATGAGGATTAAGACTGTGAGCTCCTTGTAACCTCCCCAGCGCTTAGAACAGTGCTTTGCACATAGTAAGCACTTAATAAATGCCATTATTATTATTATTATCATTATTAGAAGTGTGCTGCAATCCCAGAGGAAGTGAGGCTGACTCGTGAAATCGGCTCTCTGTAATGATTCCTCAGAGGGAATGTCTCAGGAATTTTCTTCTTTTCACAACAAATTCCACCTCAGACATCTTCCAGAAACGTCATGGCTCTGACAGCACTCATACCCTGACAGGGACCATCTCCTTATGAATTTGAATGCCAATTTAACCGAGTTTTAACTGTTCCCTCTTTCACCTCTATTTGGTTAGCAGAAAAGATGAAAAGGCTACAGAGAAGACATCAGGGGAAAATTCTGAAGAAACTGTCATGCTTCCCACAGGTAAAGGGGTCATCTGTTTGCATTGCAATCGACTGTTTGGCACTGAAACAAGAACTAGACAAATCAATTGTTTGGAGAATGCACTGAAGAAACTCATCATGATGGCCATCCCATCAAGAAACTCATTCGTTCAATTGGATTTATTGAGCACTTACTGTGCGCCAAGCACTGTACTAAGCATTTGGGAGAGTATGATATGACAGTGCAGTTGTTATCCAGGGTTGGCATTTTCTGCCACCTCCAGTTCCTAAGTCTTTTAGCAAAGAAATCTTTTCTGGCATAAACTAGGGATAAAGAAATGGACTAGCATCGGTCCCTTGTAGTGAAATAGGAATTTTTAGCAGGATTGTTTACGTTTTGGTAAAGGTTATGTTCCTTCAGTTTGAACCAAGTCATTTTACAGGATTATCGGACAATTCTCTAATGCCCGCTTTTACCATAATAATTGTAGTATTTGTTAAGCACTTTCTGTGTACCAAGCCCTAGGTTGCAGATGCATTCCTTGTCCTTTACGGGATTCACAGTCTCGAGGAGAGAGAGAACTGGTATTTAATCCCTATTTTACAGATGGAAGAAATTGAAGAATAGAGAAAAATTAAGTTATTTATATCAATGTCCGTCTCCCTCTAGACTGAAAACTAATTGTGGGCAGGGAATGTATCTACCAACTCTGTTGTATTGTACTATCCCAAGCACTTAGTACAGTACTCAGTACATAGTAATTTTTAGTAATTTGTTAGACTATGAGCCCACTATTGGGTAGGGACTGTCTTTATATTTTGCCAACTTGTACTTCCCAAGCGCTTAGTACAGTGCTCTGCACACAGTAAGCGCTCAATAAATATGATTGATTGATTGATTGGTAGTAAGCACTCAATGAGTATCAGTGATGATGATGATGAGTTGGGAGAGAAATGTATCCAGGGGTTCCTGCCAGTCTGGCTGTCTCAGGTTGTTGCCAAAGTGTTCCAAGTAACAGGAAATCACAGATATGTGATCATTAGCCCTGTTCCTCCAAAAAGTAACTCCAAGTAGCCTGGCAATCGACCCAGGTAGTAAACAGAACCGGGGATAAAAGAGAAAGAATGGGAAAACAGGCTTGAAATTTGAAAATTTTTCATTTATGAATGCATTTGAATCGATATTCCTAAACTGGAAGCAAGCATCCAAAGTATTATTAAACTATATAGTTAACCTGTCCCTTGATGTTCCACAGTGCAATCGTCACTTATGTTTATTTTTGGTTTTGCTTATGGTGTTGGATAAGCACGTATTATGTGCCAGGCACTCTTATAAGCTCTGGGGTAGATACACTTTAATCAGATCAGATACCATCCCTGTCCCACATGGAGTTCACAGTTCAAGTAAGAGCCAGAACAGGGATTGAATCCTCATTTTACGGATGAAGAAACTGAGGCGCAGAGATGTGACGTGACTTGCCCCAAATCAAACAGCATACACGTGGTGGATCCTGGATTAGAATCCAGGTCCTCTGATTCCCAGACCTAAGCTTTTTCCAATGGACTATGCTGTTTTAAGTTGTGATTGTTTGGTCGTTGGGTTTGAAGTGTGTAAACACTAAGGCTCACCAGACCATGATCCTCTCGTGAAACCGGTTTGTTTTGAAAACGAAGGTTCAGTCCTGTTTGCTTTAGCTGAGGCCTCAAAGAGATTCTGTACTAACAAGAATAATCACTATTATGGCATCTGCTATGTACCTGTGTCAAGCCCTGTTCTAAACTCTAGAGCAGGTTTGAGCCAGGAGAAGAAAGCAGTCCAGAATCTCCTACTTCATGTGGCCCATAACAGAAAAAAACAGGCCCAGAATATAGGCAGTAGCCCCCAGTTGCCACTAACTTGCCAATGTAAGAACAGTGGGTGGATCTGAGACTCTCCCCAGTACTTTAAAACTCAATCCACATGATGGTTTCAATACTTTTCTTATATCCAAATGAAAAGTGTGGAAGTTTCTAAGAAACCATTCTAACAGATGTCCCATTTCTAACTTGCTAGATTCAAGAAAGGTTAAAACAACGATTTTGGTAAAAAAAAAAAAAAACAAGTGCTTTTGAGGCGGAGATGCAGGGTCTGTTTAAATGAACGGGGTTATAAAAAGAATGATTCACACTGGAACTTTGTGTAAAATATCTTTTTCCCAGTCTGAGGTCAAAACTGCATTGTTACCCATGAATTGTAGAGTAACAAAGAACGGGTGACTAATGTTTGCCCTTGCATGGATAAAAGTTCCATTCTCACTGTGTGTGGATGTGTGGGTGTGTTTTTTGAAGTTTTCACAGGTATCATCAGCTCTCCTGCACCTCCATTTCCATCTGCTCCTAATGGCACCCTTCTCAACGAAATCATCGATGAACCAAATAAGCCTTCAAAGGTGAGGACAATCGAATACTTTAGCTAGATAATGATTCGCCTCTTCTCAATCCACTTCAGGAAAAATCAGGGGTTTAGGAGGTTAGGAAATTCAAAGCCATTAGTGCCACCTGCTAGTTACTTGGATTGAAATGAATGCATTTTTACCGTTCGTGGATCATCAATACTGCTTTGCTCATCAGCCACAAAAACTACAGAAACCCTACAATTGGTTCAATTGGTTTGCAGGTCCAAGTTAGTGAAAAGGGCAGAGAAATTTCAAGGAGAGTTCTTTGTTTTATACTCTAAGGCCCAGGAGTTACTGATTCTTGCTCAGCTTTCTCTGGGTTTCACTGTAAACGTGCCTCAATATTCCCATTCCAGGTACCCATCTTTCTGATTTCTTTTGTTCAAAAACCCAGGAATCCCCAGAAGCCAGGACAGTGGAATCACAGCTTTTAACAACTTATTTCTTTCCAAAATGCCCAGTGAATTAGATAAGTGCCTCCATTTATCTAGATTTTTTTCTCATTGGAATGATTTTTGTTAGTTCATTTGCCTAAACTCAAGACCTCACTGAAAGTCTAGATCATCTATATCTAGCAGGAACTACCTGTTACCTGTTCCGTGCTCTGTACACAGTAAGCTCTCAGTGACTGAGAGATTGATCACAGATCAATCAATGTCATATTTATTGAGCACTTACTGTGTGTAGAGCACTGTACTAAGCACTTGGGAAGTACAAGTTGCCAACAACAGAACCTTTTCCCCATTCTCTCAGAAGCAGCATGGCCTAATGGTTAGAGCACAGGCTTGGGAATCAGTAGGACCTAGGTTCTAATTCCATATCCACCACTTGTCTGCTATGTGACCTTGGGCAAGTCACTTCATTTCTCTGGCTTCAGTTCTCTTATCTGTAAAATGGGGATTGAAATAATAATAATGATAATAATAATGGCATTTGTTAAGCGCTTACTATGTGCCAAGCACTGTTCTAAGTGCTGGGGGGGTACAAGGTGATCAGGTTGTCCCAACACGGGGCTCACAGTCTTCGTCCCCATTTTACAGATGAGGTCACTGTGGCCCAGAGAAGTGAAGTGACTTGCCTAAAGTCACACAGCTGACAAGTGGTGGAGCTAGGATTAGAACCCACGACCTCTGACTCCCAAGCCCGGGCTCTTTCCACTGAACTATGCTGAAACTGTCAGCCCCTTGTGGGATACAAGGACTGGGTGCAACCCGATTTGTTTGTATCCACCCCAGTACTTAGTACAGTGTCTGGCACATCGTAAATGCTTAACAAATACTATTATTATTATTATTCTCTAATCTTTTCAAGATCATTATGCCCTCTCATTCTACTGGCTGTCTGCTTCCCTATTTCACCTGAACCTTGGGCTAAAAGAAGCTCAGGCCAAACTCCATGGGAGCTCTAAAGCGCATGTGGGCTGCTCAGTTCTATACCAGTATCTGAGAGACAAACACGGAGTTCTCCACCTCTCCTGCTAATCCTGAGAAGCAGCGTGGCTCAGTGGAAAGCGCCTGGGCTTAGGAGTCAGAGGTCATGGGTTCAAATCCCAGCTCCGCTGCTTGTCAGCTGTGTGACTTTGGGCAAGTCACTTAACTTCTCTGGGCCTCAGGAACCTCATCTGTAAAATGGGGATGAAGACTGTGAGCCCCACTTTGGGACAACCTGATCACCTTGTATCCTCCCCAGCGCTTAGAACAGTGCTTGGCAAATACCAAAATTATTATTATTATTATTAATCCACCTGGAAATGCTCTGTGCCTTGCTGTCCAGGTGATCGGAGAAAGAGGAGGTGCTTTGGGGAAACGTTTACTGGAAATTAGTTTTAGACCACATTCTTAACATCCTCACAAACAAGCAGCCCCCCACACACACACACACTATCACATGGCCTCATTCAAACACCCTCACACAAACACACCACATCACTCACACACCATCACACCCCTCATTCAAACACCCTCACACAAACACACACTAAGCACACAGCCTCACTATTACACCCCATCTCTCACACCCCCTGACTCAAACATAAACTATCACACCCCTTATTCACACCCCCACACTCAACACTCCTCAACCTCCTCATGCCCACATTCTCACTCAAGCATACACTATTATTCCCTATCACTGACGTGACCAGATTCCCGTCTCGGATGAAAAGATCGAACTATTTGGGGTTCCATTCTTCACCCCAAATGCCTGAAGAGGTGAGAAGAATGGGTAACCATTAAAAGCTTTTGAGGAATAAAGAGATATGTGCAGAAAGATGTTTTTGAAAAAATGATCGAGGCAATAGAAGGAAATATGATGGGAGAAATTGGAGGCGTGGAGACTGGAGAAGAGGCTGATTCAGTAATCTAGCCAGGATATTCATTCGTTTATTCATTCAATCATATTAATTGATGATACTGGGGGATAGAGTGGTGGCAATTTGAGGGGAGAGGAAGGGAAATATCTGAGAAATAGTATGGAGCAAAAATGACAAGGTATAGCAGGGGACTAAATGTTAGAGTTGAAAAAACAAGGAGAAGGGGGCTTCAGAGACCGGGAGTACGGTACTGGTATAACTATGATGGCCCTTTTTCCCTTCCCTCTTTTTCCTTCTTGTCTTCTTTCCCCTCCGTTTCCCCCTTTCCTTACCTTACCACCACCATGGAAAACAGGGTGTTTGCTCCCATCTCCATGCTGCTGAACTTGTTCTCAATCAATCAGCGGTGTTTACTGCACGCTTACGGTGTGCAGAGCACTACGCTACACACTTGGAGCGTAATGGCTCTTCTGGGCATTTCCCTTTTTCGTCTTTCGGCAGATTTTTCAACTAAGTGTTCCCCTTAGAGACTCGGCAGGTATCCTAAACAGTAGCGTGGTTTCCTCAGCTCCTAAGTCAGACATTGCCAATTTGGGCTGTAAACTAATTAAACTGTGTTCTAGCCCTGTTAATTCTCGGGGAATCAATCCGCCTATCTAGAAACCCATTTTTGGCCTGCTCTGCCCCTGGAAAGCAGATGTAAGCCCAAAGCCATAGCACAAAGTTCAAGGCAAGAAGAGCTTGCCTCTAATCCTCCAGTCCAATCCATCAATCAATTATATTTATGGAGTACATATTGGGGGCAGAGCTGTAATAAGCATTCATTCATTCAATCATATGTTTTAAGCACTAACTGTGTGCAAAGCACCGTACTAAGGGCTTGGGAAAGTACAATATAACAATAGACCATGATAATTCCCACCCCACAACTAGCTCACAGTCTAGAGGTGGGGAGACAGATGTCAATAAAAATAAACATCAATACAATACATAGTATGACAGATAGAGGATTAGTAGGAATGATTCCTGCCTTCAAAGAGCTCACAATTTAGTTAGGGAGACAGATAGTAAAGTAAATTACAGACAGGAGGAATTGGATAGAGCACAGGCTTGGGAGTCAGGTGGTGGGTTCTAATCCCAGCTCCGCCACCTGTCTCTTGTGTGACCTTGGGCAAGTCACTTCACTTTTCTGTGCCACTGAAAATGGGGATTGAGACTGTGAGCCCCATGTGGGACAGGGCCTGAGTCCAACCTAATTAGTTTGAATCCACTCTGGCACATAGTAAGTGCTTAACAAATATTACTCTTAGTAGTAGTAGTTGGTTTAGTAATAGGATATACAAGATGGGCATTTAAGTACTATGGGGAATTGTGAAAACTTAGGTGTGAAATTGTCAATGTGGTAGCAGGCTTCTCCCCTCTCGGGATCACAGCTGGAGAGTTCCCAACTCTTCCCCCCATCCAGGCACTGAGGCCATTTTGGGGAAGGCTTATTCTGTCTCAGACCTTGGAGTGGAAGATTTAGTCTTGGGCTCCCAATGCTCACTGTCTCAGTCATTGTTAATTCCCCTCACCAAATCCACACCTTCCTCAGGGAGAACCCTGGGAAAAAGCTTGGTTCCCATCCCTCCCTCCAGCACTTTCCAGCTGCAGGCTCCTGCCGAACTCTTCCTCCTCTGGAGGGATGACATGACCCAGCCCGTTTCCTTTGGGCCTACATGTGGCCTCCAAAAGGTCATGAAACTATTTATCCTTAGGGTCTGATGTGTGGTTGACAGCCAAAATTGTTTTAATTCAAAACAGTTCTTCTGGGAAAGTTCTGAAGCTCCCGGAAGCAACTGTCTTCTTTTTTAAAGAAAAAATGGTGTCTGTATGCCAGGCAAATGAATAAAGGTCTGGGGTAGAGACAAGATTCTCTGACCAATCCAATGGGAACTGTCATCCAAAAGGTTAAAGCGTGGCTCAGTGGAAAGAGCCCGGGCTTTGGAGTCAGAAGTCATGGGTTCAAATCCTGACTGCCAATTGTCGCTGTGTGACTTTGGGCAAGTCACTTAACTTTTCTGTGCCTCAGTTACCTCATCTGTAAAATGGGGATTAAGACTGTGAGCCCCCCGTGGGACAACCTGATCACCTTGTAGTTCCCCCAGCGCTTAGAACAGTGCTTTGCATGTAGTAAGCACCTAATAAATGCCATTAGTAGTAGTAGTAGTATATGCTGATGGCCAAAATTGTTTTAATTCAATTCAGCTCTTCTGGGAAAGTTCTGAAGTTCCTAGAAGCAATTGTTTTCTTTTTTCAGAGAAAAAAATGGCACCTCAAGTGCTTAAGTGCTTACTATATTTTTTAATGGTATTTATTAAGCACAATATGTCAAGCACTGTACTAAGTGCTGAGGTAGTTAATCAAGTTGTACCACAGTCCCTGTCCCACAAAGGGCTCACAGTCTTAATCCCCATTTTACAGATGAGGTAACTGAGGCCTAAAGAAGTGAAGTGACTTGCCCGAATTCACACAGCAGACAAGTGGCGGAGGCGGAATTAGAACCCACGGCCTCTGATTCCAAAGCCCGTGCTCTTTCCACTGTGCCACGCTGCTTCTCAAAGCAGCTGCTTTGTGCAGGCTGACAGCCAAAATTGTTTTAAATAATACAATTCTTCTGGGAAAGTTCTGAAGGTCCTAGAAGTAATTGTTTTCTTTGAAAAAAAGAAATACGGTATCTGTTAAGTGCTTACTTTATGCCAGGCATCGAGTGAAGGTAGAGACAAGATTCTTGGATCCATCCACTGGGAACTGTCATCCGAAATGTTGGCTCTGACCTTTGCGTTCAACCAAGTCTATTTTCATTCAGGAGAAGGAAACCGGAGTCACGAATGTGGTGTCGGAGGCGGTAGCGGAGCAGGTGATAGAATTCAGTGTCATCCTTTCGAATGAGGAGTTCACGGAAGCACTAGAAGATCTGAACTCTTCACAGTATCGGGAACTCACAGAAAAACTACAAATCCAGGTAAGAGGATCAGGGACCTAGACTGGGTTGATCCACTAACCAATTTTAAATACTGGCACCTCCTATTTTTTACCAAGAAAACTCTAAGGATACCCTATCGGAACGATTGCAGTTGGAGGTTGGGGGTTCTCGGAAAGTTGTGTCCATGGAGTCACTATGGGTCGGAAATGATTTGACGGCCTAAGGAAAGACCATCCACTCAACCCCTGCTGTTTTCTTCTAATGTCAGCTTGAGTTTTGCTTGAAATGCACTGCTTGGTGATGGTTAAGAGACTAAACCACAGCTGGATATTCCCATGGGTTGGCTGGGGTGGAGTTCGAGGCATTTCTCAGACTTTCTCTTTTTTATGGCATTTGTTAAGCATTTACTATGTGTCAAGCACTGTTCTAACTGAACTGGAGGTCCTAGGGATCGAACCCAAGGCCCTCTACATGAACTTATGCCCACGTCTGTAATTTTATTTATCTATATTAATGTCTGTTTCCCACTCTAGACTGTAAGCTCACTGGGGGCAGGGAATGTGTCTGTTACATTGTTGTAATGTGCTCTCCCAAGTGCTTATTACACACCCTGTAAGCGCTCAGTAAATACAACTGACTGACAGTCTATTACCGAACTCCATCCCACTCACCTTCACTGGGGTGGAAGAAAGGGGCAAATGTGTTCATCTCTGATGAAAGGGACACCTCTCAGCCACTTAAAGGTGATGTTTAGAATAGAAGCCACATCATGTTGAGGGAGAAACCATAACCTAGCATACATTGGCATCCTGGTATTTATTGAGCTGTTCCAGTGAAGGGGCTCTATTCTAATAATAATAATCATCATGACATTTGTTAAGCACTTACTGTGTAATAATAAAAATAATGATGATGGTATTTGTTAAAGCGCTTACTACGTGCTTACTATTCTAAGTACTGAGGTAGATATAAGGTAATCAGGTTGTCCCACGGGGGGCTCCCAATCTTAATCCCCATTTTACAGATGAGGTAAGTGAGGCACAGAGAAGTTAAGTGACTTGCCCAAAGTCACACAGCTAAGTGGTAGAGCCAGAATTAGAAGCCACAACCTCTGACTCCCAAGCCTGTGCTCTTTCCACTAAGCTATGCTGCTATCTGCCAGGCATTGTTCTAAGCACTGGGGTAGAGAAGCAGTGTGGCTCAGTGGAAAGAGCCCGGGCTTTGGAGTCACGGGTCATGGGTTTGAATCCCAGCTCTGCCAATTGTCAGCTGTGTGACTTTGGGCAAGTCACTTAACTTCTCTGTGCCTCAGTTCCCTCCTATGTAAACTGAGGATTAAGACTGTGAGCCCCTCATGGGACAACCTGATCTCCTTGTAACCTCCCCAGCACTTAGAACCGTGCTTTGTGTATAGTAAGTGCTTAATAAATGCCATTATTATTATTAGATAAGATTAATCGGGTTGCATAGAGTCCCTGTCCCACATTACGCTCGCAGTGTTAGTCCTCATTTTATGGAGAAGCAAAATGACTTGCCAAGGTCACCCAGCAGACAAGTGGCAGAGCAGGGATTAGAACCCATGTCCTTCTGACCCCTAGGCCTGGGCTTTCTCCACAGGACACCACTTCCTTTCTTCCACTCCAGAACAGGAGAAACAAGCATGAAAATTTCTTAACCCAGAATTAATGAGACCATGGCATGGAGAGCAGCAAAAGATAACCTAAAGACCTCTCCGAATCACTCAAGGGACAGACATACTAAGAGAGACAGAGACAAAGAACTAGAAAGGAGCAGACACACAGAGAGAGGCACACATACATGTAGAGACCTGGAAAACTAGAGGCAGAGAGAAACACATAGGAAGCCAGAAAGATGCCAGGGAAAGAGTGATAAAATGAGACAGAGGCTGTGACACAAAGACACAGGGAGAAAATTTGCACTGATAAAGAGAAAAAGAGACAGGAGTCAAGAGGAGGAGAGGAACATGAGTGACTTTATTTGTTTATTTTACTTGTACATATCTATTCTATTTATTTTATTTTGTTAGTATGTTTGGTTTTGTCTCCCCCTTTTAGACTGTGAGCCCACTGTTGGGTAGGGACTGTCTCTATATGTTGCCAATTTGTACTTTCCAAGCGCTTAGTACAGTGCTCTGCACACAGTAAGCACTCAATAAATACGATTGATGATGATGATGACTATGGGAGGGAGGGAAAGGAAATTTAATCATTTATAATTGTGGTATTGGTTAAGCTCTTACTATGTGTCAAGTACTATTCTAAATGCTGGGGCAGATTCAAGGTTATCAGGTTGGACACATAGGGCTCACAGTTTTAGTAGGAGGGAATAGGATTTAATCCCCATTTTACGGGTGAAGAGACCGAGGCATGGAGAAGTTAAATGACTTGCCCAAGGTCACACAGCAGACAAGAGGCAGAGCTGGGATTAGAACCCAGGTCCTTTGACTACCAGACTATGTTCTTTTCGCGATATGCCGCTTATGTGGAGGACAAGGTGGGAGATTTATGGGAGAGAGAGTGAGCCAATAGGTTCGTGAGAGGTAAAATGGGTAAGAGGGGGAACTATTCCTAATTTATAAATATGAATGGATTTATGGGTTTCTGCTAATCAATCAGCGATATTTATTGAATGGTTACTTTGTGCAGTGCACTGTTTTAAGCACTTGGGAAAGTTCAATACAACTGAGTTGGTAGACATGCTCCCAACTCCTTGGGAATTAAAGTACTATCAATAAAGGGTGTCAGAAAGAATAGGGTGGTTCAGTCTCTTATTTTTTCCCATCTGTTTCACTAACCAGCTGTCTACCCACTCCAAAGTCTGTTGGGCTTAATAACACCTCATAATCCCAGAGGAATGAACAGAAGAAATTTGTTTTTGTTTCTTGTTTATTTGTTTTGTTTTTTGAATAGTGTTTAAATGCTTACTGTTTGCTAGGCATTTTACTAAGCACTGGGGTAGATACAAGCCACTCGAGTTGGACACTGTCCTTGTCCCACATGGGACTCATAGTCTCAATCCCCACTGCACAGATGAGACAACTGAGGCACAGAGAAGTCAACTGATTTACCCAAGGTCACACGACAGACAGCCCCGCTGCTCTTTCCACTGGCCACGCTGCTTCTCATTTGTTATGGGTAAATGAAAAAATTAAAAGAATGGCCATTTAATAAAATCTCTTAGTAATGAAATGAAAGAATCTGGTCTGGTCAGGGAGGGGATGGTGTGTGGGGGTTCTTTTTGTGGGTGGACTTTAGAAAATTAATTAAATCCTACACTGTATCATTGGGAACAACAAAGAACTTCTTTATTCAGGCATTCCTATCAAAACATGACATTTTAGAGCACAGTTCGGATAGAAAGAGAAGGAAAAAGGGAGGAATCAAATGAACTAACTTGGCCATGGATTGGTTACGCTATAGTGCAGCTTGTTTTTAAAGTGGCATCAAAGAATTCCTCAGCAATGGTGTTAACCGTAGCTTTTTCTCAGGTAACCAGAGATGACCTCATTTCCATTATTTACTGAAAACGGCACTTGAAGTTCTGGAAAATTAACTCCCAGGCTTGAGCTAATGAACTAGAAAAGTGTCAGTGCAAAGTGTGTGAAAGAAGCCGAAGGAGGCTTTGGGGCTTTCACGTCCTTCTTGAATGTGACAGAAATCCTATCAATCAATCGATAGCATTTATTAAGTTCTTACTGAGCATTTGGAAAGTGCAGAATAAAGAAGTGGTATATCCTTTGCCCACAAGGAGCTTACATCCTGCCCTCATGAACTGCAAAATTTAGCAAGAAAAACAGATGCTCCAATGAGTTACAGGTAGGAGGAAGCAATAAAGTGTAATGACATATATTCTATTGTGTTATTTGTTAAGTGCTTACTATGTGCCAGGCACTGTACTAAGCCCTGGGGTGGATCATCATCATCAATCGTATTTATTGAGCACTTACTGTGTGCAGAGCACTGTACTAAGCGCTTGGGAAGTACACGTTGGTAACATATAGAGACAGTCCCTACCCAACAGTGGGCTCACAGTCTAAAATGTAGTCACAAGTTTTCTGCTGCATAGGGATGGGGCATGGGCCTGGGAGTCACAAGGTTTGCTGCTATTTGTCTGCTGCATGGGGCTGGGGCACGGGCCTGGTAGTCATCATCATCAATCGTATTTATGGAGCGCTTACTGTGTGCAGAGTACTGTACTGAGCCCTTTGGAAGTACAAGTTGGCAACATATAGAGACAGTCCCTACCCAACAGTGGGCTCACAGTCTAAAATGTAGTCACAAGGTTTCTGCTGCATAGGGATGGGGCATGGGCCTGGTAGACACAAGGTTTGTTGCCATTCGTCTGCTGCATGGGGTTACGGCACGGGCCTGGTAGTCATCATCATCAATCGTATTTATTGAGCGCTTACTGTGTGCAGAGCACTGTACTAAGCACTTGGGAAGTACACGTTGGTAACATATAGAGACAGTCCCTACCCAACAGTGGGCTCACAGTCTAAAATGTAGTCACAAGTTTTCTGCTGCATAGGGATGGGGCATGGGCCTGGGAGTCCCAAGGTTTGCTGCCATTTGTCTGCTGCATGGGGTTAGGGCATGGGCCTTGTAGTCATCATCATCAATCGTATTTATTGAGCGCTTACTGTGTGCAGAGCACTGTACTAAGCGCTTGGGAAGTACAAGTTGGCAACATATAGAGACAGTCCCTACCCAACAGTGGGCTCACAGTCTAAAATGCAGTCACAAGGTTTCTGCTGCATAGGGATGGGGCATGGGCCTGGGAGTCCCAAGGTTTGCTGCCATTTATCTGCTGCATGGGGTTAGGGCACGGGCCTGGTAGTCATCATCATCAATCGTATTTATTGAGCGCTTACTGTGTGCAGAGCACTGTACTAAGCACTTGGGAAGTACACGTTGGCAACATATAGAGACAGTCCCTACCCAACAGTGGGCTCACAGTCTAAAATGTAGTCACAAGGCTTCTGCTGCATAGGGATGGGGCACGGGCCCTGGTAGTCACAAGGTTTGCTGCCATTTGTCTGCTGCATGGGGTTAGGGCATGGGCCTTGTAGTCATCATCATCAATCGTATTTATTGAGCGCTTACTGTGTGCAGACCACTGTACTAAGCGCTTGGGAAGGACACGTTGGTAACATATACAGACAGTCCCTACCCAACAGTGGGCTCACTGGATACAAGCAAATCAGGTTGGACACAGTCCCTGTCCCACATAGGGCCACAGTCTTAATCCCCCTTTTACAGATGAGATAACTGAGGCACAGAGAGGTGAAGTGACTTTCCAAGGTCACACAGCAGGCAAGTGGTAGAGCCAGAATTAGAATTCAGGTCCATCTGACCCCAGGCCAGCGCTGTATCCTCTAGGCCTCTGCTGGACAAATAGCAAGGCTGATTTGAAAACCGCAGGGTCAAACGCAAGTGAAGTTTTCAATAGATGATAAAGTGCTCATTTCCAAAATGTAAGAGCCCTCTTCAAGTTTAAGATGCAACTGTCCATTTCTAATACAGAACTTGTCCTGAGTCAAACATTTGTCTGCCTTCCGGTGAAATAAACTGTTCACATTTCCCTAAAATCACAGCAGCTGAGAAATCACATGGGCGTAATCAGGAATTAATGGGCACTGCTTTTCAGTCATTTAACTTCCATGATAGACTTAATGAGCAATTTGACATACATGGTGAGAGGGATGGGTGGCAATTTTTCTCAACCAGTAGCCAGTGAAACACAAATGTGCTTTTTCAGGGCATTCTGTCATGCATTACCATATTTTCCAGCACACAAGTTGGGGGTAAGGCCTATAAGCATTATTGATATGGCTAGCAGCATTGAATTAGTAATTCCACAGTCAGCACTTCATGATCTGAAAGCTCCCCGCAAGTTTCATTTAGTTAAATGAATCCAGTGTCCGTGGTGTTTACTCAAATGATATCACAGTAGCCTGCTTGGGCAAATGTTATTTTTTATTTATTTTACGGTATTTGTTAACCACTTACTATGTGCCAGGCACTGTGCTAAGTGCTGGGATAGTTACAAGCAAATCAGGTCCATGTCCCACATGAGCTCAGATTCTTAATCCCCCTTTTACAGAGGAGGTAACAGGCAGAGAGAAGGGAAGTGCCTTGCCCGAGGTCACACAGCAGACAAGAGGTGGAGGCAGGATTAGAACCCAGGTCCTTCTGAATCCCAGGCCCATGCTCTAGCCACTGGACCACACTGCTTCTGACTCAGAACCACTAAAAGATGGATTCCCCTCAAGAAGCAAGAAACCACCCAGCTGATAAATCATCATGGCTCTTGAAATAAGTAATAATAATAATAATAATAATAATAATAATAATAATAATAAAGAGGCTTTCCAAGTGTGGCTCTGAGTCCTTCTTCTAGTGATTTGATGAAGGCTGTTTTCACTGCATTCATCCTTTTCAGCACCTCCAATATCTCTGTCTCATAACAGACGGAGGATTTGGAGTCTATCAAAAACTCTTCTCTTTTCAGGAAAAGTTGATTTGGCAGGTGCACATCCAAAAGGATATGACTCAAACAACCATCCTCCTTAGAAACTCGGTCTTCCATGAACAGCCAGACCCTTCCATTAAATGCAGATGGCCACATGTCTGGAAAGGAAACACCATTTGCTTTCCAAAATTTGGAACCCCTCGGAGTGAGGGGTCAATTTCCAGTGGGATTGTGTGGAAGGGGTCTCCCCTTCCCTTCCCTGCGGCCATAAACCTGCCACTCTGTCATTTTTGAGAAGCAGCACGGCTTAGTGGAAAGAGCATGAGTTTGGAAGTCAGAGGTCATGAGTTCTAATCCTGACTCTGCCACCTCTCTGCTGTGCGACCTTGGGCAAGTCACTTAACTTCTCTGTGCCTCAGTTACCTCATCTATCAAATGGGGAGTAAGACTGTGAGCCCCACGTGGGACAACCTGATTACCTTGTATCTAACCCAGCATTTAGAACAGTGCTTGGTACATAATAAGCGCTTAACAAATACCATCATTATTATGATTCTCAATGATATCTCTGGGAACCTACTGCCTTCCTTTTTTTTTTAATTTCTGAGGTAGAAATTACCCTAGGGGCTCACACTATAGGTTGTCCTTCTTGACTGGCCACTGCCATTCCAGGATTTTCAAGATTTGCACCTCCAGATGACATGGGAAGCATGTAAGGTGCAGTTAAAAAGTCCTGCCCCCTTGGAGCTGCTCACTGGAGCATGGAAAAACTCAACACTCCCTCCTTTCTCTTGTCCTCTGCTGTTGAGTCGCTCCCGACCCATAGCGACTCCACGGACACATCTCTCCCAGAACAACCCACCTCCATCTGCAATCGTTCTGGGAGAATATCCGTAGAGTTTTCTTCTTTCATTGCCTTCTTTTGCACAGTCAACTTGAGCCTCTGTCCTCAACTCTCTCCCTGCCACTGCTGCCCAGCACAGGTGAGTTTTGACTTGTAGCAGGTTGCCTTCCCCTCACTAGCCACTGCCCAAGCTAGGAGAGGAATGGGTAGGCCTCTGCTTGCCTCTCTTTCTACCTCAGAAATTAAAAAAAAAAAGGAAGGCAGTAGGTTCCCAGAGATATCATTGAGAATCATAATAATGATGGTATTTGTTAAGAGCTTATTACGTACCAAGCACTGTTCTAAGTGTTGGGTTAGATACAAGGTAATCAGGTTGTCCCACGTGGGGCTCACAGTCTTACTCCCCATTTTATAGATGAGGTAACTGAGGCACGGAGAAGAGACTGGTAGAGGACTGCAAAGTCTCCAGATGACATCCTGAGAGGGGTACTTCCTCCCGAGCATTGTGATATCTCCAAGGCTGCTATGCTCTAAGCACTTTCAGAAAACACAACCCTGTAAGTTCTGATTCCCTCTAGACTTTCAACTCATTGAGGGAAGGGAATATGTCTATTATACGAAATACTATACTCTCCCAAGTGTTTAGTACAATGCTCTGCACACAGTAAGCACTCAATAAATAACTGACTGACACTTAAAGAATGTAAATAAGAATGAAATGGAATCTACTCCTTCCTACCCTTCTAAGATTATGAGCCCAGTGAGGGACAGGGAATATGTCCAACCTGATTATACTGTAATTACCCTAGCACTTAGTACAGTGTTTGACATATAGTAAGCAAATACCACAGTTATTTTTATTACATTATTATTTACCTTTTCCTGAAGCTAGGATATTTACCAAGATTCTCCCTAAAACCCTTGAACTTCCCTGCAGCAGTTCTTTAGCCCCCATTTGGGACAGGGACTGTGTCTTGCCTGATTATTTTTTATCTATCCTAGGGCTTTGCTCAGCACTTGGCATAGAGTAAGAACTAAACAAACACCACAGTTATCATTTCTATGTCTTCGTTCTTACCAATGAACTGTGCTGAGTCTGGGACAGACATTATACAGGGTTAAGTAAGGTATTTCACCAAATGTGTATTTCACCAAATTTCTTTCTTTCTCCAGATGCAAACAATATTTGAAAAAATTCCAAGTTTCAAAGAAATTCGTGTGATGGGATTTAGGTAAGTAAAAACTTAGATTCTTCTACTAATTTTCCTCATGACTCGCTCCCTATTACTAAATGGAAGTAATTTAATCTTGGAAAGTATATAGCAGTCTGTTATTGCTCTGTAGCATTGCTCTGCAATATAAACAGGAGGCATTTCATTAAAAATAGATTCACATATTAAAGTCTTTATCTGCTAGTCATACTGCTGGTAATGTCCCTAGAGCAGATGGAAGAGGTACCAAGAATCGCTCAATCATATTTATTGAGTGCTTACTGTGTGCCAAGCACTGTGCTAAGCACCTGGGAGAGTCCAACAGAACAACAGACACATTCCCTGCCCACAACGAGCTTACAACCTAGAGGAGGTGTGGCTAACCTCATCTAGGTAGCCTGTGTGAAGCAGCATGGCCTAATGGTTAGAGCACGGGCCTGGGAAGTCAGAAGGACCTGTGTTCTAATCCTGCCTTTGCTGCTTCTTCGTTGCGACATTGGGAAAGTCACTTCACTTCTCTGTGCCTCACTTTCCTCATCAATAAAATGGACTTAAAACTGTGAGCCCCATGTAGGGCAGGGTCTGTGCCCAGCCTTATTAACTTGTATCAACCCCAGCGCTTAGAACAGTACCTGGCACATAGTAAGCACTTAACAAATACCATTAAAAAAACGGTCACATCAGAAATACAATGGGCTTGGCCAGTAACTGAGGTTCTTCCCACAAGTCTTGGAGTTCAGGTCTATGGGGTCATAGGGAAGTTACACGTTCTAACGCGAAAGGTGAGTTTTTTGGCAATCGTTTCCACACATTGAAAGGAAAAACTCCAAAACGCAATCGAAATCAGCATCAGGAAGTCCAGATCCTGCCCACTGAGGATACAGATCTGCCCCCCTACCCAACACACATTGTAGATTATCTAAAACCTCAGTCAATTCGAATCAATCAGCTCTCTCATCATCATCATCAATCGTATTTACTGAGCGCTTACTATGTGCAGAGCACTGTACTAAGCGCTTGGGAAGTACAAATTGGCAACATATATCTCTCCTCGCTCCTCTCCCACTGCAACCCAGCTCACACCCTTCATTCCTCTAATACCAACCTACGACTGTCCTTCGCTCTCACCCATCACCAACCCCTTGCTCACAAGCTCCATCCTACGTGGAACTCTTTCCCCCTTTACATCCGCAGTACAACCGCTCTCGCAATCTTCAAAACACAATTTTAAATAAATCACCTCTTCCCCAGGAGGCCTTCCCTGCTTAATCTTTCATCTCCCCCGCCTGCTGCCCCATCAAGTAATCACTTAGATCCAGTGCTTAGAACAGTGCTTTGCACATAGTAAGCGCTTAATAAATGCCATTATTATTATTATTATTATTCTCATCCCCACCCTCTCTCCCCGAGACAGCCCCTAGGTACATATTTGAAACCCTGTTGCTTCCTCCGACCTGTAACTGATTTTAATGTCTGTCTCCCTTGCTGGATTGGAAGTTCCTCAAGGTCAGCGATCCTGTCTACTAATTCCCCCAAGCGCTTAGTATAGAGTTCTGAACAGAGAAAGTGCTCAATAAATACTACAGATTGATCACTAAAAAGTTGTTCAAAGACAAAACCAAATTGACCAGATGACTGTGCAAAGAATCAAGCCCACCTTCGCTCAGTAGACTGTAGGCTCATTGAGGGAATGGAATGTGTCTTATGTTGTTATATTGTACTCTCCCAGGCGCTTAGTACAGTGCTCTGCATGTATTAAGCACTCAGTAAATACAGTTGACTGAGTGACTGAAATATAGATAGGCTTTGTGGGCCCCTTAAAGAACTAAGGACCTGTAAATCTAACTCAACAGGTTGTCAGTCCTACATATTTTTTGCCTCTCTGTACCAGGCTAAAATTTTGGTGTCCATTGGATTTTTCAAAGGAGTCCAGGGCTCACCAATTAATTCAACATGGACCCTGGCCTTGTGGGGAGTAATAATGATGGTAATAATGATGATATTTGTTAAGCACTTATTATGTGCCAGGCACTGTACTAAGCACTGGGGTACGTATCAGAAAATCAGGCCTCACAGTCTAGTCAGAAAGGAGAGCAGGCATGGAATCCCCATTTAACAGATGAGGGAACGAAAGCATAGAGAAATCAAGCGACTTACCCATGGTAAAACAGCAGGTAAGTGGTGGAGCGGAGATTTGAACCCAGGTCCTCTGACTCCCAAGACCGCTCTCTTTCCACTAAGCCATGTTGCTTCTCTGAATGGGAAGACTGTGAACTTGAAAGAAAGCAGGGTGATGAGAGGAGATGAGGAGGATGCAGTGGGATGCAGAAGAGACTCTTTGATGCGCAGAAAACACATTCAAAAGTAGAAGGAAAAGAATGAGTGGAGAGTGAGAGAATGAAGATTTTAAAAGTAAGTGATTTTAAGGGTTGAAAGAGGATAGAATCAGGACTTGGGAGAGAGCCAGCTGGCAGAAGATGAGAGAAAGAGAGAGAGAGAGACCTGGGAAAGAAGGAGAATGTGTTGTGAAGTCAAGATAACATAGAGGAGGAAAGGTTGGCACTAGGGAAAAATTCACATCTGATGGTCTCTATTTTACCAATGAGGTAATTGGTAAGATAATCAAGGGTTAGATGAAGCCCAGAGCCAGCAGGTGAAAGTTAAAAGGTCTACAATAGGTGGTGGAGTTAGAGGGATGGAATTTGATTAGGAAGATTTAGGACTGCTGCTCGGAGATCTTTATAGCTGTATAAATTGGTCTCTAAAGATCAAGCTGTCTCAGTACAGGTGTTTCTCTAGGCTATCAACTCATCTCCATACTGTCAGCTCATCATGGGCGGGGAACAGGTCTGCTAATTCTGTTGTATTCATTCAGTTCAATTCAGTCATATTTATTGAGTGCTTACTGTGTGCAGAGCACTGTACCAAGTGCTTGGGAAGTACAAGTCAGCATCATATAGAGACGGTCCCTATCATCTTCATCAGTGGCGTTTATGAAGTGCTTACAGTGCACTGAACTAAGTACTTGGCAGAGTACAATACAATGGAGTTGGAAGACACTTTCCCTGCCCATAACATGTATATTGTCTAGAGGGGGAGCCAGACATTAAAAGATGTAATTTATAATATAATTTATAGATAGGCACATTGTGATGCCTGGGGATGTCTTTGCCGTTATTGTACTCTCCCAAACAGTATAGTGTCCTGCACATAATAAGCACTCAATAAATATGATTGATTGATGGATGTCAAAATGAACAGATTCATCGACTTTATGGTGAAACTATCTCCCTCTCCGCCACCCCACCCAACATATGTCTGTTGGTACAGGCCTAGGGAGACTCCTGAAAAGGAAGGCCTGTCTTCTTGACAGGAGAGGTGAAAAACATGACTAAAAAATGAACTTCTTTCACAGACTACTTTTTTTAGCATACTAGGTAAAGGATATTTTGGAGTAAAATTTGGGGTGAAGCAACAAGTACATATGCGAATTCCACGGACTGCCCAAAAACAAATGAATGGATTTTAGAGCAAATTAAACAAAGTGGTCTTTGGAAAGCCAAATAACTTGACTTAAATTAGCATATTTTGGGCACCTAATCAGGAGGACTTATTCTCTGGAGAAGGCACTAAGGCTAGGAAAAGTCCAAGGAAAACGTGGATGAGGCAGGCTGGCAGCCACATGGATAGAGACCTTAACAACGATAATGGAAGAACCATTAGACAGTTTGTGGATTATGGCAGAGGACAGGACGTTCTGGAGAAAGTACATCCACGGAGTCACTATGATTCGGCAATGACTCGACGGCACTTAATAATAATAACAATATTAAGCAAGTACCACAGGGTTGATGAGACTAGGGAGAAAATTCTATGCACTGATATGGTTCCCCTGAAAGAGTCTGTTAATATTTTTTCACAGACAGTCACACACATATCTAATGCAGGGAATCAGTCATGCATGATTTTCTGGAAAATCGACCAAAGTAAAGCCAGGATGTTTCTCCTACAGTCGCAGTGATAACTGTGGCATTTAAGTGCTTACTATATGCCAAGCTCTGTACTGAGAGCTGAGTAGATACAAGAAAATCAGGTTGGACAGAGTCCCTGCCCAACATGAGTCTCACAGTCCATGGGGAAAGGAAAACAGTTACTGAATCCCTATTTTATAGATGAGGAAACTGAGGTCCCAAAGCAGGTGAGTGTCAGAACCAAAATTAGAAGCCAGGCCCTCTGGCTTCCAGGCCTGTGCTCTTTCTGCTAGAACAAATTGCTACTCCTAAAAGATGTGCACAGTAAGTGTTCAATAAATACCACTGTTTGAAGTTTCAGTGGCATGTTACTGAAAGCTTCAAAATCGCCTTCTCAATTACTGCATAAACAGATGTTAGAAAGTGATGACAATTTCGCTTTGCGCAGCTAACCATGATGCAGAAGGAAGCTTCCATTGCAATCATTTCTGTTTTCTTCTGTTGGCCAAGTTGGTAGTACACGAAGAACTGCTAAGAAGGGCCGAGCTGTCAGCACTTCAGTGAGGGCTGTAGTCACTCGGATTGTCAATAGAAAGAAATTGGATTCACAATCTAGGCTGAACTTCTACATAAACCCATGTAGGCCCCAATTAATTCATTAATTCATTCATTCAATCGTATTTATTGAGCGCTTACTGCGTGCAGAGCATTGGACTAAGCGCTTGGGAAGTACAAGTCGGCAACATATAGAGACGGTCCCTACCCAACAACGGGCTCACAGTCTAGAAGGGAGCGACAGACAACAAAACAAAACACGTAGGCAGGTGTCAAAAACATCAGAATAAATAAAATAAATAGAATTAAGCCAGTGGTTTCCCTGATCAGCCAAGCTAGTTCACTTGGCTGGGCTTCCCTAAGCTGAGGCAACTAGTTGCTAAAACACTAGGGTTGAATGACAGAATAGGTGGGGTTTCGCCACTACTTCCTGTTGTCTGGAGAGAACCAGAGGGCCCAAGAAGCTACAATTCCTGATCCTGGGATAAGCCTTCCAGGCTAAAATCCCTCTGGGAGTGAACTGCTTAGCATTTGCTTTCCACAGCTCCACAGTTTCAGGATGGGAGTCACTCCTTCACAGACACAGTGACTCTTGTAACTCCTCCTAGGATATTTCCTGTCCCAGCCAGAGGCCTAATGTTGAAAATATACTTGAGGAAACCACAGAAGAAACAGAGAGACATGGTAGTGGAGAGAGAGGGGGAGACTGACAGGAGAGGGAGAGAAAAAGAGGGGGTGTGAGAGGAAAATGTTAGGAGAGACAGATGGGTAGAGGAAGAGAGAGAGACAAGGCACTGGAGAGAGAAACAGGAGAGGGAGAGAAAAAGAAGGGAACTGAGAGAAAAAGGAAGGAGAGGAAGAGAGAGACACAGGCAAGAGAGGGAGAGATAAAGAGGGGAAGTAGAGACAGAGGCATATGGGGCTGAGGGAGATGAGCGGTTGAAATTCAGAAATTTCTCCTGCCTTAGATCAAAAATAGTTTTGCATGAGATTACCAGAAGCGGAGATTTGTCATGGAGCTCCAAAATGTCCACCAGAAATACTTTGGTAGATTTTAATCTTACCTCATTTGTTTCCCCTCATGTAATGGTGACAAGGTGAAGGAAGAGTGATGGGAGTGGCATATTGGTCTCCGTTCAGAGGTGGATACAGCAGTGTAGATACATGGCTTTAGGATACACTGTGATTTATGCACATTTCTTCTTTTCTTTGGCAAAACTGCACTTTCCCACCTCCTATGATGAAATGAAGACAGAAGAAAGAAAGAGACGGGTAATTTGCTTTCATTTTTCATTTCATTTCAGAATGTAGTAGATGGCAATAATTATGGTATTTGTTAAGTGCTTACTATTTACCAAGCACTGTACTAAGGTCTGGGGTGGATACAAGTTAAGCAGGTCAGACAAAGCCCCTGTCCCACATGGGGCTTACAGTCTAAGGGGGAAAGAGAATGTGTACTTATTGTTATTATTAATTCATTCAATCATATTTATTGAGCGCTTACTGTGTGCACAGCACTGTACTAAGCGCTTGGGAAGTACAAATTTGCAACATATAGAGACGGTCCCTACCCAACAGCAGGCTCACAGTCTAGAAATTATTAATGATTATAAGAGTAATAAATTGTGGTATTTGTTAAATGCTTACTATATACCAAGTACTGTACTAAACACTGGGGCAGATACAAGATAATCAGGTCCCACTTGGGGCTCACAGTCTAAGTAGGAGGGAGAAAAGTATTTAATCCCCATTTTACAGATGACCAAACTGAAGCACAGAGAAGTTAAAGCAGCATGGCCTAATGGAAATAGCATGGGCCTGGGAATCAGAGGTCCTGGATTCGAATTCTGACTCTGCCACTTGTCTGGTGTGTGGGCAAGTCACTTCTCTGTGTTTCAGTTCTGTCATCTGTAAAAATGGGGATTAGATCCTACTCCTTCCTACCTACTCTGTGAGCCCCAGGAGGGACAGGGACTGTGTCCAAACTGATAACTTTGTAGAAGCCCCAGTGCTTAGAACAGTGCTGCTAAGGAGTCAGAGGTCATGAGTTCTAATCCTGCCTCCACCACTTGTCAGCTGGGTGACTTTGGGTAAGTCACTTCACTTCTCTGTGCCTCAATTCCCTCATCTACAAAATGGGGATTAAGACTGTGAGCCCCATGTGGGACAACCTTCTATCTACCCCAGTGCTTAGAACAGTGCTTGGCACATTGTAAGCGCTTAACAAATACCATCATTTCAAGCGCTTAGTGCAGTACTCTGCACACAGTAAGCGATCAAGAAATATGATTGAATGAATGAACTGTGAAAACAACAGGCATTCATGGGTTTTATTTTTTTTAAAGGCTATTTTCCTTCTTTATTGTACCTTCCTGAGTGCTTAGTAGAATGCTCTGACCACAGTAAGCGCTCGGTAACTACGATTGACTGTATGACCACACTTGTGCAAACTGTATTGCTAAGCATGTAGGTAATTAATTTGCTACTTCACTTGAAAGGTTGTTTGGATTTTGGAGATATCAGCTCTGCCTTGGTTTGGTCTGGGCTTCAAACCCAGGTCTCCTGACTCCCAGTCCTGTGCTCTTTCCATAAGGCCATATTGATCTGTTTATATCTTTGGACTGTAAGCTCATTGTGGGCAAGGAACATATCAGTTATATTGCTGTATTGAACTCTCCCAAACACTTAGTACAGAGCTTCTGTTAAGAGGACAAACTCTCCTCAGTTGTCAGAAAGACTGAGACCTCAGGTTGACAAATAGTAATAATAAATTGTGGTATTTAAGTGTTTATCATGTGTCAAGCACTGTTCTAAGCATTGGAGAAGATCCAAGATAATCAAGTCAAAAACAGTCCCTGTCCCAGCCTGGGCTCACAGTCTAAGGAAAGATATTCAGTCCAGCATCCTCCAAAGGAATGGCAGGAAGGGATAAAGGGGGAAAGACAAATTGATCAATCATATTTATTGAGCGTTTCCTTTACACTGTAAGCTTGTTGTGAGCAGGGAATGTGTCTACCAACTCTGTTATATTGTACTCTCCCAAGTGCTCCACACCCTGTAAGTGCCCAATAAGTACAACTGATGGATGACTGTGTGCAGAAATCGTACTAAGCACGTGGGACAGTACAAATATAACAGAGTTGGCAGACACATTCCCAGCCCACAAAGAGCTTTAAAATCTAGAGGGGGATGTAATTCCTCTGGTGGTTTTTTGTTTTTTCCTTGGGTCGTGGTGGTGGGTGAGTGCGCGGACTAGTAACAGCAGTTTCAGAAAGGCTGTATAATGTAAATCCAGTCCAGGGTGGCTCCATCTTCCTTGGAGAACGGAGAGGGGAGGCCACCGTCCTTGGCTTGTAATGGTTGGGCTGCTTCTCATCTTCCCTGGTGCCCTGCAGTCGGAGTAGCACGGTCGTGCGCCATGCAGTGGTCTTTGCAAGGGAGAGCTCAGAAAGAGGGAAGATTGGAAAGGATCCCACGCCCATTGGCTCCAACCAAGTGGAAAGCCAAAGGAGTCCCCCTGGGGTCAAGGAGGACGACGAGGATCCGGTCATTAAGCTCACCGAGGCGGATCTCCAGCAGCTGATCTCCATGGCGCTAGAGGAAGAAAAGGCTCAGACGCTGGATTTGGGAACAATTGAGTTTATCGAAGGTTAGTTATCCGTGGTCTGTTTGGTAATTACATGGATTCAGGCTCATTCTAAACATTCATTCATTAATTCATTCAATCATTTATCGAGTGCTTATTGTGTGCAAGGCACTGACAACTGGGAAGTTGAGGGGGTTTTATGGTATTAAGCACTTACTATGGGCCAAGCACTGTACTAAGCACTGAGGTAGATTCAAGCAAATCCGGTTGGACACAGTCCCTGTCCCACATGGGGCTCCCAGTCTCAATCCCCATTTTACAGATTGAGGTAGCTGAGGCACGGAGAAGTAAAGTGACTTGCCCAAAGTCACACAGCTGACAGGCGGCGGAGCCGAGATTAGAATCCAGGTCTTCTGGCTTCTAGGCCTGTGCTGTTTCCACTGGGCTATGCTACCTCTTAATCATTCTAAATCATTGTTCTAAAGATTTAGACGGTTCAAAAAATCACTGTTACTCCCACCCCATAACCTCCACCCTCCCATCTTTCTATTTAACGATTGCGCCCTTAAATAACATTCCTATTACCTGGTGCTGGCTTATTCATCTCCTTTCCTTGATGTCTCAATAAAGACACTGTACCTTGGGCCTTGTACAGTGCCTGAATGATTATTTTCCACATGGATTCTTTCCATTTAAACCAAATATTTTTCTCAAATAAATTGTGTTTTCCTTCTGCAGAAACTGAGAAAGCATCCGAGGTCTTGGAAAAGGATATCCCGTCCGTGATGCCTGGTACTTCTGCTATCCCTAAACTGGTGAGGGAAGTTTCTTCTTATTCCTTTTATACAAAGAGAAGCAGAGTGGCTCAGTAGAAAGATCCCGGGCTTGGGAGTCAGAGGTCATGGGTTCAAATCCCGGCTCCACCACTTGTCAGCTGTGTGACTTTGGGCAAGTCACTTCACTTCTCTGTGCCTCAGTTACCTCATCTGTAAAATGGGGATTAAGACTGTGAGCCCCCTGCGGAACAATCTGATCACCTTGTAACTTCTCCAGTGCTTAGAACAGTGCTTTGCACATAGTAAGCACTTAATAAATGCCATTATTATTATTATTATTATTATTATTATTATCTCCACCGAGATCCACCTTACTATCAGAGCAGAAGAGACAGAGGTTTCTTCCTGAATTGTTTCCCAGTGGAAAACCTCCTTTAAAATTCCACCTACTCCAACAGGTGATCCTGAGAGACGCAGCAGGGCGTAATGGTTAGTGCATGGACCTGGAAGACAGAAGGTCATGAGTTCTAATCTTGGCTCTGCCGCATGTCCACTGTGTGACCTCGGGCAAGTCACTCAACTTCTCTGGACCTCGGTTACCTTATCTTTAAAATGAGGATTAAGAGTGTGAGCCCCACGTGGGCAGGGATGATGTCCAACCTGATTGACTTGTAGCTATCCCAGGGCTTACCAAGTACCATTATTATTATTAATAATAATAATACATTCCCGCCACCCACAGGTTTGTCGTCTCAACAGCCGCCCTTATAAATTGACAAGCATCCTCAGTACTAATATAAATATAGATAGATATAGATACAGATATAGCCATATATTGATCTGTGGTCCACAACAATCTTGCTTCGCTACCAATTCATTCACTTATCTGTTTCCCATTTCCTTACTCTTGTTACTACTACTACTAATAATAATGATGGTATTTGTTAAGCGCTTACTATGTGCAAAGCACTGTTCTAAGCGCTGGACCACTTATATCCTTGTCCTTCCTTTTTCCTGTCTGTCTCCCCCGCTAGATTGTAAGCTCCTTAAAGGCAGGGAACATGTCTTTGCTTCTGTTGCACTTACCTAAAAGCTCAATACACACGGATCTGCACACGGGTGCTAGATAACGCCCTTTGATGAGTTGTTTGACAGCAGTTGTTTGACTTCACCCCGGGGCAAACTTTCTGCCCAAGGTTGCCCATGAGGAGGTAAATTCCCTCACCCACCCTAGGTTGCCAAGGACGGGGTGACTTGGGAATCGGATGGCCAGCTTGGGAATCAGATCGACAGTCATCTGATTTCGCAACAAATGTCTGATTTTAGTTGTCTCATCCCCTTTCTGGTACAGATTAGGTTCTCATACTCATAGATGGGTCTTCTTTGAGATCAATCCATCAATCAAACCTATTTATTTAGCACTTACTGTGTGCAGAGCACCGTTTCAAGTACTTGGAAGAGAGTACAATATAACAGAGTCGGTAGACACACTCTCTACCCACAGTGGGCTTACAGTCAAGATCCCCCTCTAGAATGTAAGTTTGCTATGGGCACGGCACATGCCTGCTTATTGTTATAATGCATTCTCCCAAGCGTTTAGTACAGTGCTTTGCACGCAGTAAGCGCTCAACAAATTCAATTGGATGAATGAATGAAGATCCCCCTGTCTTGTCTTACGCTGTCAAGTCATTTCCGACCCGTAGCGACTCCATGGACACATCTCTCCCAGAATGCCTGCAATCATTCTGGTAATGGATCCACAGATTTTTCTTGATAAAAATCCAGAAGTGGTTTACCATTGCCTCCTTCCGCGCAGTAAACTCGAGTCTCTGACCTCGACTCTCTTCCACGCCGCTGCTGCCCAGCGCGGATGAGTTTCAACTTGTAGCGAATTGTCTGCCGCTCACTAGCCACTTCTCAAGCTAGGAGTGGAATGGGTAGGCCTCTGCTTGACTCTCCCTCCCATAGCCGAGACTGGTAGAGGACTGGAAACTCTCCAGGTGCTCTTCTGAGAGGGGGAAGATCTCCTGCCCTTGGTCAAATTGGTCATCAAATGGGAAGGAAATTGCAGTGTGAACAACGACCTCTTTCAGCAAGATCCTGCCCCCAAGAACGCTCCTATTCATTGTCTCCCTTGTCCTTTCCAGGAAATTACTCCACGGGCGGAACGCCCCGGTTCTGGATTGTTCGAACCAATGGGGCCCAGTTTGCCCAGTGAATTCACCGCAATCACCTCAGGGCTAGGAGGTGACACCTACCTCGCCGAAGCCAATTTTGAGGTTCCCGCCAAAACAGCTGACCACGCCGTCATGGAGGCAACCCAGGATCCCTCCGGACCGACTCTTCCAGGTGAAACTGCAAGTTCTCTCCCTAAAGATCAGCAGTCGGCGCCGCCTCTAGAGCCACTCTTTGGGAAGGAAACCAGAGTAGAGGATGCTTCCCCTGAGCTGCGTCTCACAGCAGCGTCTGGCCCCATGCCTCTCTGGGAAGACGAGAAAAACATGGTGGAAAACACGGTATTCTCAACAGCTAAGACCATGCTGGACGTAGGACAAGGTGAGCTATAAAACCCATTTCCCTGCTATGGAGAATGGTCTTTTTCATATTTCTGACTGGAAATTTGGGACGGTGCGTGTGTGTGTGTATGTGTACACACGTGCAAAACAGACATTTAGAGGATCCAAGCTACTGTTACATACACACAAACACACACAGCTCTCCTCAGGCCCCTCTAGATGGTGAGTTCGCTGTGGGCAGGGAATGTGTCTGTAGTTCATTCATTCAGTTATACTTAATGAGCACTTACTGTGTGCAGAGCACTGTACTAAGCGCTTGGAAAAGTACAACACAATAATAAACAGTGACATTCCCTGCCCAGTGAGTATGGTACTTCACTGTTAGTTTCTGGATTAATACCTAAGGGATTATGAGGCAATGGCCCTACCCAAGCTCCGGAAGACTTTTGGTGATGATGATGATGATGATGATGGTATTTGTTAAGCGCTTACTATGTGCAAAGCACTGTTCTAAGCGCTGGGGGGATACAAGGTGATCAAGGTGTCCCACGTGGGGTTCACAGTCTTCATCCCCATTTTACAGATAGGGGAACTGAGGCTCTGAGAATTTAAGTGACTTGCCCAAGGTCACACAGCAGACATGTGGTGGAGTGGGGATTCGAACCCATGACCTCTGACTCCAAAGCCCGTGCTCTTGCCACTGAGCCACGCTGGTGACTGTAACTAATTTAAAACCAGTGTAGAAGGCTAGAAATTCAGACTAAACATGATGAAACCAATGTATAACGAGATGGAAAGATTGGGCAATCGGGACTTTTCCTCCCCAATGGAGTTTCTTACCACTGATCTCAGAGGGACTTGGAATAAATCTTACACAGACAGCAGGATTAAGGGTGAGGAATAACTTTTTAGGATAATTAAAAAGAGTGATTTGCCAGAGAAGATCAAGCGAATTGGAAAAGAGCATTCTACAGTTGCCATGATTGTAGTATGTGCCGTGCACTATACTGAACACTGAAGTAGATACAAGATAATCAGGTCCCACCTCGGGCTCACAGTCTAAGAAGGAGGGAGAGCAAGTTTTGAACCTCCATTTTTCAGGGGAGGGAACTGAGGCACAGAGAAGTTAAGTGACTTGCCCACAGTCACACAGCAGGTAAGTGGCAGAGCTGGGATTAGAACCGGTCCTCTGATTCCCAGGCCGGTGGTCAATCCACTAGGCCATGCTGCCTCTCGTGTAAATTGCCAGCAACTTTCTATCTTTTCCTCCTCCTCCCTCCAAACTATAACACAGAGAGCTTTCGCAGGCGGTCTCTGGTATCGTATAGGACATTGGCCTCTAGCTTCTCGAAGAAAATATCATAAAACAAGGAGAGAGTGGCCAGCCTGTCAATTTCCGCTGTTGCTACAATCCCTGACACACTTTTTCTCAGTGGCTTGTGAGAATCTTTCCAGTGTGGTTCTACTGTTACCCATTTTAGGCCTTATCCTTTTATAGGAGCAAAGGATCCTAGGGGAAAGTAAGCAAACCCAGCCACTGACATGGTGTACGGATTAATGCCAAGTGAATTTATTGGGCTGCAAATTAAACACACTTCTGGACTGATACACCCTCAAACCTGGTTAGCATTGGTGATCAAATCGCTATGATAAAGGTGGAGAAATGGAGGTCTTGCAGGGTTTATTGTGGTATTTGTTAAGCCCTTACTATATGCCAAGCACTGTGTTAAGCCCTGGTGTTGATATAAGATCATCAGGTCCCACATGGGACTCATCATCATCATCATCAATCGTATTTATTGAGCACTTACTGTGTGCAGAGCACTGGACTAAGCGCTTGGGAAGTACAAATTGGCAACATCTAGAGACAGTCCCTACCCAACGGTGGGCTCACAGTCTAAAAAGGGGAGACAAAACCAAACATACTACAAAATAAAATAGAATAGATATGTGCAAGTAAAATAAATAAATAAATAGAGTAATAAATATGTACAAACATATATACATATAGGTATATGTATATATATATACTTAGACTCATAGTCTAAGTAGCCAGGAAGGCAGGTAACTGAATTCCCATTTTGCAAATGAGGGAACCGAGGCACAGTGAAGTTAAGTGACTTGCCCAGGGTCACGCATCAGGTAGTGGCAGAGCCAGAATTCGAACCTAGGTCCTCTGATTTGCAGGTCCATCCTCTTTCTGTGACTGTGAGACTGTGAGCCCACTGTTGGGTAGGGACTATCTCTATATGTTGCCAACTTGTACTTCCCAAGCGCTTAGTACAGTGCTCTGCACACAGTAAGCGCTCAATAAATACGATTGATTGATTGACTTCTGCTAGGTCTTGCTTCTTCTTTCTCTGGACTTGCTTATCTTAGTCTAAGCCACTTGATTTTACTTGAAATCCGCCCTGTCCCTCCAACAAGTCGCTAATTATTCCAGTCAATCAATCAATTCCAGCCTCTCTGCCGTGGAAAAGAGCCGTCTTTCGTGGATCTTTTGTCAGCACGTCTCTTCTCTTCCAGGCGGCTTCTCTGATTTTCCCTTTGGGTATCTTTCCGGACTGGTTGGACCACCTTTAATGATTTGATTTTACAACAGTCGTTAAGGATGATAAAATCCTAAAATGGATATATAATTCCAAGGCAAAATCCTTGACGGTTCATTCTCCTGAAACTGCAGGTTGGTTTGAAAATAGAGAAGCAGTGCGGCCCAGTGGAAAGGGCACAGACCTGGGACTCAAAGGACCTGGGTTCTAATCCCGGGTCTGCCAGTTGCTTGCTGCGTGACCTTGGGCAAGTCACTTCACTTCTTTGTGCTTCAGTTTCCTCAACTGTAAAATGGGGATTCAATACCTGCTCTCCCTCCTATTTAAGACTGTGTCCCCAGTCCTGGGAGTCAGAAGGGCCTGGGTTCGAATCCCGGCTCCTTCACTTGTCTGCTGTGTGACCTTGAGCAAGCCACTTAACCTCTCTGTGTATCAGTTACCTCATTTTTAAAATGGGAATTAGGACTGTGAGCCCCATGTGGGACATGGACTGTGTCCAACCTGACTAGCTTGTATCTATCCCCATGCTTTAGTACAGTGCTTGGCACATAATAATAATAATAATAATAATAATAATAATAATAATAATAGCATTTATTAAGCGCTTACTATGTGCAAAGCACTGTTCCAAGCACCGGGGAGGTTGTCCCACAGGGGGCTCACAGTCTTAATCCCCACTTTACAGATGAGGTAACTGAGGCACAGAGAAGTGAAGTGACTTGCCCAAAGTCACACAGCTGACAATTGGCAGAGCCGGGATTTGAACCCATGACCTCTGACTCCAAAACCCGTGCTCTTTCCACTGAGCCACGCTGCTTCTCCTAGTAAGCGCTTAACAGATACCATAAAAAAAAACTTGATCCTACGCCAGTGTTTACAGCAGTGTTTGACACATAGTAAGCACTTAGCAAGTACCATCAAAAAACCAAAAAGATTGCTCAGGTACCACCATTATGAAGGCATAAAGAGACAGAATAAGGTACGTTCACCTTCGGTATTTGTATATACACATTTTCCCTTTTGCTTCCATTTTTTTCCATTTCCATGGCCCTGATATTCCAAGCAGAAGAACTCCTTCCCCTTGGAGTTTTCTGGAACCAACACATGCCCCTTTTGAGTGGGCTTTCAGTTCCCTTGTGGCTAGAGAATAATAATAATAATAATGATGATGGTATTTGTTAAGCACTTACTTTGTGCCAGGCACTTTACTAAGCGCTGGGGTGGATACAAGCAAATCGAGGTGGATACAGTCTCTGTCCCATCTAGGGCTCAAAGTCTCAATCCCCATTTTACAGCTGAGGGAACCGAGGTCCAGAGAAGTCAAGTGACTTGTCCACGGTCACACAGCAGATAAGTGGTGGAGCGGGATTAGAACCCATGACCCTCTGAATCCCAGGCCCGTGCTCTATCCACTACGCCATGCTGCTTCAGTCAGCCTGTCAGTCGTATTTATTGAGCGCTTACTGTGTGCAGAGCGCTGTACTAAGCATTTGGGAGAGTACAACACAACCATGGAAGCAATGTGGCTCAGTGAGAAGCAGCATGGCTCAGTGGAAAGTATGAAAGTATGAAAGTATGTACTCTGCACATAGTAAGCGCTCAATAAATACGATTGATGATGATGATGGAAAGAGCCCGGGCTTTGGAGTCAGAGGTCACGGGTTCAAATCCCAGCTCCACCGGTTGTCAGCTGGGTGACTTTGGGCAAGTCACTTCACTTCTCTGGGCCTCAGTTACCTCATCTGTAAAATGGGGATTAAGACTGTGAGCCCCCCGTGGGACAATCTGATCAATCAATCAATCAATCAGTCAATCAATCAATCATATTTATTGAGCACTTACTGTGTGCAGAGCACTGTACTAAGCGCTTGGGAAGTACAAGTTGGCAACATATAGAGACGGTCCCTACCCAACAGTGGGCTCACAGTCTAGAAGGGGGAGAACGAAACAAAACATATTAACAAAATAAAATAAATAGAATAGATATGTACAAGTAAAATTGAGTAATCTGATCACCTTGTAACCTCCCCAGTGCTTAGAGAAGTGCTTTGCACATAGTAAGCACTTAATAAATTCCATCATTATTATCATTATTATATAACAGATGCACTCCGTGCGTCCAACAAGCTTACAGTCTAAAGGGGGAGGCACAGACATTAATATCAACAAATAAATTACATATATGGACACTCCTGAGGAAAGGGGTCAGTACCAACTCTGTCATACTCTCCCAAACGGTTAGAACAGTGCTCTTCACACAGTAAGTGCTCCGTACCACTGACTGAATAATAGGTGCCCACTTCAAGAGGGCAAGGGACAAATGGGCCTCGAGGGCGTTTTAATAATAATAATGATGTCATTTGTTAAGCGCTTACTAAGTGCCAAGCACTGTTTTGAGCTGGACTCTGATTTATAATCTGACTTATATCACTCTTGCACTGAGATTTTTGTCAGCTGTGGGACTTTGGGCAAGTCACTTAACTTCTCTGGGCCTCAGCTACCTCATCTGCAAAATGGGGATTAAGACTGTGAGCCCCACGTGGGACAACCTGATTATCTTGCATCTTCCCCAGAGCTTAGAATAGTGCTTTTCACATAGTAAGTGCTTAATAAATATCACTATTATTATTATTATTATTTACACCCTTTATTCATCCACCCTCAGCCCCACAGCACCTATGTACATAGCTGTAATTCATTTATTTATATTAATGTCTGCATAGCTGTAATTCATTTATTTATATTAATGTCTGTCTCCCCTCCTAGGGTGTAAGCTCACTGTGGACAGGGAATTTGTCTGCTTACGCTGTTATATTATAACCAACCCCCTTTTCACCCCCGCACTCGAATTGAAAAGTTGCCTCCATTCATCACATAGAAGGAACAAGATACTACTGACATCTGTGCCCCTGTTTTTTTTAAAAGTTCAAGCACTTAGTATAGCACTCTGCATCCAGTAAGTGCTCAATGAATACCACTGATCAATTTTCCAACTTGCCCGAGAAACTAATTCATTTTCTTGTATTTTTTTTTCCATCTGGTTCCCAATTATCAGCTTCTGAATTGGAAAGCCATGGAAAACCTGTTCTAATTTGGACACGAAGCCTCGTAAAGACGTGCGCTTGCACTATCAATTCTCAGGCCTCATTCCTCGCAACTACTCTTGGTTTGCTCAAGCCACAGTATTTCACAGATCTTGACAATCTCCTGCAGCCAAAATTCTGTTCTCATTTTCCAACTATTGCTTTCCTCCGAGTCTAGCTAGCACTCCTTATTCTGCCTTGGGGCGGTTTCAAGAATCATATCTTCTAAGTCCCATTTATCTGCGCGGTGGAAGCTATTTTTTTTTTTAAGATTTTGCTTCAGAAGTCAATTTTGGGCTTCAAACTACGCAGGACGAGTCCACTGCTAACACAGAAGTAGCATTAGTCCCGGCTCGGCCACTTGTCTGCTGTGTGACCTTGGATAAGTCACTTCATTTTTCTGTGCCTCGGTCGCCTCATCTGTAAAAAGGGGATTAAGACTCTGAGCCCCACATGAGACAGGGACTGTGTCCAGCCTGATGACCTTGTATCCACCCCAGCGCTTAGTACAGTGCCTGTCGCATAGTAAGCGCTTAAAAAATACCATTAAGAAATAAATCAGGGAGGGTTGCGGCTCATAGAAATGTCTTTGCCACTGGCTCATTTCCTCTTCTCCCACTCCCTTCTGCGTCATCCTGGCACTTGGATTTATGCCCTTTATTCACCCTCAGCCCCACAGAACTTACATATATATCTGCAATTTATTTATTTATATTAATGTCTTTCTCCTCCTCTAGGCTGTATGCTCGCTGTTATATTGTACTCTCCCAAGAGCTTAGCACAGTGCTCTGCACACAGAGTAAGCACTCCTTGCCACTCTTCTGCCTGTTTCTGGCTCAGAGAGCAGTTTTGTCACAGAAACTTGAAGGCGAGCAACAGTGAAGCTGAAGCAAAGGAATATTTATTCACTTAATCATATTTATTGAGCACATACTGCAAGCAGAGCACTATGCTAAGCGCTTGGGAGAGTACAGTACAACAATAAACAGACACATTCCTTGCCCACAACGAGTTTACGGTCTACAGAGGGGAGATGGACATTAATACAAATAAATAAATGGCGGGTACGTGCCTAAGTGCTGTGGGGGCAAGAGGGGGAAAGAACCAAGGGAGCAGGCCACCCTCAAATCTTCATTTCAAAATCAAATCGAAAAGGGAAAGTGGTGATGGTGCAAAATGGCAGTCTTCAAAAAGCTATGTGAGTATATCGTTGGTATGATTAGAAGTTCAGAGCATAGGAATAAACTGCTATTTAAATTATTCAGACTACTTTTAATGTTTCATACGGTTCCGGTTTCTTTACAGTGCCATAAATCCTTCCCCCTCTGCCTTGAAAAATGATCCGCAAAGTACAGTATTTATTTATAAACCGAAGTTCAAGTGAGATTTGGATTGGATTCATTCAAATGTATTTTAATTGCCCAAATAAATCTCATAAATGTTTCCAAAAAATCCAGAGCACAAATACCATATCATCAAAGTTGATGAAACACCATATTTTAGGGAAAGTTGCCAATTCCAAGGCTAGGATTCATCTTCTTTCACCCTAAAGTCCTTTCTAAGTTTCTTTTGTGATCTAAAAAGGAGTGAGGTATTCGGAAATTTGGGGTTCAAATGGATCCGGGGGAAACAGAAAACTATCAAAAAAATCGGGCTTTTAAACTACTAATTTTTTGCCTGTAAAAGCTCTCTTTGTGTCTTTCTTCAGAACTTAGAATGGTTTTCTCTAGCAATTAAAGCTTTTTTTGTCCAGTAGTTGCATTAAAGACACATATGCCGAACAGACTTGCAGAACCTTTTAGCTGGTAGAATATTTTTCTTAAATGCTGGAATTCAAGAGTGTTCATTATTTGCAGTTTGGAAAAAAAAGCAGTTTAACCCATCCTGTCAACTCCCCCTCATTGTGAGGGACTGTCAGAAAACGGAGGACCACCCAACCTGGGCTAGCAAACCCCCCAGGAGTTCAGATAGTTTGAAGAAGCTTTCATTCCCCGGAGAACTTTGGGTGCATGAGTTGAAACGTCAGCATTCATCTCGGTCATAAATTTCCAAATTGCTGAGCTCAAAAGAAGATGCAAAGCAAAGCAAATGGCATTTCTAAGGGGGCTATAATGTAAATCCATCTTACCTAGGGTTCGGACATTTTGTGACTTTTCGTTTTCAAACTCCGCGTCTGTACCGGCAAAGTGAAGAGATGATATGTCCATTTCACTTGGCCTTGATGAAGGAGGAATCCTGTTATTGAGAATAAAAATAATTCATAGTTTATGGTATTTAAGTTCTTACTCTTTACTAAGCACCGTACTAAACTCTGAGGTAGATGAAAGATAATCAAGTCAGATCCAGTCGTGGTCTCACATGGGGCTTGTAGTCTAAGTAGAAAGGTGACTAGGCATTGAGAAGCAGTATGGCTTAATGGATAGAGCACGGGCCTGGGAATCAGAAGGACCTGAGTTCTAATCCTGCTCCTCCATTTAAAAATAATAATGATGGTATTTGTGAAGCACTTACTACGTGCAAAGCACTGTTCTAAGCGCTGGGGGGATACAAGGTGATCAGGTTGTCCCACGTGGGGCTCACAGTCTTAATTCCCATTTTACAGATGAGGGAACTGAGGCACAGAGAAGTGACTTGCCCAAAATCACACAGCTGACAATTGGCAGAGTTGGGATTTGAACCCATGACCTCTGACTCCAAAGCTCGAGCTTTCTCCACTGAGCCACGCTGCTTCTCCATTTCTCTGCCATGTGACCTGGGGCAAGTCACTTAACTTCTCTGGGCCTCAGTTGTCTCATCTGTAAAATGGGGATTAAAGACCCTGAGCCCCATATGGGACTGGCCTGGGTCCAACTTGATTACCTTCTATCTACCCCAGGGCTGGCACACAGTAAGCACTGAACATACACTTTTGAAAAAAAAATTACAAATAGAAAAATGAGGTGCAGAGAAGTTAAATGACTTTTCCACAGTCACTCAGCAGGCGAGTGGCAGAGCCAGGATTAGAACCCAGGTCCTTTAACTCCCAAGTCCGTGCTTTCCATGCTGTTTCCCATAACACTAGGTAACTCGTCTCTTCCCCCTGCATCACCCCCAGAGCTAACAGTCCCCACCAGCTATTCCAATCCTTCAACTCATCCTTGAAGCTTTTAGTTTCCCCACCATCTCCCTCCCTAGCCAACTATTTGGTTGGTAAAATTGAAATTTCCCTAGAGATTCAATGTTTTCCAGGGTGAAATACAGGGGCAACAACTAGAAGCAGCAGTCCTCTTCATGGGTTTTTTTTTTTCAATTACTCTCATTGCTTTTCTTCTAACAAATGAAGATCTTTAAGTTCTGAGCCCTTTGAGCAAAGATATCCTATCTGTGGTACAGTGAAACTGGATTCAGTCCCAGTTTGTGCAGAAATCATTAAAGAATAAGTAGATTTTCATTCGTTTGCATGTGTCCGGACTGATTATCTTGTAATTACCTCTGCACAGTGCTTGGAACAAAGGAAGTGCTTGAAAATGGATAAGTGGATAAATCACGGAACTAGGAGTCAGAGGATCTGGGTCCCAATCCCAGCTCTGCCATTTTTCTGCTGTGTTACCTTGAGCAAGTCACTTAACTCCTCTGTGCCCCAATTAGTTATCTCACCTGTAAAATGGGGTTTAAGATTGTGAGCCCCATGAGGAACATGGACTGTGTCCCACCTTGTATCTACCCCAGCGCTCAGTTCAGTGCCTGGCTCATAGTAACTGTTTAACAAATAACATTTAAAAACTCACAACTAACTTACTAACATTTAGGGACACACACACACACCCTCATTTATCTTGTGATGCGGTGAACACACGTGTAGAATCTTCCACAGGGAAACAGAGAGAAGTCCTTAAAGAAACAGGAAAACAAAACGTTGTGAGCACACAGAAACACAGGAACAGGAGGGAGAGAAATAGGAGTAGAGTGTCAGAGAGTGAAGACGGCACAGTAAGAAGTGGTACATTGGTTGGTGAATGGGTATTTGATATTTTCTGAAGGTAAAAAAAAATCTTTGGAGGCAGACTGAGAAGCCAGGATTCCATTGCGTATGGAATGATTGACAGGTCCCTACAGTTTTAATATAGTAAACTGTATTATTTTTGTATGAAAGAGAGGAGAGGGTGCAGTGAGGTATTAGATAAGGTTTAAATTCATAACAGAAATGCATTTTTACTTCAAAACTTCTTTCCTTTCAGCACAATGTCAAGCTGAGGTGGTATTAGATGTTTTAGGTGTCTGAATGACTGATTGAGCTCTATAAATATCTCTTCCATGCATCCTAAGGGTCTAAGAATTGTACTCTCCATATATGTGTGTAGCTGCCCTTTGTAATCAAAGATTATAATAATGGCGTTTATTAAATGCTTACTATGTGCAAAGCACTGTTCTAAGTGCTGGAGAGGTTACAAGGTGATCAGGTTGTCCCATGGGGGGCTCACAGTTTTAATCCCCATTTTACAGATGAGGCACAGAGAAGTTAAGTGACTTGCCCAAAGTCACACAGCTGACAATTGGCGGAGCTGGGATTTGAACCCATGACCTCTGACCCCAAAGCCCGGGCTCTTTCCACTGAGCCACGCTGAGGTCTTATCTATGCAGGCGCAAGTGATTGAGACAGCCTAACTGGGATGGAGACCCTCTCCCATACTGGTTACTTCTTCCGTTAAATACTTACTTTATGCCAAGCCTGCTTTAAGCTATTCAGGTTCGACACAGTCCGTATCTTGCATGGGGCTCACTCTCTTAATCCTCATTTTACAGATGAAGTAACTGAGGCTCAGAGAAGTTAACTGACTTGCCCGAGGTCACACAGCAGACAGAGAAGCTGGGATTAGAACCCAGATCCTTCTGCACATCCGACCCCATCCCTTCGCATCTTATCAAAGGACTCGCCCCTTCACTTCTTCCCTACCTGACTGCCATTTTCAACTACTGGCTGTCTAATGGCTTCTTTCCCATTGCTTTCAAACATAATAATAATAATAATGGTACTTGTTAAGCGCTTACTATGATGATGATGGTATTTGTTAAGCGCTTACTACATGCAAAGCACTGTGCAAATCACTGCTCTAAGCGCTGGAACATTAATCAGGTGTCCAACCTGATTAATTTATATCTACCCCAGAATTTAGGACAGTGCTTGGCACATAGTAACTTCATACATTCATTCATTCAATCAATCGTATTTATTGAGCGCTTACTGTGTGCAGAGCACTGTACTAAGCGCTTGGGAAGTCCAAGTTGGCGACATATAGAGATGCTCACTACCCAACAATGGGCTCACAGTCTAGAAGGGGGAGACAGACAACAAAACAAAATATATTAACAAAATAAAATAAACAGAATAAATATGTACAAGTAAAATAGAGTAATAAATATGTACAAACTTATATACATATATACAGGTGATGTGGGTGGGGGAAGGAGGTAAGGCGGGGGTGGTGGGAGAGGGAGAGTACAGTGCCTGCCACCTAGTAGGTGCCTAAGGAAGACCATAAAATAAAATAAAATAAAAACTGAAACAGCGTGGTAGCAGGGGTGAGGGGAGGGTGGGATTTGGGGTTGCTCAAAGTTCTTCACAAGTACCATAATATTATTATTATTATTATTATTATTATTATTATTAATCATTCCTCCAATTCTCCTACCAGAGCTGTTTTGAAAGGATATTTACAGCTCACTGCTGTGACTCTGCAAGTTAAACAACCAATTTTATCATTGACAGGATCAAGATTCTTAGGCTACTTCATAATGAAGCGGTTAGTCGAGTGAGCGCTTCAAGAATCCTCCACAGTCTTTTCCTTAACATTGTTATAAAATTCTCAAGTCCCCTGGTACATTCAACATGGTGCTATCTGACCTGTCTCTGAAATTGGTGGTACATCCGAGATACTGATTTTTCAAAAAATGTCTTCATTAATCAGTGGAAAGTCGGGGGGGTTAGCATTCAATGACAGTCATTTGATGTCTGCACATTTTCTTTTTACCTTAATGTTCCCTTTTTTTGAGAATCTATTTCAAATTCTCCTTCAGATTTGTATTGATGTGGCTTGTTTCTATGATACATGCCTAATATATTTCGGAGCCTCGCTATGAAGCCTCCGACAGATTGTTCATCAGTCACAAAAGCTTTTACCCTCCTCAGGCGTTAAATAAAAAAATACTTTCTTCATTTCCGCTGCCACTCAGCTTTTGAATTTTGCAATGTCACTTAAATCACTTCCTGGGTTGTACCGGATTCATTTGTGATGCCCACATAAGAAGATTCAACTTTTGGAATGATTTTCAAATGGTACTCCCCAAAACTTTTCAATATTTTGCATCCTTTGCTTTGGAAAACCCTCGCCGTATGAAGCGAAAGTAGAAGCTGTGACTCTCCCCAAATCACGGTTTTGAATAAGCATCTCATTACTCATCCTTGATTTCTTTATCTTTCGTATGACAAGTGTATTGCCTCCTCAATCTTTCTGTTTCTTTCTTCAGATCATTAATTTCAGTACTCATCTCCGAACGCGGCATCCAACCTAGTGTACTGCTCTCGTGAGGTGTTGTTTATTAGTGGTAAAATTAAATTGGTAAAATTGAATGACCTTCTTTATTTGGGAATGTTACAAAGCTTTCGCTCGAATGTGGATTTATTACAGACATAATCCCGGCGTGTTGTGGGATGGAGATTTTGTCAGTTAACTCTCTCATGGCCACCACGCTTAGTGCTTAGCTAGTGCACTAAGCGAAGATATTTATTGAGCGCCTACTATGTGCAAGCGCTGAACTAAAGTGCTTGTGAAAATACAACAGATTAGGTTAACGTGATTCCTGCCCACGAGGAACTTACAGTCTGCACGGGGAGATAGACATTAAAATAAATTATAGATGGGGGAATAGTAGAGTATAAAGATATTTACCGTAATACTTTCTCTAGCTTTTCATTTTATATTGTAATGGTCTCACTCCAATCCCTCCTTCCTGATAATGCTACTGCCACACTTGATATCTGAACTCCAACTTCCAGATTTGCCTTGCAATCAATCAATGGGATTTATTGAGCGCTTACCATGTGCAGAGCACCGTACTACTCATCGGTACAATATTACAGAGTTGGTACACATGTTCCCTGCCTGTTAATGAGCTTACAATTTAGAGGGGGAGACAGATATTAATAAAATTAAATTACAGGTATATACATAAGTGCTGTGGGGTAAATAAAGGGTACAAATAATAATGATGATGGCATTTATTAAGCGCTTACTATGTGCAAAGCACTGTTCTAAATGCTGGGGAGGTGACAAGGTGATCAGGTTGTCCCACGGGGGGATCACAGTCTTAATCCCCATTTTACAGTTGAGGTAACTGAGGCACAGAGAAGTTAAGTGGCTTGCCCAAAGTCACCCAGCTGACAATTGGCAGAGCAGGGATTTGAACCCATGACCTCTGACTCCAAAGCCCGGGCTCTTTCCACTGAGCCACGCTGCTTCTCCAAATGCGAGAGGTGCTGTGATATATCAAAGATCACTTTGCCGGTTTTTATTTTCTAAGAGTTGGCTACTTAGCCTTCTTGATGGTTTGGGTTCCATTTTTTGATAATAATAATTGAGGTATATTGTCAGGTGCTTAATATGTGCCCAGCACTGTACTGAGCACAGGAGTAGGTACAAGATAATCAGGTTCCACATGGGGATCACAGTTTCAGTAGTTGGGAGAACAGGTATTGAATCCTCCATTTGGAAGATGAGGGAACTGAGGCACAGAGAAGTTAAGTGAGCCTAAGGTCACACAGCAGATATGTGGTCGAGCCAGGATGAGATCGAAAGTGCTCTTTCCACCAGGCCATGCTGCTTTTGATGTGATCATTAATAGTAATAATGGTATTTGTTAAGTGCATACTATGTGCTAAGCATTGTTCTAAGTGCCTGATACAAGGTTATCAGGTTGTCCCACGTGGGGCTCACAGTCTTCATCCCCATTTTCCAGATGAGGGAACTGAGGCCCAGAGAAGTGAAGTGACTTAATAAATAAATAAATAAATAAATAAGTTCTCAATAAATACGATTGAATGAATGAATGAATGATTGTAATCAATCAATCAATCAATCGTATTTATTGAGCACTTACTGTGTGCAGAGCACTGTACTAAGCGCTTGGGAAGTACAAGTTGGCAACATATAGAGACAGTCCCTACCCAACAGTGGGCTCACAGTCTAAAAGGGGGAGACAGAGAACAAAACCAAACATACTAACAAAATAAAATCAATAGAATAGATATGTACAAGGAAAATAAATAAATAAATAAATAGAGGAATACATATGTACAAACATATATACATATATACAGGGGCTGTGGGGAAGGGAAGGAGGTAAGATGGGAGGATGGAGTGGGGGATGAGGGGGAAAGGAAGGAAGGATTGCATTCCCCCAAGTGCTTAGTACAGTGCTCTGCACACAGTAAGCGCCCTATAAGTATCATTGACTGATTTGCATGGCTATCATATTCCATTCATCCCCCTCTAGACTGCAAGCTCATTGTGGGGAGGGAATGGGGAGGGAACGTGTCCGTTTATTGTCGCATCGTACTCTCCTAAGCGCTTAGTACAGCGCTCTGCATACAGTAAGCGCTCAATAAATATGACAGAATGAATAAATTCATCTTTCAAGTCCTCCTGGAGGATATTTAAACTATTCCCGAGAAACCTGAGTTTCGATCTTGTGTGGCTCCAAGAGGCCTTTCTCTTATTTAGGAAGTGCAAAGCAGCGTTGGCGATTATGACGCTTAATGAATTTGCTGAGCCAGAGAAGGCCGCAGTTAATTACATTTTGAGTTCCACAGCTCTCAAAGGTCTTTTTTATTGATTCCTGCTGCTGCCATTAACACGACTTTCAAGAGTGTGGGTCTCCGGAGACAAGGAGCTAGGCTTTGTTGTGCTTCAGGCAGATTCTGGAAAGCTGGAAGCAGGGATCGATTTCCCTTTTTACTGCTGCCCTGTCGGTGAATTGCTTCCTGCTGCCCTTTAATTATTTTTTAATGGTATTTTTTTAAGTGTTTACTATGTCCGAGGCACTGTACTAAGCATGGGGATGGATAAAAGCTAATCAGGTAGGACGCAGTCTCACAGTCTGAATCCCCATTTTGAAGACGAGGTAATCGAGGTGTGGAGAAGTGAGGTGACTTGCCCAAGATCACAAAGCGGACAAGTGGCGGAGCTGGGATTAGAATCCCGGTCCTTCTTACTCCGGGGCCTGTGCTCTGTAATAATATTAATTGTGGTTGTTAACCGCCGACTAGGTGCCACGCATTGTGCTAAGCGCTGGGGTAGATACAAGGTAATCAGGTTGGATATGGTCCCTGTCCCACGTGGGGTTCACAGTCTTAAATCCCGTTTTACAGATGAGGTAACTGAGGCCCAGAGAAGTGAAGTGGCTTGCCCACAGTCACACAGCAGACAAGTGGTGGAGCCAGGATTAGAACCCAGGTCATTTCTGACTCTCGGGCCTGTGCTTAAGCCACTAGGCCATGCTGCTTCTCACCAGGGAGACCAGCAAGAAACAGCTTCACCATGATAATATATCCACCTTTGTACTGAAATCTCTCCTGATGATCAGCCTGAATGATTTTTAAATCAATATCAATTGATCAATAGTATTTACTGAACACTTACCATATGCAGAGCACTATACTAAGCGCTTGGAAGAGTACAATACCACAGAATTCCTTCCCATTCCTTCTTCACATCATCTCCAGAATCTGCCTCTTCCTCTCCGTCTAAATTGATGCCACTGTAGTCCAGCAGCGTGGCTCAGTGGAAAGAGCCCGGGCTTTGGACTCAGAGGTCATGGGTTCAAATCCCGGCTCCGCCAATTGTCAGCTGTGTGACTTTAGGCAAGTCACTTCACTTCTCTGTGCTTCAGTTCCCTCATCTGTAAAATGGGGATTAAATCTGTGAACCCCCCGGGGAACAACCTGATCACCTTGTCACCTCCCCAGCGCTTAGGACAGTGCTTTGCACTTAGTAAGCACTTAATAATTGCCATTATTATTATTATTATTATTCGACTTCTGCATCGGTCTCCTCGCTGACCTCCTGGCCTCTAGCTTTCCCCCATCCAGTCCATACTTCACAATGCTGTTCAGATCATTTTTCAAAAGTAACAATAATAATAATAATGATGGCATTTATTAAGCGCTTACTATGTGCAAAGCACTGTTCTAAGCGCTGGGGAGGTTACAAGGTGATCAGGTTGTCCCACAGGGGGCTCACAGTCTTAATCCCCATTTTACAGATGAGGTAACTGAGGCACAGAGAAGTCCAAAATCACACAGCTGACAATTGGCAGAGCCGGGATTTGAACCCATGACCTCTGACTCCAAAGCCCGGGCTCTTTCCACTGAGCCACGCTGCTTCTTGGTAAAAAGTACCGTTTTAGATTCATCAAAAACCTCAAAGAGCCGTCCATTCCTCTCTGCGTGGACTAGAAATCTGACCACTGACTTTAAGGTACTTTCCCATGCTATCAATCAGTCTCTCGATGGTATTTATTGAGCGCTTACTGTGTGCAGAGCATTGTACTGAGCACTTGGGAGAGTGCAGTATTACAACCGTAGACCCATTCCTTGCCCAAAATTTTCCTCTTCAACTACAACCAAGCTCACCTTCTTCATTCATCCCCAGCTCACATACTCACTGAGCCTCTTTCTAATTTCCTCCACTATTTAACTCTTCCTTACATCCTCCCACGTCACATCCAGATAACTGCACTCCCTATCTTCAAAGTCCTTCTAAAATCCCATCTCCTCCAGGAGGCCTTCCTTGACTAATCTATGGTGCTCAGAAGTACCCCCAGAAAAAAACTTTTATATGACTTAAAAGATGTCAAAGCATCTCTTAGAAAAATTGAGTGCCTTCTAGAATTCAAACGGTTCCATCAACTCTACTTCTAATTCAAATGCAAAAATATTTTCATGTATTTACAAAATTGATCCAACTGTGACCACAGGAATCTCATGATTTGAATTATATTCTATGTTACCACAGGGAATCTCAATTTGGGTTTTATGGAATGCATTTTAGTAATCTCCAGAGTCTTTTGCTTATAGAGTGCAGCTTGGTTCCCAGAGAACCTCAACCTCATTTTAGCCTAAACACAGTAGCTTCAGTGATTCAAAATGCATGTCTTCAAGGAGAGTGACTAAAACTGCCAACTTTATTTTCAGTCACTATGAAGTGACAGCGTGATTCCATATTTTCAAAACTAGATAGTACATGGGCTAAACTGATTCGGTAAATATAGCTAAGGAATAACTCTTTAAGCTCTGTGTCTGCTAACACGTCCCAACCCATCAATCTGTGAATAAACTGTCGTCAATCAGACTGAGCTTTTTATTTGTCTGTTGGCTAGAATGTGATCAAAGTAGGTTTTATTTAGAAAGATGTGCCCTTTCTCTTTAAAAAAAGCCAGATGAAAATTCTTTGTGTGTTTTTTAATGCCAAGTCGATCTTAAATTTCCTTTATCTTTCCTTTTTCTTTTCTTGATCTCGGTCTAAAAAAATTGAAGATATGTCAGAATCATCAGGGGATTTATCCGTATCGACAGAAAGTGCTTCGTCCCCAGTTGACTTGGACGATCACGCCCTAGCAAAGATTTTACCTTTCTTTACTGGATCAAGTGACTTCGCTCTACCCGTGGCTTCCAGCCTGGTTCCCGTCAGGGAGATAACCTTCTCCCCAGTACTGACCATCCCAGGCTCTGATGATTCCGTTAGTCCTCCATCGGCTTTGGAAATCCCAAATTACGAGCCTACTGTTGATGGCAGCATTGCCATAGTAACCCCGGATGTCTCAGGAGAGGTCAAGGTTATCGATACCAGCTCAGAGGATGGGCTCGGGGAATTCAAGTCCACGTATTTAGCGGAGATTACGCCTGCACCGGCTTTGAAACATCCAACCACCGGCTCCGTGACCACGGCCATTGAAGGCAAAGAACTCGTGGTATTCTTCAGCCTGCGTGTCACCAATGTACCCTTTTCCAATGACCTCTTCAATAGGAGTTCTGAAGAATATCGAACCTTGGAACAGCGATTCATTCAGCTGGTAGGGGAATAAAATTTATTCCATCTCTTTTTTTTTGGTAGCTTTTTAATAAAGTCTTCCAGACCGTGAGCCCGTCGTTGGGTAGCGATCGTCTCTGTTGCTGAATTGTACTCTCCGAGGCCTTAGTACAGTGCTCTGCACGCAGTAAGTGCTCAATAAATGTGACTGAATGAATGAATAAATGAACGAATAAAGTCCCTCCCATGGACTTTATTGTATTGTACTGGGAAAGTATTGTACTGTGCTAAGCAGTGGGGAAGATAATCGAGTGCTGTCCTCTGCACAGAGTAAGTGCTTAATAAATACAATTGAATGAATGAATCAATGAAAGAAAGAACAAGTTTCTATTACAATTGTGATCAGGCTATCTATTGATTTTGACAATGTCTGACTGAACGATAGTACCTAGTGCATGCCTTTCCTGGAGTTCCTATCAATTAGTGGTATTTATTGAATGCTTAGTATGTGCAGAGCACTGTAATAATAATAACAATAATGATGGCATTTATTAAGTGCTTACTATGTGCAAAGCACTGTTCTAAGCGCTGGGGAGGTTACAAGGTGATCAGGTTGTCCCACGGGGGGCTCACAGTCTTAATCCCCCCTTTTACAGATGAGGTAACTGAGGGAAGTTAAGTGACTTGCCCAAGGTCACACAGCTGACAGTTGGTGGAGTCAGGATTTGAATCCGTGACCTCTGACTCCAAAGCCCCTGCTCTTTCCACTGAGCCACACTGCTTCTCTGTACTAACTGCTTGGGAGAGTATAATTCAACAGAATTATCCCAATAGCCATTGATAACTTAAAACAATCTTTATCTCTTATTTAAAAACATAACTTGTTTTAAAATGTCCTTTGGAGAGCTTTGCTTCCTCAGATCGCTGATGGAAAAACAATTCAGCAAAACATCGCTTTTAGAGTGCGTAAGGCACATATCATTCCCCCATTAAATTAAAAGATCTATAAGGATAGAGTTGCGCTTTTTACTTTTATTGTATTTTTTTCAGTACTTTCCTAGTACTGACAGAGAGGTACTAACAGGGAGGGATTAGTCAAAGCTCTAAATGTGGATGGAAAAGTGGAAATGATCAAAGCAGAGTTGCCCAGTGGATAAATCAAGGGCTCGGGAGTCAGACGGACCTGGGTTCTAATTCCGGCTCTGCTGCTGGTGTGCTGTGGGACCTTGTGTAAGTCACCTGATTCCTCTGTTACCTCATCTGTGAAATGGGGATTAAGACTGTGAGCCCTATGTGGAACCTGGACGGTGGCCAACTCGATTATCTACACCAGTGCTTAGCACAGTGCCTGGCACATAGTAATGAAAAATGAGTCTGATGGAGAATAGTTAAAGGAGGTAGAGTTCTTTCATTTGGAGAAGAGAAAGCTAAGTGCTGACTTTCATAGTTGTCTTCTGTATTTGAAATGTTCTTTTGGAATGAACTCTGACCAATTATTTTCCACATTCACTGAAGTCCCAATGAGAGGCATTTGGCTTAAATTGGGGCAGGAAAGATTTTGATTTGATCTAAGAACACCTTAACTAACAGGGCAATAAAACCTTGTAAGTGGCTACCAAAGGAGATTGTAGCTACAGAGAGATAGGGAAGGCATCTCTTCAATCGCTCAAGATTGGTTCAGATGAGATCCCTTCCACCTCAGAGATTCTGAGATTCCAGTAAAAATTATTTCAAATGACTCCCCTGACACCAACATACGAACCGGAGAGCTGTGTCGCAATATTTCTACGTGTACTCTATTAAAAGAAATAGAATGGCAGTCCAGTCTTGGTGAAATACCGGCCTGGATTCAAAAGAATCCTTTGATTGCTCAGAAAGTGTTTTATCTGAGTAAAAAGCTGAAAATTCAGAGAACGATTGGGGTAAATGCAATACTAGGCATAGCAGTATTCTGGGTCTCTGTCTTAAATCTGAAAAGTAGCCATCGTTAATGTCTCGGCTAATGAAAAGTGAGAGTCTGTGGAATTAACACAGCTGCGCATTTGGAAGACCACCAAAGGCAAATTCCCTTCTTGTTTCGCAGCTGCTCCCGTATCTCCAATCCAACCTGACCGGATTTAAGCAACTGGAAATCCTCAACTTCAGGAACGGCAGTGTGATCGTGAACAGCAAACTGAGGTTGGCTCAGTCGGTGTCGTACAACATCACCGAGGCCGTGCACTGCGTTCTGGAAGATTTTCGCTCTGCGGCCGCACGGCACCTCAACCTGGAAATAGATAGCCATTCTCTGGATATTGAACCGGGTAAGATTACGTCGCTTGAAGGTCAGAGAGAAACACTCAGCCCCCTCCCCGACATCACTGTAACCATCCGGCGTGAACGATCGGACTCGCTAGCTAATATAGGACATTCCCAGCCAATTGTATTGACAACTGGCATTCAGAGCCCATAGTCCCACCTCTTCTCCCTGTTCCTTAGATGGGAAGCCCCACGTTGGACAAACTGTATCCTACCTGATACAGTTTCTACTCCAGTATTTGGATACCTGATTCATTTGTTTCTACCCCAGTATTTGGAACAGTGCTTGACACATAATATGCACTTAGCAAATGCCAGAGTAAATTAATTAATATGCTTTACTGAAACTTGGGCAATAAAGCCACTTGATGTGGGAAACGTCAGGGGGTTTTTTTGTGTTTTTTTTTAATGGTATTTGTTACCAGCGGGCAGAGGCTGAGCAGGACGGCCCATCCACGCCGGACCCCGGGACCACCCGGCCTCCCTGGGCCCAAGGAAAGGTCTGGGTCACCCCCAGCCGCTCGGGTCGGATGAGGCCAGTCCAGTCGCCGGCTTCGGGGAGAGGAGGGATTTATCGGGTTGGACAAGGAAGGCCAGTCTGCTCAGCCACGGCCAAAAAAGAACCGGACTCTGAGAAGACCCAAAGTCCCAGAAATAGTCGTAGTCGTGCGGGTAGTATGAAGCAGCATGGTGTAGCGGCTACAGCACGGGCCTAGTGGCTCCATCACTTGTCTGCTCTGTGACCTTGGGCAAGTCTTCTTGCTGACTTCTCTTCCCCCCCGCCTTACCTCCTTCCCCTCCCCGCAGCACCTGTATATATGTATATATGTTTGTACATATTTATTACTCTATTTATTTTACTTGTACATATTTATTCTATTTAGTTTATATGTTTTATTTTGTTTGTCTCCCCCTTCTAGGCTGTGAGCCCGCTGCTGGGTAGGGACTGTCTCTATAGGTTGCAAACTTGTACTTCCCAAGCGCTTAGTACAGTGCTCTGCACACAGTAAGCGCCCAATAAATATGATTGAATGAATGAATGAAGCGCTCTTCTAAGCGCTGGGGTAGGTACAAGGTGACCCACGTGAGGCTCACAGTCATAAACCCCATTTTACAGATGAGATAACTGAGGCCCAGAGAAGTTAAGTGACTTGCCCAAAGTCACACAGCTGACAAGTGGCGGAGCCGGGATTAGAACCCACGACCTCTGACTCCCAAGCCCGGTCTCTTTCCACTAAGCCACGCTGCTTCTCTAAGCACCAGACTATCCCCATGAGCAAATGGATTCTGTCTCTATGCAGTAATAATATTTATTAAGCACTTCATCATCAATCGTATTTATTGAGCACTTACTGTGTGCAGAGCACTGTACTAAGCGCTTGGGAAGTACAAGTTGGCAACATATAGAGACAGTCCCTACCCAACAATGGGCTCACAGTCTAAAAGTGGGCTCACAGTCACTTACTATGTGCAGAGCACTGAAGTCAGAACAGGGAAGAATACACAGGTAGCTTCTGTGTCTATGAACGAGACAACCCCAGGCTATGAAGATGGAAACAGCAGAGTTAGCTCAGAAGACATTTTGCCCCAAAGCACTGATTACACCAAATTACACGAGATTGATTAATAATGCAAAATTCAGGCATCTAGCCCATTTTCTAAACGACAGACAGGGCCTGTGCCAGAAAACAAACTCGAGCCAATGCATAAATTTATCAGTGGGATACGGAAGTTTATTTAAAATAAAGTCGGTATTTCCAGATAGAATGCGAGGTTAAGTCTACTGGGAGAGCAGTCGAAACTCATAAACATAGAGAAGCAGCATGGCCTAGTGCAAAGAGCGCGGACTTGGATGGGTTCTAATCTCGGCTCCGCCGCGTACCTGCTGTGTGACTTTGGGCAAGTCACTTAACTTCTCTGTGCCTCAGTTCTCTCCTCTTTAATTCATTCATTCAGCCGTATTTATTGAGCGCTTCCTGTGCGCCAAACACTATACTAAGCGCTTGAACACTAAACACATTCCACAAAATAGGGATTGTACATTTTCCCTCCTGCTTAGACTGTGAGCTCCATGTGGGGCCTGATTGTCTTGTATATTTCCCAGCACTTAATCATCATCATCGTCATCAATCGTATTTATTGAGCGCTTACTGTGTGCAGAGCACTGGACTAAGCGCTTGGGAAGTCCAAGTTGGCTACATATAGAGACAGTCCCTACCCAACAGTGGGCTCACAGTCTAAAAGGGGGAGACAGAGAACAAAACCAAACAGACTAACAAAATAAAATAAATAGAATAGATATGTACAAGTAAAATCGATCAATCAATAAATAGAGTAATAAATATGTACAAACATATATACATATATACAGGTGTTGTGGGGAAGGGAAGGAGGTAAGATGAGGGGGATGGAGAGGGGGACGAGGAGGAGTCCAGTTCAGTTCGTTCAGTTGTATTTATTGAGCGCTTCCTTTGCGCCAAACACTATACTAAGCGCTTGGGAGAGTACACTCGAACAATAAACACATTCCACAAAATAGGGATTGTACATTTTCCCTCCTGCTTAGACTGTGAGCTCCATCTGGGGCCTGATTATCTTGTCTATTTCCCAGCACTTAGTACAGTGCTTGGCACATAGTAAGCCCCTAACAGGTAACAAAATCCTTCTTCTCGTTATTATTATTGTATTCCAAAAGCCAAGAGAAGCAGTGTGGCCTCGTGGGTGGAGAACAGGCCTAGGATTCAGGAGGACCTGGGTTCTAATCCTGGTTCCTTCAACTTATCTGCTGTGTGATCTTGGTCAAGTCATTTCACTTCTCCGTCCCTAAAAAACCTCAACTGTAAAATGGAGTTTGAGACTGTGAGCCCCATGTGGGACAGGGACTGTGGGCGATCTGATTAACCTATATCTGCCCCGGTACTTAGTACAGTCCCTGGCACATAATAATGATGATAATGGTATTTATTAAGCGCTTACTATGTGTTCTTCTAGACTGTGAGTTCACTGTGGGCGGGAATGTGTTTGTTGTTATATTGTATTCTCCTCATAGGATTCACAGCCTTAATCCCCACTTTACAGTTGAGGTAACTGAGGCACAGAGAAGTGGCTTGCCCAAGGACACACAGCAGACAAATGGGGGAACTTGTGACTTCTGGGCCAATGCTCCATCCATTAGGCCACACTGCTTCTCTTCACCTTCTCTAGTCATCCCTCTTGGCGTGTCAACCGCTTAGTACAGTGCTCTGCACACAGTAAGCGCTCAATAAATGCGATTGAATCATTCAATCGCATTTATTGAGCGCTTACTGTGTGCAGAGCACTGTACTAAGCGCTTGGAAAGCACACATCGCCAACAGATAGAGACGGTCCCTATCCAACAACGGGCTCACAACCGAGAAGGGGGAGAAAGACAACAAGACAAGTAGAAAATGCTGACCTTCCTGGGCATGCAACAGTGGAAAGAGCCCGGGCTTTGGAGTCAGAGGTCGTGGGTTCGAATCCCGGCTCCGCCACAAGTCTGCTGTGTGACCTTGGGCAAGTCACTTAACTTCTCTGAGCCTCGGTTACCTCATCTGTAAAAATGGGGATTAAGATTGTGAGCCCCACATGGGACAACTTGATCACATTGTATCCCCCCCAGCGCTTAGAACAGTGCTTTGCACATAGTAAGCGCTTAACAAATGCCATCATTTGTTTAGACTGTGAGTCCACTGTTGGGTAGGGACTGTCTCTATATGTTGCCAACGTGTACTTCCCAAGCGCTTAGTACAGTGCCCTGCACACAGTAAGCGCTCAATAAATACGACTGATGATGATGATGATCATTATTATTATTATTATTATCTGAAATACACAGCTATAGCAGAAACATATCAAAAGAAAGGAGCTGTGAATGAATACTTTTTATTCTCTATTTATGGGCCAATGCTCCATCCATTAGGCCTCCCTGCTTCTCTTCACCTTCTCTAGTCATCCATCTTGGCCTGTCAACCGCTTAGTACAGTGCTCTGCACACAGTAAGCGCTCAATAAATACATGAATGTATTTCAATGTATTTAAACTGGGTGCTGCGATTGGATCAACGTATCTCTTCTCATCTTTTAATTATTATTATTATTGTTATTATTATCATGGCTCTTGTTAAGCGCTTACTATGAGCCAGAACTGTTCTAAGCACTCGGGTAGATACAAGTTAATCAGGTTGGACACAGTTCCTGTCCCACAGAGGGCTCACACTCTTAATCCCCATTTTACAGATGAGTTAACCGAGGCACAGAGAAGTGACTTGCCCAAGCCACCTTATTTCTATTTATTGAGCGCTCACAGTGCGCAGGGCACTGTTCTGAACGCTTGGGAGAGTACAACCCAACAGAGTTAGTAGACAGGAGAGGAGCCGGTGATCTTTCGTTCTTTTTTTCAGGGGATCAGGCAGATCCGTGCAAATTCCTGGCGTGTGATGATGAATTCTCCCAATGCGTGAAGAACGAATGGACGAGCGAGGCGGGTTGCTTTTGCAAACCCGGTTACGTGAGTCGCGACGGACTCCCCTGCCAGAGTCTGTGCGAGATGGCCCCCGGCCTGTGCGTGAATGGTGGAAAATGTGAATTAATTCCGGGGAAGGGGGCTGTCTGCAGGTAAGTAAACCCAAGCGAACTTAACATGAGTTATAAATAAACTAAAATAAATAATGGTATTTGTTAAGCGCTTACTGTGTGCAAAGCACTAGCACCTCAGCTTCCGAGGGCTCTACTCACAGTCGATGCTCAAAAGAGAGGCAGTCTTGCCTCGTGGTCAGAGCAACAGGCCTGGGCGTTAGAAGGACCTGAGTTCTAATCCCAGCACTGCCACTTGTCTGCTGGGTGACCTGTGACAAGTCACTTCACATCGCTGGGCCTCAGTTCCCTCATCTGTAAAAGGGGGATTAAAACTCTGGGCTCCATCTGAGGCATGGACTGGATCCTAACTGATTACCTTGCTCATTCCCTGCTTAACGCAGAGAAGCAGCGTGGCTCAGTGGAAAGAGCCTGGGCTTTGGAGTCAGAGGTCACGGGTTCAAATCCAGCTCCGCCAATTGTCAGCTGTGTGACTTTGGGCAAGTCACTTAACCTCTCTGGGCCTCAGTTCCCTCATCTGTAAAAGGGGGATTAAAACTCTGAGCTCCATTTGAGGCATGGACCGGATCCCAACTGATTACCTTGCTCATTCCCTGCTTCACGCGGAGAAGCAGCGTGGCTCAGTGGAAAGAGCCCGGGCTTTGGAGTCAGAGGTCACGGGTTCAAATCCGGCTCCGCCAATTGTCAGCTGTGTGACTTTGGGCAAGTCACTTAACCTCTCTGGGCCTCAGTTCCCTCATTTGTAAAATGGGGATTAAGACTGTGATCCCCCCGTGGGACAACCTGCTCACCTTGTCACCTCCCCAGCGTTTAGAACAGTGTTTTTCACATAGTAAGCACTTAATAAATGCCATTATTATTATTATTATTCAATCATATTTATTGAGTGCTTACTCTATGCAGAGCACTGTACTAAGCACTGGCACCTATCCAGCCCTTTGTATGGAGCCTGACACATAGTAAGCGCTTAACTAATATTATAAACCTTTTTTTAAAAAATAAGTAAATCATCATCATCATCATCAATCGTATTTATTGAGCGCTTACTCTATGCAGAGCACTGTACTAAGCACTGGCACCTATCCAGCCCTTTGTATGGAGCCTGACACATAGTAAGCGCTTAACTAATATTATAAACCTTTTTTTAAAAAATAAGTAAATGCCAGTGATCGACTGAAGTAACACATCCCTTACCTCTGGGGACAACTTTTGGGACGGCAAGATTTAGGAAGGAGGAGATGGACCGGACCGATCTGGGGTGCGAGTTCTAGTCCTGCGGCTAAATCAGGTCATCAGCTGATGATCCCCTGTGTGGCTTGGAATTTTATAGGCATTAATTTGACAGAAATCATGGCAGACATTCACGTACAATCTCAGATATCAAGTCCTGTCTGGAAATCTAGCTATTCTGGCTTCCACTCTCCACCTCAGCTCCGTCAACACGGGCTCGTCGCTATCCTGGCTCTCCAGGGCCGGTTTCTTTCCCTCGCTCAAAAATCACTCCAGAGAAGACATGGAAACCCTCTCACCTTCCCACTGCCATGAGAAAGATTATTTTTGAACTCCATCTTTTTTGTTCTTCTGAGAATTCCCTCTCCCTCACTCTTTAAAGACTTTTTAAAGAGTCTGTCTTTAAAGAGTCTGTCCCCCCCGGTTAGTTTTTGCTTTGTGTGTGTGTCTGTGTCGGTGTGTGATTGTTGTTCTTGTCCCACTATAGCGAGCCCTCACCCCACAAGGAGTTTGGGATAGTTTTCAACTTTTCAACTCAATTAAACAGGGTTCCGACAATGTTGCCTGTGTCAGCTGGTGAATGCTTGCTGAGGTATTTGAGTCATTTTCCAATGCTGGAAAGGGAACGATATTTACCAAAGATACATTTGCTAAACAGATGTTAGCATATGCAAGTCCCCAAAAGGTAAAGCGTAACCCCAATTTTTTAAGATTTAAACCAGATATTCACTCACGTGAAAAGAAAATAAATTACCCCTTCCTCAAACATGAGTACCCACACCATACAAGACTGGTATTTGGTAATAATAATGATACTGTTGGGATTTGTTAAGTGCTTACTATGTGCCAAGCACTGTTCTAAGCGCTGGGTTAGATACAAGATAATCAAATTGCCCCGTGTGGGGCTCACAGTCTTCATCCCCATTTCACAGATGAAGTAACTGAGGCACAGAGAAGTGAAGTGACTTGCCCAAACAGAGTTGGGATTAGAACCCACTACCTCTGACTCCCAAGCCTGGGCTCTTTCCACTAAGCCACACTGCTTCTCTGGTACAACCTTTTCAGTGTGAACATAAATGTATATATGTGTGGGCGTATGTGTGTGTGTGTGTGTGTGTGTGTGTGTATATATATATATAATATGCATGTATATACACTCTGAAAATGTTGTACCAAATCTTAATAATAATAATAATAATAATAATAATAATAATAATAATGGTATCTGTTAACTATTTACTATGTGCCAAGCACTGTTCTAAGCACTGGGGTAGATACAAGATGATCAGGTTGTCCCATGATGGGGCTTACAGTCTTAATTCCCACTGTACAGATGAGGTAACCGAGGCACAGAGAAGTGACTTGCCCAAAGTCACACAGCTCACAAGTAGTGGAGCGGAATTAGAACCCACAACCTCTGACTCTCAAGCTTGTGCTCATTCCACTAAGCCACGCTGCTTCTCTATCTCTGTAATAACAATAATAATAATGATGATGATGATATTTGTTAAGTGCTAAGTGCCAGGCACTGTACTAAGCGCTAGGATCGATCCTAGCAAATCGGGTAGACACACTGTATTGAATATTGCATGATATGGTCCGTGGAAGCAGAGCTGATGAAACTTCAGAGATTTTGGAAACTTCCAACTCTATTGCTAAAATCCTGACATGGGAACGCTTATTCATTCAGTCATATTTATTGAGCGCTTACTGTGTGCACAGCACTGTACTAAGCGCTTGGGAAGTTCAAGTTGGCAACGTATAGAGACGGTCCCTACCCAACAATGGGCTCACAGTCTAGAAGAGCTTATCACAACTCCAATCCCAGAATGTCGGGCAGAGTTTCTACCAACTCTGCTGTGTTGTACTCTCCCAAGCGCTTAGTACATTGCTCTGCACATAGTTAGCACTCAATAAATTGATAATTATCATCATCATCATCATCAATCGTATTTATTGAGCGCTTACTGTGTGCAGAGCATGTGCAGAGTAGTATGTGGATGATGATGATGACAATATTTGATGGAATTACCCTGGAATCACAGCTCCCTCAGGGTTAGGATGATATTCCTTGTGGACAGGAGGGAACATATCTACCAACTTTGTTATATTGCACTCTCCTAAGTGCTTAGTGCAGTGCTCTGCTCACAGAAAGTGCTCCATAAATACCACCGATTGTTTACTGTCTTCATGAGACAATTACTCTACCCTGCTTCAAACCCTTACTGAAGGCCTTCCCTGATTTAAGCCCTCCTTTCCTCTTCTCCGACTCCCTTCTCTGGTGCCAAATCCCACAATGCGAGTCTTCCTATTTAAGAAAAAGGTGGCAATACACTATTCAAGAAATCACCCATCTCAGAAGTCCTGGGTCTTTGTGAGACGCTCTCCTTTGAAGTTTTAGAGACGTCGCAAGGCCTAGTGGATGCAGCACGAACCTGAGAGTTAGAAGGACCTGGGTTCTAATTCCGAATCGGCCGCTTGTCTGCTGTGCGACCTTGGGCAATTCACCTAACTTCTCTGTGCCTCAGTGACCTCAACTGGAAAACGGGGATTAAGACTGTGACGTGGACTGCATCCAACCCGATTAGCTTGTCTCTACCTCAGTGCTCAGTATGGTGCCAGGCACATAGTAAGCGCTTAACAAATACCATAAAAAAAAAATGTGGGGTTGATGATTTGGAATGTGTTGCTGATGGGATTTTGGAGCACGGTATCAAGTGAAAGAACATCACTCCCTTAAAACCAAGAACCATTTTAGTCATTTATGGATCTGAAAATCAGCCCCCGGAAAAAATCAAATAATCTGGAAATAAAATCAGGGAATAACAAAAAAAAAAAAGAAGTATCCACGTGGTTGGAAACCGGACAGAAAATTGCCACAGAAATGCTAGTCACAGGGGAAAATTTCAAGGCCTTTCTTGAAATTCAAAACAATGCAACCAGATTGGCCTCTCAGACTATAAGCTTCTTGTTGACAAGGAAGGTTTTCTAACCATTATGTTGTATTGTACTTTTCCAAGGACTTAGTACAGTGCAACGCGCGCAGTAAGTGCTCAACAAATACCACCAGTTGATTGGATGCTAAGCTAGGTTGGAAAGGGCTGCAGATCCATGTTTCGCCTGGTTTACTTGGCAGAGACAGAATGGTCAAGAAAATCCTAGCCATTCTGCTAAAATCGTAAAATAAAAAATAATCGATAAGAAGATCAGGTTAGAGAAAGGCTTAGGAGGATCTGCTTAAAGAGTCCTTGAGGAATGTGATATTTGATTTATTTGTCTAGATTTCTGTCACGAAATGTGCCCTACCATACTTAACCTTTGTCAATTTTAACTTTCCTTATTTTAGATGTCCTGTTGGTAGAAACAGATCGCACCAAGGATCACCCTGTACAAAAAACATTCCAGAACGAACACCCCCCTTCATTTTTAGAGCCTCTTCCTATGGCTTAATTGTCCTTGCCTTCTCTCTCATCGTCTTAATCATTAAGACGCAAAGGAAGGGCTAAGCAGACCTAATATGGAATAAAGCTTTCCTTATTTTTTCTCTGAATCTTTCCGTTTTGGGGCTGAAGTTCTCATGCCTATAGCTGTAGGTAAATCAAATGTTCTCAGTTGTAGAAGGGCGGTTCACCGTTGCAACCCAGAGCCCACGAGAGGAATTAGCCTGGATTTTGAAAACGAGGAGCCAACCTTCTGTCCCTCCAGGGAGCCTCATGGCTTAAGTACTGGGGTCAACCCTTCGGATATCACCGGTCCTGGAATATTTCCCAAACCTCAAAAAGCAACTTAGCGTGGAGGGAAAACTCTCGGATCCCCATTGCTGCTCCAAACAATAACATTCTCCATGTGCAACATCGATTTTTGGACTCAAATTTCGGTGACTTTTCTTCCAGTTGAAGCCTGAGAACTGAAAAATACTAACTTCTCCAAACCACTGTCTTTTTATTTAAGAATCTGCTTAATTCTGTTTTCATTTTAAAGTAGACTATTAGGTGGAACCCTCTCTAAGAATGCTTGAGTAATTTGTGCATGACAGAAATCTTAGCTGCTTCTTTTGAAATTTTGTTGACTGGTACAAATCCATCAATCAATCAATCGTATTTATTGAGTGCTTACTGTGTGCAGAGCACTGTACAAATGATACCTTTGTTTTGTATTGTAGGTTCCCAGATGATTCTACCAAATCCACTGTGATAAGTTAGTGTCAGAAATTCAGTACTTCCAGCATTAACAAGAAGTCATCAAGGTATGACATTTGGGATTGTATGTGAAGCATTTGTTAGTTTTACTGTGGACTTTGTACTCCCGAATCTCAATTAATTTTTATTTTTGAGGTACTTAATCCAGGCACCAAAATAAGCGCTGGGGTAGATACAAAATAAGCAGGTTGGACACAGGGCCTGTCCCACATGGGGCTCACAGCCTAAGCTAGAGGGAGTAGGATTTATTCTCCATTTTACAGTTGAGGAAACTGAGGCATAGAGAAGTTATTTGCCTAATGTCACAGAGCGGGCAGAGCTGGGATTAGAACCCAGGCCCTCTGACTCCCAGTCAAGTGCTATTTCCACTATGCCATGCTGCTTTCCTACTTAAAAGTTGCCCGCATTTTGTTGTGAATTAGTAGTATTTTCAAGACTTTTTATTTTAATCTTTTCTGGTGCGACAAGGTGCGTTTTCAAGATTTGAACAATGGCTAGCAGCACCCCATTAGGAACAGGTCCAAATGTGATTGAACGAATTCACATGGCAATGCCATTATCTTTCACTATGCATTTTATGTTGCTAACTTGTGATTGCTTTCTTAAGTGAATGGGGTCAGTTATTTCTCGTTTAAATAACAGACTGAATTCAAATGGGTACAGGAGGGCTGATGGTTAAGAAATTCTTCACAGAGTTCAGAGGCTCGGAAAAACGTGATTTCATCTAGGGTAATTTAATTTTTCGGGAAGAAAAAACATGGGTCATTCAACTATCAAAGGTTAGGTCAAAATTTATTGACCTTTCTGGCTACTCTCTCACTACCCAGTCAGGGCTTTCTCCTGCTGTTGGTTGAAACAGGGCAAGTTAAAATAGCCTCTTTTCCTCCTTAACAATAATAATTGTACTTGCTAAGCACTTACTAGATGCCAAGCACTGTTCGGAGTGCTACGGTAGATACAAGTGAATCAGGTTGGACACAGTCCCTGTCCCTTCTGGGGCTCACACTCTTCATCCCCATTTTACAGATGAGGTAACTGAGGCCCAGAGAGGTTAGGTGAAGTTAAAACGCGTGGCAGAGCCGGGTTTAGAACCCAGGTCCTTCTGATTCCCAGGCCCGTGCTCTAGCCACTAAGCCACACTGCTTCTTCTGCAACCTCTCTGGACCCACACTGCCTTCCTGCACTTACCGGAAGAAAATAGAAAAAGGCAGAGTGGTGGCAATTTCCCCAAATCCTCGGGCAGAATTATTCCAAATGTTTGCCCAAATGCCAACCCTGGCTAACTCAGGAAGCAGTGTGGCCTGGTGGAAAGCGCCCGGGCTCTGCCACTTGTCTGCTGTGTGACCTCAGGCATGTCACTTCACTTCTCTGGGCCTCAGTTACCTCATCTGTAAAATGGGGATAAAGACTGTGAGCCCCATGAGGGACACGGACTGTGTCCCAACCGGATTTGCTTGTATCTATTCCAGTGCTTAGAACGGTGCCTGACACAGTTAGAAAATACCATTTGAAAAACCAAACAAAACACCCGGGTTCTAATCCCGGCTCTGCCATTTGCCTGCTGTGTGACTCCGGGTAAGTCACTTACCTTTTCTGTGCCTCAGTTTGCTCTTCTGTTTTTGAAGAACCCATGACGTACAGTGGGGTATGTAATTATATAAAAAAAGTTGCTTAAACTATCTACTAGAGAAGGAGTGTGGCTCAGTGGAAAGAGCACGGGCTTTGGAGTCAGAGGTCATGGATTCAAATCCCGGTTCCGCCGCTTGTCAGCTGTGTGGCTTGGGGCAAGTCACTTCACTTCTCTGGGCCTCAGTTCCCTCATCTGTAAAATGGGGATTAAGACTGTGATCTCCCTGTGCGACAACCTGATCACCTTGTACCCTCCCCAGCACTTAGAACAGTACTTTGCACATAGTAAGCGCTTAATAAATGCCATCATTATTATTATTATTAATCCCCCCACCCCCCACCCCCGTGGGACAACCTGATCACCTTGTAACCTCCCCAGTGCTTAGAACAGTGTTTTGCACATAGTAAGCACTTAATAAATACCATTATTATTATTATTGTTATCTTTTTCTTACAGGTTTTCAGGAAAACAACTGCGGTATTTCAAAAACAGCATGAGTTCCCAGCCATGAATCAGCTGGGCTAAGGATAGGAGAGATGAAGAAGGCCTTGAGGTTTTAGGAAAGTGTTTCCCACTCCACCGTGATAATGAACAAAGTATACAAGTCTTCTTGCTAAGGGTTTCCTGAAATTCAGAGAGCAGTTTGCATTTCATTCTCCATCTTAACCATTCCACTGATGGGCTGAAGGAGCTTGGACTTGCCAGAACAAAACCTTTGTAATTTAGCATAAATATTAAGATGAGATTCTAATTACAGAATTAGAAAATAGGTGTGTTATTCGGTTCATCACTAGGACATCTGCATTTTTACCAACACCATATGTACGCATTGGGAATTAGTTTCTCAATCAAAAATTAATGTTCAAGCAATCCTTTCTACCATTAACATTAGATGTGTTAGCTAAGTTTTGGGATGCTTACTAAAAATAAAAGCCACTGGAACGATCCTGACCTTTATCAAAGACATGCTATTTGTCCTGTTTGTGTTCACCTTAATGCTGTAGTATTTTCCGAAGCATAATCTGATTGCTGTACTTAAATGTCACTATGCAGTACATTTCTTTTTTCCATCAGAAATGAGTGAATGTTTATTTTTTTTTTTGAAGTAGTAGCATTATCAAGAGCCAACAGAATATTTACAGCGTACTAAAGCAGGGGAACAACAGAATAACGAAGTGTCATGTTTCTTACTCTCAAGGAACTTATGCTCTAAAGGGGAGGACAAAATGAAAGAGAAAATTACGGAGAGGCATTCACATAACGTATAATATTTTTGGATGGGTTTAGACCTCAGCTGAGCTCAGTCACTGCTAGAACCAAAAAAAGGCATTGTAAAATCTACATGTAATAAAAGAACTCCTAAGTGTGTGTCACTGTTGTTGTGAGTTTCAATTTAAATCAAGCTAGTCACCGTGTGCTTCACTGAATTAAAAACTCAGTTATTTGTAGGATACCAAAAGTAGACATGCCACAAAAAAGCACCCCCTTACCTCCCGCAGCAATTTCTTCTCCTCTCCAGATATTTTTTCTCTTGACAGTACATTCCCTATAAGCTCTCAAGTATCAACTAGTAATAATAATAAGAAGAAGAAGAATTATGGAATTTGTTAAGCGTTTACTATGTGCCAGGCACTGTACTAAGCACTGAGGTGAATACAAGCAAATCGGGTTGGACAGTCTCTGTCCCACAGAGGGCTCAATCCCCATTTTACAGATGAGTTAACTGAGGCCCAGAGAAGTGAAGTGACTTGCCCAAGGTCCCACAGCTGACAAGTGGTGGAGCCGGGATTAGAACTTTTGAAAGCCCATTTTTTTTATTTTGGCAAACTAAAACTATTAACAGATTTACCAAGAGTTAATCAAGAGTTGCTAGGTAGTCTCATTATTTCCAAGGTACGTGTTAAGAGAAAAAACAAGAAAATCAGTTTGGAGTTCATTTCAAGCCATTCTAAAAATTATCCCATGGTAAAATAATGATTAACTCCAAAGTTACACTTTCAGAACTTGATACATTTTAGTTTTAGAAATGTCTTAAATTTGAAAGGCGGGACAAGAACTCCTTCCTCATCATACCTTCTTTAAGATTAAGGTAGTCCATTTCTCTGTCTTTCCCCCAGGGAACTGGGTTGAAAGTCCACGAATTTTAAATAAGACGACAATAGTCACCATGGAATGAATTTATTATTTGCAGCTTTCAGTACATCAGTAAAATAATTTGGGGGAAAAAATCTGGATACACACTTTGAAGAAATGAGAATACAATTAGCAGCTCTATAAAGAGATTTTCACCCACGAAAAAAGGCAAATTAATAAATGACCCGTTATCATTCTTTGAAGATTTCTGCATAGATTCACATTCTTGAGCCAGAACAGCAGGTTTCAATCCACCAATATCGGTGTAAATTCCTCATATTATTGGACTTGAGATCTTAATAAAAAAACAACATCCAGACACCCAAAAGAACTTCTAATTCAGAGGAGGGAAAATGCTTCTGAAAGATAATGCCTGTGTGGGAATTATACACGGTGTACGCAAACCCTCTAACTAAACAACGTCTGCTCCACTCATCACAGCATTCCTCCCACTTGGACCCACTATGGATTCTCTCGCTGCCGTCCAAAAAAAATAAAATAGATAACTGACGTGGGAGCCCCTACTCCTAGGAATCCTAAAGCACTGAGCTCTTCAAGGGACCAGAAAAGAGATTAGTGTTGGAGAAAAACTGTAGTTATTTCAGCACTGAGATTCCAGATATAACGCAAATATTCCTTCCCTTTTTGGAAGAACCTGCCGGCACATGAGCGGAAGGCAAGAAAGCGTGCCACCGAAGGGCCCTCAACAGGGATGAGACTTTGTAATCTAGTCATTCAAGAAGCTCTATAGAACAAAGTAAATTATCGTTACACTCTTCCTTCGTGCAGCTTCAGTACTCCTAGATGTGCAAATTCTAGACTTTAAAAAAGCTCCGTTCCTTGGTTCCTTGAAATTATTCGGTTTTTTAGACAATTACTGGAAAGAATACTCTGAAAGGAAGAATGTTGTCTTTCCACCAGCCCTTTAGAAGTCAAAATAACAGGAACTGTATATTCATCAGAAGAAAAATCAACTACAGTATAGAGAAAGCAGACAGGATAACTTTGAAATATGTTGCCCTTTCCCTTTTAAATGCAGCTTATTGCTGACAACCCGCTTCCAAACTGATGTGAGTGTGAGGAGAGGAGAGCAAAGCAGGGACTGGATTCAGCCAGGCAAAACCCTTGAAAGACAGACAGTTCAAAAAGACACCTTTCACAGAGACGGTCTCAGTGAAAACAATTAATAAAACATGGGGATAAATCCTTCTAGAGGTGCTTCTTCCCCTTGACTTTGGATGGAAGTGGCTTTGTAAGAGACTCAGCACCTAGCTACAAAAGGCACTTTGCAGAGCACTGTTTTGCTGCTCCTATATCAACGGGAATCAGATCAGTTCTCCTGGTGGCAAAAATGCATTCAAGAGCCGCTATTCAAGCAGATAAATTCTAGGGTTGCTGCTTCATAAAACTGTAAATAATACGACTAAGACTTTAGATTGTTGATATTTAAACCAAAAGCACGGCAAATGATATAATAATGGAGACAGTCTGCTACAATGCCCCTCTGGGAATCAAAATCATTAAAGTTTTTGAAGAGATTGGACCCTCTGATTTCCAGAGTAATATCTAAGCAGAACACCACGAACAAATTCCACAAACATAATGCTAAAAGAGCTCGTCTAAGTCTATTGTACTGATCATTTAAAATCAATTCTTAGGGTCGTCGCATTCTTCCATGACTCTTCCCATTCCATGTAGCTCTATACCCATTTACACGCCATTAAGGAGAGTGGATGTGGTTTTAAAGGAAAGTGTGATAAGAAAAAGAGGGGAATTTCTGAACTCAAGGAGCCAAATGCTTTCAGAATGAGTTCAATCTATGCAGCCAGACATGCTTAAAAGAAAATCATTTAATGACCACCAATAGTTCAGAAATGATCATTTCCTGTTCAACACAGGACAATTATGAATGTAGTGTAATCATAAATAAATCTCTCTCCGCTAGTGTCACAAGATGAGTAATTCTAAGACAGCAGAGAGCCCGAAACCTAATCAGTTGATAAATATTTTACTAAATGTAGAATCCTCTCTAAAATTCATTAGGAGAGAGCTAAAGTTTTCATAGGATCAGAAGTATTATTTTAGTTGTAAAAGACTTGATTCTGCACTACAGCCAAAGACGTTTGAAAATTCATTACATCACAACTCAGGACTACGTCTTTTTGCTTTGCAAAATCCTAGCACTGAAATCATAAATACCAAGTTTTAAACTTTTGATGATCAACATGAAGAGCACACTCTGAAAATGTAAAAAAAGGTCATTTGTCTTAGGTGACGTGAATAATTTTTGTGCTAACAGGACTTTAATTCAAAGTCTAAAAAAAAAAGTTAGTTACCAAACGCCTCAAAGGAGAAGTATTAGGCCAAAAAGACCATAGTACTTGATGAAACAGTTTATTTTATGGAATGCTAATCAAATTACACCATTTAAATTAAAACATTATAGTTAGGGAATTGGAGTAAATATCTCAGATAGGATCTAGATGTGGAAATCATTTTATCACCCGCATCAATGGTGAAAGGAAGGAATAAGTAAAATTCGGTATCAAACATTTCGAATCCACAGGGCTCCCTAAAACAAATTTCCTTTTCTTCTCCTTAATCCTACATGAACTAAAATTAATTATGAACGTTTTTGTTTTGAAAAAAAAACACCCAACAACATAGTATTCAAGTAAATCTGTTGCTTGAGGAAAAATAAAACCAGGATCCTTCATGGAATATCTAGCCAGAGGAAGATAGAACCGAGAACTCTGTGGGCCAGACCTTAATTTGAGTCCTTCCTTTAACCCACTGGTTCATTCGTGGCCTCAAAATGCCCTGAAATTTCTTCAAACCCAAAAGCAGAGAGAGGTGATCCAAGTTTCTACCTTTGGGGTCATTTTCTAAAAACAGCATAAGGACCGAGATATCCCTGCCTGGTGTCTGAAGAGAAGATGTGTGGATTTTTCGGGAAAGAAATGAAAGCCGAGACCACATTCGTGTAAAGATAAGTGCTTCAAATGCTAGGTAGATAGAGGTTCTTAAGTGTAACTTAAGAACTACAGTGCCAAGATTAGTACAGTGCTCTGCCCACTATAAGCACTCAAAAAACACCACTGATTGATCGAAGGATGAAAAAGGTCCAGAACCTGGCAAAGAATGAGTGCTACAATTCTACAGGGCAACTAAAAAAAGGCAGCATCCTTATGAGATGGAATGTGATCCTTTCTAGACAGAAGCTTACCCCAGTCCAAGATTCAGAGTGCACGTATAAAGAAACCATCAGAAGGTACAAATTAACGCCCCCTCCCACCCCCCTGCGATGACTAATAAAATCTGTTTTCTTTATATTAAATATCTCTAGCTTGAAGACTGAATGTATCAATCCTCTCGGGCCTGGGACAAGTCTTCCCCTTCTACCCTGGAAAGGGATTTCTAGATCTAAGGGAGTCCTAGATCTACAGTGAGAGTGCAGGATTTACTTTAAGAGGTTCTGCAGCATGGCAGTCGCATAAGTAGGTCTAGCCTGTTTGCTCTCTATTGCGTTCTGAAGGTACTGGATTCCTCCGCAACGCTCCCAAATCTCTTCGAACTGCCGGGGCAAAATCTCCGCTCCACGCTTTCTGGTGAGACCAGTCTCTTCCAGATTTAGCTCACACATTTCCATGTCATCTTTACCTGGAAGGAATTAGATTCAAAGAGAGTTAATAAGCTCATTTCGTTTGGGGCACCCAATAAACAAACTAGGATTACGTCGTGTATTGGTGTGTGTGTGTGGCCATGTGGGATGTGATCTCTGCCCAAAGTAAGCACTCAATAAGTATCGCTGATTGATTTATGGATCTCCAGTCCCTATCACCAGAAGCCTGCAGACTTGTGGTTTAGTTCATCCTCTAGCATAGATCCAAGTGCATAGATGATGAAGAAGGGAGAGGGAGCTGGGAAACAAAAGACTTTATCAGGAAGGGCCTCCTGGAAGAAACACTCCCATTTCCCCCAAATAATAATTCTTATTATTATGGTACTCATTCAGCACTTACTATGTGCCAAATACTGTTCTAAGCACTGGGGTAGATGCAAGACTTTAGAACCCAGGACGTTTTGACTATCAGGCCCGTGTTCAATCCACTAAGCCATTATTATTATTATTATTATTATTATTATTAATTGTACCCAATGGTAATAAATACCATTAGTACTATTACTAGGTCTCCTCTTGGGAAGTGCCAGCCCAGCACGGAGTTGCGTTCTGCCGTTTTTTTTTCTCGGATGTTTTTGTTTAGGAGATTTGTTTTTCTTCGTCTTTGGGAGGCTGACTGTTTTCCTGGGAAAGCAGCTGCACTTTTGATGATTTGCTTGCATTTGTTTTCTCCGATACCATCTGTGCGGCTGGAACCAGAACGTGAATTGGCGGGGCGAGGCTGAAGGAAAGAGCTGAGACTGGGACTAAACTCGTGCCGCTCTCACTGTCTCATTGCTACCACAGGTGGAGGGCAGCAGCCAGGCTGGGAGAGAGGAGACCTGAGTTCTAATCCCATCTCAGCCACTGGCCTGCTGTGTGACTTTGGGCAGGTCGCTTAACTACGCTGGGTCTCCGTTTCCTCATCTGTAAAATGAGGATAAAGATACCGGTTCTCCCTTCCTCTTAGGTGCTTATGTACATATCCAAATTCTATTTTAGTGTCCATCTCCCCACTCTAGACTGAGTGCTCCACGTGGGTAGGGAATGTGTCTATCCATTCTGTTGTGTTGGACTCTCTCAGTTGAGTAAACGCGCAATAAGTGCCATTTATTCATTAATTAGTAAGCAGAGAGAAGTGCTTGTGTACTTGCTTGCCAGGGAGTACATAAGATAATGTACTTTTTGAATGCTTTCTCTGTGGAGAGCACTGCACTAAAAGCTCAGGAGAGTGCAAGACAGTAAATATCAATCAATTGATCAATGGCATTTACTGAGCGCTTTCTATGTGCAGAACACTATACTAAATGCGTGGGAGAGTACAATATGCAATAGACTCATTCCCTGCCCACAGAGACTTTACAGTCTAGAGCGGAAGACAGATGCTACCCCAAATAATCCATTTATCATTTTATTATAAAAGTAGGCAAGATCCCGTCCTTCAAGGACCTTGAAATCTAACGGGGGAGACGGACTTTAAAATCAGTTCCACGTAAGGGAAACAACCGAGTATACCAAAGAAGTGGCATGGTGTAATAGCTAGAGAAGGTCATGGGTTCTAATCCCTGTTCCACCATTTGTCTGCTGGGTGACCTTGGGCAAGTCACTTGATTTCTCTGGGCCTCAGTTCCCTCGTCTGTAAAACGGGGATTGAGACTGTGAGCCCCACGGGGGACAGGGATTGTGTCCAACCCCGTTTGCTTGTATCTACCACAGCGCTTAGTACAGTACCTAGAATGAATGAATCAATCAATCAATCATATTTATTGAGCGCTTACTATGTGCAGAGCACTGTACTAAGTGCTTGGGAAGTACAAATTGGCAACACATGGAGACAGTCCCTACCCAACAGTGGGCTCACAGTCTAAAAGGGGGAGACAGAGAACAAAACCAAACATACCAACAAAATAAAATAAATAGGATAGAAATGTACAAGTAAAATAAATAGAGTAATAAATATGTGCAACCATGTATACATATATACAGGTGCTGTGGGGAAGGGAAGGAGGTAAGATGGGGGGATGGAGAGGGGGACGAGGGGGAGAGGAAGGAAGGGGCTCAGTCTGGGAAGGCCTCCTGGAGGAGGTGAGCTCTCAGCAGGGCCTTGAAGGGAGGAAGAGAGCTAGCTTGGCGGAGGGGCAGAGGGAGGGCATTAAAGGCCCGGAAGTGCTTAACAAATACCACAATTATGATTGTTACGTGCTGTGGGGGTGCAGAGCGCCCCGTTCGTTACTCTGCCCCAAAGAGGCACCCAACAGATACTCTCTGTTAGCCGACGAACACATTTAAAGGGCTTCAGTTCGGGGGCGGATAACCGATCGTACCGGCTACGAGGAGGATAGGCTGCTTGTCGGGATGGAGTTCCATCTGCCGGGCGATCCACGGACCATCGAAATGTGCGTACCACCAGCCTTTCTTCTTGTTCTGGGGGTCCTTGTACTGGTCGGCGGGGCGGATGAACGGGATCCGGAAGTAGCGCTGCTGTCGGTTCACTTCGATCTCTTGTTGTCTGGCAGGGTGGTGAGCTGAGCTCTGGCGAGCCGCTATGCCAAACCAAGCAAAAGTTACTATCGGCGGAAGTTACCAGAGCCCGGGAAGCAAACGAAAAGAGCCTTCCAAGTAAATGCCAACCGGAATTCATGGGAAGAAGAAGCTGAATCTTCAACAAAGTCGGGAAAATTGCTCTTATTCTTAGCGTTAGAGCTGGGTTTTCATTCGCCACATAAATGGAGCATAATATACACCATGTACCCATCGGTTAGGGGCCGTGATATAAATTTTTTAATGTGGCAGGCTGTTTGGTACAATTGACGGACACTGTCATTTATTTTTAGTAGTTTCAGTTTGTATTAAAAGAAGCTAACAAAAGACGTTCTTTTTTTAATGGCATTTATTAAGCTCTTCCTATGTGCACAGCACTGTTCTAAGCGCTGGGGAGGTTACAAGGTGATCAGGTTGCCCCATGGGGGGTTTACAGTCTTAATCCCCATTTTACAGACGAGGGAACTGAGGCACAGAGAAGTTAAGTGACTTGACGAAAGTCAAACAGCTGACAATTGGCAGAGACGGGGTTTGAACCCATGACCTCTGACTCCAAAGCCCATGCTCTTTCCACTGAGCCACGCTGCTTCCTTTCCTCCAGAGAGTTCACGGGGGATTGCTAACCTCGGACTAGATATTATTCATTCATTCATCCATTCAATCGTATTTATTGAGCGCTTACTGCGTGCAGAGCACTGTACTAAGCACTTGGGAAGTACAAGTCGGCAACATAGAGAGATGGTCCCTACCCAACAACGGGCTCACAGTCTAGAATACTGTAGGACAGAGAAAGTCTTCCTCTAAAAGGTTGATAATTTCATTAATTGTGAAACCAGAGGACCTGGATTCTAATCCTGACTCTGCCAATTGCTTCTTGTGACCTTGGGCAAATCACTTAACTTCTCTGTACCTCAGTTTCCTCAATTGTGAAATGGAGATTAACTACCTAGTCTATCTCCTTCTTAGACTGTGAACTCCATGTGGGACAGGGACTGTGTCCAACCTGCTAAACTTATACTTGCCTCAGAACTCACAACAGGGTTTGATACATAGTAAGCGCTTGACAAATTCCCCCTCCCCCCCAAAAAAAAATAATTGGAAGGATTCAGGCCTGCCTTCGGCCTAATTTTCGTGTTGGGTATAATTAGAGAGCATATTGAATATTGTTCTTTCATCAGACGTGCCAGATACGTTAGGATAAAAACATGCCAGCATATTTACAGAAAAAGTTTTCAACCAAAAAACAGGCCTGGAAGCTAATTTCAATCAAAATAACTTCTTCTTAGAGAAAGAAGAAGAAGAAACTGCCTATCAAAAGACCAATGCAATTCATTTGTCTGCATAAGAAACCAAGACAAAATTCAGCTCTCCTTAGCATTGCTATAAAATATACGATGCGATCGATTAGCCCACCTCCAGTTTGGTAAATGAATTAGCGAGAAAGTGTCCCCAACATATTTCATAGTGTTTTACAACTGCCTTCCTCAAGAAAACCTCCTCCAACTAAAGGAACTGGAGCTGGGTGCTAATCCTGGCTCCACATTTTGCCTGCCGTGTGAACTTGAGCAAGTCACTTAAATGCTCTTTGCCACAGTTTCCCCATCTGAATATACATTTTCTCCCTCCCCTTTAAACTGTTTGCCCCACATGGGACAGGAATTATGGTCCAACTGGTTAGATTTCACTCTCCCACGTGCTTAGTTCAGTGCTCTCTACACAGTAAGTGCTCAATAAATACCACTGATTGACTATCTACCCCAGCACTTAGTGCAGTGTTTTGCAGATAGAAGCACTTAACAATTGCTTTGATGATGATGATTATTATTACTTGGAGCGAAACCCCTGAAGGAAGCTATAATAGCTTCAGGGCAGAGATGTGTCCTTTTTACATTCAAGGTGCAATTTCCTCCTTTCTGGCAGCATGGATCAGATATTTCCCATGGGCGTGTAGTTAAATACTTAGTAATACGCTTTGGCTTGTCACTTTCGGTTCTCAAAATCTGCAACCTAAAGGGCGAGACAAAGCCATTTAGTTCAGCTATACTTGAAACGTCTACTGACTGAAAATAGACTTCAATTTTTTTAATTATGAAAAGAGAAGTCGGAATTGGCAGTATAGGTTTTATTTAGATTCCTTGGAATACTGAAAGGAAAATCGTTTTCTTGTTCACTTTCTTAGAGGAAGAACAAGAAACTGACCATAGAAAGACCAATGCAATTCATTTTTCTGCAAAATAAACCAAGGCAAAATCAGCTCTCCTTAGCATTGCTATGAAATATATGATGTGCTCTATTAGCCCAACTCCAGTTTGGTAAATGAATTAGAAAAGCCCCAGCATCTTTAATACTTAGGTCCTTAAAAGGGGGAATTGTCTTTATATAAAAATCTCCCAACTGCTTCCAGCCTTGTGCACAGATTACTAACTGACACCTTTCAAGTCTTGTGTGACATCATCCCATACCGTGGATCATCTCAAAAGTGAAGTTCTTAAAACCCCTCACTTCACCTGGAGATAGTCCACAGGAAATCAATTTTGAAGGTTTCGGGGAATGAGCAGAGACCTTTCATGATGCTTCTGGTCGCTCATTAATTGACTCATTGTGTGTCCCTTAAAAATGCAGAATGAAGGGCTTGGCAACCACTTGCTATTTACACAACCTTGCATCTACAGTAAAAAGTTTGTAGTCCACACTTTACCAAAGGAAAAGTCATTGGACCTCTTGGGGAGGAGTTTACAGTCTTTGTGGGGAGGGTTTAGGTCTGCAGACTCTGCTGTATTGGATTCTCTCAAGCGCTTAGTACAGTGTTCTACACACAGTAAGCGCTCCATAAATATGACTGATTCATTTTATGATTCTTGAATCCTCCATAAGACATTTTCATAAATTCCCTGATCATCTAAGACCAACTTCAGGTCTTCTCCTGCAAGGAACCCCACCTCCCTACTGATGTCAGTTTGGGAGGGTTTCATTTACAAAAAAGATTTGCCCTGATTGGATTGCAACCAGCAGATTGTTCTTCCCTAAGCAAGAACCGCAGCCACATCATCTACTAATCAGCAAGGATCCAATGATTAGACCAGGTTTTTCTCTCCCAAATTTCCTCCAAAACCTTAGTAGGGGTCTCAAACCTTCTGATTTTATCAAGTTCCCCACTGGTCACTGGTGATCATCAGTTAACCAGAAACTAATTAGCAAGCTGGTAACAAAGCTTTCACCATAAGAGATGAATAGAAGGGAAGTGAAAGAACAGTGCCTTTATTAGTGTTTTGTTTCTTCTAATTTGAGAGCTGGAATTTTTACAGAAAACAATTTTCATCTGGAAATCTACAAACGCAGATGTCAACAGCCTAATAATCTCCTTAAACTCCATTTCTTTCTCACTCAATCGAACGTTTTCATAGAAGGTATGAGCCACTGTTTCTGCTAAGGCTGATGTCAGACCTTGCCTGCAATGCTTGAACCAAAAACCGTTGTGGGCATGGAACGTGTCTTCTGAATCTGATGTATTGTACACTCCCCAGCGCTTGGTACAGTGCTCGGCCTATAGAAAGCACTCAATAAATGGCACTGATTGACTAAAGTATGTGCCACTGCTGTACTACTCTGTGCCACACAGCATGATCTAGTGGCTTCAGCACTGGCCTGAGAGTCAGAAGGACCTGGGTTCTAATCCCAGCCCTGCCACTTGTCTGCTGTGTGACTTTGGGCAAGTCACTTCACTTCTCTGTGCCTCAGTTACCTCATCTGAAAAATGGGGGTTAAGGCTAGGAGCCCCATATAGGATGGGGACTGGGTCCAACCTGATTATGTTGTATCTACCCCAGCGCGTAGAACTGTGCTTGACACATAGTAAGCACTTAAAATACTATAATTATGATTATTATTATCATCTGTGAGGCTAATTTCTCTCTGTCAGGCTGATCTATCTGCGCAGGGGTCTCCCAATAAACCACTGCTAGTTTGCATCGTCTCGGACATGGTTTTACCGTGTCTTTTAAATTATTTCTTTTTGCTCTCTTGGCTTCGTTTGCCCTCTTTCAGTTTGCCACCCCAGAGCTGCTTGGATAGCCTGCTGTCTTCCACTTCCCTTGGATACCCCGAGATAGAGGATATGGAGTGGATGGGAAAACGAGAAGGAGAAGAAGCAGGACACATAGGAAGACTGAGGAACGCCTAAAGAAAAGAGGATGACTTTTTAATAAGTCTCAGCTGCGTGTCTTAAATGTCCCAAACAAAATCCGAAGAATAGATGTAGCAGAAAAACCTTTTCCACCTCCACAGTAATCAGTGGGTTTATTTCTAACCATATGCACATGAAGTCCAAGAAGCCCAGCTGGATTCCAAGCCATCACCAGGAAAAGGCCTAAAATTAGCCTCTATTGTTAGTTTTTATTACAAAAGGACGGCTGCTATCATAACAATTACAGAGTTGTGCTACAATACGGAAAATAGTGTACATCCAGAGTTAAGAATGCTAATATTTGGGGGGGAAAACGCTACCATTGAACTAATTAGTCATTCTAATTAAATTTTCCTCAATTTACAAAACTTGATTGGAAAAGCTGTAGGTCTTCCTCGGGGGAAAGTTTCCTCATATTACAAGGTTTTCATTTACAAGGAAATGAATTACCATTATTATTAGCATTACAGGTATATGAATGACTATTATTAGCGCACAGCCATTCAACCTAAAATTGTAGCAAAACTCTGTTGAACTGAAATTAGTACTTTAATACGTCCACCCGTTTTCCCTGTCAGTTTAAATCAATTACCATGTCCCCACTTACACTGGTTGTTCAGAAATGGTGCAAAATCTGTGAATAAATATTTCATAATGAAGAAAACAGAAAAATGCTATTATTACACCAACTTTTCTTAAAATATATAAAACCTTCAGCACATCTGGTGTCAAATGGAATTTCTGTTTATCACCTAAATGTAAATGGGCTGCTAATTAGGGGCACTGATGAGTTGTTTCCTGGTGAGAAAACACTGTTTTGATTTCAGAAATCTGTTTGGTTTAGAAAAACTATGCTTTGGAAGCAGAAATTTTTGATATGAACTCTGGAAACTGTGAGTCGGCTAAAGGCAGGCTGACTGATTTTACCAATACCCACCCAATTCTGCACCCAAAGGCGCACCTTTCTAAAATCTATCGGAACGACCTTCAGAAATCCAGTACCATCACATCTCTAAAGGGTGTCCAGGATGAATTCTCATCCTATAAATGCTTAATAAGCCACTTCTTCTGCCTTGAGTTTGCAGGCCATTCAGAGTGACACTACAGACTACAGACTGGAGGAGTAGCATTTCCTAGTGGGAAGAGCTTGAGCCTAGGAGTCAGAGGACCTGGGTTCTAATCCTGCCCCCACCATCTTCCTGCTGTGTGACCTTGGTCAAGTCCCTTAACTTCTCTGTGCCTCGGTCTCCTCATCTGTAAAATGAGGAGTCAATACCTGTTCTCCCTCCTGCTTAGACTGAGAGCCCCATATGGGACAGGGACTGTGTCCAACTTGATTAACTTGTATCCACCCCAGAGCCTAAAACGGTGCTTGACACATAGTAAGCACTTAACATACGCATTTTCAGAAACACAACAAAACTTTGATTATGTCATGAGTGCACATTCAGGCTTGGGTGGGCCAAGGTCTGTGGATCAATCAATCATATTTTTTGAGCACTTGCTGTGGGCAGAGCGCTGTACTAAGCACTTGGGAGAGTACAATATAACAGAGTCAGAAGACACGTTACCCGTCCACAAGAAGTTTAGAGTCTAGATGACGGCTCTGTGGGTAGCTAAGCCAAAGCGTACCCTCTCCCTTGTCTTTCCTGGACCACAGGTGTGCTTCCCATCCTGTACTGCGCCTCCATTAAAGCAGTCAATCTCCTTGCCCCCTCCTACCTCACCTCGCTACTCTCTTACTACAACCCACCCACACACTTGGCTTCTCTAAAGCCGTCCTCCTCACTGATCCTCAATCTCATCTATCTCTCCACCAACCTCTCGCCCAAGTCCTGCTGCCTCTGGCCTGGAACGCCCTTACGCTGCAAGACGCTTATGGGACTTGAGATTTCCTTACCATAGTCTGTGACAGATTTGGGAACACGCTGCTCTGTTTCGGTGTTGCGTTTCTTGTTCTTGGATTTCCAGGCATGGTAGACCTTTAGTCGGCGATGGAACTCTTCTCTGCAAGCGGCCAGGAGCTCAATGTCTATCACAAAAGAACGGCAGAGGTGTAGGAAGGGCAGAGAAATGAAGAAGGGGTTGTTTCTTATTGTTTATTTTATTATGATGAAACTGAAGAGAAAGTCATTTTGCATTACAAGCGTACTTAGTACAGGGCTGTGCATACAGTAGTACTACAGGATTTATCTTATGTTGATAGCTTTCCCCAGAGGCCTGAAAGTATACACCCACTTCCACTTTTGTGAATTGTCATCTCAAGTCTGGTCCCAAGTTGATTTAATCTATTTCACACCACCAACTTACAGGCCTGCATAACTTCTCTGGTGATGTGAAACAACTATGGCAGGTCTCCCACCGACCCAACCCAGGAGAGCTAAGCAGACTTAGGGCGGCAATGGAACATTTTTGAACTCCAAATCAATTTGGTAGCCATGGTGCCATGAGTTTTAACAAGGTGACCACACAAGGGCTGGGATGGAAATCCTCTGTCAACAGCCACCCATGGATTTTCCCTTGGTAATATCCAGGTTACCTCAGAGGAGCAGTGGTATTTATTGAGTGCTTTCTGTGTGCAAGGCACTGAACTAAGCATTTGGGAGGGTAAAATACAAGAGTTGGTAGACACATCCCTACCCCCAAGCAGCTTAAAGTCTAGAGGAGTTTACAGTCTCACAAAGGATTAGCAGGAACACCCTTATCCATGATTTACACCCTGGCCTGGCTCCCGTATCCCAAAAGGTGGGAATGACTTAAAATAAAAGGACTTTAACAAAGAAATACAGGAGGGAAATAAATGAAACAGAAGCGGCATGGCCTAGTGGAAATAGCACGGGCCTGGGAATCTGAGGACCTGGATTCTAATCCCGGCTCTGCCAGCTGCTTGCTGTGTGATCTTGGGCAAGTCACTTCACGTCTCTGTGCCTCATTTCTCCAGTTCTCCATCCTACTTAGACTGTGGACCCCATGTGGGACGGGGAATTGGGGCCACCTAATTAGCATGTCTCTACCCCAGTGCTTAGGGCGCTGTCTGACACACAGTAAGCACTCAACAAATACCATAAAAAAATACAAAACACGTCTCTTTAACCAAACTTACCGCAGGAAGTATTGATGGTATCACGAAGCTCTGCGTATTTCCACTTACTGAGGTCGTATTTTTTGGTTCCAGCAGCTGCTATAGTAGCTTGGACTGTGGGACCTCTGCAATGTTGACATCGTCCACGTTAGAAAGATCATATTGGACCAGAGAGGAAATCAACAGTATTTACTGTGTACTTATGACGTGCAAAGCACTGTCCTAAGCGCTTAAGAGGGTACAACAGAATGAGCGACACATTCTCTGCCCAAAACGAAGGATTCTATTCAGCATTTCTAGCTGCATAAATGCTTTCCCCCAAGATCCAACAGCCGTTTACATTCAAATATTGTACCTTCAAACATGCAAATACCATAAAGAATTATAGAACCTAGAGACTTAATAGGGAAGATATTGATTCAGCATTTTCTCTCCAAATCGCGCTCGTATTGATTTCACCCCGTTTTTAAAACGACTGAAAATTAAAATGACATTAATGATATTCAGATAAAGCCATCCTGCCAAGGCGGAACACGAGCCTCATTCAGGAGGTAATCAGTACTTAAAACCATTGAGGGTTTAGAGTATTTATATTATTAACCAGAAATTTAATCAATTGCAACCCAATTCGAGAACACCAATTTACAACTGGGAATAGCTCATTCAAAAGGCCGGATCTGACCCGAGTAATCAGTAGTGATTCCACTCCAGGGAACAATTCCGTTAGATCCACAAGTTTAATCGCACCAACCTAGCCAAAATTTCTGACATTTCTTGGGCCAACTGTTCCCTACAAAAAAAATGGGTAACACACTGTAAATCATGAACAGGAAAGACATACAACATTAACAGCTTTGGCTACCTTAGCGCTTTCTTCGGTTTAGTGAGTAAACCACATATTTAGGGATAATCAATCAATCGATGCTGTACTAAGCACCTAGGAGTACAATATAACACATTCCTTGCCCTCACATGCTAGTCTATAGTCTTTTGAAAGTACGGTGATCAATACTGTCATTAGTAGTACTGATTCCCCAAATACAACTTTCCCAGCTTCCCATTATTATAGTAGCGCTCTCTCAAAATAAATTCAGTATCTGACAACTAGTCTTCGACTAACAAGGAAGCAGCATGGCACAGTGGGAAGCGCATGGGCCTGGAATTCAGTGGACCTGGGTTCCAATCCCTGTTCCACCACTTCCTGCTGTGTGACCCTAGGCAAGTCACTGAACTTCTCTGTGCCTCATCTGCAAAATGGGGATTTAATACCTCTGCTCCCTCCTACTGAGACCGTGAGCCTCATGTAGGACTTGGCTGTCTTGTATCTACCCCATCGCTTAGTACAGTGCTTGGCACGTGGGACTTGGCTGTCTTGTATCTACCCCATCGCTAAGTACAGTGCTTGGCACATAGTAAGCGCTTAACAGATACAATTATCATCACCACTATCATCAATGGATAATACTCTCCTAAACATAGAACAGTGTACCTCAGTGGAAAGAGCATGGGAACGGGAGTTACATTAATTTCCACCTTCCCCGGTATGACACAGAGTAAGCACTTAATGAATATGTTAACATAAATTAATATATTATTATGCTATTAATAATAATGATAATAATAATAACATAATTCAGAGATACAGATGCCTTTATTCAATGTGAGTCCCAGGGAATGGGTTCAACTCCATCTCAGTGTGAGGTGGGAGACAGGTTAATATTAGATCCTCTTGGGCCTGTATTGAGAGATATATATATATATATATATCCCAGGTGATAACCAAGACATCCCACAGCATGACTACACTTCCTTCCTGTGGAAATCGATTTTAAGGAATATAAACGAAGTATGGGTCTGGGTTGCAAAGTAAACAGAAGTAGGACTGCTTTTTAGCACTTTTCCTCCTGATTTTGGTCAAGTTCAACAAAGCACAGTCTCCATGCAGACAGAAATTTTGGTTGCTAAACTTTATTTGTCTTGAGGTTTGAACCATAAGACACCATCTCAACAACTATAAAGTTATCCTATTTTACGAAAGAAATACCTCACTTGGATGTTTTGCCCATAGATCTGTGTAGGGCTTTTGGAAAAAAATGGATATTGGGAGTTAATTTAAATAAAATTATGAGATTTCACAGCAAATTTCTGATACAAGCACTTCTACCGATTTAGGTGACAGACCTCATATTTAAAATTGATTCTCTCAGTTAAACGGCTACTATCAAATTATTCTGAAAAATGGTTCACTTCAAAATAATGAGGGAAAACAATACTGTGACTACCAAGAGAGGTTAATAAACTTGAAAAATAGCAAAACAGAATCATACACTGTAATTTTAGGCCTTGATCCACCAAGTCTGTGGAGAGAATATAAACAGAAGATATTCTTGTTAGTACAGTTGAGACTTAGGTTTCTGATAACCTGAAAGGCGAAACAATCAGACACACACTTCAAGTCTGTATTTCCTTTCCTTAATTTGTTTTGATTCAGTGAGCTTTACTAGATGCAGTCAAAGCATTGCAAAAGTTGCTTCTTGTTTCTGACCTTTGTAAATCATTAAATGGAAAAAATTTAATGAAAATGATGAAGAAAATTTACATATACTCTGCAACAGCAATCTGAAAATTATTTTGACATTACAGACCCTCTGATTTTAACATTCTGAATCAGAGATTTACCCATGCAATTTATATAATTATATTTAGTTGAGAATCCTAGAAAATGAGTCTTACGTAGTAGTTACTGGCTCCGAATCCGATCTGCGAAAATAAACATATCACTAAAACTGTTAGTTGAACCCACATTCACAAAAACATAAGCTTCCTAAAAAATCCACATGACAAAATACAAAACATTCTTTAGGAGAAGCAAGATTCCAATTGCAATTTAGCGGCTAAAGTGACTACACACTTAAAATCTTAAAACTTTTCTAAATATAAATTGACATTTAGTGAGAAAGCCTGAGCTAACCAGTATCCAAACAGCAGTAAGGAAAGTATACTCAATTTAATCTATGATAAATTACTATTTCATAATACTTCATAAGAATAAATTGCAACTTGGAGACTTACCACGTTCTAAAAGGTAATCCATTAAAAAGTAAAATTAGCTGTTTTAGAAATATTAAGAGTCTGTCAGAGGTGCTTATGTGTATATACACACACACACAAATACACATATACAGACATACACACACATATATATACACACACAAACACTCATATACAGACACACACATATATACACACACACACACACACATATACACACACACATACATATACACACACACACATATATACACACACACATACATATATATAAATATATAATTTAGGCTGGATAAGAATCATCAAACAAAAATGATAATAAAACATTTCATAGTAAAACTCAAAATCATCTGAAGAGCTACTTCACATGCAACATGAAATATGCTTTACACATTACGTAACATATATATCTATATATATATATCATGTATGTTTACTTCAGGTAATTTTTTCACACTGATGTACTTGGGTAAAAATGCAACCAAAGGGAATGAACTTTTCATAAAATTCCTCTTAAAAAAGAGGATGAATTCTTTTATAGGCAACAAGAATTCCACAAGTCAATCTTATCCAGTCATTGCTCAATCCTCTCGATGAAGAAAATCTCCTGAAAAAGGAATAGGCTTAACCACAGACATACATCAGAGGGATCATCTGACTCACCAGTGACAATTCTCAAATATAAGTTAATGGACAGCAAAATTGATTGTATCCCTCTTTCTTTCTGAATCTGTTAACATTTTCCTAAAATAAAAGCTCAATTCCCTGGGCAAACATGCCATGGCTCACCACAGACACCCCTACAAGATGCTCTCGGACAGAAAAATGTCACCAATGGTCACAGGAATCACCCAGCACCTACACAAGTCAATAGCCACTCACTTGCTACGACTACTATATTACTAGTATAGTGAAGCAGCATGGCCTAGTAGAGGGAGCACAGGTCTGGGTATCAGAAGGACCTGTGTTCTAATCCCGCTCAGCCACTTGTCAGCTGCGTGACCTAGGGCAGATCACTTTATTCTCTGGGCCTCAGTTGCCTCATCTTTAAAATGGGGATTAAGACTGTGAGCCCCAGGTGGGACAGGGAATGTGTCCAACCTGATTTGCTTGTATCTACCCCAGCGCTTAGTATACTGCCTGCCACATAGTAAGTGCTTCATAAATACCACACAACTACTACTGGAGACATTATCCAACCTCGGCTTCAGTGACAGAGTCCTCTCCTGGTTCTCCTCCTATCTCTCTGGACCCTCGTTCCCAACTGTGGGGGCCCCTCAAGGTTCAGCTCTGGGTCCCCTTCTGTTCTCCATCTACACCTCCTCCCTTGGAGAACTCATTCACTCACATGGCTTCAACTACTACCTCGATGCAGATGATTCCCAAATCTCCATCTCCAACTCTGATCTCTCTCCCTCTCCGCAGTCCTTCATTTCCTCCTGCCTTCAAGAGATCTCTACTTGGATGCCCTGCTGTCACTTCAAGCTTAACACGTCCAAAACAAAATTCCTTATCTTTCTTCCCAAACCCCATCCTCCACCTGACTTTCTCACTAGCCCTTGGCATTACCTTGACTCCCCTCTCTCATTCAATCCACATATTCAATCCATCACTAAATCCTGTCGGTCCCACCTTCACATCACTAAAACCCCCTCCTCCCTCTCCATTCTAATGGCTACCACATTAATCCAGGCACTTATCCTATCCCACCTTGATTACTATATCAGCCTCCTTGCTGACCTCCTAGCCTCCTGTCTCTCTCCACACCAGTCCATATTTCACTCTGCTGCCCGGATCATTTTTCTACAAAAACACTCCATATTTCCATATTTCCCCCGTCCTCAAGAACCTCCAGTGGTTGCCCATCCACCTCCGCATCGAACGGAAATGCCTTGCCATCAGCTTTAAAGCACTAAAATACCATTATTGAGGTAACTGATTTATCTGAGTTCACACAGCAGACAAGCGGGGGATCTGGGATTAGAGCTGGGTCTTCCGACTCCAATGCCCAGGCTCTTTCCACTACTACTGACTCCTTCCTATTACTCTATTTATTTATTTATTTTACTTGTACATATCTATTCTATTTATTTTATTTTGTTAATATGTTTGGTTTTGTTCTCTGTCTCCCCCTTCTAGAATGTGAGCCCACAGTTGGGTAGGGACTATCTTTATACGTTGCCAACTTGTACTTCCCAAGCACTTAGTACAGTGCTCTGCACACAGTAAGTGCTCAATAAATATGATTAATTGATTGATTGATTTCAAACATGTGCAAGTCTTCCCCACAAGTCCACGGCACTCTCCAGCTACTGCCTCTTACTGTGTGCAGAGCACTGTATTAAGGACTGGAGAGAACAGAAAGCAACAGAGTTGTAAAAGGGACTTGCGTTCTAATAAGAATGGGTCGAATATCCCTGTTGCTTTCACTTCCTCTCTTCTAATCCAGCTTTTAACTCACCAAGACCACACAGAAAAGGAGATTCAGACTAGATTGGGTCTGAGGAAAAAGAACCAGTGGAGAGAAAAATAAAGTATTTAAAAAGCTATAAAAAGACATCCATTGAAAAGTATTTTCTAAACGTTTAGAAATCTATACAAAGTACAACCAATTCCATCTGTAAATTACAAACGATAAGAGATATTATTTTTACCAGCTTTATAGCAAGTGAAGTGGCCTTCAATTCCATTCAATCGTATCTATTGAGTGCTTACCGTGTGCAGAGCATTATACTAAGCGTATGGGAGAGTACAATACCACACATTCTAGACTGTGAGCCCGTTGTTGGGTAGGGACCGTCCCTATATGTTGCCAACTTGTACTTCCCAAGCGCTTAGTACAGTGCTCTGCACACCGTAAGCGCTCAATAAATATGATTGAATGAATGAATGAATGAACACACTCCCTGCCCACAACGAGCTTACAGTCTAGAGGACTGTAAATACTATCCAAACGGAGAGTTGTCCTTCAGATATCTCTTGCAACTAATGGAGAGTGAGAAGGAGGAACAGTAAGGGTGAGGGAAGGTGAGAGGGAGAGACAGAAGAGGTAAAAGAGGGAAGGAAAGGGACAGACGAGTTGGAAAGAGATTGAGACTTAGTAAAGCAAAGAATGAGAGAGAGAGAAGAAGGGAAGAAGATGAGGGGGCAAGGTTGGGAGGGACAGAAAGAAGAAGGGCAGTACAAGCGCTTACTACAGTGCTCTGCACACAAAGTGCTCAATAAATATGACTGAATGAACAGGTAAAAGGAGGAAAAAGGAGAGAATTTGCAATAAAACCTAGGCACAAGCTGTACCTGCGGAGTCCTGCATCCAGCTGAGCTTCTTCTCTGATGAGCTCGGCCTCGCTTTGGGCGATTCTCATGGCCAGCTCACAGTCCCGGCGCTCCTGTTCTCTAACAGCCTGCTGCTGGTTCTCCTCTTCCCGCTCTTTAGCAAGTTGTTCCTCCACTTCGGCCTGCAGAGTCCAGAGAAAGTCTTCCTTAAAAGCGTTTTTTTGTTACGCTTCCTTCACATGGGACATTTCTTAGTTAACACGAGAAGAAGCAGCGTGGCCTTGTGGAGAAAGCACGGGCCTGAGAGCCAGAAGGACCTGGGTTCTAATCCTGGCTTCGCCATTTATCTGTCGTGTGACCATGGGCAAGTCCCTTCATTTCTCTGTTGTTTCAGTTATCTCATCTATAAAATAGGGATAAGACTTGTGAGCTCCCTGCGGTACATGGACCGTGTCCAACCGGATTAGTACGGGATTGGGAGTCAGATATCGTGGGTTCTAATCCCGGCTCCGCCACCTGTCAGCTGTGTGACTTCGGGCAAGTCACTTAACTTCTCTGAGCCTCGGTTACCTCATCTGTAAAATGGGGATTAAGACTGTGGGCCCCATGTGGGACAACCTGATTACCTTGAATCTACCCCGGGGCATAGAACAGTGCTTGGCGCATAGTAAACACTTCACAAATATGATCACCATTATTAATAAGTGCTCACTAAATATAACTGCTCAGTGGGAAGAGCAGGGGCTTTGGAGTCAGAGGTCATGGGTTTGAATCCCGCCCCACCACATGTCTGCTGTGTGACCTTGGGCAAGTCACTTAATTTCTCTGAGCCTCAATCCCTGTAAAATGGGGATTAAGACTGTGAGCCCCATGTGGGACAACCTGATCACCTTGTATCCCCCCCAGTGCTTAGAACAATGCTCTGCACATAGTAAGCGCTTAAAAAAAATAAAATAAAAAATAAATAAATAATAAAATAAAAAACTGCCTGATTGGTGGAAATCTCTACAAACTCACCTTCTCACCGCCGAGAGTTATTGCGTCTACAATCTCTGAGCCCTGCTTCAGACTCTTCCTCCTGCCTCTTCCTTTCCCTCCAAATTGGCTAGACCACCACTCTCCATTTTTAAAGCCCTCTGGAAACTGCACCTCTTCCTGAAGCCTTTTCCCAATTGCTTTTTTCTTCTCCCTAGCTCTCAGCAGCCGCCCTTCTTAACGTCCCCTCGGTAATTTTCAACCAAATTAGCAGTTTTGCACAAATCAATTTACAGACTGTATTTCTTGAACACTTCTTCCTATTTGATAATCATTTTCTGTCCGCCTCCCCCGTCGGAACCAAAGCTTCTCATGGATATGGAACGTGACTTCTCTCTGAATTGAACTCGTGCAAGCGCCGATGGTTCGATTTACAAAAACAAAAACAAACCAACTGAGAACTTTAACAATCGAAGCAACATAGGAAAAGAATTCGATCTAGTGCTAGGGTAAGGATAAGAGGTAATTCATTCAATCGTATTTATTGAGCGCTTAATGGCTATAGTTAAAAAGGATTTAGGTCTAGGATGATTTATCCAAAAAGCAAACTGGGGGTATCTCACGGAAGTCCCACTGCTCACCATACACACTGAAAGAATTGACAGAATTTGTCCATAACAGTCCATGGCGTTATGACCTGGAAATTTTTCAGAGGAGACACAGGTTTATATGTCCACGGGGGAAGGCTAAGCGATTCCTGAGGTAAACTTTTCAAGAGTCTTTAAATATCAGCTCTAATCTAGCTTCGTAAACTGACTTTGTCTTTACATGTGTTCAGAGGGTGAAGGATCCAGGTCTCCATAAACACTGCAATGCACAATTCCTCTTTTATGGTCACTTTAAGAGCTCCTTGTGGGGAGAAAATGTTTATGATGTTATAGTGCATGATTGTTGTTATATTGCACTCTCCCAAGCGCTTAGGACAGTGCTTTGAACACAGTAAGCGCTCACTGAATACGACTGAATGAATGAATGAACCAAATACATACCTGCATTCGTTTTTCATCATCTTCCCTTTTCTTTCTCTCCTCTTCTTCCTGTTTTCTCTTGGCCTCTATCTCAGACTTCCTGACAACAAGAAAGATACGACACTTTCGGAATGCAGAAACTGCAAGTCATCAAACTGTTTAAAAACAAAGGTCACCCCAAGTAAGGCTCCAATAGCAGTCCAACAACATGAATTCACAATTTATTAATAATAGTTGTTGGCTAGCAATGCCGGCAGTATAAAAGTTAGAAGGGCCCCGGGAGATCATCTTGCTGGAGTCTCTGCCTCTGGGCAGGGCGATAAAATGACTTTGATTAGGTATTTTAGAGCTAAAATATACTAGCGGGTAACCGAGACTGGGATGTGTTTTGTAACTTGGAAGGGTCATGGCTTCTGACTGCTCTTTTGAGGTGTTTCAGGTCGCATCTCACCCGAGAGGCTTGCCCCGATTAAGCTCTCTTTTCCCCAGTTCCCTCTCCCTTCTGCATCGCTTGGATCTTTGACCTTTGAGCATTTGAGATTCACCCAACCCTCAAATCCACAGAGCTCCCGTACATCACTATAAATTACATATTATAAATTATTTATGTTACTGTCTGTCTCTCCCTCTAGACTGTAAACTCGCTGTGGGTAGGGAATGGGTCTGTCGATTCTACTGTATCCCAAAAGAGAGTAGCAGTGTGACCTACTGGATAGAGCACAGGTCTGAGAGTCAGGAAGACCTGGGTTCTAGTCCCAGACTTGTCTGCTGTATGACCTTGGGTAAGTCACTTCACTTCTCTGAGCCTCTTCATCTGCAAAATGGGGTGAAGACTGTGAGCCCCAGGCGGGACATGGACTGTGTCCAACCTAATTACCTTGTATCTACCCCAGCGATTAGAACAGTGCCTGGAACATAATAAGCGCTTAAATACCGTAAAAAAAAAACTTAGTACAGTGCTTTTCACAGAGGAAGCGCTCTATAAATACCACTGATCATGAGGGTGAACCCTGGAAATCTGGATGGGGTACCAGATTGCCTAAGTAACCGATTTATTTGTAGCTGAAGGTATTACCACTGTGAATAACCTGTGCTCTCTCCACTGAGCCATGTCGCTTCTCAAGACCTGCCCCAAGTCCTTCCCCTGAACAACCCCCCAAAAATCAGCTCCATCCCCCTCTCCTGCACCTAAATCTTCTGCCCCAGTCTTCCCCAGGCCCCAGAGCCCGGGCTTGGGAGTCAGAGGACGTGGGTTCTAATCCCGCCTCCGCCACCTGCCTGCTGTGTGGCCTTGGGTGAGTCACAACTTCTCTGAGCCTCAGTCACCTCATCTGTAAAATGAGAATTAAATGTGTGAGCCCCACCTGAGACAACCTGACTCTACCCCAGCACTTAGAACAGTGCTTAGCACAGAGTAAGCGCTTAACAAATACCATAATAAAAAAAATAAGAATAAGAATCCCCAGTTGTGAATTAGAGGATAAAAACTAGGGCATTTTTTTTCCAACATCATTCAAATATAGACTGATCATATTATTTTGTTTGACAAGCTGGGGACTGGGACACTAACCTGAAATTATGGCCTTCTTCTTTCCTGCTCATTGACCATAACAGCAGTGGGGAGAGGAGTCCCAGAACACTATAAAATCTAAACCGAATTTGAATTGAACAAACTCTCACCCGGATGAGGACATCCAAGTTTGTCAATGCCAGATAGGCTGACCAGTTTAGCTTTTGTGATTCCCAACCCCAACACATCTGGCTTTTTTTCTAAAAATACCTAAAAATCTGTTCAGGCTACAGATGAGCCATTCTTTAACAGAGCATATTTTCTCTTGATGTGAAGGAATGTATACATTAAATATTTGACTGTACTCTCACACATGCAAAAAAAATCCACCTACTTTTCCCTTTTCCAAAATTCAAAAGTTGAGATTAATTTTATTAAATTTGAACAACGGCATTAGTGACTCTTGTGTATATATTTATAAAAAATGAACAGGCGCAACTCATCGAAAACCCAAACTGGTAACCACGACATCAATTGGGAAACACTGATAATTACTGTTCATCCCCACTTACTGCCTTCTCTCCTCCTCTTCCTTTCTTCGGCGCCGCTCGTCTTCTTCTCGCCTTTTTCTTTCCTTTTCCATTTCCTCCTGGATCCGCCGAAGTCTTTCTGCTTCTTCTTCCTGCTGTTTTTTTTTCTGCAGAGAACTAAGGAGCTGTTCTGAGCTTTTAACTAGTGCATCGTACTCATTCTGTATCTGTTCCCTAGTCATTACTGTAGCCTGGAAAAGAAATCGATATAAAGGCCACATGATACAAAATGACATGAGGGTGAATGCTGAGATTTTAAAGTCATTTTCATTCTTAACTACATTACCTTAATCTTGGCCAACAAAGTATCAATAGAAATCTCCAGATCCTTGACCTGTTGGCTCATCTCGGGTTTTCCATCCTTCAGAGCGCTTACAACTTCATTAAGTTTGTAGAGGTGGTTTTTCAGAGTACGCACTTTAACCAACCCATCGATTCTGCCAAAAACAATGCACAGCCACTATTTCATTTCCTCCTGGTGAATCTTAAATCCCCACTGAAACGGAAACTTCTAAAATTTTATTGTTTTATTTTCATTCAAATTTTGAAAATCTCCTTTGGACCTCTAAAACCAACCTACCATGCCATTTTTAAAGGACTTAATGGTGTGGGATTATATCCAGCTGGGATATTCTGGGATAGTCTAAGATTTCCTCTTTCTAATTCTTTCTAATTATGAATAATTTAGGGATCAGCTTCAGGGAAAGGGCTTTGGAGATCAGGAGCGATCTCTTCATACCGCCAAAGATTTAAAAGTCAAAATGACGTTGAGGAGCTCAGAAGGAACGGGATTCATGGGAATTTGCAAGGGAATTGAAATACTTTTGTGTTTCGACAGTAGAACAACTCTCAAAGGGAGGAATTGTCTAAAATATTATGAAAAGTATGAAAATAAATAGGAAAATAACCAGTCCAAGACGATGATCTGGTTTGCTAAAGAGGAAAATAACTTGAATAAAATACTGTGAGAATACAATCAAGTCCCTCAAAAAGCAGTCAGGAAAGTATGCTAATGTCAATCATAACAGGCAATCACTTTTTTGGAGCCTGTCCATTACCTCTGTCATATTGTCCTCTCCGCACACACTAAGCACGCAATAAATACGATTGATCGATGGATTAATTTGTATATCCCTTCTTACCGTGGTCGGTGTTTTCTTTTGCACAGCCACATTCGAACAGTTTTTTGCACTTTAATGCACGCGTCGGCTCGGTATTTTATTTTATTTTTCACTGAACATACACAAAGGAAAATGGCAGAGATTAAACAATGCTAATCATATGCGCCAACTGAAAAAAAGAACTCACACAGCACACATTCAATAAAAAAAATCACTGATCCTAGTATATTATTTTAGTCAGACAAAAATCATGCCAACTCTAACTCTCCGTTCTATTTAAAAAAAAATTACCCGCCAGAGTGGGAGACTTGCATTTTCAATGCAATTATTCCCATAAAAGATTCCCATATTGCCGTGCACAAGTGCCATTTTACTTATTACTGTAACTTGGAGAGGGTTTAGAACCTTAAAAATAGCCTATTTGGTTATCGGTAGAACACGCTATCTGTTAGGGGACATGTTGCAGAAGAAATGTTCCTGGAGAAGTACTAGAAAGAAAATGATAATGATAAATGATTGAAATTCAGTTTTAATGTGTCTAAGGAGGAGTGGGGCTTATGGCAATTTAATTTCCCAACATGGCAATGGAATTCACATTCCGGGGAGGAGAGGAAGATAAAATGTCGGGCTAGTATTCTTTCTTATTTCAATAGTCCGACTAGTTCATTCAATCGTATTTATTGAGCGCTTACTGTGTGCAGAGCACTGTACTAAGCGCTAGTACTATACCTAGACTAGTTCTGGGTATAAATGGAGAGCGGAGGTGCTGTCTCTGGAGATCTTTAAGGAACGAACTGGCTTGGATGGCTTAATCACTTAACTGCCTGAAGGTAGTGGATTCAACCAGATAATTTCAAGGTCTTTCGTAGTTTTGGGCCCTCTAAATCGAGAGCTCGTTGTGGGCAGGGAATGTGTCAGTTATATTGGTCTAATGGACTCTCCCAAGTGATTGGCACAGTGTTCTGCACACAGTAAGCCCACGATTGACTGACTCCTAGAATTCTTTGACTTCATTTACCACGCATCAACTCCCGCCCCGTATCCTCCCACCCCACCCAGCGCTCCCACACAAAAATCCCAATTTAGTTTCATTGCTCTTCTGAGGAAAATTAAGCGGTCATTCGGTAATCCCCATTTCTACCCAACACTAATGGCTATGTTCTAAAATGGCAAGCGAGTAGTTTTAGAACCGAGTACAATTACTGTTTCATATTGTTTGAATTACATTTTTATAGTGGGCCGCTTGTCAACTCATTTTCACAGGCCACATGCACTGTGAAGCAAAATGGTATAAAAATAGCATCCACCACCTTGACGAACGTAAAAATCTGAAATGGACCCACGCATCGCAAAACGTTATGGGCACTGTGTCAGGTTTTCAGAAGTCTGAAGCTAAATGGACGATTAGATCACAAGACGGACAATAAAAGGTTAAAATTTTGAAAATTAAGGTAGAACTGCCAAAACCGCTGCCCTGACGGCTGAAAAAATGCTTTGGAAGAGAAATAGTGCAAATCATAGCAGTGAAAGAACTCCCACATGGTGAGAGAATGATCATTCTTGGGCAGAATGGCACTTAGAGACAAAAGAGGGGGTCATTTTCAAAAATCCCTGCTTGTTGCGATTCGGGGATGCTGATTCTTGGACACCGGGGCAAATATTATCTATCATTTACATCATTACAAGATTGTCCCTATTACAGAACAATAGGAAAACAGGGGGAAATGGCTCTCCTAACGTTCTCAGAATGGAGGTCTCTAATAGTGACAAACTACTTTCATTAGAAGCCAAATGGAAGCAAGTTTTCAAGACCAGAAAACTCAAATATTAGAATGTTTACAGATGCTGTGGATTGAATAGACCTTTCTAAAACTTTTAGTGGATAGAGCATTAATACGGGTTCTTAACTAGGTCGAACTGACTCAGACAATAGGAAACCAGTCTTAATTAACTAAACCACGCAGGCTTAAATTCAGTTGCATTATTGTTCTGAAACCAAACACTGGATTTATAACTTTGCCCTTTCCTCTGCCCGCCCCCCCACCAAAAATAAACAACCCAAAACATTTGGATGTATACAAATGAAGAAATACTTCAGCCTCTAATCATGTCTCTCTACCACGCTGTGTCTCCTCTCTTGGTAAAGTCATCCCCATTGGTAACAGGATATGACTTGGTCATTTCCCACGATTTTTCTTAAAATTATTAGTTATTTCTGCTATAATGCACAAGTTGCCTTTTAAAAGAGCCTATTGCTACGGGAAAATCATGTCACTGGCATTAATTCATTTTTCAAATACAGACTTCTTTATAATGTTCATCACTAGCAGAACTCTTTCCATTCATTGTTATTTTACTGAATTGAATATTGTACAGTTGTAAAAACTCAAAGAAACACAAAATACTGTAAGGTCAGGCAAAGATTGGGAAATGTAGCAGTTTCACCCTTCTACCACTTCTACCTCTGCCGATTCTAACTGTCCCCATTTACAGATGTGATATTGGAATAGATTCATTTTGTGGTACTTTCCCTAATTTTTCCATCATGTTCCATTCCAAGTGAGCACTGAAAACAATTGCTGTAGCAAAACTATGCTTTCATTTTTTAAGTATGGCATTTTTTCTTACATTCCCATTAGCCTGTTTCATACACTTGGGATTTATGACATGGCTTAGGCTTCTTGTTATACTCTCCCAAGTGCTTAGTACAGTGCTCTACGTGCTCAATAAATACGACTGAATGAATGACAACATCAGCGTGCGTTGTTCAGAAAATTCTTCTTAGATGCAATATTTTTCAGAACTGATCTTTCCTATTGTATAACAATAGGTGTCCATTTTAGCATCTTCTTTCTGCAGTACGGACCTGAGGGGCTTCGGTAGAGGGGAGGGGGGATGGAGAGGAAGGGATGGGTGAGGATAAAAAGCAGTAGAAAGAAGGGGAATAACAAAGCAGGCTCCACACAGCATGGATTTGCTCAGCAAAGCAGGGGAACAGTCGGGGAGGAGGAGGGGAGAAAGAAGAAGAAGCAGTAACAGGGAATGAACCCCATTGCGAAGCCACAGGAGGGGAGAATGAGGAAAAATATGGAAACCATTCATTCATTCATTCAATCGTATTTACTGTGCGCTTACTGTGTGCAGAGCACTGTACTAAGCGCTTGGGAAGTACAAGTTGGCAACATATAGAGACGGTCCCTACCCAACAGCGGGCTCACAGTCTAGAAACCAGAAATTAGTAGCCTCTATGCCTCTGCCAGCAGACAGCCACGATGGAGAAAGAACAAAATTTCATATGATGGAAATAGGAGCATTTCCCCAGCCACTGTTTCATTTTATTTGGGAGGGCAGTGAGGGGAGGTTTGCGGTTGTTGTTGCTGTGTTATGGTATTTGTTAAGCGCTTACTATATACCAGGCACTGTTCTAAGCGCTGGGGTAGGTACCAGATCATCAGGTTGGACACAGTCCCTGTCCCACGTGGGGTTCATACTCTTAATCCTCATTTGACAGATGAGGGAACCGAGGCCCAGAGAAGTGAAGTGACTTGCTCAAGGTCACACAGCTGCCAAGTGGTGGAACCAGGATGAGAATCCAGGTCTTCTGACTTCCCAGGCCCAGGCTCTATTCATTAGAAAATACTGTGTCGGCCAAACAATTAATCCCTCAAGGTTGACCATGGTTTTCAACCCCTGTATCTCCCATCTTGAGAAGCAGCATGACATAGGGGGTAGATCCCAGGCCTGGGACTCAGAAGGTCATGGATTCTAATCCCAGCTCTGCTACTTGTCTGCTGTGTGACCTTGGGCAAGTCACTTCAGTTCTTTGGGCCTCAGATATCTCATCTGTAGAATGGGGGTTGAGACTGTGAGCCCCACCTGGGACAGGGATTGTGCCCATGCCGATTTGCTTGTATCCCCCCAGTGCTTAGTACGGTGCCTGACAAATAGTAAGCGCTTAAGAAATACCACAATTATTATTATTACCTTATAAAATGATAAGGATAATGGGGTTTTGGCTTTCTTAGATAAGCACCTTCAAAACTGTGTGTGGTTTTCCAGGAATTTTTTTAAAATCAAACTAGCTTAAATTCAGAAAACAGACATGCAATCAGCTTAATTACCTCTACCCCAAAATACCCAAGGTCACCTCTAGAATAAGAACCATCTGAGCACAGAAGGCAATACTTACACTTTATCACAGAGAGAGAACACCACTGAACTTTTTTCCAGCGACTGCAGATGAGCCAGTGATTGACCCTTTTAACCAGTTTCGCTAAATGATCGGGATCAGACTTCATGATCTGGTCAAATTCTGCAAACTGGGATGGAAAAGTATATTAAACAATTACCGACGATACATTTTTAAAAAGTACCCGAGGAGGGGATTTGGAGTGGATTGGACGAACCCCAGACTGCTGCAGTCAAGACACGTGACTGCGGGCACTTTGATTTGCATCCTTTATTCACCTCACCCTGAGCCCCACAGCACTTATGTCTACATACAGAAGCAGCGTGGCTCAGTGGAAAAAGCCCGGGCTTGGGAGTCAGAGGTCATGGGTTCAAATCCTGGCTCCGCCGCTTGTCAGCTGTGTGACTCTGGGCAAGTCACAACTTCTCTGTGCCTCAGTTACCTCATCTGTAAAATGGGGATGAAGATTGTGAGTCCCACATGGGACAACCTGACCACCTTGTATCCTCCCCAGGGCTTAGAACAGTGCTTTGCACATAGTAAGCGCTTAACAAATACCAAAATTATATTATCATTATATCTGTGATTTATTTTAATGTCTGTCTCCGTCTCTAGACTGTAAGCTCTTGATGGGGGAACGTGCCTGCCAAATCTGTTATATTGTAGTCTCCCAAGCGCTTAGTTCAGTGCTCTGCACATAGTAAGCACTCAAAGTCAACTGATTGATTGGTTGCTTTTAAAAGGTAAGAAATAATGGCTTCAGAGGCATATGTAGAAGGGACAGACCTAACAATAGTAATAATAATTGTGGTATTTCTTAAGTGCTTACTATGTGCCCAGCACTGTTCTAAGCACTGGGGGGGTAGATACAAGTTAATCACATGGGGGCTCACACTCTTGATCCCCATTCTGCAGATGAGGTGACTGAGGCCCAGAGAAGTGAAGTGACTTGCTCAAAGTTACACAGCAGACACGTGGCAGAGCTAAGGATTAGAACCCAGATCCTTCTGACTCCCAAGTCCCTGCTCTATTCAATAAGAAACGCTGCTTCTCCAGGTGTAAGATGAAGGATTTCTTTTCTCTAGTGTCTGCAACTGGGTGAAAGGAAAGCTGTATGAGATCAAGGGATAATAGAAATCAGATCCCCAGGGCCCAAGGACTTGATTATAACTGCTTCTCACGGTTTTGTGAATCATACAGCATGGCCATCTTGTCGTCATGAAATATGTGCATATTTACCTTGCCTGGTCTGAAAAATACTTTGGTTAATCCAAATTTGTAGTCATTTTCATTTAAGCCCAGAGCTTTAAAAAGAGCCTGCAAAACAAAAACAGAGGTCAGTCTGAACAGCACAAACGGTTGAAGAACACATCATTTCACTCTGGGCTTCTAAGGGAATTTAAGAACTCATTTAGAGGAGGTCATTTTCAAAACACAGCACCGATACCTTGCAAAAGAGTCTTGGATCCAATCGCGCGAGTTTTTCCGGCAGATATTTTTTATACATATTGTAGAGTTCATGAAACGCGGCTCTGGAAGGAAAACCACCTTGCATCAGATCCAGAACGGACACCATACCTATGAACACAAATATCCACATATCACTGCTAATGCAATCCACGTCCCCTAAACATCGTTCACCGTTTCAGACGACGCTAAAACCGTTCAGCGTTCTTAGACGCTTTGGAGGTAACAGATGCGGTTGTTTCAACTCCTCATATATAAAATTCTAATTATCAAATACCTCCCATCAACTAGGGGTCAACTCTTGATTTTAAGAATGGGAATAAATTGGGGACGGAGGGTTGAGGGGAAAGTGTGGAAGGGAGAAAGAGGGAGAAAAACAGCGGGAAAACAAGGGGGGGTGAGAAAAAGTGAGGAAAAGAGAAGGCACTAGAGGGAAAGAGGAGGCAGAAGAGGAACAGAAAACAGAGAGAGAAGATGAAATAAACAAGAGAGAAAAGGGAAAAAGTGAGGGAAAGGAAGGTAGTTGGGCTCTTAAGAGCAAAGGCAATATCTTCTACTTGAATTCTCCCAAGCGATTAGTCCAATTTCTCTTCAAACAGCACAAACTCAATAATTGCTAGTAAGGGATTCAGCTCACCCCCTCTGCCATGCAGTCTTCTCCTCCACAACCTCCATGGCCGCAATCTTTATCAAAAAGCAAAACAGGAGGCGCTTTCTTGTCCTTAGCTCCAAAGCCCATGAAGACCCCCTTCCAGAGCTACTTTTCAGGCTTACTAAACCCTTGAAGGGGAAGATCTCCTGGCTGCTTTTAGCCCAGCGAGGCTGCTTTCTTATCCATCCACTGACATTGGACAAGGGGCAGCAAGTCTGGGCCTGCTTAGGTGGAGCTACTACTGCTTCCTCTCCACTGCTCACGTGTCACCCGGGACCAACATCATCGGCTCGGAAAACAGTGCAAAGACTGTCTAAGGCTGTTGACTTTCTCTCTCATCCCTGGGTGACTGGCCATTCATTCAGTCGGGGATATTTATTGAGCACTCGGAAGATGGCTCAATGACTGTCTGGAACCGTTGGGTTTCTATCTTAGCTCGCAATGGCCAATCATTCACTTCGTCACCGACAATTATCGAGCATCTGGAGATTGACTGTTTGGGCCTGTTGGGTTTCTAACCCAGCTGTCAGTGGCAGATCACTGATTCGTTGGGCGACTAGTATGGAGCACTTGGGAGATGGCATTTTGACAACCTGGACTGAAGGGTTTCTACCCCAACTCTTCATGGCTGGTCATTCATTCTTTCAGAGACAATTATTGAGCAACTGGGAGATGGCATATTGACGGTTTGGGGTGATGGGCTTCTACTCCAGATCTCAGCGGCTGGTCAGTCATGCTGGCAGGGACATTTATTGAGCACCTGAGAGACAGCACATGGACTGTTTGGAATTCTTGGGTTTCTACCCCAGATGTTGAGAGCTGGGGTGCATTCACTCTATCAACAGCTTTTACTGAGTACCTACTCTGTGTAAAGAAGCTTCTACCTCAGATCTCAGTACGCAGTCATTCATTCTGTGTCAACAATTATTGAGCAGCTGGGAAATGGTATACTGACTGTCCGGGCTGGTGGTTTTCCACCCCCGATCTCAGTGGCTAGTTATTCATTCTGCCAGGGACATTTATTGAGCACCTAGGAGAGAGCACATTGACTGTCTAGAATTACTAGGTTCCTACCCCAGCTCTTGATTGCTAGTCATTCATACTATCAGCAGCATTTGAGCACCTACTGTGTGCAAAGCCCTGTGTTACGTTCTTGGGGGCAATAAAATAAAAGATACATAAGACACAGTTCCCGGCCCTCAGAGAGGAATCTAAAACATGATGAGTGGAAGGTTGGTGCCAAGCTCCTGAAGTCAGGAATCGAAACCAAGTGGAAACAACAAAGCATTGTAGCATAGTGGGGATGGCACCGCCCTGGGAGTCTGAAGGTCACAGGTTCTAATCCCAGCTCCGCCACTTGTCCGCTGTGTGACCTTGGGCAAGTCACTTCACTTCTCTGGGCCTCAGTTCCCTTATCTGTAATGTGGGGATTGAGACTGTGAACCCCATGTGCGACAGGGACTGTGTCCAACCCAATTTGTTAGTACCCACCACGTCGTTTAGTAAAGTGCCTGGCACACGGTAAGCACTTAACAAATACCATAGTTATTATTATTATTATAAGAATACAGGGACAATGTGGTCCACCCAGGGGCCAGGGCAGGGCTGAGAGAAGCATCTGGCCTTGGAGTCTTGGGAGGACATGGGAAACGGCGAAGCAGCGTGGCTCAGTGGAAAGAGCACGGGCTTTGGAGTCAGAGGTCATGGGTTCAAATCCCAGCTCCACCAATTGACAGCTGTGTGACTTTGGGCAAGTTACTTAACTTCTCTGTGCCTCATCTGTAAAAGGGGATTAAGACTGTGAGCCCCCCATGGGACAACCTGATCACCCTGTAACCCCTCCAGCACTTAGAACAGTGCTTTGCACATAGTAAGCGCTTAATAAATGCCATTTTTAAAAAACCCAAAAAACCTGGAGGTGCCATGGCCAGACCAGCAGCTGCTGCGGGACCCAGGAGCTAAAAATCAATCGATCAATCAGTGGAATTTCCTGAGCGCTTACTGCGTGCAGAGCACTATACTAAGCTCACAAAGAGTTTCCAGTCTCGAGGGATGGAGCCAACAAAGATATAGCCGACATGTTTGCTGCCCCTCTAATCCTCTTCTGGATCCAAAGGCAGGGTGGGCTGGGCTAGCTACGGCTACACCTGCCCGTCCCAAAAACCTAATACATTCATTCATTCATTTAATCGCATTTATTGAGCGCTTACTGTGAGCAAAGCATTGTTGTGAGTGCTTGGGAGCGCACGATAGAATAATCAACACACGCATTCCCTGCCCACAACGAGCTTACAGTCTTCAGTGGGAGACAGACATTAATATGAAGAAATAAATAATTTACAAATATGTACTTTATGCAGAAGCAAAGCGACTAGCTTCACTCCCTCAGGGCCAACTTCAAGATATCCTGTTCATTCCAAGCATGAATTAAATAAAGCTTAAAAGCTTTTGGTTTAGGGGAAAAAAAGAACTTTGCCTAGGCAAGCGACAGTACTAGAAAGACAATAGCTCTCATACTATAGCTCGCTAGACCGTAGGCTAGTTTTGGGCAGGAAACGTGTCTATCGACTCTGTTGGACTCTTCCAAGCGCTCAGTAAAGTGCTCGGCCCACAATAAGTGCTCAATATGGATCCCTTTTGATTGACTGATATCGAGGTGAGCGTTGACATATTACCACTCCTCTTAAAAATTGAAATAAATGCAATCCCTGTCCCGGGAAAGCTCATATCCAACTGGAATTTTATTGATGGCTTCCTGAAGTCTGTGTCACAACTGCAGCCTATCGCTGATAGTGGGTAAATGGTTCGCTCCAGGCCTGGTGTGACCTTCTCTTAAACCCAAGTCGCCCACCTTCTCCTCCAAGAGGCCTTCCCCGACTAAGCCCAAATTTCCCCTACATCTTCTCTCCACTGCATCGCCTACTAACTTGGCTCTGTCCCCTTTAAGCACTTGATATTCACCCCACCGCCGGTTCTACAACAATTACGTACTGATCCGCAATTTATTTTAACATCTGTCAGGCCCTCTAGACTATTAGCTCCTTTAGGGCAGGGAACGAGTCTACCAACTCTGTTATTCTGTGCCCTCCCAAGCACAGTATGTTCTGCACCCTCACTAAACGCCACTGGTCGGCTGGCCAAATAATAATAATGATGGCATTTGTTAAGCGCTTACTATGTGCCCAGCACTGTTCTAGGCTCTGGGGTAGATACAAGGTCATCAGGTTGACCCACGTGGGGCTCTTGGTCTTAATCTCCATTTTACAGATGAGGTAACTGAAGCACAGAGAAGCTAAGTGACTTGCCCGAAGTCACGCAGCCAAATGAGGCTCAAAGGGTAAAACTCCATATCTTGAGCCTGAAAATCCATCACGGGGAGGCGAGTGGAGCTCAATTCCTCACTGGCCTCAGGGACTCTGGATTCAGCTGACTTTGTGGCCCTCTTCTCCCTTCTCAATCCAGCTGCCTTCCAGGCACCATTTTTACCGCTGGGAGAGCAAAAAAGCCAGGCTTCAGTAGCTTGGAGTGAGGGAAATCATCATCAATCGTATTTATTGAGCGCTTACTGTGTGCAGAGCACTGTAGTAAGCGCTTGGGAAGTACAAAATGGCATCCAATGGCTAGGGCCCAGAGCTGGGACACCTCCAAAAATTAGGGGTTACAACTGGGTCACCCCCAGGAGCTCAGAACTGCACCTAGGACAACCCCAATGGCTCAGGACTACAGCTGAGTCACACGGCGCTGAATGTTGCTGCGACTCTAAAAGCCAGGGTGGGTTTCGTCTCAGACTCTCCGCAGCAAGGGGGGGGACCTAGACAGCTTGGTGACACTCACCAATAAACCTGATGCAGGTTATTTATATTCAAGGTCCTTAAATATTTCCCGGACTTTCCCTGGTATTTCTGCTCCCAATCAATCGCATTTACGAGCGTTTACTGTGTGCCGAGCACTGTATTAACGGCTCGGGAGAGTACAGTGAAACAGAGTTGGTAGAAAAGTTCCCTACCCCCATGCCAGCTCTGAAATTCCACGGCAATGATTTACACTTCTAGAGTAACGTGAATGTCGACGGGAAAAATCGGATGTTTTCATTTATGGGCTGGCCTTCTAAATGCTACCAACCTGGGGATGCCTTATGAGACAGAGAAAATAAGCAAAATGGTCAATTAGCTAAACTTGCAATGGCTTCTTCTAGACACGCCAGCTAAAAGTAGCCCAGAAAGATGTTGAAGTAGAAAATGTCTTCGACACGCCAAACATGGGACAGAGAATGAACTCAAAAGAAAGGTGATATGTAAGCCAGGGATTTCAAAACCTAATAAGAACAAATGGAGACAGTGGACATGAAGGAAATTGGACTGAAAAGTATTTCTAAGTAATAAAAGGTTTCAATGAAAATGCTCTTGGGAATTTTTCATAATGAAGGCACCAATGCATTATTACATTTCTCAGGAACAAGAGATAGTTTGGGGAATCGGTAAAGTACTTATTTCCAACCTGGGGCTACAAAAAACACTCTAAAATATTGCATTTGCTTAAAGGTTAGCCTAAACTGCAATGGATTCAAAACTGCCACCAGAAAAACAAAGCAAAATTCTACTCAAAAGACTGGCTGTTGGGTTTTTTCAGTTTTTTATATTCAATTGTAAAACAAGTAAAGAAACCAAATAACCCGAGAAAATATAGTTTTAAAGTATGGAACTCGCTAATGAAGATATTTAAACTATTTCCCCAATTAAAAAAGTAATTTTTAAAACAGTGGGCATTTATGATTTCGTTTGGAGTCATGACAAGAATCTTGAGAATGAAATGCGAAAAATTAAAGACACAATACCTGAACACTGAAGTTGAGAAAGAATCTGTCCCCCTTCAAAATGGTGACTTGTCATCTTTAAATTAGGCTTGATGCAACGAATAAAGCTAGACCCCTATTAGAATAACAATAAGTTGACTATAAGTACCACACGCCATGATCTTCTCCTACATTAGTATATTTAATGGGATTCGCTGAACCGAAATTCTAGCAATAACGACTGAGTTCTTTAAAATGACCTCCTTCTAGGTGAAATACGTCGTTTCATTAGCCTGACTTTAAAATAACAGGATCGATGCGAATAAATTAGAACAGCCAACTAACTCTGGCATGAGAAAGCTGAAATGCTGTAATAATTAGCAACAGGAGTAAACGACTCATGTTTCTTTCCACTAATCTCAAAAGGGTATTTTTTTTTTGCTGCTATAATAGTACAACTAGATACAGTGGTTCCATAATGAGCAATGTCATGATCAAAGACCTACTCAGCTCATAATAAAATATGCAGTATCCGAAAGTGGCAACTGGATTTTGGAAGATTCAAAGGATTCATTCATTCATACAATCGTATTTATTGGGCGCTTACTGTGTGCAGAGCACTGTACTAAGCGCTTGGGAAGTACAATTTGGCAACATATAGAGACGGTCCCTACCCAACAGTGGGCTCACAGTCTAGAAGGATCACTACCCTACCTGACATCCATCCTAATGGTGAAGGATTTACCATTGAAATTCCCTTCACTTTCCTTCTAGAAATCCATTATCGGTTTTATTATTATTATTTATTAATAATAATAATGTTTTAATTTATAATTTATATAATATTGTATATTATATACGATAATTATATATTTATATAAATAAAAATATATTAATAAAATTGTATGTAAATTATATTGTTTATATTATATAAGTAATATAAATATATTTATATATTTATATCTTATGTATTGTATGTAATATAATTTATATAAGGATTTATATAATTATTATAATATATCTATTATAATTATGATAATTTATATATGATAATAATTTATTGTTATTTATTATTATTGATATTATCCATTATCCATTATTGATCTCTTCTTCATTAACCTGTCCCGCCGTCGACCCCCAGCCCACGTCCTCCCCCTGGCCTGGAATGCCCTCCCTCCGCACATCCGCCAAGTTAGCTCTCTTCATCCCTACTGAGAGCTCACCTCCTCCAGGAGGCCTTCCCAGACTGAGCCCCCTTTTTCCTCTCCTCCTCCCCATCCCCCCGGCCCTACCTCCTTCCCCTCCCCACAGCACCTGTATAGATGTTTGTACAGATTTACTACTCTATTTATTTTACTTGTACATATTTACTATTCTATTTATTTTGTGAATGATGTGCATCTAGCTTTATTTCTATTTATTCTGATGACTTGACACCTGTCCACATGTTTTGTTTTGTTCTCTGTCTCCCCCTTCTAGACTATGAGCCTGCTGTTGGGTAGGGAACGTCTTTATATGTTGCCAACTTGTACTTCCCAAGCGCTTAGTACAATGCTTTGCACACAGTAAGCACTCAATAAATACAATTGAATGAATGAAAGAACGAACTAATATTTCCGGCCTGTTTAGCTTCCTGTGTGCTAAGTTTCCCTCTTATTTATGCTGAGCCTACTCACCCTGACTTGGGCATACTAAAAATCATTTATTTATTTATTTATATTAGTGTCTGTCTCCCCCTCTAGACTGTAAGCTCGTTGTGGGCAGGGAATATGTCTGCTTGCTGTTGTAGTGGACGCTCCCAAAAGCTTGGTACAGTGCTTTGCACACGGTAAGTGCTCAATAACTTCTCTGTGCCTCAGTTGCCTCATCTGTAAAATGGGGCTTAAGACTGTAAGCCCTATGTGGGACAACCTGATCACCTTGTATCCTCCCCAGCACCTAGAACAGTGCTTTGCACATAATAAGTGCTTAACAAATATTATTATTATTAACAATAATAATAATAATAAATACAATCAAATGAATGAATGAATAAAAATGACCCAGCCCTCACCTTTAAGGTTTTGCTTCTTTGAACCATGTCCTCTCTACCCGCTCTCCCTCCCACTAAACGCTTAGTACAGTGCTCTGCACAGAGTAAGCGCTCAAATACCATTGAATGAATACACGCTAAATGAAGAGTTGCACCAGAGCGGCAGTGTGGCCTAATAGAAAGAGCACATGCCTGAGAGTCAAAGGACCTGGGTTCTAATCCCCGCTCTGCCACTTGTCAGCTGTGTGACCTCGGACAAGTCGCTTGACTTCTCTGGACCTGAGCTATCTCATCAGAAAAATGTGGACTCGATCCAACTCCCTCCTATTTAGACTGTGAGCCCCATATGGGACAGAGTTATATGTCCAATCTCCCCCTTAGAATAGTGCTTGGCACGCTGTAAGCGATTAAAAGTACCATAATCAATTAACTACCAATAAAAATACACAATAGCGTCCATATTTGGGTATTCATTCATTCGATCGTATTTACTGAGCGCTTATTGTGTGCAGGGCACTGTACTGAGCGCTTGGGAAGTACAAATCGGCAACACATATAGTCCCTACCCAACAACGGGCTCGAGGCCTAGCATGGCTAAAACAGAGATAAGACTTATTGCATGTACTTAGTACAGTGTCTCTGTGCTACAATTATTATTACATGGTAATAATGGCGACTTGTCTCCTTTATATTTGGCTTGATGCAGCGAATAAAGCTAGATCCCTGTTAGAATAACAATGAGTTGACTATAAACACCACATATCACAATCTTCTCCTACATTTACATACTTAATGGGATTCACTGAACCGAAATTCTAGCAATAACTACTGAGTTCTTTAAAATGATCTCCTTCTAGGTGAAATACGCTGTTCCATTTACCCGACTTTAAAATAACGGGACTGATGCAAATAAATTAGAACAACCAACTCTAGCATGAGAAAGCTGCAATGCTGTGATAATTAGCGTCAGCAGTAAATAATGCACTTATTATTTACTACATAATTATTATGTACTTTCATTAAAGAATCACAAAACTGCAAACCTGAAAAAATCTCCTTTAAAACTTACCACATTCAGCGTACACTCACGTATTCAAAACAGCATCTCTAAACCAACCAAATGTGGCCACTTCCTTTAATGAGGTGCTAGATAAGCCTGAACCCAAATTCTAAAGACCTCCTTTTCCTTGAATTTCTAATTTATGTGGCTTAACAGATTTTAACTATATATAGATGCTATATAGATATCTATATAGATGCTAACAAGAGTCGAGAAAGTGAAGCTCAAACAGGCTGGGTGTTTATGTCGCACTGTACTCACCGTACTGCGAAGCTTTTCAAGGAGCAGATTTAACTGGGTCTAAAAGAGGGAAAAAAATCATTTTTAACACTCAAATAGCAGAAGCAGGCAGAGCTATTATATTAGCTCATTAGGCAAATAGTTCTGTGAAGCATAACTTGGCTCTATTACTGCTTCCTAGAGTCAATCAATCAATCAATCGTATTTATTGAGCGCTTACTATGTGCAGAGCACTGTACCAAGCGAGAGTCTATTAACGTATCACTTCATTAGTGACCAAAATCACATTTGTTTCATAAGCCAAACAGGCACAAAGGCCTTAACAGGTCAACGTCACGTGAACAGCATGAGCAGAGACGAGGGATCGTTTACAACCAGGCAGACTACAGATTGTTTAACTCGGGGATGAAAACCGATTGCCAATGGCACTGAACAGAGACCCACCATTAGGATAAATCTCTGGACAGATGCAGAGTGAATCCAATACAGAGACTGAAAAGAGAGAAGGTGTGGATTTTAGGAGGCAATGTATCGAAATTGCGGTTTCAGATGCCCAGAAAGTAGCATTTACCAATGGAAGGGAGTAAATATAATTGGATTGTCTCCCCCTTTTAGACTGTGAGCCCACTGTTGGGTAGGGACTGTCTCTATATGTTGCCAATTTGTACTTCCCAAGCGCTTAGTACAGTGCTCTGCACATAGTAAGCGCTCAATAAATACGATTGATGATGATGATTAGAATCACTCAGCCTAGTCTGCCCGGATTACTGCATCAGCCTCCTTGCTGACCTCGCCTCCCGTCTCTCCCCACTCCAGTCCATACTTCACTTCTGTCTCTCCCCACTCCAGTCCGTACTTCTTTTAGACTGTGAGCCCACTGTTGGGTAGGGACTGTCTCTATATGTTGCCAATTTGTACTTCCCAAGCGCTCAGTACAGTGCTCTGCACACAGTAAGTGCTCAATAAATACGATTGATTGATTGATTGATTCACTCTGCTACCCAGATCATTTTTTCGGCAAAAAAATTCAGGACAGGTCACCCCACTCCTCGAAAAACGCCAGTGGCTGCCCATCCACTTCCGCATTAAACAAAAACTCCTCACCGTTGGCTTTAAAGCAGTCCACCATCTTGCCCCCTCTCGCTACTCTCCTTCTACAATCCAGCCCGCGTACTTTATTCCTCTACGGCTAAAAGTAAAAATGGGAGGCAGCGTGGCCTTACGGTTAGAGTACAGGCCGGGAGACAGAAGGATCTGGGTTCTAATCCTGACTCAGCCACCTGTCTGCTTGTGATCTTTGGCAAGTCACAGCTTCTGTGTGCCTCAGTTATGTCATCTGTAAAATGGGGATTAAGACTGTGAGCCCCAGTGTGGGACAGGGACGGTGTCCAACCAATAATTTATTTATATTATTGTCTGTCTCCCCCTCTAGACTGTCAGCTTGTTGTGGGCAGGGATTGTGCCTGTTTGTTGTTATACTGTACTCTCCCAAGCCAGTTTAGGTACCTTTTATGTACCCCACAGCTTAGTACAATGCCTGCCACATAGTAAGCGCTGAACAAGCACTATTATTATTATTATTATCATTATTATATGTCTCCCCCATGCCACTCTAGGCAAAATCTGTCCCAACAGGGAGAGGCACGGAGGAAAAAAAAAGCAGTCATCCCAAATCATTCAATACCGGCACTCGGTCAGTCAGTCAATCCTATCTATTGAGAGCTTACTGTGTGCAGAGTACTGTACTAAGCGCCTGGGAGAATACGATACAACAATCAATATTAACCGGTCATTTGTTGCAAAACAGTCTGCCTTACTTTCACCCAAAGTTGCGCGTTTGAGAATACTGATCATAGATACTTTGCTCATTTCTGCCCAAATTCCAACAGCTTGTTACTTTCTAAAAAACATGGAGAAAAAATACTACACGTTAGCTTCGATTTAAGACACTGCATACAATTTTTGGCAGTGTTTTTGGGCAATGAATTTAGCAAATGACTTTGCTTTCCTGTTTTTCAGAGTATCGCCCAATTTTGCTCTCTCCTTTAAAAGTATCATTCATTGCTTTCAGCATTCCCACATGGAATAACTGCGTCTTTATTGCTAGTTTTCGAGGCATATTCGTCATGTAATAAGAAAAATTGATACCTGGAGACTTGACTACAGCCAGACATTCCCGTCCTCAAAAGGAGGATTACAAAGATACAACTTTTAAAGGTTTTAATATTTAAAACCCTCTACAGAGCCATTCAAAGTCTTTCTTATTAACGTACGAGGGAATCTGAGGTTCAAATCCCCAATTCATTTAGCATTCTGTTCAAATAAATAACAAGCTTACCTCGCTTTTGAGATTACTTATGTCAGACCTGCTGTTGGACAATGGAGAGAGCACTGTTCTGGAATTCGTTCAATCATATTTATTGAGCGCTTACTGTGTGCAGAGCTCTGTACTAAGTGCTTGGGTCTAGGAGTGAGAAGGACCTGGGTTCTTATCCCAGCTCAGCCGCTGTGTGACCTTGGGCAAGTCACTTCACTGCTCTGGGCCTCAGTTCTTCATTCTTCCTGGAGGTAGTGAATGCGGGCCACGATCGCCCTTCGCATGGGCTACATCCCTGCCGCTAGACTGTAACCCTGTTGAGGGCAGGGAATGTGTCTGTTTATTGTTGTACTGGACTCTCCCAGGTGCTTAGTACAGTGTTCTGCACATAGTAAGTACTCAAATACAACTGGCTGACCCCTGCAGCTGAAGTTGGCAGTTCCTTCATCTGTAAAATGGGGATTAAGAAGGTGAGTCCCAAGCGGGATGTGGACTGCGTCCGACCTGATTAGCTTACATCTACCCCAGCGTTTAGTACAGTACCTGGCACTTAGTAAGCACTTAGCCCGTACTATAAAAAAGGCTGGGGGTGGAGGGGCACACCATCACTGACTTGTCTTTCTCTGATCTAGCTGAATGAGCCAATGAACTGCAGAAATCAAGAACAACAACTTTATTTCAGAGTTTGGAAAAAAAGCTATGTGAATAGCCTTCTGAAAAATGTTGTTCTTAAGGTGATTAATGTTCTTAAGATGCTGAAGGTTTAGTCAGCCTTCTGTAACAAAGCCCTCCTCTCCTGTTCTCCCACTCCCTTCTGTGTCGCTCTTACTTGCTCCTTCATTCAACCTCCCTCCTATCCCCACAGCACATATCTGTATATATCTGTAATTTATTTATTTATTTATTTATATTATTGTCTGTCTCCCCCTCTAGAGTGTCAGCTCACTGCGGGCTGCTCTGCTCTGCTGCTCTGAGGCACAGAGAAGTTAAGTGTCTTGCCCACGGTTAAGTCGAAACAAGTAGTGAAGGCAGGATTAGAACCCAGATCTTCCGACTCCCAAGTCTTTGCTCTTTCCACTAGGCCACAGTGTTTCTCAAGTGTTAAGAAATGTTCACGCATTTGCTTAAAAGGCCACCGTGAAGGAAACCACATTCAGTAGAGATCGCCATGTGAGGCAATAGCTTAGAAGAGCTCCCGTCGAAATTTCAGCAACTCTACAAATGGGAACCCCGAAAGGTGAACGTTTACCTGCAGCTTTTGACCATATCTGTCAACTAACTAAGCTAAAACACAATTGCTGAATGAGGGAAGGAAAAAGAAAATACGCGGAAAAGCTCAGGTTTGAAGACCAGCGTGGTGGTAAGGAGAAAATAAGAAGGAGCATCAGGTAGTTTCATTAGGCATTACAGGAACTGTTCTGAGAAAATTGCCCCTATTTCTGTTTTTGCATTACTCTGACTCTCTTAAAACAAGAAAGACCAAAGAAGGGCCTGTTTATTTTGGCTCAAAGAATGGTCACAACTACACATTTTCTTTACATGTGGGAAAAGGTCACCAAGGAAAAGAGTTCTCCTTTTAAACATTCCGGTACCTTGAACTTGTTCCCCACACTGATGAAGCTAAGCTTTCCCGCTTTTTGTTTGGTGTCTTTGATGTTGTTAGTGGATGATTCAAATATTTCTCGGATAAACTTATCCTTGGATTCACATATCAGTGACTCAAGAGACATGTGCAAAGCGTCGTTGTTTTTCTCCACAAACTGGGTCTGCAAAATAAACAAGGATGATAATATGTAAACTTTATAATAGACACATATTCCTCCTTCTTCCAGCAATCTAGGTTTTAGCAAATGCCATAGTTTAACAATCCTATAGAACAGTGCTCTGACACACTGTTTGAATTTAATAAATCCTATTACTCAAGAGCAACTTTTGGTTTTTATAAAAAAAAGTCAAAACATTTCAAATAGAGAGGTTCCTCCCTCAATCGACCTTTGTTGCCCAACATATTCAAACTTGAATTTTTGTGAGTCAGTAGGTGAATAGAAAAAGTTTATGTTCTCCCTTTAGTACAACTAATTTCCTTTAGACTATAAACACTGTGGGCAGGAAAGGAATCTACCAACTATTCTGTATGGTACTTTTCCAACTGCTTAGCACAGTGCTCTGCATACGGTAAGAGCTCAGTGAATACTGCTGATTAATTGACTGAACTAATAAACTTACTGTTTCATAGCAGACTGCTCCTGCAAAATGTCTGATAATAAAACCTTCATCATCTCGGATGTTTCTGTGAATAGTCAGTTTGGATTTCCTCGGGATCTGGAAAGGAATAACGAATGAAAGATAACAGAGGTTGGACATTTTCAACTCGACATTATCCTCTACTCACAATTTGTGGCCTAATTATAATACTGTCCTCCGATCAATTAGTCGGGGCAACTTGGCAAAGGGATGCTTCCAAATTTGCAAAAGAGGTTCTCCCCACTATAACTTCATCATTTTAAAAAACAAGTGACAGGAAAGCTTATCCACTACTACTATAATGATAATAAATGTGGAATTTGTTAAGTGCTTACTATGGGCCCAGCTCTGTTTTAAGTGTTGAAGTAGTAATAATAATAATAACGGTGGTATTTGTTAAGCACTTACTATGTAAGTGTACTGTATTAAGTGCTGGGGTACATACAAGGTGATTGGGTTGGACACATCCCTGTCCCACACGGGGTTCACACTCTTAATCCCCATTTTACAGATGAGGTGACTGAGGCACAGAGAAGTGAACTAAAGCTTCAATATGAGATATTCAGGTTCCACAGTGGACTTGCAGTCTAATTAAGGGGAAGGACAGGCACTGGATCCCCATTTTGCAGAAGCAGGAACTGAGGACATGAGAAGTGAAGTGATTTGCCAAGGCCACACAACGGATAAGTGGTGGACCCGGGAATTAGAACCCTGGTCTTCTGATTGCCATGCCTAGGCTCTTGCCACGCCACACTGCTTCCCTAAAATAGTTTCCCGTTAATAAAACTCACTGTGAAGAAACCTGTGCCTGTCTGTTGTTACACTGTACTCTCCCAAGCGCTTAGTACAGTGCTTTGCGTATAGTAAGCGCTCAATAAATAAGAATCAATAAATGAATTAATTGTAATGAAAAGTATGAACCCTCCCTCCACCCAGGTGGGAGATTACCTAAGTATACGCCCTCCAGAAGTTACCATGGACAGAACTCTGTCTCTTCCACTTAACCAGTTGCAAGAAAAACTCAGAGTCTCCTTGTCCTAGGGGCCCCAGCATTCCCTCATATATAATTCATTCATTCAATCGTATTTATTGAGCGCTTACCGTGTGCTGAGCACTGTACTAAGCACTTGGGAAGTATAAATATAATGACAATAATGGTATTTGTTCAGCACTTACTACGTGCCAAGTACTGTTCTGAGCGCTGAGGCAGCTACAAGGTTATCAGGTTGGACAGAGTCCCTGTCCCACATGGGTCTCCCGGTCTTAATCCCCATTTAACAGATCATCATCATCATCATCAATCGGATTTATTGAGCGCTTACTATGTGCAGAGCACTGGACTAAGCGCTTGGGAAGTACAAATTGGCAACATCTAGAGACAGTCCCTACCCGACAGTGGGCTCACAGTCTAAAAGGGGGAGACAGAGAACAAAACCAAACATACTAATAAAATAAACAGAATGAATAAATGAATGAATAAATAAATAAATGAATAAATAATAAATAAAAATAAATAAATAAATAAATAAAAATGAATAAATAAATAAATAAAAATAAATGAAAATAAATGAAAATAAATAAATAAATAAATCATCATCATCATCATCATCAATCGTATTTATTGAGCGCTTACTATGTGCAGAGCACTGTACGAAGCGCTTGGGAAGTACAAATCGGCAACATATAGAGACAGTCCCTACCCAACAGTGAGCTCACAGTCTAAAAGGGGGAGACAGAGAACAAAACCAAACATACTAACAAAACAAAATAAACAGGATGAATAAATGAATGAATAAATAAATAAATGAATAAATAAATAATAAATAAATAAATAATAATGATAATAAATAAATAGATAGTAAATAAATAAATAATAAATAAATAATAAATAAATAATAAATAAATAAATAATAAATAAATAATAAATAAATAAAAATGAATAAATAAATGAATGAATGAATGAATGAATGAATAAAATAAATAGATGAGTAACTGAGAAGCGGAGTGACTTGCCCAAGGTCACACGGCAGACAAGCAGCGGAGGCGGGATTAGAGCCCAGCTCCTTCTGGCTTCTGGGCCCAGGCTGTAGCCGCTGAGACGTAACTATGTGCCCATTTGGACCCCGCCGAAAAGGCCAACAGGTCTGCAGCTTGCCGGGGTGGCATTTTGGGCCCCCGAGGTTTTATTCACCCCACTTCGAGGGGTTTTATTTTGTAGGGAGGGGGACTAAGACGGCCAGAGGTACTTCCCCGCTTCAGGAAGCCAGCAGGGTCGCTAACGCGGGCACGCCAAACCGTGTCCGACTAAAACGGATGCAGAGAGCAATCTTTATCATCAATCCCAAGCCTGCGACCTTCCCCGTGGCTGTCGTTCTGACGCGCGGGTCCTATTTTGCGGCGGAGAGTCTAAACGAGGTCTGAGTTGGTCAACCCCGATGAATAACCTCCCTCCCGAAAAGGTGATTATTAGGGTTATTATTAATACTGCGACACGCCGGACGGAAACCCACAGTGAGGCGGAAGTGGTCCTTGTGTTTCTGGTGAACCGCTGCCGTGAAGTGCTGGTCGCTGGGCTGCGGAAGCCGATTTTCTTCATCGAGGATGTCCAGGATGCCCACCAGTTTGGCTTCAATTAAATCTACAAAATAAAATAATAATAATTATGGTATTTGTTAGGCGCTTACTATATACCAGGCACTGTTCTGAGCATTGGCACAGACCCAAGGTAATTGGGTTGGACAAAGTCCCGGTCCCACAAGGGCTCACGGCCTTAATCCCCATTTTCCAGATGAGGGAACTGAGGCCCAGAGAAGTGAAGTGGCTTGCCCAGGTCACACAGCAGACAAATGGCAGAGTCGGGATGACAACGAAGGTCCTTCTGAGACCCAGGCCTGGGCTCTATCCACTATGCCATGCTGCGTCCTGTGAGCAGAGCACTGTGTTGGGAGCTGAAGAGAATATAGCATGGAGAAGCAGCACGGCGTAGTGGATAGAGTCAGAAGATCATCATCATCATCATCATCAATCGTATTTATTGAGCGCTTACTATGTGCAGAGCACTGTACTAAGCACTTGGGAAGTACAAATTGGCAACATACAGAGACAGTCCCTACCCAACAGTGGGCTCACAGTCTAAAAGGGGGAGACAGAGAACAAAACCAAACATACTAACAAAATAAAATAAATAGAATAGATATGTACAAATAAAATAAATAAATAAATAGAGTAAAAAAATGTACAAACATATATACATATATACAGGTGCTGTGGGGAAGGGAAGGAGGTAAGATGCGGGGGATGGAGAGGGGGACGAGGGGGAGAGGAAGGAAGGGGCTCAGTCTGGGAAGGCCTCCTGGAGGATCATGGGTTCAAATCCCGGCTCCATCATTTGTCCGCTGTGTGACTTTGGGCGGGTCACTTCACGTCTCTGGGCCTCAGTTACCTCATCTGGAAGATGGGGATGGAGACTGTGAGCCCCACATGGGACAGGGACTGTGTCCAACCCGACTTGCTTGTACCCACCCCAGGCTACGCCTGGCATAGTAAGCGCTTAACAGATACCATTATTATTACAACTCCTCACCCCTTCACATCCTCAGTTCTCCTCATCCTCAAAGCCCTCCTAAAATCCCACCTCCTCCAGGAGGTCTTCCAGAAGGTGAAGGATTTTTATGAGGATAAAGCTGACCCATTCTCTGTGTTCTCTAAGGGTTGAACAAGAGGAAATTAGTTTACAGCAAGAAAGAGTCAGTGCATATTCAAGGCAGGGGGCTGGATCACATGATCTCAGAGGGCTATTTCATTATTATTTCACGCCTCTTCTTCCTCTCTTAAAGTTTGCCAAAAATGTAATTATTCTCTCAGCCTCTGGATAAGTTAAAATCACAGAAGCCAGTTTTCATTACTAGACTTGAAATAATAATAATAATGATTACTGTTATTATTTGTTAAGTGCTTACTAGGTGGCAAGCACTATATTAAATGCTGGACACCGTCCCTGTCCCTCATGGGGCTCACAGTCTAAGCAGGAGGGAGGAGGATTTAACTCCCATTTAACAGATGAGGTAACTGAGGAAATGAGAGACAAAGTGACTTGCCCAAGGTCACACAGCAAGCAAGTGGTGGAGCCGGGATTAGAACCCAGGTCCTCTGACTCTTAGGCCCATGCTTCTTCCACTAGGCTGCACTTCTTAGACTTGTTGAAGTACGAACAATCCACCCTAAATATTTTGCTCCACTTAATCGATTCTACAAGAACAGAGTGCTAAGTGAAAGCGTAATTTCCCATGGGAAATAACGAAAGCGTAAATGCCTTCCTAAATTTTTTTTAAAAAACTGGTCAAAACACTATAAATCTATTCTTTACAGAAATTTTCAAAGTTACCATTAATTAACTCACATGACCAAATATGGTAAATACGCACCAATAAAATATTTAAATTAAAATAATTAAATTTGAGCCTTTAGGCACATATGGGTTTTTTAATACGTCTTTAATGTTGTTTAATAGAGTTTCTTCGGAGAGATGCAAGCTTGGCCCTCATTCTCTGGAATGCCCAAAGTAGAGAAAATCTTTGTCCTGCCTCTCGTCCTTAGAAATGCTCAGCCCCAACTAACATAAAAAGACTGTCCTTCCCAACAAGCTAGTTCCTTCCTTCTTTCATTAATAATAATAGTAATAATAACAATAATAATAATGATAACTGGTATTTGTTAAGCACTGTACGAAGAGCTGAGGCAGACAAAATATAAGCATATCCGACAGTCTCACATGGGGCCCGCATGTCAAAGAGGAAACAGCATGGCCTAGTGGAAAGGGATTTGGGCCTGCGAGTCGGAGGACCTGGGTTCGAATTCCAGCTCTGCCAATAGCTTACCGTGTGACCTTGGGCAAGTCACTTCACTTCTCTGTGCCTCAGTTTTTTCAACTGCAAAATGGGGATTCAATATCCGGTCATCTTCCTGCTTGGACTGTGAGGCCCATGCGGGATAGGGATTGTGTCTGACCTAATTAACTTTATTAATTCATTCATTCAATCATATTTATTGAGCGCCACTGCACTAAGCACATGGAAAGTACAATTTGGCAACAAATAGAGACAATCCCTGCCCACAACGGGCTCACACTCTAGAAGGGGAGAGACAGGCAACAAAACATTTATAATAATAATAATAATAATAATAATAATGAAGGCATTTGTTAAGCGCTTACTATGTGTGAGGCACCGTTCTAAGCGCTGCTGATCACGTTGTCCCACATGGGGCTCACAGTCTTCATCCCCATTTTCCAGATGAAGGAACTGAGGCCCAGAGAAGTGAAGTGACTTGTCCAAGTCACACAGCTGACAAGTGGCAGGGCCAGGATTAGAACCCATGACCTCTGGCTCCCAAGGCCGGGCTGTAGCCATTATGCCACGCTGCAATTCAGAGAAGCAGCGTAGCTCAGTGGAAAGAGCCCGGCCTTGGGAGTCAAAAGGAGCCGGGTTCTAATCTCCGCTCCGCCAGACGTCTGTTGTGTGACCTTGGGCAAGTCACTTAGCTTCTCTGGGCCTCAGTTACCTCAACTGTAAAATGGGGAATAAAGACTGCGAGCCCCATGTGGGACGGGACCGTGACCAACCTGATTAACTTGTATCTATCCCGGCGCTTAGAACAGGGCTTGGCACATAGTGAGCGCTTAACAAGTACTGTACTTTTTATTATTATTCATAATGCGGCAGTGCAGTGAGCTTGTGCGCATTCCACACGGAGAATGGCCAGAAAAAGCTCAAGCTAAAAAACTCGAGCAAAAAAGGGACATCACGCCGTAAGAAATGCAAGCATGCAAACCCTACAGCTTTTTCACAGGGAAGCATTGAAAGGAGAGTCTTATCATAGGAACTGCTGTCTAATGTACTTATTAAAACCTAATAAATGCACAGTTAAGTCGAATGGCGCTTACCTATACAGTCCTGATTATCCACATAATGTACTTCATTCACTCCTAGACCTTCTTTCTGATAGAGTTCTTGCTCCTAAACAAACAAAAAAAAAGTGGTTTTTTTCTTTAATGGTACTTGTTAAGCATTGGGCCAAGCACTGTCCTAAGTGCTGGGATAGATACAAGCTAATCAGATCAGATACAGTCATCATCATCATCATCAATCGTATTTATTGAGCGCTTACTGTGTGCAGAGCACTGTACTAAGCGCTCGGGAAGTACAAGTTGGCAACATATAGAGACAGTCCCTACCCAACAGTGGGCTCACAGTCTAAAAGTGAACCTCCCACAAGAGGTTCACAGTCTAAAAGTGAACCTCCCACAAGAGGTTCACAGTCAAGTAGGAGGGAGAACAGGTATTATTGAGTCCCCATTTTGCAGTTAAAGAAACTGGGGCCCAGAGAAGTGAAGTGACTGGCCCAGGGTCACACAGCGGGTAAATGGTGGAACCGGGATCAGAACCCAGGGTCCTCTGATTCCCAGACCCGGACTCTTTCCTCTAGGCCAGGCTGCATCGGGGGAGTAAGGACATTAGGAGGGTGAGGAACGCCAGGAAGAGCAGGGTGAGATCTGCCTAATGAGGGGAGGAAAAGGAAAAATAAGCTCAGGGGTCAGAGGTAGGAAAGTTTGGAGTGAAGTGTGGCCAAGCTGAGCCTCTCTCTCTGCAAGTGAAAAGAAAAGAATCTTTCTCTCCTTTAAAGGACTTCAAGACCCACTTTTCCTCATCTTCCACTCCCTTCTGCATCGCCCTGACTCGCTCCCTTTCATCTTTCCCCCTCCCAGCCCCACAGCACTTATGTCTATATCTGTCATTTTTTTTATTTATATTGATGTCTGTTTATTTGTACTGATGTCTGTCTTCCCCGCCCACCCCCGACCCGAGACTGTGAGCTAGGATTGTCACTCTTTATTGCTGCACTGTACTTTCCCAAGCACTTAGTAAACGCTTAACAAATATGACTGAATGAACGAATGAACCTCAGGTATCAGCCTGCCCTAAAGACAATGACAGAAATGCCTTGGCCTAGTTGACATTAAAATTCAGTTTAATTGAAGCAATAGGTTAGGCATAGTCTGTCCAAAAAAAACCCAAAAGAAAACAATTTATCTGTACATCTAATTACTCGGACAAATTTTCATCTCAGTTTCGATAATTAGCTCCTAAGTAAATAAAAATGATTGAAATTAGCACAATAAGGCTTTTGCCTTTAGGTTTTGGGCAAGCTTCCCCTTTGGTGAAAAAATAATAAAACTAACAGTAGTGGTTTTCAAGCACTTACTATGCACTAAGCACTGTACTAAATGCTGGAGTAGATACAAGAAAATCAGGTCCCACGTGGGGCTCATTGTGTAAGTAAGAGGGAGAACAGAAATTGACTGAATTCTCACTTTGGAGATAAGGGAACTGAGGCACACACAGTAGACAGCAAAATCAGTATTAGAACCCAGGTCTTCTGATTCTTGATTTTTAAAAAAGGGTGGATATGTTTTGCAATTAATTAAACGTGCTAAGAATGGCTTCTATTAAATGATTTTCTTAATGCGTTAGCATGGCAATTTCTGTTATAATGCGGGTTTTCATTATACGATTTGTGCTTGCATTATGAGAGTATTACGAAATGCTCTTCCCATATTTATTTTACTTGTACATATTTATTCTATTTATTTTATTTTATTAATATGTTTTGTTTTGTTGTCTGTCTCCCCCTTCTAGACTATGAGCCCGCTGTTGGATAGGGACCGTCTCTATATGTTGCCAACTTGGACTTCCCAAGCACTTAGTACAGTGCTCTGCACACAGTAAGCGCTCAATAAATACGATTGAATGAATGAACCCAAACCTGTTCTGAGTACAACATAATCCATAAATCGGCATAAGTACAATCAGTACCGCATCAGTCAAGGGGCAATGACACTCTGTTTCCCGGCACAATCCAGTCTTATTGAACTGTTTAATACATTCGTTTGTGCTTAAGTTTTTTCAATAATATACTATTAAAAAATAAAGTAATATGGATATAAAGGATTTTTTGGAAGTGGTGAAAATAATCATAATATAGAACTTGGCATGCAAAATTGTCGATCATAGGGCTATCTTATAACACCTACCCCCTAACACGTACATTCCTGTGGAATTAATGGTTCCTCCATTAGGCCTTTCTTATGAGGTTCTTCAAAATCAATCAATCAATCGTATTTATTGAGCGCTTACTATGTGTACAGCACTGTACTAAGCGCTTGGGAAGTACAAGTTGGCAACATATAGAGACGGTCCCTACCCAACAGTGGGCTCACAGTCTAAAAGTCTCACAGTCTCACTAGTTCAAAAGCACAACTACCACAAAATGACCGCATGTTCAAAAACCTTACCCCAATTATTTTTCGGCTTTCGCACAATTGAACGTTTCACCAAAAGGAGAATATTAATTTCCAGGCTGAAAAATTTCTGATGGATGTAGATTTGTGGAAATAAAAACATAGGAGACCCCACTGTGCTCAATCTTCTTGCCAAATCCAGAGACCTCTACTTCATCATCATCATCATCATCAATCGTATTTATTGAGCGCTTACTATGTGCAGAGCACTGTACTAAGCACTTGGGAAGTACAAATTGGCAACATATAGAGACACTCCCTACCCAACAGTGGGTTCACAGTCTAAAAGGGGGAGACAGAGACCAAACATACTAACAAAATAAAATAAATAGAATAGATATGTACAAATAAATTAAATAAATAAATGAATAAATAGAGTAAAAAAATATGTACAAACATATATACATATATACAGGTGCTGTGGGGAAGGGAGGGAGGTAAGATGGGGGATGGAGAGGGGGACGAGGGGGAGAGGAAGGAAGGGGCTCAGTCTGGGAAGGTCTCCTGGAGGAGGTGAATGAATGCAGACCGCTGTCAAAATCGTCAGAACAAGTCAATCGTATTCATTGAGTGCTTACTGTGTGCAGAGCACTGGACTAAGCGCTTGGGAAAATAGAAACAAATGCTCCTCGAACTCTCAGCTGCCTTCAACATTGTTGACCATCCCCGTGTCCCAGAAACATTATTTAACCTGGGCTTCAATGACACTGTCCTCTCCTGATTCTCCTCCTGTACTTCTGGCCGTTCATTCTCAGTTTTTGTCATGGGTTCCTCTTCTGCCTCCCATGCCCTAATTTTGGGGGTCTTTCAGGGTTCAGTTCTGGGCCCCCTTTTATTCTCCATCTATACCCACTCCCTTGGAGAACTCGTTCGCTCCCACAGCTTCAACTACCTGGACCTGAATCTATCTCTCCGGCCCTGATCTCTGTCCCTCAATGGACACTCACATTTCCAGTAGTTAGCACTGTACTAAGCGCTTGGGAGAGAAAAATGCGATGGAATTGGCCGGCGTGATCCCTGCCCATAAATCACTTTTATCCCTTCTACCCGCGGAAAACAGTGACAGCCCAAATCTAGAGGGTGCTGGGAGTTACCTCTTTCAGAATCCTTTCATTGAAGAACTGCTGTAGCTTTTCATTGCAATAGTTAATGCAGAACTGTTCAAAGCTGTTGTGTTCAAAGTATTCTGCGAGAAAAGATGGAAAATTAGGGGGATGAATCACTGGTCTAATGGGTCTACAAATTAACCTTGGAAAAAGTTTCACTGCTCTGAGGATTTCATTCTGTAAACCTCTACTTGAGTGTTGCCAATCCCATTTAATGGTTAATTTCGCCGAGCGTAGTAATTCTCTTTTCAAGGGCTTGAATTCTGTCACACGGATACCAAGCCTTTGAAACTAGGATGTCATATTATGTAACCTCCTTTCAGGAAAGATGGTTACCTACTGTTCTAAGACTTTTTTGCTGTCCATAACACTGGAAGGAAAGATAACAGTAGGAGAAGAAGTATGTGAATGTCATACAGTAAAGACTTAGAAATGTATCCAATCTCAATTGGTGTTTCATTTTCTCAAACAAATTATACAGATATCAAGGTTATACATGGACCCATTAGCAAAATGACTCTCAAGTCTTAAAATTCTTTTGCAAGCTGGTCCTAGGTTTTTAATCACATTAGCCTAACAGGGTGGCCTTAAATGAAAACCCAACATCCTATAAAGCTGATTGAAAATACAATTTAAAAACCTGAAATCTGGGGAAGATTTCTATAAATCTCTATTCTATGTACAAAGCACAAAGGTTGACAGTCTGAACAATGGAAATAGATTGTCAGTGATTTCAACAGACAATTTTCACTTGAGATATTTGTTTGTAAAAGGGTCAGGGAAGAATATTCCCTTTATGTGTATGATACAAGAAAGCTCATGGCTAAAACTATCTGAATCTCAATGATTCTGTTAAACAACCTCATTTTTATGTAATCAATGTGAACCCCACGTGGGACAACCTGATCACCTTGTTTCCCCCCCCAGTGCTTAGAACAGTGCTTCGCACAAAGTAAGCGCTTAACAAATGCCATCATCATTATTGTTAGGAATGGAGATTACCATTCTTAAAAGTATATTTTTCAAAGAGTTTAGGATCATCTTTAACTTGATTCTAGATTGCATATTCGTTGTGGGCAGGGAACCTAGCTACCAAGTCTCTTGCACTGTATTCTCCCAAGCGCTTAGTACAGCGCTCTGCACACAATAAGCGCTCAATAAATGCCACTGTTCGAAAAATAGCAGTGTACTACAGAAAAACGTTTACAGTACGACTAATGGAAGATATGATAAACAACAAGAGGTCATTCTACATGAAATATTTGGATTAACTGCTTCCTATAGGGGGAAGGGTAGAAGTGGAATTGGTAGATCTTTGAACCATGAAGAAGATATAAAAGCAACCAACTTACCAAATCCAGCAATGTCTAGGACTCCAATAAAACAAGACGACGTCTCAAAGGGAAAGCACTGGTTGACTCTGTTTACCACATGATCGAAAAGGTGGCTATAAACAGTTTTTGCCAATGCATCCCGGGCACTGTTCGCCTGTTCCACTTTGAGAGGCACTCTGCGAGTAAGAATATAATCACAGAAATAACCGTTCGACTTCTTCAGCTCGGCTGAGTATTTCAGCACAGGGCACACTAAGGGACGCGTGTGGGAAATGCCCCGGAGCGATTCAACAGTTCAGTATTCCTGCATGGTTTCAGTTAACATAGTGCATGAGAGGTAGAAATAGACTTCTTTTCTTTTTAATCGAATTTGTTAAGCACTTACTATGTGGCAGGCACTGTACTAAGCGCTGGAGTAAATGCAAGCTAATTGGGTTGGACTCAGTCCACATCCTCCTAGGGCTCACCGTTTTAAACCCTATTTTTACAGATGAGACAACTGAGGTCTGCCCAAGTTAAGCGGAGAAGCAGCAGGGTTTAGTTGAGAGCCAGAAGGGAGTCAGAAAGACCTGAGTTCTAATCCCACCTCCGCGACTTGTCTGCTTGTGTGACCTTGAGTAAGTCACTTCGCTTCTCACTGCCTCAGTTCCTTCATCTGCAAAATGGGGATTAAGATACTGAGCCCTCATGGGATAGGGACTGTGTCCAACTTGATTAGCTTGTATCTACCACAGCCTTTGACACACAGTAAGCGCTTAACAAATATCAACATTATTATTATTATTATTATAATGTGATTTGACCAAGGTTTCACAGCAGACCGGTGGCAGAGCCGGAATTAGAACTCAGGTCTTCTGACTCCCAAGCTCATGTTCTTTCCACCAGGCCATGCTGCTACTCACCTCCCCTCAAATCCCTATTTCTAGGCATTAAATAATCGCATGAAAATACATTTCCCGGTTACTAAGGGGAGGAAGATATCGTAATGCCTGCTAACTGCCCTAATATTTAAAAAGCTCTGCAAAACGTCCGATGCTATTTGCAAGATCATAATTTTACAGTGAGCAGAACTGCAGTTTCCATTTCCATCAACCCAGCCTTTCATTATCACAAATAAGAACTGGTCAAGTGTGTTTAACAAACACTGTGAACGAGGATGATGGTACATAAGCTACATTAAATTATATCCGATGGGGCCAAGGCAGACCTTTATTCTTGTCTTCCAGGGTACGGGGATTTTGATTTATTACACAATAAAGGAATAAAAAGACATATTATAAATCGAGGATATTCAGGACATCAGAATTGTAATACCTACAAAGAGGCAATTGTTTGTGATTCTTTTTAACATGTGAAGTTAGAGCTTCGCAAATCAAATTACCTAGCTTCAACCTTTAAAGTTGGAGTCATCAGCCTACTGTGAATTTAGGATGCATTTTAAGAAGTTGCTCGGCCATAAAATCAACATGTTTTAACACTCTTTTATCGAATTGGAAAAGAACCCAACCACCCATATGAAGAAGGGCAGTACGGCCTAAAGGATAGAGCCCAGGCCTGGGAATCAGAAGGACCTGGTTTCTAATCTCAGCTCCGCCACATGTCTGCTGTGTGACCTCGGGCAAGTCGCTTCACTTCTCTGGGCCTCGGTTACCTCATCTGCAAAATGGGGATAAAAGTGCGATCCTCCCTCAGGACAGGGACTGTGTCCAACCAGATTACCTTGAATCTACCCCAGCGCTTAGAGCAGTGACTGGCACATAGTAAGAGCTTAACAAATGCCATAATTATTATTTGACCCTCTCCGTTAATTACAAACTTGGTTGTGAGCACTGTAAATACTCTGATATTCCAGCCCCAATATTCTTATTCTCCATTATTTCCCTTATCCCTAATATATTTTAATGTCTGTCTCCCCCGGTAGATGGTAAACTCCTTTGTTGTACTGTACTTTCCCACGCACTCAGTACAGAGCTCTGCACGCAGTAAGCGCTCAATAAATACCACTGACATTAAGACCAGTGAGTATGGTAAGACAGGGAAAATTAAGTAACAAAGCCGATGGTAAAAGAGTTTCTGTTTAATGTGGCTACACATGGGCAATCATTTTTTAAATTTTGTTCTTAGGGTATTGTTAAGCGTTCACTATGTACCAGGCACTGTAAAAAGCTCCAGGGTAAATACAAGATAAATAGGGCTGGCCACATTCCTTGTCCCGCTTAAGCCTCAGTCTTAATCCCCATTTTACAGATGAGGTAATTGAGGCAGAAAGAAGTCAAGTGACTTGTCCAAGATCACACAGCAAATAAGTGGTTGAAATTAGAACCTAAGTCCCGTGACTTGAAGGCTCTTTTCACTAGGCCAAGACGCTTCTCTATTGGAGGATTTTGAGGAGAAAGGAGACATGGGCTGAATGGTTATCGTGTTGGCTATTTTTTAGAAAAATGCTCCAGTCAGCAGAGTGAAATATGGACTGGAATGGGGAGAGACAGGAGGCAGGGAGGTCAGCCTGGAGGCCGATGCAGTAATCGAGGTGGAAAATGACAAGCTTGTTAGCAGCGTGGGTTAATAATAATAATAATAATAATAATAATAATGGCATTTGTTAAGCGCTTACTATGTGCAAAGCACTGTTCTAAGCGCTGGGGGGGATACAAGGTGATCAGGTTGTCCCACGTGGGGCTCACAGTCTTCATCCCCATTGGACAGATGAGGAAACTGAGGCTCCGAGAAGTTAAGTGACTTAGTGGAGATAGCACGGTCTTAGGAATCAGAGGTCGTAGGTTCTAATTCCAGCTCTGCCACTTGTCAGCTGGGTGACTTTGGGCAAGTCACTCAAGCTCTTTGGGTCTCAGTTACCTCATCTGTAAAATGGGGATTAAGACTGCGAGCCCCACATGGGACAACCTGATTACCTTGTACCTACCTCAGCGCTTGGCACATAAGAAGGCTTATCAAATACCATCATTATTATTATTATTATTAGCACTTGGATCGGCATGGCAACAGTATGGATGGAGCAGGAGGGGAGGGTTCGGGAGATGTAAAAATAGAACTGACAGGATCTGGGGAGAACTGAACGTGCAACTCGAATGAGCTGAGGATAATGCCAAGGTTATGGGCTTGTGAGAGAGAGAGGACAGTGGTGTTATCCACAGTGAAGCGATAGGGTTTGGATAGGAAGATGAGAAGTGTCTGTTTCGGATATACGTTTTAAGTCTGAGGGTTTGGCGAGACAGCTTACAGCTTCGTTCCTCACGACTTCCAAAGAAGCGATCTAAAGTACCGTAAACAATTTCATTAACGTGACACATCTTCTAGCGTACACGGCGCCGCGCCTCGCAGAATGAACGACGGTCGATGAAACGGCTATTGCCAAGTCCCGCTTCCACACTCCTCACCCGGCGGAGGACGGAGCAGTTTGGTTTAAAAGGGCTAACGCTCCCTCCGGTCCCGGGAAGCTAGCGGAAAGGGCCGATTCTCGCAAGTCCAAAATAAAGCAAGTCTGAGCGCGTTAGGTGACTGTTTCTGTGGTTTTTGAACTCACTTGATGACTGTTCCTTTGATGCCACCTGCTGTTGTCAGCATGACTCTGGACGTCAAACTCACGCGAAGATCGTCCCGATCCAAACCCAGCAGATCGGCGCAGTTTTCCAGCGACTGACTGCATTGATTCTTCAGAGCACAGCCGCCTGGAAGGAAACGACTGTGAGGATCGAAGTCTGCCGTAATTAACCACGCTGTAAATATTTCATGTTCTATATTCATATGCCGAAGGGACGGCATTACTGGTTGGATTAACTGGACCAAACCGGAGTTTTACGGTTCATTTCTTCAGGCTGGCCATCGCCTCACAAAGGTTCAGTACCCTTTGCGGATGAAGGGTCAACTTCTACAACTTCCTACGTTAAAAAAAAAAATCGCAAAAAAGTGACGGGCCTAAAAAAGAGAGGCTAGGCAATATAAAACTTCAATAATGGTAAGCACGTGCTCTATGTAACAACTATGAATAAACTAAAAAAAAATTGATTTTGTCATGAGGTTACCTCCTTAGTAAATGCATCTTTAAACCCTGCTACTTCCCCTACCTGTAATTTATTTGAGTGCCTCTCTCTCCCTGGCTAATATACTTGAGGGGTAGGGAAAGGGTCTATTAAATCTCTTGCCCTCTCCCATTTGTTTAATTCATTCAATCGTATTTATTGAGTGCTTACTGTGTGCAGAGCACTGTACTAAGCGCTTGGGAAGTACAAGTTGGCAACATATAGAGACGGTCTCTTTAATGCAGTGCTTGGCATAAAGAAACCACCAAATAAATACTACTGACACCCATCTTTTTCTTTTCCTACATACAATCTTCTACAAAGTATGTTGCAAGAAATGCTTGGTATTTCTGTTCTTGAATGATTTTTCTATATAGAAATACCACTAATATGGAGAGTGAAATTATGGGGAATTTGAATTCTGGTTATCTCCCCTCCCTCTGAGCCGCACCATTAGGTCCTACAGTTATTAAAGAATACATACATAACTCTTCAACAAATGTGACTATAATAATAAGAAGAAGAATAATAATGATGATGATATGGCATTTATTGTTTACTATGTGCCGAGTACTGTACTAAGCGCCGGGGTAGATACAAGATAATCCTGTTGGACACTGTCCATGTCCAGCATGGGGCTCAGAGTCTAAGTAGGAGCTAGTGGGATTTAATCCTCATTTTACATGTCAGGAAACTGAGGCACAAATAATAATAATAATAATTATGATAATAACAGTATTTTAAGCATTGTAATAAGTACTGAGGTAGATACAAGATAATCAGGTCTCAGAGGAGGCTCACAGTCTAGGTAGGAGGGAGCACAAGTATTGAATCCCCATTTTTCAGATGTGGGAACTGAGTCACAGAGAAGTTAAGTGACTTGCCCAAGGTCACACAGCAGATAAGTGGTGGAGCCGGGATTGGAACCTAGATCCTCAGACTCCCGGACCCGTGCTCTTACCACTAGGCTACGCCGTTTCTGTATAACCAAGGCAGGTGGGAAACACTGGAAATTATTCCAAAAGTCCATAGATTCAAGTGAGCCATGTTTTTGGAACCCTAGGGTTCTTCAAAGGTTGCAATTCCCTTTCTGATCCAAATTTGATGTCCCTTCCTCTTGACACAAATGACCAAAATTCTGTACTTCAGCTAGCCCATCAGTGGTATTCATTGAATGCTTACTAAAAATAATAATCATTATTATTATGGTATTTGTTAAGCGCTTACTATGTACAGGCACTGTACTAAGCGCTAGGGTTGGATACAAGCAAATTGGGATGGACACAAATTGGGAGATTGGGGCTCCCAATCTCGATCCCCACTTTACAGATGAGGTGACTAAGGCATAGAGAAGTGAAGTGACTTGTCCAAGGTCACACAGACGATGCGCAGAGCACTGTTCTAAGTGCTTGGGAGACTATAACAGAATTAGCCCATAAAGAGCAGCAGAAAACCAGAATCCAAATGTCAACTTCTTGGACTAACTCCAGGACAATGCCGGGCTTCCAGAGAAGGAAAAGATCCACGTGGAACTCCCTGATAATTTTACCACGGTCCTTTGGGAGAAAGGAAACCCAGCTACAAGTCCAAACATCAACAGCGTCGAGCGCTTTTCCGGCAGGCTGCCGGGAGACTCTAAAAACTGTGGATGTGAGCAAAGGCGCAGACTGATTCACAGAAGATGACTCAGATTAGAAGGAAAGAAATCCGGCCTCAGTGTCTCATGATCATAACAAAAAAAAAGCCTGTGACGTATCACAGGTAGAGCTAAGGCATCGCTCAACCAGTTGAGCGTAGCCAAGGTTGAAGAAATTCAGATCTCCCAATTAAAGACTTCATCTTCACCAAGGAAGCTGTACGGCCCTGCCAAAACCATTACAACACCATTCATCAATCAATCGATTGTATTTATTGAGCACTATGAGCAGAGCACTGTACTAAGCACTTGGGAGAGTACAAAACAACAGAATTAGCAGACACATCCCCTGCCTGTAATGAGCTTACAGTCTAGAGGAGGACACGTTCATGAGTCTAGATGCAAAAAGGGAATCCGGTCACGTTCGGCTACTGAACACACATTTATCCAGTAAGGAAGAGAAAACCCACAGAGCAGTGAGACCCAACTTTAGCTACAAATGAAACAGCAAAATGGCTGAATCTGTTGGCCACCCTCCTCGACTCCGCACTCAAGAAGGGAACTTAAAATATCCACCCTGGCTTTTCTTCACCGTGTGGGATGCTAAAGAATCTCTCACATTCTATTAAAAGCATCATCTTCGAGAAATAAGAGAGCCAATTATGGAAAATTTCAGGAAAAATCACAATGCTTTCCACCTCCAGGAAGATCCTGGCTAAAATTGCTATGGGTAAGCTATTAGAAAACAAAGTCAAATCACAACGCGATTCGCCCAGCAGTGTGGGAAGAGCACGGGCCTGAGAGTCGGTTCTAATCCCGGCCCTGCCACTTGTCTGCTCTGTGACCTTGGACCAGTCATTTCACTTCTCGGTGCCTCAGTTACCTCGTCTGTAAAACAGGGATCAAGACTATGAGGCCCATGTGGGATGGGGATTGTGTCCAACCTGATTCACTTGTATATACCCTAGAGCTTAGTACAGTGCCTGGCATATAGTGGGCACTTAAATACCAAAAAAAAAAAAAATATGTGCCTTGAAATCCACATGTAATCCAGAAGATGTGATTTCATCATGATGGAGATTGCAGAGAGCAACAGAAAAAGCTCCCTATTGCTTTCTTAGCCTTACAGAAGCACTTGTGACCGGCAATAAAACTAGGTTCTGGAAACTAGCAAAGCTGTTTAGGAAAGGTCACCCAATCCAAAATTTAGAGTGTCCTATCTGACCTTTTTCGAGCTGTTGAAATTGTCCTCTCCTACGCTTGAAGACGCAAGAGGGATTTGGAAAATGGTGTCAGACTACTTCTGATCCGCTGAGAATCCCTTCCATCTCTATCATCATCTTTGAGACAGTCATGCACGGCACTACTATAATTCAAGGCACGACAACTAGAGAAATAAGAACCACTCTGCACGGCATTCAAATCGCTGTTCCAGAAAAGTCTTAGATGGTAAGCTCACTGTGGGCAAGGAACGTGTCTATCCTTCTGTATTGCACACACCCAAGCACTTAGTACAGTGTTCTGCATTCATAGAGCGCTCAACAAATACCACTGATTGATTATCCCGCAACCACAAGCTTTTATTAGCCTCCAGAACATAATACTGTCCCCAATTTCAGCTCCATCAGCAGAATACACTTTGATGACCTTGAAATTGGATTCAAGTCGGATAGCTTTCCAATATTCTTTTTACACATTCCTTTAAAGAACTGAAAAGTTTTTACATGTTGCATTTATATCAATCATATTTATTGAGCGCTTACTGTGTGCAGAGCACTGTACTAAGCGCTTGGGAAGTACAAGTTGGCAACATATAGAGAGAGTCCCTACCCAACAGTGGGCTCACAGTCTAGAAGATCAGGCATTAAGCATTTAAAAACTAATTAAGGCAGAGAAAACCACCTGTGAAAAGATGCTGCCATTCCAACGATTCAAGAAAATGCTTCTCAGGTCTCTCGCAATTCCGGGAACTCAAAACAGCTCAATGGGGGCTATGGAAAAATTGCTCACCGTTTGGGTGAAATTTAATCTGCCCAGGTTTAAGTGTACCAATTAACCACCTGAAAATAGCAATCAGCATCACCCTTGCGGGGAGAAAGGATTTATTCTCCATAAGAAAGCAATCTGCCCGCAATCACCAGCAGAATCCACACCACAGCTTTTACCAAGAGTAAAGATATATTAAGCACGCTTGGTGGGATGGTAAACTCTCATGTCACAGTGACATCAGCATTTAATAATTTGTCATCCAAGATTTCAAATCCAAAATGTAGGAGAGAGAAATGACCGAATTTGTTTCACAATTATCTGATCATGAGACTTTATGACTCTAAATGTAGAACAAATACATTTGAATTTTAATAACCTGATGTGCTTCCAGCTTCCTCAAAATCAATATTTCCAAGGTGCAGGACGCCAGCTACTACACGGAAAAGATCGAGTTTTTCTGCATCATCCAAGCCAATCTTTTTCATAGCGGTACACATCCTATTGAAATCTCCATGGTCATCTAAGAGAGGATCTTTCATTGAGCCTAATTTAAGATGCTACGAAATGAGAAGAAATACCAATTATTTCCACATCTTCCGGCAATTTGTCAGCTAAGTACCACAAAAGGTCTAAATCCTTCATGATGCAACACACCGTGTGCAAAAATAAATACAAAACTCACAAAAGTCTAGTCATTTGAACACTTAAAAGTTCATACGCTCTTGTCAAATTAAATACAAAGCTATTAAATTGGTATCCTAAAGCATAATCATAATTAAGGTATGGATTCTTAGGGTTTGAAACATACATAAATGAAGGGAAACGCTTTCAAAATTTTAGATGAAGCTTGGGCTTAAAATTTTTTAAATCAAGGGCTTTATTTTAGTTTTTATTTTTACAATTCGCCTGCAGTTTTGAGGGGAGGGGGTCAAGAGGACTCCTTTCTGATGCTTACAAATGGCTAAAGTGGCTAAATGAACGCTGTATTGTTGTATTGTACTTCCCCAAGTGCTTAGTACAGTGTTCTGCACACAGTACATGCTCCATAAATATGACAATGAATGAATGTTTGACATTAAAGTGGGACAGAGACTGTAGCCAACCTGATTGGCTTGTATCTACTCCAGCGTTTAGTACGGTGCTTAGCACATAGTAAGCACTGAACAAATACCATAAAAAATGTTACCTGCAACAAACTAAAGTTAACTCTAGTTTTGGTTAATTTAGGACTCCACTGATAATCCAAACATGGCTTAGCCCGGGAGTCAGAGGACATGGGTTCTAATCCCGGCTCCATCACATGTCTGTTGTGTGACCTTGGGCTAGTTACTTAAATTCTCTGTGCCTCAGTTACCTCATCTGTAAAATGGGGATGAAGACCGTGAGCCCCTGGTAGGACAATCTGATTACCTTGTATCTACCCCAGAGCTTAGAACAGTGCTTGGCACACAGTAAGCACTTAAAAATACCATACTCATTTGATTATTACTATTATTATTATCCTTAAACAATAGATCCCAGGCTTTAAATGAGGGTTGAACACTAGAATGAAGATGTTCTCAAAACTGTTGAACGAAATCTGCACCTTAAGTGCCCGCAATCCAAGGAAGTTCCAGCCTCTTATTAGAGCACGGAGAAAGGACATTCCCCCAAAAGAAGATATTCAATATGCTTTTTAAAATGACCGAACCTTCCAGGCATCTTATTCCCAGTTTAGTGTTGATTCTATTGAAGGTGGTAACAATTACTGGCAAATCATTCCACAAAGAATGGTTTCATAAACTGACGATTACAGAGAAAACATTATGAAAATATATTTATATATATATTTAATTTGTTCTGGTTTTTTTTTAAAAGATTGGGGGCATAACAAAGTGATAATGATCCAAGTGATACCCAAAAAATCCATACTCTAATTATATACTGGGTGTCTAGTGAGAATTTGGAACACAAAGAAAGGGAAGGGAGGTTTAGGAACTGTGCTGGGACAGCCATGCAGATTAGAATAGGACCACAACCTTGAGAGAAATAAGCCAAGCATAAAAGAAATCAGGACGCAGCCTGGCGAATATTGATTAAAAATTTCAAGTGCAACCTTCAATTAGTGCGCTGGAATAATTCAAGCGAGTGACACGGCAGGAGGCAGGCACCATTTAACTTGGTGAAAGAGTTAGAAGCTCTTTTGGGGGCCTAACGTATTCTGGAGGTCGCTGCGATGATTGGGAGAATATCTTAAGGGCAGGAATAGAGTCGGAAAAGGCCAGCACTTGCATTTATTGAGCGCTTCCCGGGTGCAGGGCACTGTCCTAAGTTCTTGAGAGAGCAATATTCAACCACATAAGAGACACATGCCCTGCCCTCAAGGAGCTTACAGTCTAGAGGGGGAGAGGGATGTTAATATAAAGAAACTATGGACATGTACCTAAGTTCTAGGGGGGATGTTATGGGGGCTATTTCAGCAGCACCTGTAAGACAGTCTGGAAGTAACTGCAAAATTTTTCCTTGCCACTGATGTTCTACACATTGGTAGGCAATATATAGCACTGAGTCCGTCCCAGGGATTCTCCAGATCAAGGGAGGCTGAAGGCGGCAGGGACCGGTTTGGAAATATCACAGAATCCACTCAGTCACCCAGCAAACCAGCGCTTAGAACAGTGCTTTGCACATAGTAAGCGCTTAATAAATGCCATTATTATTATTAAAAAGAAAGCTTCTACAGCTTTCCGAAAAAGGTTGTCATGCTGTTAGAGAAGCAGCACGGCCCAGTGGGTCAAGCATGGGCCTGGGAATCAGACAGAAGGTCTTGGGTTCTAATCCGGACTCCGCCACTTGTCTGCTGTGTGGCCTTGGGCAAGTCACTTGGCTTCTCTGGGCCTCCGTTGACTCATCTGTAAAATGGGGACTGAGACTGTGAGCCCCGCATGGGACAAGGACTGTGTCCAACCCGACTGGCTTGTATCCACCCCGGCGCTTAGTACGGTGCCTGGCACGTAGTATGCACTTAAATATCATGATTATTATTACTGCAGTGTATAATCAATCTTATTAACCAAAATGAGAGAGAATAGAAAATGGCATGCCGCAAAAGGTGACAAGAGACACCCAGTTATTTTTAGTCTTGCAGTTCAGTTCCAAAGTTCGGGGCATTAAGCAACGCTTGATTCATCCCGTAGTAGATGATCTTAATTGAAATAAAAGCAAAAACATGGAAATATTTCTCAGACTAAAAACACTGCATGCAACCAAAAAAATCCACATCACCCAGCTTGGAGGAACACCAAGAGAATTAGTCTACTTATGCAAAATGATCACCTCATTTTCCTGATAATAATGAAAAGACAAAAAGTGATTTCAACAAATTAATGCAGGAATCAACCGAATTTATAGGCATGCACATACGGAATAAGATTCTTGGCAGAAAAGCAAGACCGAAAAACCAGACTTGTGTTTTCTAGGTTCTTTCCCTCTCCCCTTCAGACTTAGTTGTCCTTTAAAGAAGGGCTTCTGTGCTCGCTAAACTCCACGTTAAGGAAAATCTGTGCTGAACACAGAAGTTCTAGTATTACGCACACATACACACCTCCATATTTTTTCTTCTGAAATTATGACCTGCTTTATAGGCTCATACTGATAGATAAATACTCCCTAGCAACATTCCAGCCAAAAATATTGTGAATATCTATTACCTAATAATGCATAGTCACATCTACACTTTAAGATCCCTCCAGGCTGTAAACATGTTGTGGACAGAAAATGCATCTACCAATTCTGTGCTACAATATCTTCCCACACTCTTAGTACAGTGCTCTGCACAAAGTAGGCGCTCAATAAATGCCCTTGATGGACAGATCAAAGTTCTATGATTTATATCTGACGTTGCATACTGCAACGAGGTGCAGACATTCTGTTATTTTAGTGGGGAGAAAAGAAACCTTAATCTTAACACATTGGTGTCCAATAACTAAGTTTCTTTTCAGAAAAAATGATATTGTTATGAGTGTTACCTGTTGCTTCTTACACTTATGTTTTCTAAATTAAGAAATACATGTTAATTGTTGCATACTTTAAAACACATTTTGAATTTAAAAATGCATGTCACTTTTGAACTGAATTATTGTAGCTGTTCAACTGGAAATCCCCTACAAATATGAGTGGAATCATTATTGTATCATCTGGCAAGCAAGTGAAAGGACAAAATTTAGTCATGGATTCAAAACAACAGAACAAAAGGGTAATGTAATAGGGTGACATTTTTAGTTTCCAGTAGATGCCCAATGAAACTAAAAATAAAAGGCATATAACATTAGTTGATTTGTTCTGTCCTGTAACCATGGCTAATTCATATCTATTTACACCTACCAGATGAAACTCTGAAACATACACATGGAAATTTTACTATTTGCAAGCTATTGACAACAGGAACTACTAACAGGATTTCTTGAATTTCTGTGAAAAAAAAAATTAAGTTCTAAGCAGACCAATAAAACAGCTTTTATCTCAACCTGACTCTAACGTATTAATATTTAAAGTCATTCATTTTTGTAGTAAACAAATTTAACTCCAAGAAAAACCCAATAAAGCATTTCTATACCAAAAGCTCCAATTCATTTTCATCACTAAATGATACAGGGGGAAAATGTCCCAACTTAGCTACTGAGAAGGATGAATACAATAACATTTGTAAAGACCTTTAATAAGTTGCAATATTATGACAGTTGGCTCTGAGGAGTGATCAACCATTTTCTGTAATTATTTTGTTCAGCACTAGATTCTTTGAACATCTAGTCTACGTTCAATTATCAGCCCAAGGACTTTGGCAATTATAAAAAACAAAATTATTCAGGAGGGTAAACAAGAAAAGGCAGTGGGGGGAGGTTTGAGGAGGGACGCAGTAGCTCTTACCCCCACACAAAGCGGGAAGGGATGAATGGTCTGCAATCATAGAACACAAGCATATTTGTGCTAACATGTAGTAGCCCTATTTCGCGATTCACAGATGAAATAAGGGGAAACATTTCAAGTGACCTGTGAAGTCAAAAGCAAAATGCTCAAAATAACCCAACTTAATTAAGGGACAAAAAAGTGACCGATGTTTTCGCTGTCTTCAGGATTCTTTTTTTTTTTTCTGGCAAAGCCACCTTGATATAAAAGTAAATATACTATACCTCAGGACTTTTGCGATTCTGTAAAATCTGTTTGTCAGTTTCTTTGCTGGCAAAGAATCTCGTGCAGCCTCGATTTAAATACTGTAGCAAAGGAAAATAAAGACATCACATTACGAAGTGCAGGAAAATATACGGAGAAACTGTTCTAATGAATTCTGGAGTATTCCAATCTGATTAACTCTAATACAACACATTTAATGTCTTAATTAGGCATTTTCCATTATGCAGCACATAAAACAAAATATTTATACGGTATTTGTTAAGTACTTACTATGTGCCAAGCACTTTGGCAGATATAAAATAATCGGGTTGGATACAGTTCATGTCTTAATTACATTAGTCTTAATCCCCATTTTCCAGATGAGGGAACAGAGGCACAGAGAAGTGAAGTGACTAACCCAAGGTCACACAGCAGACAAGTGGCAGAGCTGGAATTAGAACCCAGGCTCTTCTGACTCTCAGGCCTGTGCTCTTTCCACTAAGGCCACGCTGCTTCTCGGCGGCCAAGGAAAATAGAATATTATGACAAAGCATTTGCTAAAGAAGGGCAGTTATCTCATATACCTATCAAAAATTTCCTCATGAGGAAAAAAAACCCAAAAGTATTTATTGAGAGCCTACCGTGTGCGGAGTACTGTACTAAATGCTTAGGAAAGTACTACAGAGTTAACAGACATGGTCCCTGCTTTCAAAGAGTTTACAATCTAGCAAGCGATGCAGACTTTAAAATCATTTACAGATAGGAGGAGGTGACAGAATTTAAAAATGTGTGCATAAATTCTAGAGAGGAGCAAGAATAATGAAATGTTTTAAGGATGTAGTGGGAAAATACACAGGGGGACATGAGAGATTAATCAGAGAAGACCTCCTGGGGGAGGTGTGATCTTAGAACAGTGCTCAGTGCTTAGAACAGTGCTCAGCGCTTAGAACAGTGCCTTGCACATATTAAGCGCTTAATAAATGCCATTATTATTATAATTATTATTATAATGGCATTGAAGATGGGTGGGCTCTGGTCAAATGCGAAGGGGGAAGAGAGTCCCTATCCCCCAGAGGGCTCACAATCTTAATTCCCATTTTACAGATGAGGGAAATGGAGCCCGGAGAAGTGAAGTGACTTGCCCAAGATCACACGACAGACAAATTAAATGGCCCCACACAGATTCAGTTACGCCTAAAAGCGTAGCAGCTATGACATTCAACGCCACAACGGCTGCATCCTACCAAGAGAAAAAATACCTACTCATTTAGAATTATCAGTCTACCTCTAAAGAAAATATGACACTGTGGAGAATTCTTTGCCTACCTCATTGCAAGTAATGGATAAAAGGGAAATCTGAAATATCCAAATTGGACTCATTTAAATACCGTAAACGAATGACTTAGTATGTGTGAAACCACAATGGCTGGAGAAATAGTCTGAAGCTTCACGTGACTTTAGAACCCTGTTCTGAATATTAGCTTTAAAATGAGAAGACGGAATTAGGAGTGTGACCTTAGACTTCAGGTTAAAGCTAATCGATCATTCTTATCGACTGCTTACTCTGTGAAGAGCACTGTACTACGCGCTTGGGAGAGTACCATATAACAGAGTTGGTACATACGTTCCATACCCACAGCGAGCTTGAGGTCTAGAGGGGGAGACAGATGTTAATATAAATAGATAAATTACAGCTATGTTGCATAAGTGCTGTGGAACTGAGGGAATTAATTGGCGACAACTACCCAAATCAACATTTTCAATAGACTATTTAAAAACGTCTGTGTTTACTTATTATGCCAAAAGAGCTGGAGCATAAATTTCTAAAGTAAATGTTCCCTTCACCACCAAACAGTATATAAAGGAATAGTTTGTTTCAGTTACTCTAATTAAACAAATATATGCTTTATTGAACTCATACCACTAGGAATTCTTGTCAACATATTCACAGACTGATTTACAGCTCCCCTATTCCCTGAATCGGCTTTTAGATCTAAAGGCAAGCCCATTTCATGGAAATATTTTCAAATATATCTTTGCTTCTGACTTTACCCTCACTTCCTTGGAAAGTTCATCCATTCTCGGGACTTCAACTAACACCTCTGTGTGGATGACTCCCAAATAAGCTCGCTGTGGGCAGGGAATGTGTCTGTTATTGTCATACAGTACTCTCCCAAGCACTTAGTACAGTGTTCTGCACACTGTAAGCACTTAATAAATACGATTGACTGATAGAAATCTATCAGCGAAGCAGCGTGGCTCAGTGGAAAAAGTATAGGCTTTGGAGTCAGAGGTCAGGGGTTCAAATCCCGGCTCTGCCAATTGTCAGCTGTGTGACTTTGGGCAAGTCACTTCATTTTTCTGTGCCTCAGTTACCTCATCTGTAAAATGGGGATTAAGACCGTAAGCCCCCTTGGGACAACCTGATTACCTTGTAACCTCCCCAGAACAGTGCTTTGAACATAGTAAGCGCTTAATAAATGCCATCATTATTACTATTATTACTATTATTACCTTGCCAGGGCTCTTTGCAATCTTGCATTTCCTCCTGCCTCCAGAGCATCTCTTTTAGAGTTATTCTGCTGGCAACTCAAGCTCAATTCAATATGCCCCAAACTAAACTCTTCATCTTCCCCCCACATAAGTGTCCCATCACAGTTGAAGATACCACCATTCTCTCCATCCCTGAGACACTCAACCTACACACGATCCTTGACGCCTTCCCCTTCCTTAGTTCAATCCCCATAGTCAGTCTGTCACTCCATCCCACTGATTAACCCTCCACAACATTCCTCTCCATCCAAATGACCACTACACTACCCAGGCAATCGTCATACTCCAGTTCTGTTACTGCACCCTCCTCCTCACTGGCCTCTCTGTCTCTCTTGTCCCTACTTGACTCTAAAATATGGTGGGCCGGGAATGTGTCTAGCAAATCGCTTCACTTTCCTGCTGTACTGTACTCTCCCAAGTGCTTAGTACAGTACTCTGCACACCGTAAGCGTTTAATAAATGCGATTGATAGACTGATTTTCTACAGCATTGGACTACACCTATCTCCTCCTCTCCTCCAAAACATCAAATGGTTACCCATGTCTCCCTGAATGAAGCAGAAACACAATCAGCCCTCTTGTCCCCTCTCTTCTCCCACAAACCTCAGCCCTCATTCTCCATTCCTCTTATGCTAACCTACTCATTCTCATCTCTCTTGCTGCTGACCACTTGATATGCTCTTCCCCCTACCTGAAACTCCCCCTCTTCCTTCAAATTCAACCCAACACAGCTCTTCTCCATTTTCAAAACCCTTCTGGAACTGCACTGTCTCAGGGAGACCTTCCCTAATTAATTTTGAAACGCCCCTGCTTATATTCATTCAATTGTATTTATGGACCACTGTACTAAGCACTTGGAAAGTACAATTTCAGCTTATATTCATCCTAGTGACAGTTTGGTTCCTCTGCATAATAATAATAATAGGGTTTGTTAAGTACTTACTATATGCTGAGGACTGTCCTAAGATAATCGGGTTGGACACAGTCCCTGTCCCACATAGGCTCATAACCTTAATCCCCATGTTACAGATGTGTTTACTGAGGTCTGGAGAAGTGAAGTGACTTGCCCACTGTCTCACAGGTCATTCTAACTCCAAGTCCTTGCCCTCTGGTTTAGCATCAAAATACTCACTTCCTCCCACAGCACTGACAAATTTATTGTTATAGTCTGTCTGTAATTTATTTTCACGTCTGTTCTCCTGGCCAGGGGAGGGCAAGGATTATGTTTACTAATTCTACTGTACTCTCTGTTTAATATGGAGCTCTGCACAGTAGGGACGCAATAAAATCTATTAACTGATTGATGAATTGATCGAAGTAGTTCTAAAAACCATAGTTTCCTAGATATTTTATTTAAAAAAGGGCACGCGTCAAGAAGTTAAAATGTTAGACGGGTACAGGCACGGTGGAGGTGAGAAGACACATTCTTTGTGGTTTTGGTTACATCTGCATGGGACTTATCAACAGGCTGATGTATTGCTTTGGCCAAAAATTAATCGTAGGGATAGGGTGAAGGACCTCTTCAAGCAACATGGCCGAGTGGAAAGCACGCGGGCCTGGGTTCTAATCCTGGACTCTGCCACTTGCCTGCTCTGTGACATTTGGCAAATCATTTCACTTCTCTGAGCCTCAGTTGTAAAACAGGGATTCAATACCTACTCTCCCTCCCCCTTAGACTGGGAGCCCCACGTGGGACAGGAACTGTATCTGAGCTGTTTATTATGAATCTTCCCCAGTGCTTAGTTCAGTCTTTGGCACTACAGTACGCACGGAACAGATATTAAAATTATTATCATTATTAAGAATCTTGCATGCTCACAGGACAATAAAACACACCATCTCCTATTCAACGCAACTGGCTTCTTTTACAGTTAACCTGCAGAGATAGATGGAAATGTTTCTCAATAACTTACCCGGAAATTATCTGGAGAACTCAAGCGCAGCTTTTCTCTAATATCTTCAGAAGCCCCTGCACACAGTCTATAGAATATATGGTAGTTCCTTTCCTCTTTGCCTTGGACGCAGATCCTGGATTTCTCCAAAAGGTAGTGGGATACAAATCCCCCAACGACGGAATTCTACATCGAAAGAAGAAAAATAGGTTAACAATGTAACCAGGCTTCGGTTTGGGGTGGGGGGTTTCACTGGAAACAGCTCAGACTCTAAAAACGGATGACCAACTGTTTGGATTCCAAAGACCCAGAAAGGGCAGGCAGTTGGACAGAAAATGGGAAGGAGGGAGGAAATGTGGAAAAGTCCTGGGGCAGGAAGTGGAGACGGGACATCTGGGGCTCCAAGAAAGGTCCTGACCTTTGACAAACATGTGGAGGGAGAGAAGGAGGCGTGAGAAGGAGAAAGAAGAGAAAAACGCTAGAGAAGGAACTGGTGCCACTCATTCTCTGCCTCTTTCGCAGGCTCCTCCTCTGCCTCATCATCATCATCATCAATCGTATTTATTGAGCGCTTACTGTGTGCAGAGCACTGTACTAAGCGCTTGGGAAGTACAAGTTGGCAACATATAGAGACAGTCCCTACCCAACAGTGGGCTCACAGTCTAAAAGGGGGAGACAGAGAACAAAACCAAACATACTACCAAAATAAAATAAATAGAATAGATATGTACAAGTAAAATAAATAAATAAATAAATAAATAAATAAATAAATAGAGTAACAAATATGTACAAACATATATACAGGTGAATATATGCCTGAATAGGTGAATATATGCCTAGAGGTGAATAGAGGCCTCCCACCCTCTAACTCTGGGGGTCCCTCAAAGTTCAGTTCTGGCTCCCCTGCTATTCTCCATCTACACCCACTCCCTTGGGGAAGTCATTCGCTCCCATGGCTTCAACTATCACCTCTATGCGGACTATATTCAAAACTACATCTCCAGGCCTGATCTCTCTCCCTCTCTGCAGTCTCGGATTTTCTCCTGACTTCAGGACATCTCTACTCGGATGTCCTCCGGTTACCTCAAACTTAATATGTCTAAAACGGAACTTGTCTTCCCATCCAAACCCTGTCCTCCCCCTGACTTTCCCATCACTGTAGATGGCACCTCCATCCTTCCTGTCTCACAAGCCCGTAGCCTTGGTGTTATCATCGACTCCTCTCTCTCACTCAACGCACATATTCAATCCTTTATTAAATCCTGTCAATTCCACCTTTATAATGCCAAAATCCACCCTTTCCTCTCTATCCAAACTGCTACCACGTTAATCCAATCACTTATCCTATCCCGGCTTGATTACTGTATTAGTCTCCTTGCTGACTTCCCAGCCTCCTGTCTCTCCCCACTCCCGTCCATACTTCACTCTGCTTCTTGGATCATTTTTCTATAAAAACATTCAGTCCACGTATCCCCACTCCTCAAGAAACTCCAGTGGTTGCCCATCCATTTCCACATCAAACAAAAACCCCTCACCCTTGGCTTTAAAGCAATGACCTTCCCCCCTCTTACCTCACCTCTCTACTCTCCTACTACATTCCAGTCTACACTACATCGCTCGCCCGTAAAATGGGGATTAAATACGTGCTCTCCTGCCCCTTTAAATGATGAGCTTAGTGCTGACAGGGACTGTGTTTGACCTGATTATCTGGTCTTTGCCAAAGTGCTTCGCACAGTGCTTGGCACACAGCAAATGCTTAATACCATAGCTATTATCATTTTAATATAAAATAAAAAACCTCTGAGGAGTATATAATGATCCATGCATACCACCATAATCCCTCTGAGGAGAGACATTTTGAGATGACTGTGACACAGAGAGGTAGAAATAAAAGTTGCTTTTAGTAATGCGACAGCGCACTGAGGTGCAATCTTTCATTATTACAATTATTATTAATAATCTTCATCACACTTATTAAGGACTTATTATGTATGCAGCACTGTTCTACAAGCAGGGATACATACAAGTTAATGGTGTTAATTATGTTGCCAACTGGTACTTCCCAAGCGCTTAGTACAGTGCTCTGCACACAGTAAGTGCTCAATAAATACGATTGAATGAATGAATCAGGTTGGACCCAATCCCTTTTCTACACAGTGAACACATTCCAAGTAGGTGGGAGAACAGACATTTAATCCCCATTTTACAGATGAGGGAACTGAGTCACAGAGAAGCCAAGTGATTTATCTATGGTCACACGGCTAGCGATGGACAGATCTGGGGATTAGAACCCAGGTATTCTTATTCCCAGGCCCATGCTCTGTCCACTAAGCCACACTGCTTGCTTAAGGAGAATTTTTACATGCTGTGGAAAGGACTGTTAGTTGGTCTTATCGGCCATACGAACACACTGATAAAATTCCAAAGCACCGGAATATACGGCTTTCTAGGAAAGTTAGGGAAGGGAGATTTAAGGCCAAAGGTCTAAATGTCGTGTTCCTATAAAATGTGCACTCTAAGGGAACATGCACAAGGCTCTCTAAACAGATGTCAGGCGAGGCATTGCCTAAAATAGAAAATGAGAGGTGAAAAAATATCAAACAAAATTAAAATCGTGATCCACAAATCTGGTTGCTGCACCACAAGACGGACATGTTGATGTTAGAATTTCCTGTCAAGAACGATGGGGTTATTTCTGTCTCTCCCCTTCCCCGTCCTCCAAACAAAAGCTCTGCAAAACCTCAGGAGCTTTAAATAGCATTCTGTAAATACTAGTCTTTGTAGTTCTCTGCTGGAATTCTTGCCTAGTTGTGACATTATTAAATCGTTACTTTGGCCAATTTTCTGCCTGAGAATTGGTTCAACCACAATCAGTAGGGAATTCGAAGAGTTAGGGAAGACATCTTGGCCAATAGCTACCTCTACATCTCATTTTCCTCTGTGTTGCCCTGAATGTGGCCTATTTTTGTTAGTTTCAGTCCTAGTTCAGTGCTCTACAGTTAAGTGGCCCCGATCGGAATTTCCTGATTTATTTTTTTTTTAATGGCATCTGTTAAGCGCTTACTATGTGGCCTCGGTGAGTCCAATACCCATTTAAAGCCAAAGTGACCTCAGGACTGCGCTAAACGCCGCACACCATAACCCGGGAAGGGGTTGATTAGGAAGCCACTGTGGACTTCATTGCTCACATTAACTAGCTACATTTCCCAGTCCTGCTGGCACAGATTGCCTTTGGGAGAGTCCTAAGAAATCTCAACACTGGTGTCTGTAAAGTGTAAGCTCTTGGTGGACAGGAGAAGTGTCTAACAACTCTGTTAAGCTGTTCTCTCCCAAGCACTTAGTACACTGCTCTGCTTACAGTAAGAGCTCAATAAATACCACTGACTGTTGGATGGCCCAGTCTAAGCAGGCATCCCCCTATTTGCCCAGCTTGGGCCTAAAACCCCTTCCTCTTGCTTTCCAGAATCCCGTTCTTTCCACTTGACCCGATACAGCAGGGCAAACGGAGGATGTAATAGAGCAGGGATTCAAGTTGGTCCGAGGGAATAGAGCAGTTCCTCGGGAAGGAAACTGAAAAGATTAGAACATTTTGGACTGGAAAGACGCAGAGGGAACACAGGATTGAAGTTTACAAACTCACGAAATCAATCGATGGCATTTATTGAGTACTCACTGTGCCTAGAGAGTACAGTACAACAGAGTGGGTAGACATGTTCCCTGCCAACAATCAGTTTTACAATCTAGACGGGGAAAGGTAGGAACCTGGCAAACACTGAACTGCTGTTCATCGCAGCCCAGACCAAGACCAGGGACACATAATAAAGTCTGAAGACAAGATGCTCAAAACAAACCCAAAGGGAAAGAAAAAAGGAAATTCACACTGCAAGTGCTAAGGTTTGGGAATGTGTTACTGTGGGATGTTGTGCAGGTAGAAACTAGAGATGGTTTAAGAAGGATAAATTCAAGGAGGTTCAGGGAGGATAAATTCAAGGAGAATGACGGGATTCATGATGATTAGAGAGAAGAGTTACAGATGCATCATATGAAAAGGGGATGACAGACTGACTGCTTCTGTACGCATCCTGGAGACAAAACATTGGGATGAGTAGGATCACTGGGCTATTCCTCGATCTCATCTTTCTCACCGCCGATCTCTTGTCCGCGTCCTATCTCTGGCTTAGAACGCCCTCCCTCTACATATCCGACAGACAATTACTCACCCCACCTTGAAAGCCTTATAAAAAACACAACTCCTCCAAGAAGCCTTCCCTAACCACTCCCTCTGCCCCAAAGCACTTATGTACATATCTGTACTCTGCTTATTTAAATTAATGCCGGTCTCCTCCTCTAGACTGTAAGCTCACTGTGAGAAGGGAATGGGTCTATAACGTCTGTTCTGTTGTACTCTCCCAAGCTTACTCTTACACTGTAAGCGCTCAATAAATACAAATACTTAACTGGGCTCCCCCTGCCTGGCACTGCTTAGGTTCTCGTTTAGCGGGACGTGTGAACTTGGAAATAAGTGAGGCTTCTCATCGAACACCACGCAAAACCTAAATTCACTTCCATTCAGGATCTACTCGACAGGAAAAACAAGCTTACCTTTTCGTTGAAATGAATTTCAACGAACTTTCCGAAACGACTGCTATTGTTGTTACGGACAGTCTTCGCATTTCCAAAGGCTTCCAATAGTGGGTTGGCTGTTGATAAGAAATGAAATGCTTAAAATGATTTTCCCGATCAACAGTATTGATTGGGTGCCTTCTGTAAGGAGAGAGTTGCGCTAAGGTTTTGGTAGAGCACAGCAGAGTTAGCGGACATTATTATTAATGAAAAGCTGTAGTAACAAAAAATTTCAATAGAATTGTTTTAAGTCTGAACTATTCTCCTGTTAATACCAATTCAATCAGTGTTAGGAAAATTTTTTTTCAAAGGCTATTTTCTGCTTCTCTACTTTTAGAGATGCGAACTTTTTCACGGGAACTCAAATCAACGAGTTTTCCTTTTTGTAATGCAGAATAGATAAGCTTTTAAAAACGTTTTCTCAGGTTTAATCCATATGTACACCAGCCCTAAAACCAGTTCCAAATAGGAATAGAACTACCCTTGGTTTTCACAGGCACTGCTAATAGGGGGAGTCTATTCCTAAGTGCAAGTGTATCTTGAGAGACTTCTATGTGACAGGGTCTCATCATCATCATCAATCGTATTTATTGAGCGCTAACTGTGTGCAGAGCACTGTACTAAGCGCTTGGGAAGTACATTTCACACCGTTTCCTTTGGCCTGAAGGAAAGAACCTTGCTGTGCTAATAGATTATTATTATTTTTATGGTACTTGTTGAGGACCTACGATGTGCCAAGAACTGTCCTAAGCACTGGGGCAGATGCCAATTAATATGGCTGGACAACTTTTTTCAATCTGTCTCCAAATCCTGCAGGCTCACCTTTCACAACATCGCACTTATACATTACAGCATCTGCCTCTTCACTGACCTCCCAGCCTCCTGTCTATCCCCACTCCAATCCATACTTCACTCTGCTGCCCAGATCATTGTTCTATAAAAAAAAAGTTCGGTCTCCATCTCCCCGCTGGAGAACCTCCCTCCACCTCCTCATCCAACAGAAACTCCTTATCATCTGGCTTTAAAGCATTCAATCGACTCATCCCTGTCTATCTCACCTCGCTGATTTCCTTCTACAACCCAGCCTGCTCGCTTGAATCCATTAATGCTCACGGAAAGACGATTTTTTCTACCTTGCCGCTTATCCCCTTCGCATATCCTCCTGCTGGCCTGAAACTCCCTCCGGCTTCATATTTGACAGACCACCACTCTCCCCATCTTCAGAGCCTTATTAAAATCACATCTCCTCCAAGAAGTCTTCCCCCATTGAGCCCTCATCTCCCTTCTGCTTCACCTATATATTTGGATGTCTTCCCATTAAGCACGTGACATTCACCCCACCCTCAGCCCCACAGCACTTACGTACAGATCTGAAATATATTTCAGAGTCTGTCTCCCCCTCTAGACTGTAAGCACCTTGTGGGCAGGGACTATGTCTACCAACTCTGTTGTACTGTGCTCTCCCAAGCGCTTATCACAGTGCTCTGCAGACAATAAGTGCTCAATAAACACTACTGATTGACTGATAATGCTCTCAGCCTCTTGCTTTGAGAATCCCGAACGCTCTGCTCCCTCTGTACATAACCAAGGTGTGAACGTTCGTGGTCAGAGGACTGGACTTTGAAGGATTCTGAGTCCACTGAAAAACAACTAATAAGTAGTACATTGCTAAATACAGACACTGAATGCCGTAGGGACTATATTTCGCACACAAAATTTTGAGGAAAAGATTGAACATGCAGATTCATTCCAAAAGGGAAATAATACCTTCGACAATTCTGTCATCGATATCTTGACCGGTACCATAAGATTCAGTCAGGTATCTGAAAAAGAAAGACGATGACTATTTAGCTCCACATTTTCACAGTGACTCTAATAGTTAACGTACTGGCAGCTAAAATCTCATTCAGCAATGCAGCTACAAGTATAAAAAGGCAACATTTTTAGAAGCAATTCTTCGTTACAAATACTTTTTGCCGATCTCAAATACTGCTTTTTGTAATTGTCCCCCTCCAAATCAAAATACTTTTCAGAAGAGCTTTAAGTAATTTGGTTTTGTATTTAAATGTCTCATAAAGTCACAGTTGGACAGTTCATTGCTCCATCATATTTTAAAAATCTTTTGAGTTCCACTATGACACAGATCCCACGGGAAGATGACAGACCCTTAAAATGGGCTTTTATTTGACTGAAGCCTTAGCCAACAGAAATCCTCAGAACTACAACATCATTTCCCACTTGAAATATTTCTCTTTATGCTATAGACGGCACTCTTAGGAGTAAATGAATAATTAAAGCTATTCCATTCAGTAGTTTTTCCTTATGCAATCTAAAAACCTAACTTTGGTACATGTTTTCCATGTATTTACTTCGGAACAATAACTGTGGTATTTGTTAAGCACTCACTATGTGCCAAACACTGTTCTAAGAACCAGAAGATACAAGATAATCATGGCAAATAGTCCCTGTCCCACATGGGGCTCACAGTCTTAATCCAAATTTTACAGATGGGGGAACTGAGGTGCAGAGAAGTGAAGAGACTTGTCCAAGGCCACACAGCTGACAAGGGGCAGAGGGAGGATTAGAACCATTGCTAACTCTGTTGTACTGTACTCTCCCACTCAGTACTAGGCATAGTAAGTGCTCAATAAAAAGTATTGATTGATTACATACATATCCATACTTTATTATTAATATCATGGATATGGAAATATAATATCCATAATTTACCGTAATGTTTATCTCCCCCTCTCAACTGAAACTATCTCATGGCCAGGGAACATGTATACCAACTCTGCTGTACTGTACTCTCCCAAGTGCTTAGTTCAGTGCTCTGCATAACGTAAATGCTCAATAAATGCGATCGATTACATGAAAAGCAAGACCATGACAACTACAAACTTTCCCTTCTCGGGGTAGCCAGGGGCATCTTAGGGTCAACAGTAAGTGAAGCCCGTTTTTCAAGTCTTCCCTTCTATCACTGTGATTCACCCGTATATTTAAATCAGAAGGTGCACCATTGAAGAATATAAAGTAGGCATGGAAGTCTGGAGCTATTAAGAATATAGAAATTAGAAGCAATAGGACATAGCCAGTGACACTGAACTGCAGCAAAAATTCTATCTCTAGTGACAAACAATAATAAATTGTGATTTTGGGTAACTAACTGCTTGCTCTGTGTCAAGCACTGCACTAAGCATTGGGATCGATACAAGATAATCAGGTCTCACCCAGAAGACGGGGTACTGATTCCCCATTTTGCAGAGAAGCAGCGTGGCTCAGTGGAAAGGGCACGGGCTTTGGAGTCCGAGGTCACGGGTTCAAATCCTAGCTCTGCCAATTGTCAGCTGTGTGAATCTGGGCAAGTCACTTCACTTCTCTGTGCCTCAGTTACCTCATCTGGAAAATGGGGATTAAGACTGTGAGCCCCCCCGAGATAACCTGATCACCTTGTAACCTCCCCAGCGCTTAGAACAGTGCTTCGGACATAGTAAGCGCTTACTAAATGCCATCATTATTATTATGAGAGAACTGAGGCACAGAGACATTAAGTGATTCACCCAATGTCACACAGCAGGTATGCGGCGGAGCCTGGATTAAAACCCAGGTCCTCAGTTTCCCAGGCCCTACTCTTTCCCCTGGGCCACACTGCTTCCCTGAAAGAAATCAAGAAGAGTGTAATATTGTTTTAGCTGGGAGTTACTGTTTCCTGACCCTCTCAGGTGCCAACTACCAGTCTCGACTACAGGAGTCAAGCAGAGGCCTGTCCATTCCATTCCTAGTTTGGCCCGTGGCTAGCGAGCGGAATCAATCAATCAATCAATTGTATTTATTGAGCGCTTACTGTGTGCACAGCACTGTACTGAGCGCTTGGGAAGTGCAAAGGCAACCTGCTACAAGTCAAAACTCACCCGCGCTGGGCAGCAGCGGCATGGGAGACGGCGAGGAAAGCGACTCGAGTTTACAGCAAGGAAGGCGGCAACGGTAAATCACGTCTGTATTTTTACCAAGAAAACCCAACGGATCCACTACCAGAACGATTGCAGATGGAAGTGGGGCGTTCTGGAAGAGATGTGTCCGTGGCGTCGCTACGGGTCGGACACGACTCGACGGCATAAGACAACAACAGCATCTATTTCGGCAGTCAACTTTCCCTCCAAAATACTAAACAAATATACAGAAGCGAAATGGATAAGTGTCCGAAAGGACACTTAACTGTGAAACTCTCAAGAAGGATATATTACTATTTTTTTTTTTTTACCAGAGAAGAAAATGAAGATATCCATCAGCTCCACCTTAATCCCCGAGAAAGGTAAAACCAAGACAGGATTTGTAAGAAAGATGAAAATACAGAAACACAAAGATGACTTCCTGAATCATTTTGAAGGAGAAATAAATCACAACCAGAGCTGTGGACAACACAGTGTCACCTTTATAACTCTGATACCTCATCTAAGGAAAAAATTGAGAAGCAGCAGCTAAAGAGCGGTATCATAAATCCAGGGGAAACTACTAATGAAAAAGAAGCGGTACAGAAGAGAACTCCCTTTTAAGCACAAAAAACTCTAATACGGATAGGTTGCTTAGAAATACTATCACAGTGCAAAGAAAAGTAATCCAAGGAGGTAGTGTGGTCTAGAGCAAAGAGCATGCCTTTGAGGATGAGTGTTCAAATCCTGCTCTACCATTTGTTTCCTGTGTGACCTTGGGCAAGGCACTTAACTTCTCTGTGCTTCAGTGACATCATCTGTAAAATGGGGATTAAATCCTACTCCCTCATACTTAGCTGTGAGACCCATGTGGTCGAGGGATTGTGTCCAGCCTGCTTACTTTGTATCTACTCCCAGAGTTTATTACAGTGTTTGGCACTTATGTGCTCAACAAATACTATTATTATTTTTGGTAATAATAATAGTATTTGCTAAGCGTTTACTATGTGTGAAGTACTCTTCTAAGCACTGGGGGGGATACAGGGCTCACAGTCTTAATCCCCATTTTACAGATGAGGTCACTGAGGCACAGAGAAGCTAAGTGGCTTGCTCCAAGTCACACAGCTGACCCGTGGTTGAGTCAGAATTCGAACCCATGACCTCGGACTCCCAAGCCAGCACTCTTTCCACTGAGCCATGCTGCTTGGTAGTGGATAATGGTCATCAATAACCCTAAATCCAGTCAGTTAAGGGAGGGAAGATGAGGAAAGAGAGGTTGGCTGGAGTTGGGCATTATTTTTAAACAAAGAAGCTAGAAAATAGGATTTGCACCTATTGTTTTGTAAAGGGGTTCAACCCAAAGTACCAATCAATCAATAGTATTTACTGAGTTCCCCCTGGGGTCAGAGCACTGCCCTGGGCCATTAGGCAAGACACATCCTTGACCTCAAGAAATCTGCAAACTAGTGAAAGAGACAGCCACTAAAACACAGGAAAAAGAAATATGGATATCATCATCATCATCATCAATCGTATTTATTGAGCGCTTACTATGTGCAGAGCACTGTGCTAAGTGCTTGGGAAGTACAAATTGGCAACATATAGAGACAGTCCCTACCCAACAGTGGGCTCACAGTCTAAAAGGGGGAGACAGAGAACAAAACCAAACATACTAACAAAATAAAATAAATAGAATAGATATGTACAGGTAAAATAAATAGAGTAATAAATATGTACAAACATATATACATATATACAGGTATATGTTTAGGAGTGAGTGCTTGGCCACACGGTAAGCAGATGTGTTCTGAAGTATTACTTGTGATTTTGAGCGGGGGGGGGGGGGGGGGGGGGTTCTTTTGTTTATTAACGGCATTTGTTAAGCGCTTACTATGTGCCAGGCACTATGCTGAGCACTGGGGCTAGATGCCAAATAATCACGCCAGATTTAGTCCCTGCCCCACACGAGGCTCGCAGTCGAAGTAGGAGGGAGTAGGCTATAATCCCCATTTTACAGATGAGGTAACTGAGGCGCTGAGAAGCTAACTGACTTGCCCAAGGTCACACAAGCGGTTGCGGGTGCCTCAGTGTGTAACTTGAGCGGCAGCCCCACAGGGTAGCTGTGGGGGAATCTGACCGGGAGAGAAGATAAATTAATCAGGAAAGGTCTGCTAGAGATGGGATTTCAGAAGGGCTTTGAAGAAGAGCAGTAGTTGCCCTCCCTCTTCACAGCCGACAGACTCCTCGCCCCCTCAAAGCCTTATTGAGGGACATCTCCTCCAAGAAGCCTTCCCAGACTACGCCTTTTCCTTTCCTCTTCTCCCTCTCGCATCTGTGTTGCCCTGATTTGCTCCCTTTATTCACCCCTCGCTCAGCCCCACAGCACTTACGTCCATGTCCGTATTTCATTTATTAATATTAACATCTGTCCCCCCACTTCTAGACTGTAAACTCATTATGGGCAGGGAACAAGTCTGCTAATTCTATTGTACCGTACTCTCCCAAGCGCTCAGTATACTGCTCTGCACATAATAAGCGCTTAATAAACACAATTGATTGACTGATTGATAGTCTGTCGGATGGGAGCACCTGTATATATGTATATATGTTTGTACATATTTATTACTCTATTTATTTATTTTACTTGTACATATCTATTTCTTTTATTTTGTTAGTATGTTTGGTTTTGTTCTCTGTCTCCCCCTTTTAGTCTGTGAGCCCACTGTTGGGTAGGGACTTTCTCTATGTGTTGCCAACTTGTACTTCCCAAGCGCTTAGTACAGTGCTCTGCACACAGTAAGCGCTCAATAAATACGATTGATGATGATGATGATACGCAAAATAGAGGGACAGTGAATAATAATGGGATTTGCTAAGCGCTTACTATGTGCCAGACTGACTTGAGAGGAAGGAAGAGTGTGAGCAGGGGTGCACTGGGAGACGAGAGTGGATAAGTAGGAGGAAGATAGCTGATTGAGCACCTTAAGTCTGATAGTCAGTCTCTTCACCTTAACCTTAAAAAATATATATATATATATACAGACCCATCTGAAAGAAGATTGTTCAGCCTTCAAATCAAAACTCCTTATTACCAGATAATCACCATCTCATAAAAACCGAATACAGCTGTAGTTTTTTATTTCATTTCATTTCTGATCTTTTTCTGTCTTGAAAAGGAGAGCTATATTTCCTACCTCCCCTTTATATCAAACTGTAGAATATCACAGAATCGGTGGTATTGACTGAGGGCTTACTGTGTGCAGAGCAGTGTACTAAGTGTTTTGGAGAGTACAATACAACAGAGTTAGTAGACACATCCCCTGCCCACGAAGAACTCACAGTATAGAATATAACAATAATAACAATGATGGCATTTGTTAAGCTCTATGTGCAAAGCACTGTTCTAAGTGCTGGGGGGGATACAAGGTGATCAGGATGTCCCACGTAGGGCTCACAGTCTTAATCCCCATTTTACAGAGGAGGTAACTGAGGCTCAGAGAAGTTAAGTGACTTGCCCAAGGCCACACAGCAGACGTGGTGGGGCCGGGAATCGAACCCACGAGCTCTGACTCCAAAGCCCGTGCTCTTTCCACTGAGCCACGCTGCTTCTCTACTATGAATAAGATTTATCCGTATCAAAGCGAATTAAAGCAAATAAAGTCACTACCTCCTGCTTCCTGAATGCTGTTTCCCTGTCTTATATAGGATTCTCTGCTAGATGACCTTGATTTTCTGCATCTTTTAAGGCATTTCCTGAGTGTCATGTATTACTGTTAGAAAACTCTTTAATGCTCATTGAGTAGCAATACAACCAGTGCTAAACAAACCACCAAATTATGGCCCCTACATGGATTTTCAATGGAAATAAATTAAAATTATAATTTGGGGGTGTTACTGATTAGAGAGGTTTCAGAACCCTCCTGTGTCGGGCAGACTTTCAGAAACGTTGGGTCACAGGCAGAAATGTGGATTTCTAGGGGACCCTCAAGTTCTCCCAGAGATAAAATTACTGAACTTCCAAGGACTCCAAGGATCCATTTTCTCCAAGCTTTGTAGATTTTCCCCCTACAGTGCATGTGAAATTAAGTTTGGGGTGATCTGTGTCACAGAAACCCGGGTCCCTTGGAGGTCCAATGCTGACTGCCATTAGAGGGGTTCTAGTAGGAGGGGATTCAATACTTTAAAGCTAAAGGGAAGGAGTGTCTGTTTGATAAGGAGATGGATGGATAACCACTGGAAGTTCTTGAGGTGGGTGAGGAGGAAGGAACGGTCAGCTCACCACAGGGGTGCTTTAAGGAAAGGGAAGAGCGATAACGAGTTCCCGGGCGGCTGGATTTCATATTCCTGATCTATCAGCCCTAAAGATGAGCTCTGGGCTCACCTACCATCACAGCCTAGTCACTTACGAACTAGAAAGTCTCAGAACTTCCTGCCACTGCACGTCTGCGGCCTGCTCTCTTTCAGTCAGTCAGTCAGTCAATCATATTTATTGAGGATTTATTGTGTACTAAGTGCTTGAGAGAGTAAAATATGACAACAGAACAGACACGTTCCCTGCCCACAATGAGCTTACAGCCTAGAGCGGGAGACAGACGTTGCTATCAATCAATAATTGACAGATAAGGACATAAGTGCTGTGGGGCCGGGACGGGGGGGATGAATTAAGGGGGCAGGCCAGGGTGATGCAGGACGGAGCTGAAGAAAAGGAAAAGATGGTTTAGTCAGGGAGACAGTCCCCACTCCCATGCTAGAGGCTTGAGAAATGGCAAGGGGAAGGAGCCACTGATCTCCGGACAATCGGAAGCAGAGAGCTGAATTTGTCGGCCGTCAGGTTGTCTCATTGTTGTCCAGAGACAGCAGGAAGCTGTGTCGTCAGGAAGCTGAATCTGGCCCTTTATTGAACCCAGCTGCAGCTCCTTAGCAATGGTCAAGGGTCATTATGCCAACTGTGGTTATGAATTAGGGCCAGGTCAGTAGGAAAGATCACTGACGCCCAGGTGGCTTGCAGCTGATATTTTCAGAACCCAGCCAGAAATATGGAGCTAACGACCTTCGATAAGTCCGGCCAAATTTTCACAATGACAGTCATATGCAACAATGCTAATGGTCTCTCGGTTCAAAACCATCCGAGAAAATGAACACTCACCTCAAAACGAATTTTGTGTTCTCTGTTTTGCCGGCCCCCGATTCCCCGGATACGATAATGGACTGACTCATCTTTAGGACCTTCATGTCACGAAATGCTTTATCAGCTAAGATGAAATAAGGGGGGAGGGGAAATAATTAGCGTGAAACATATACAAACCCGAGACCTACAAAACTGTCCTTCTCTATAACCTTTATCTTAACTAAAATCAGAATGATTATTCAATCAATCAATCATATTTATTGAGTGCTTACTATGTGCAGAGCACTGTATTAAGCGCTTGGGAAGTACAAATTGGCAACATATAGAGACAGTCCCTACCCAACATTGGGCTCACAGTCTAATTCCTAGAGAATTCATAAGTACAGTGCTATGCGCACAGAAAGCGCTCAATAAATATGACAATGAATAAATGTATATCTAATTGCTTAATCTAACTGAAGCTAATATGCAATATGAGAGTCATTTGTCAGAATTAAATTCTTCTGCGCACTTAGGAGCAATGCTATTTATTAAGCAGCTATTCTGTGCAACGCACTGTCCTAAGCACTGGGAAAGAAGTAATGGGTAAACGCTAGATAGGGTGGCTGTCCTCTACCAGCTCAAAATCTATGTACACAAACGGAGAAGAGGGCCTGATGACATTTTAGGAGAGATGAAACAATAAAAACGCTAAACCAAAAGTGAAGACAAGGAAAATACAAAAAAATGAAACCTATACTATTGCTAGAGGAGCAGAAAGTTGGGCTCCTCGGGGATCAGAGTGCAAAAATGACAGCTGTTTATGTGTGTATTTATAGAAGTGCACAGGTATGCCTCTGTGCGTGTGTGTGTGTTTAATATGTGTAAATTAGCTCGTCCCTCTAGACTGTAGGCTCACTGTGGGTAGGGAATGTGTCTATTATATTGTTGCGTAGTACTAACCCAAGCACTTAGTACAGTGCTCTGCACATAGTAAGCGCTCAATAAATACCACTGATCGATTATGTTCATATAATAATAATAATGATGGTATTTGTTAAGCGCTTACTATGTGCCAAGCACTGTTCTAAGCACTGGGGGGGGATACAAGGTCATCAGGTTGCCCCACATGGGGCTCACAGTCTTAATCCCCATTTTAAAGATGAGGTAACTGAGGCACAGAGGAGTTAAGTGACTTGCCTAAAGTCACACAGTTGACAAGTGGCGGAGCCCAGATCAGAACCCACGACCTCTGATTGCCAAGCCCGGGCTCTTTCCAGTAGGCCACGCTGCTTCTCCATATCCATATTTGTTTATCCATAATTTATGTTGATGTCTGTCCATCATGCTGTTTGTTGTACTCTCCCAAGGACTTAGAACAGTACTCTGCACAAAGTAAGCGCTCAATAAATAAAATTAATGCGTTGATTAAAAGGTTGGTGGCCCAATGTTAGAGACCCCCTGTTAATCTTGCTATTGTGGGGGCTTCTGGCTCTCTATTACATGAATCATTCCTTCATTCATTCAATCGTATTTATTGAGCGCTTACTGTGTGCAGAACACTGTACTAAGCGCTTGGGAAGTACAAGTTGGCAACATCACTTTGGCTCTCTCGCAGCAAGAAAACCCGTTATTCCGAGCTAAAGATGAATTACATACCAATTGCAAAGACATGAGGAGGCAGTGTCCCGAGGGATTTTCCTTGGTACTTCCTAATGGTTTCTGAAGAATATATTTTAGGAATGTCGAAGTATGGGTTCACAGCAATCAAGATGTTTGCTACATAGGTCTGTAAATTGGAAACACAGACACACACATTCGTCAGTTCGGTAGGTTCCAATCTGAATTAAGGCGCTAGAATCTCTTTTTAAGGAAATAAAATAACCGTGGGGAAAAGAAAATCAAATATTGCAAGATACGTCCGAAGTGGCATACAAAATAAATATGGATAAGAGGAAAAGGAGAATGGAAAGATGGATATATATATATATATACACATATATATATAAAGTATGCATGTCTATACGTACTGAAATGCTACAGGGGGCTTTGTGTTTAAAAATGTGGAGTTGACACAAAATTGATAATTGGGGAGGAAGCAATCAATCAAGGAAGACTTCCTGGAGGAAGTGGGATTTCAGAAGGGATTTGAAAATGGAGAGAGCTGTGGGCTGGCAGATTGAAAAGGGAAGGAAGCAGAAAAAACGTGTGAGCTGGGGTGAAATGGGACAAGAAAGTGGATGAGTAGGAAGGAGAGCGCTGATTGAGTGCCTTCGATGTCAGGAGTTTCTGCTTAATGCAAAGAGGAAATGGATCGAAGCTGGAGGCGCCTGAGGAGCTGAATGATGGGTGAGGAAAAATGTTTCCAGAAAATGAGGCAGGGGGAAGAGGAAAGGGAAGAGGATGAAGGCAGGAAAGGTAAAAGGGAACAAATATGGGATATGACAGCCCCATGGACCAGGGTCGTAAACATCGGAATGGACAGAAAAGGACATGGTTAGAAGATGTTGGGGTGGAAAATCAGATAAGATTTAGTGCCAGACTGAATGTGAAAGGCGAGAGCAAGGAGTCAAGGAAAACATCAAGGGAAGCAGTGTGGTCTAGTGGAAAGAGCACGGGCCTGGGAATCAGAGGGCCTGGGTTCTAATCTCCGCTCCACCAACTTACTGCTGTGTGACTTTGGGTGAGACACTTCACTTCTCTGGGCCTCAGGTCCCCCCAATCTGTAAAATGGGGATTCAATACTTATTCTCCTTCCTTCTTAGAATGTGAACTCCACGGGCGACCTGATTAACTTGTATCAACCCCAGCGCTTAGTACAGTGCTTGGCATATCATTATTATTATTATTAACTATTATTACTATCATTATCAAAGTCAGAGGCAGCACGGATTGAGCACGGATCTGAGAGTCAGAAAACCAGAGTTGGTGTCCCAGCTCTATAACTGGTCTACTCTATATCCACGGGCAAGTGACTTAACCTATTTGGGTTCTCAGTTTCTCCATTTTATAAAGCAGATCAGAAACAGCCCCTGGCCCTCATGGGGCTCACAGTCTAAGTGGAGGAAGAAAAAGGATCTAATCCTCTCCTTACAGCTGAGCAAACTGGGGTACGGAAAAATTAACTTGCCTGAAATCACCCCGAGAGACTTGGGCGAGATGTTTGAGGGACACCCACGGTTATCAGGTGAGAGGCAGAAGAAAAGTCAGAAAAAGAGACTAAGGAGAGGTCAAAGAGCTAAGAGGAGAGCCAGGATGGAATCATCAGTAAAACTGAGGTTAGACAGGATTCCTAGCTGAAGGGAGTAATCCACAGGTCAAAGGTAAGCGAGAGGTCGCAGAGGACTGGGATAAAGCAGAGACCATTATTCCGTTTTCTATTTCCACTATTCTGCTTTAGGTTATCTCAAAAACCAGCCACAACTACTTAATCCGGCAAATAACTTGGTGACGGCAAAGCTAATAGATGTCATGAAACAGAAGGACGTTCTGCTGTTCCCAATAGACCTAAATATTTTGAGATTATATTTTACTACATCTGGTCTTATAATCATTAGCGTTTAATCGACGAGTATTTTAAACCTGTTGTCTTTCTATTTTGAAAAGTTAAAACAATGCGTAAAGGTATGAGAAAATTTAAAAGATGAAGGGGTGGGCTTGGCAAGACTTCTGTGAGTTCTGTTTCACAGCTGTCATTGCTAGGACAGATGACAAAGGCTAAGTGTAATTTAGTCAGAATTAATTAAGGACAATTAAGCAATGTGAGAGCAATTTAAAAGATTAAGATGGTCATCTGAGACAGGAGGTGTCAAAGAAGCCAGGTGTTTTCTTCTTTCAAAAATAATGAAGAAAGGGAGCCTCATCTTTGGAAAGACGAGAACTCTACCAGCAGAGCAATTTACCGCAAGCAAGACACTTTAACAGCCTAGAATATAAGCCTCTTTGTTATCCCGTTCTAAATCGTGTCTGCTGTCTGACCTTGGGCAAGACACTTCACTCCTCTGTGCCTCAGTTTCCTCATCTGTAAAATGGGGAGCAATACTAATAATGATGGTATTTGGTAAGCGGGTACTATGTGCCAAGCACTGTTCTAAGTACTGGGGCCAATACAAGGTAATCAGGTTGTCCCACGTGGGGCTCACAGTCTCAATCCCCCTTTTACAGATGAGGTAACTGAGGCCCAGAGAAGTGAAGCGACTTGCCCAAGGTCACGCAGCAGACAAGTGGCAGAACCGGGATTAGAACCCACGACCTCGGACTCCCAAGCCCGGGCTCTTGCTGCTCCTCTGGGAGCTCCCCGTGAGAAAAGGATTGTGTCAAAGCAGATTTGCTTGTATCCACCCCAGGCCTGGCAGTAGAGTGCCTGGCACATAGTAAGCGCTTAACAAATACCACAATTATTATTAAATCTTAATTCAAGCATACCAGGGACAACCTGGCTAAACTATTTGATTCATTCAATCGTATTTATTGAGCACTTACTGTGCGCAGAGCACTGTACTAAGCACTTGGGAAGTACAAGTTGGCAACAGATAGAGACGGTCCCTACCCAACAACGGGCTCCCGGTCTAGAAGACCTGATGTTAACCATAACACCCTCTAGACTGTAAACTCGTTGTGGGCAGGGAACCGGTCTACCAACTCTGTTTTACTGTACTCTCCCAAGCGCTTAGTACAATGCTCTGCGTATCTTCAGGTTGCTGTGCGGTTGCTGTCTTTACAGAAATCGGGAATTTGGGGATAGGGCACGGGCCTGGGAGCTAGAGGACCTGGGCTCTATTCCCAACATCATAACTGTTCCGCTTTGTGACCCTGCATAAGTCACTTCCCTTCTCCGTGGCTCAGTTACTTCATCTGTAAAACGGGAATTCAGACTGTGAGCCCCAAGTGGGACAGGGATAATGTCCAGCCTTATTATCCCTGTATCAACCCCGGCACATAGTAAGGGTTTATCAAATACTTTAAAAAAAGGATGGGCAACTTTAAAGCACATCTGCCTAGTCAAATCGCACAGGCAACCAAATCATTTCCAAAATTTCTTAAGCAAAATTCCAGATGTCCCACTTTAGTTTAATAGTGGAACGCAAGAGTTCAGCAGGTACAATTGTATCTGCAAACATCCATTACTTACATAAATTCGGTCTTTACCATATCGCACTTTGATATTGTGGAGGAGGGTGGCTTCATTTAAGTACATCAGTGAACCTATGAAAGGAAAAGAAGGTTTTACATGACTTTGGCAAAAGAGAAACACAAAATAGATTCATGGCATTTACTCGTCCCCCTCTCCATCCCCCCCATCTTACCTCCTTCCCTTCCCCACAGCCCCTGTATATATGTATATATGTTTGTACATATTTATTACTCTATTTATTTATTTTACTTGTACATATCTATTCTATTTATTTTATTTTGTTAGTATGTTTGGTTTTGTTCTCTGTCTCCCCCTTTTAGACTGTGAGCCCACTGTTGGGTAGGGACTGTCTCTATATGTTGCCAACTTGTAGTTCCCAAGCACTTAGTACAGTGCTCTGCACACAGTAAGCGCTCAATAAATATGATTGATAATGATGATGATGAGAACTTGATGTGTGCAAAGCACGGTAAGCTCCCTGTGGGTAGGAAACGTCTACCTACCAACTCTACTGTATTGCACTTTTCCAAGCACTTGGTACAATCCTCGGCACAAAGTAAGCTCTCAATAAATACCACTGATTGATACAATAGAGTAGGTGGCCAATATTATTTTACTTTGAATCTCTAGGAAAACAGCAACTGATAAAGAACTTACGTACCCAAACACCAAGTATTTATTTAAGCAACCTGCCATGCAACACACAAAACAATCATTGGCATGTGCTGGAAAAGCAGGTCTGAGGACTTGTTTCCCATTGGAGTCGGTGTTTTCATATCCAAATGTTGATCGCTTCAAAACGTGGGCAGGGAATGTGTCTACCAACTCTGTTACACTGTGCTCTCTCGGGAGCTTAGTACACTGTTAAGCGCTCAAAAAATACCGCTGGTTTGATGGCGATTAAAGGAAGAACAATACTTCTTTGGGGGACATTTTCCTCCAATAAAGTCAGGGATTTGGGACTCCGTCCTACTGACTGAACAGTGGGGCGTGGAGAGGCGGGAGGGAGAATCTGGTGATTTTGTCGATCGCTGAGCTTTTTGCCAACAAATTGCTGACGAAATGTCTTTCTGATAATTGCCTGTGACTTGTTTGAGGATGACTATGATATTTGTGAAGTGCTTTCTATGTGTTTTTTGGGGGGGATTAATCTACGGAGTTCTGAGTCAGCTGAGGATTACTTTTTGCCTAGGAGTGCCAACGCTTGCAGGACTCGATTTTAAACCAGATGACTGAACTACCGTAAAAAAAAAAAAAACTTCAGAGGAATTGCAAGTTAACTTTGGCTAGCTTAATAGCCTTTTTCTAAACTTTCTTTAAAGCTGTTAGGCATAGTTTCTGTTGATGATTAGTCAACAGATCAGAAATTAGTCTAGCTCAGAATAGATCAGATGGTGGGGGGGGAATACTCCCTTTTTCTAATGCCTGGAATTATTTTCCGTAAGATCGAATTGTTATTTATGTATGGACGTACAGTTCAATGTTGCTTAAATTAGTTTGAATTGATTAAACCCTGTAAACCTTAGTTGAACTCTGCCTTCCTAATCAATCATATTTTTTCAGCGCTTACTGTGTCCACAGCACTTTACTAAGCGCTTGAGAGACTATACTACAACAGAGTTGGTAGACACATTTCCTGCCCACAAGGAGCTTACAGTCTAGAGGGAATCAGGGATGAAATAAGAACATTTAAATTATTTGACCTACATTACTTCAATGGTTCTTTTTTGTTTTGGGGGAGGCATTTAATAGTACTTATTAAGCGCTTACTATGTGTCAGACACTGCACTGAGAACTGAGGCAGATTCAAGGTAATCAGGTCGGACACAGTCCATGTCCCATGTGGGGCTCACTGTCTTCTTCCCCATTTTACAGATGAGGGAACTGAGGCCCAGAGAAGTGAAGTGACTTGCCCAAGGTCACTCATCCGACAAGTGATGGAGCAGAATTCAAACCCAGGTCCTCTGACTCCCAGGGCCCTGCTCATTCCGCTAAGGAACGTTAAACGTGAGCAGCAAATGCGAGCAGGGAATTAGTATGACGTAGTGAGTACAGCACGGGTCTGGGAGACGGAAGGTCATGGGTTCTAATCTCGGCTCTGCCACTCGTTTGCTGCGTGACCCTGGGCAAGTCACTTCACTTCTCTGGGCCTCAACTCCCTCATTTGTTAGACGGAGATTGAGACTACGAACTCACGTGGGACAGGGACCGTGTCCAGCCCGATTTGCTTGAATAGTACAGTGCCTGGCACTTAGTAAGCGCTTACCAAATGCCATTACTATTATTATTTTATTACGTTACATTATTTCTTCAGCCAAGAGCTAAGGAATACAAAAAAGGGGTTGATATGTGCCTCAAAGGGAGTAAGTCAGTTCTAGTACATATTCAGGATGGCCAATCAGTTGATTAGATGAATCAATTAGATGAAAACTCACTTCTGGATAAAAGAAATCCAGCAGAGCTGCCACAATTCATTCAAACGTATTTATTGAGCGCTTACTGTGTGCAGAGCACTGTACTAAGCGCTTGGAAAGTACAATTCAGCAACAAGTAGAGACAATCCCCGCCCACAATGGGCTCACAGTGTAGACTAACACACCAGCACAATCTGAAGTGGTAACGTGGTATCTAACAATCAATCGATTGTATTTATTATTGTATTGGACTCTCCCAGGCGTTTAGTACAGTGGTCTGCACAAAGTAAGCGCTCAATAAATACCACTGACTGATTGATGGACTGACTGAAAGGATTGAACTTGTATTTGCAACTGTCACCCCTCTCAGCCCCACAGCACTTATGTACCTATCCATAATTTACTTATTTATATTAATGTCTTTATACCCCTCTAGACTTGTAAAGCAGCCTGCCAACTCCATTATATTGTACTCTCCCAAGCGCTTAGTACAGTGCTCTGCACACAGTAAATGCTCAATAAATACGATTGAGTGACTGATCACCGTATTTCTGTCATTTTCCAGTATGTAGCACTTTCACAGATGAATTTGCCATCCTTACGCCAAAGTGATTTGGGGGAAATTTAGGGGAGAAACATTTTCTGACATAAAATTGTATTTGACACACATTGTAGAGGAGAAAAAAACAAAAGAAAGGTCTTCTTTTCAAACCTAGCAAAAAAACTTGGCCAATTATCGGCATTTCAAATTAGCTCTGACCTCGGTTTTATACTCTGGTATACAGTCTGAAATACGATGCTAAATTACAGAAATTTTTCATTGAAAAGCAGGTCATTTTCCAAAATAGAGTATGGAAATTTTATGTGTCCAAAGAGGAAATTCTCTAAGTGTTCTGAAATTAGCTATTATGTAACAAAGCTGGTTAATGTGTGCTTTTTCATAAGTAACCAAGTCTTTTTCATTACTTCAATGTCAACTTTTTAGAGAATCTATGCCAGGATGATAAGAGAAAATTATCTAGGGAAAATTACTTCAGCTTCAACTTTTTCAAGAATGTATACCAGGACGAAGATCTCCATCTCATTTAACACAGGAGAACATCAACATAATCCTATAGGAAGGCAACAGAACAGTACAATCACTAGTATTGTAGAAACACGGCTTAGTAGGCCTGTGTAGTCAGGGAACCTGGGTTCTAATTCTGGCTCAACCCGCTGTGTGACCCTGGGCAAGTCACTTAACTTCTCTGGTTCTCCTTTCCAAAACTGCGCAATGGGGATTTGATACCTGTTTTCCACCCTACTTAGACTGTGGGTCCCATGTGGGACCTAATTATCTTACTACTCCCGCACTTAGGAGAACGCTTGCCACAAACGAAGCACCTAACAAACACCACCATTATTTTAAAAAAGTCTTCTCATACCTGGCAGAAACACCAGTGGAAAAGTTAGAACAACATCTGCCTTCTACCTGTAATTTATTTCGTGCCTCTCTTCTCCCATGAGACCGATAACTCCTCAAGGGCAGGGATAATTTATACTTAATCTACTGTACTCTCCCAAGAACTTAGGATAGTGCACTGTACTATTTATCGACTGATTAATAGGGAAAAAAAATCCCTCATACTTAGCAAAAGCAACTGTGGGAAAGAGACAAATAAAAAACCTCTTTTAAAGTGACTTAAACACCGAGAAGGCAGGATGGCCTAATGGAAAGTCCGCAGGACTGAGAGTCAGAAAACCTGGGTTTTAATCCTGGCTTCACCAGATGCCTGTTATGTGACTTTGGGCAAATCCCTTAATTTCTCCGGGCCTCAGTTTCCTCATCTGTAAAACAAAGATAAAATATCTGTGTTCTCTTCCTCTTAAACTGAGAGCCCTAGTGAGGGGAATGAAAGTATCTACCATCATCATCATCAATCGTATTTACTGAGCGCTTACTATGTGCAGAGCACTGTACTAAGTGCTTGGGAAGTACAAATTGGCAACATATAGAGACAGTCCCTACCCAACAGTGGGCTCACAGTCTAAAAGGGGGAGACAGAGAACAAAACCAAACATACTAACAAAATAAAATAAATAGAATAGATATGTACAAGTAAAATAAATTAATAGAGTAATAAATATGTACAAACATATATACATATATACAGGTGCTCTGTTGCATTGTATTCTCCCAAGCACTTAGTACAGTCCTCTGCCCACAATAAGCATTCAATAAATACCACTGACTGATCGATGGACTATACCCAGTTAAATTATTCCCAGGGCTTAGCATAGTGCTTGGTACATAGCATGTGCTTAATAAATACTATAATCACTATTATTACTATTATTTCTTCTAAATGCCGGCAGATTTCAGTTCCTTTTTTCTCTTATGGTATTTGTTAGGCGCTTAATATGTTTCAGGCACTGTACTATGCACTGAGATAGAAACAAGCTAATTGGCTCGACACAGTCCATGTCCCACTTGGGGCTCACAGTCTTAATTCCCACATTATGGAGGAAGGAACTGAGGCCCAGAGAAGTGAAGTGGCTTGCCCAAGGTACACAGACAAATGGCAGAGTCAGAATTAGAACCCAGGTCCTTCTGACTCTCAAGCCCATGCTGCTCCGCTTCAGAATTTTTAAGCCCAAAACACATCTGTGGGAACTTTGAATGAAGCTTTGATTCTTTTCTGTCCAGAAGAACAGCTGTACTTCTAGAAGTTTCCATATTAACACGTGTCACTTACAGTTATCTTCCACATCCTTCCCACTGTCTTCTTCCGCAGGAAACACTTGGTTTATGAGAGCTAGAAAAGTCTGTCAATTGAAAATACAGGCATTGTTTAGATGTAAACTACAGGAGTCAAAATTCAAAGCATGGAAAGCATTGTGCACAGCATTGTATAAGCGCTTTGGAGAGTACAATATAATAACAAGCGGTCATATTGCCTGCTCACAACAAGCTCAAGGTCTAGAGCGGGAGACGGGCATTAATATAAATAAATAACAGATATAAATTACAAAATAAATTGAGCCAAAGATTCTATTTACACGCTGAATATACAACAAGGCACCCATATAGTAACACAATATTTTAATATTTCAAACACAAGAATTCTCAATTTAACCAGCTGATGTCAAAGCAAGGATTTCACTAATTTCACTGTACTATTACAGTGAAACCTAACCCCTTCGGCTTAAAGTTTCCATTGGTGAAAAAGCTGTTAGGGGGTTGTCAGAAATAAGTGTGGGTGTGGAGTTGTGCGTGTGTATGAATGATAGTGACCACCTCAAAGACTGAATTTTGACTGACTTCACATTAAAAGATGAAAATCAGTAAACAAACATCCTAGGTTCTAACAAACCCTGCCTTAATATTGAATTCAATTGCTCTAGAAGGTTGTAGGAGAGCATGCTACACGTTGTGAAATACTACTCTCACTTCTACCATAACACGGGTTTTTGCTAAGCATTTTGGCCAGGGAATTAGTCAATCGTATTTACTGAGCGCTCACTGTGTACAGAGCACTGTACTAAGCGTATGGGAGAGTACAATATAACAATACAACAGACACATTCCCAGCCCACAACGAGTTTACAGTCTAGAGGCAGGGTTACCCTGTCTGGGCTTTGTCAGCTGCGTTGTAAAGAGAAATTACTTTGTGCTTCTGCAAGGGTCATCAAAATGGGTATTAAAGACAGTTTTCTTGAATGTGACTATTTGCAAGAACATAACCCTAGCAATACAGGAGAAGGGGGTGTACTTGAGAAGAGAAAACATGCAAACACAGAAACGTTAAAAAAAAAAAAAAACTACTTTCGTTTTCTGAGAGGAGGGTTTACATATTCTCTTGTTATCCAGACATTTAAATGAGTGGATTCAGGACGAACAGGCTATTGGAGCCATAAAGCTCATCAGTTTCATGAATAAAAAGAGTCCTTCTTGTACCTTTCAAATACTACAGTTGCCTTCTGGTATTAAAGATAATATCTTGGGGTGGAGAACATTTGCTCTCATGTAACACTTGGCTCTATCTCTGGAGAGCAACCAGAGCCTATCTAGACCAATCTTCTTAATAGTAGCGGCAAATTGAATTTTTCCAAAAACCTAACCCCTTCGGCTTAAAGTTTCCATTGGTGAAAAAGCTGTTAGGGGGTTGTCAGAAATAAGTGTGGGTGTGGAGTTGTGCGTGTGTATGAATGATAGTGACCACCTCAAAGACTGAATTTTGATTGCCTTATTTCCCCAATCAAAATATGTACTTTAATTGTATGTTTTGGGCGGGGAGGGAACCAAGCAATACTATGAAATTCTCCACTTTCTCTTTTCCTGACACTTTGCAACTTTTAAAGTGTCATTGACTTCCAACATCTGAAGTGAATTTACATTCCTAGGTTGTTTATAGTAGCAGGACACTTATTGCATAGAAATATCCTCAGAGACCTACTCCTTGTTTGTGTCTCATCTCCAGGAGGAGAGAAGTCACATGACAAAATAAGTATGTTTCGCTAGACTATTAAAATGCTTGCTACTTTGTATTTGGGAGGTATTCTGTTTCACAAACATTTCTTCTTATTGAAATGTGTCGATCTGTTGAGGGCTTTCAGAAAACTGAAATAATTTATAATTGTAATTTGCTTCATTGTCTTCAGTGGATTCAGGGCACCCTAATGTTTTCTCCTTTAGCTTCCTAATATCTAGTCGGAATTCGTGTGGGTTGTATATGTGTGTTGTGGGGGGGGAGGGAATGGATGCAGTGTGGCCTGGGAGTCCGAAAGACCTGGATTGTAATCTCAGCCCTGCTACTTATCTGCTGTATGACCTTGGGCAAGTCACTTCACTTCTCGGGGCCTCAGTTATCTCACCTGTAAAATGGGGATTAAGACTGTGAGTCCCGTGTAGGGCAGATACCGTGACCAATCCAACTTGCTTGTCACCACCCTAGCATTTAGTACGGTTTGGGGCATATAGCACTTCACAAATATCACAATTATTATTATTGTCTGCCTGTGTGACCTTGGGCAAGCCATTTAACGTCTCTGTGCCTCAGTTTCCTCAACTGTAAAATGAAATTCAATCCCCGTTCTCCCTCCTACTTAGATGGTGAGCCCCAGGTGGGACAGGGACTGAAACCTATCTAATTAACTTATAATTACCCCAGTGCTTAGAATAGTGCTTAACACATAGTGTGCATTTAACAAATACTATATGCCTTTCCCAAAATGGCAATAGGAAAACTGACAAAAATCTAGAATTGTAATATGCTCCCTTGTCTAATCCAATCTCCTTCAGGTGCCCAAATATATATATATACTGGGGGGGGGGGGGTGTTTTAGACAAATGTGGAGAGAGAGAATGTGTGTGTGGCTGAAAAGACTGATATCTGAAGGACCCCCTTTCCTGCATTGTTTATAAAAAAGAATTGGTGTTATTGTTTCCAAACAAGAACTCTGTACTAACGCTCTATCCCACACAGGACATGCCTCTGTTTTCAAGACCTCTTGGTAAGACCATCTTCGCAAAGACTTCGCTTGGAGAGCGTCCCCAACCCAACTGCCACCCACCCAATGGGTTTTCCCAGCGTGGCCGAGTGGCTAGAGCCCCGGCCTGGGACTCAGAAGGACCTGCGTTCTAATCCCAGCCCCGCTGTGTGACCTTGGGTAAGTCACCTCACTTCTCTGGGCCTCAGTTCCCTCATACATAAAATGGGGATTGAGTCTGTGAGCTTTATGTGGGGCAGGGACTGTGTCCAATCCAATTATCTATCTTTTCTCTTCCCCAGCACTTAGTGCAGTGCCTGGCACATAGAAAGCACTGAACAAATATTATTATTAGTACTATTATTAATCTCCCCACGGTCCACCTGCTATTATGGGTAGTTAGAGACCAGGCTGTAATGTCTTTAAGTTGTTTACTCTGCTGTCCACATTTGCATGAGCCCCCTTTCAATTCTCCAGGCAGCAGCTGTTTGGAGATCCAGCTGTCCCCAGTTCCCACACGCCCCGTCCAGTGGGGCTAAGTGGCTCTGTTAGATGCTCCAAGGAGGAGACTGTGCCGCACATATATAATTCCCTTGCACTTTTATTCTTTAGTGACGAGAAACGAAAAACAGGCGGCTATAAATTCAGTCCCCTCTAAAACGTGAGACCGTTGCGACCAGGGAACGTGCCTACCAACCCTGTTATTGCGTGGACCAGGGGATACAGCCTGGTCATACGGATCTGGGTTTTAATCCCGCTCGGCCACTTGTCAGCAGGGTGACCTTGGGCAAACCGCTTCACTTCTCTGGGCCTCAGTTACCTCAGCTGGAAAATGGGGATTAGGAGCCCCATTTGGGAAAAGGACTCTGTCCAATCTGATTAGCCTGTATCCACCCCAGCGCTTAGAACACTGTTTGACACATAGTAACAAACCCATCATCCTATTATTATTATTACTCTCCCAAGCGCTTAGTACAGTGTTCTGCACACAGTCAGCACTCAATAAACACAACCGATTGAATTCCACCAGCCACATCTTCTGTTCCTGTTGAGGACCTCACCTTGCCCTTTTGGTTGAGCGATTCGATCGTTAAGTTGTCTGGACCGATATCCACGATGTTTCCCATCTGAAATCCATCGGTTGGATGCGGAGCCCAGACGGGCTTCCCGTCCTCCATCTTGGAAAGGGGATGTCTGCTTTCGCCCGTTATTCACACCTGCCAAAACAAACCAAAGCAACATCATTCATCACCTTATGGCTACCCTGAAGCTTCTTTTTTTAAAAATCAATCAATCAATCGTATTTATTGAGCACTTACTGTGTGCAGAGCACTGTACTAAGCGCTTGGGAAGTACAAGTTGGCAACTTATAGTAGTAGTAGTACATAATAGTACTTGTTAAGTGCTTACTATGGGTTCTAAGCACTGGGATAGATAGAAGGTAATCCGGTTGGACACAGCCCCTGTCCCACATGGGGCTCACAGTCTTAATCCCCATTTTACAAAGGAGGTACCTGAGGCCCAGAGGAGCAGGGGACTTGCCCAAGGTCACACAGCAGACGAGCGGCAGAGCCGGGATTAGAAACCGGGTCCTTCTGACTCCCAAGCCCGGGCTCTAGCCACTAGGCCACACTGCAAATATCTAGGTCCTCCCCCCATCTCCTTTCAACCTGGGCCAATTTCTCATGCTTTACCACCACGATTCCCAAGCTGCCTCCAGGAGGAAAAGATTTACCAAGCGCTATGGAGAAGACCAAGTCCACTCCGGATAACCAGACTTTCCACCTCTGTCTCCCAGACAGCCGGATGGGCCAGCGAGGTCTCCATCTCCCAGGAACCTGATGGGCCAGTGGTGACCCTCAATCAATCAATCGTATTTATTGAGCGCTTACTGTGTGCAGAGCACTGTACTAAGCGCTTGATACCCTCATCTCCCCAATAGCCTGATGGACCCCTCTGTCCCTGGCAATCTGGTGGGCCCTGGCGAATCCCATCTCCCAGGCAACCTGATGGGCCGTGGCGACCCCCGTATCCGTGGCAATCTGATGTGCCGTGTTGACCCCATTTCCCACACAACCTGGTGAGCCGAGGTGGATTCAGTGAGCAAACAGGGTAAGGACAGAGTTAATCTACTGGCCTATCCTGTGGTCTAGTGGACTTTTGGAGGCCTCAATACACACAGTTGATTCACTGACTTGGAATGTGTGTATAGGAGACAGATAAAATCAGCATACGTAAGGGTAGACAAATTCACACACAAATAGGAGAGTGGGAAAGGGCGAGTGGAGATGGGATAGACAGCTGGGAATGACGTTTTCTTCGTGACAGATCCAAAGGGGCAGAGCACAGGCACTGGAGGTGGGGAGGGGGGAAGAGGGGAAGGACGCGGAGGTGGCGGATCAGGAGAGAAGCCGCTGATGGGATTCAGGACAAACTCGATAGAAATCACTCTCAACAGATGGCAAGCCGGGACCAACCCCACCTCCCGAACCGCTCTGGCTGGAATAGGGGTGCCTCTTTTCTGGCTGATTCCCCGGCCTCTCACACAGCAGATGTCAAGTCGACCTGGGAGGCAGAAAAACGGTGCTGGACCAGAGGAAAGAGTCGGGCAGAGGGTGAGGAAAACGGGTGACGGACAAAAAAAGCCATTGAGAGGCCCTAATTTTGGGGATGAGAACGCGACCCGCTCCAGTCCATGCCAACTCATACTTCCCAAGCGCTTTGTACAGTGCCCTACACACAGTAAGCACTCAATAAATACGCTTGATTGAATGAATGAATGAATATTTCACTCTGCTGCCCGGATTATTTTTCTATAAAAACATTCAGGCCGTGTTTCCCCGCTCCTCAAGAAACTCCAGTGGTTGATCACCCACCCGCGCATCAAACAGAAACTCCCCACCACTGGCTTTATTCAGTACTTAGAACAGTGCTTTGCACATAGTAAGCGCTTAACAAATACCATCATTATTATTATTATTATTCATTCATTCAATTATATTTATTGAACACTTACTATGTGCAAAGCACTGTACTAAGCACTTGGAAAGTACAATTTGGCAACAGATAGAGACAGTCCCTACCCAGTAACGGGCTCACAGTCTAGAAAGCACTCAGTTACCTTGCCCATTCCAGCGTGGCTCAGTGGAAAGAGCCCGGGCTTTGGAGTCCGAGGTCATGGGTTCAAATCCCGGCTCGGCCACTTGCCAGCTGTGTGACTTTGGGCAAGTCACTTCACTTCTCTGTGCCTCAGTTTCCTCATCTGTAAAATGGGGATGAAGACTGTGAACCCCCCGGTGGGACAACCCGATCACCTTGTAACCTTCCCAGCGCTTAGAATAGTGCTTTGCACACAGTAAGCACTTAATAAATGCTATCATTATTATTATTATTATTATTATTACCTCACCTCTCTTCTCTCCTCCTACAACCCAGCCCATTTCTATTCTTCCTCCTAATTAGACTGTGAACGCCAAGTGAGACCTAACCATCTTATATCTATATCAGAGCTCAGTATAGTGCTTGGCACATAAGTGCTTAATGAGTATCATAATTATAGGCGGAACTCAAATATTTTCTGAAGCAAGCCAGGTTTCTTTAGGGGCAAACAAGTCTTCAAGGACAAACCCTACACAGACGATTTTGTGCTAAGAGCTTAGTGGCTTCTCTTTTTCCTTAAAATTTGACCATAAATGACTCTGGTTTAGAGTCATTATGAAGGGGGTCTGGAAAAGTCAAATCCCTTATCCTGCTCTCTTATTTTATTGAAGGGGGCTACCTCTTACCCAGGGAGCCTGACTCTTCCATCAAATTATATGTTCCCAAACAAAAAATAAATAGAGGCACTGAGAAGTTCAAGAACATTCAAACCTAAAATAAAACTAAACAACACAGAGGTAGGGAGATTTTTTTTTCTTAACTGCTCTATTCAGTGTGAATATGAGAAAAATTCAATTGAATGAGGAGGTAGGAAAGAAATGGTTTTCTTTTTTAAAAAAAAATGGGAAAAATGAAAGGTTTCCTGCCATCCCAGGGCTTGAAAGAAAATACTGTAGGCAGAATGGAGAAACATTATTCTTACCATTGCTAAACCCTGGCCAAATGTGTTCAGTACTGACTGAGAGACTGAGCTTTGATTTAGACCACAGAAAAATGAAATGAGCAGAAGTCATTTCGGTTGCTACCCTGCCATTTCAACTATTCTGTACTGCCACTCTAGGAATCTGAAGAGCAGGTAAGAGCCCATAAAATTAAAGAAAAATTTTGCAGCGCTGTGAATTAATCTCGGAGAGATCAGTAATGCATAAGCTGGATGAATTTTATTTGCAGAGGTCAAAAGTTCCCCATGAATTTAGATGGCTCTCCCCCGTGATTATGTGGTTCCCCTCAGGAAGTTAAATTGCAATCCTCTACAATATACAAGCTGGGCTTTGATCCTAACAAAACTAGCATAATTACGCACCATGACGTTACCATCGAATTTCCTGTGCCCAAAGATCAGGATTTATCTTTTTAATTCCACCATTTCTCAAGTGGATTAAAAAAAAACTATCACACTTCAGAAGTCGTCTAGATTTAATTTTAGATTTAATTTTAGATCAGAGAAGCAGAATGGCCTAGTGGCAAGAGCACAGGCTTGGGAGACAGAAGGACCTGGGTTCTGATCCTGGCTCTGCCACTTGTCTGCTGTGTGACCTTGGGCAAGTCTCTTCACTTCCCTGGGCCTCAGTTACCTCATCTGTAAAATGGGGATTAGCGCTACGTGGGACAGGGACTGTGTCTGACCTGATTAGCTTGTATCCACCCCAAGTCCTTAGTACAGTGCTTGGCACATAGTAAGCATTTAATCAATCAATCAATCAATCAATCATATTTATTGAGCACTTACTGTGTGCAGAGCACTGTACTAAGCGCTTGGGAAGTACAAGTTGGCAACATATAGAGACAGTCCCTACCCAACAGTGGGCTCACAGGCTAAAAAGGGGGAGACAGAGAACAAAACCAAAACATACTAACAAAATAAAATAAATAGAATAGATATGTACAAGTAAAATAGAGTAATAAATATAAATAATAATTTAACAAATACCAGTATTTATTATTTGCCCTGATTCTATGTGCTGATTCAAGGGCTCCAGTCCATCCAATTATTTCCCTCCCCAGATTCCTTCCCTCCTTCAAAGTGGGCCTCCATGAGCTTTCTCCAGTCCATAATAATAATAATAATAATAATAACAATTACGATACTTGTTAGGCACTTGTTAGGCCAAGCACTGTTTTAAGCACTGGGGAGAATACAAGTTAACTGGGTTGGACACAGTCCCTATCCCACATGGGGCTCACGTTCTTCATCCCCATTTTACAGATGAGATAACTGAGGCCCAGAGAAGTGAAGTGACTTGCCCAAGGTCACACTGCGGACATGTCCCAGGTCCTTCTCATTCCCGGGCCGATGCTCTATCCACTAAGCTGTGCTCCTCCAGTCCAGCATTTCCAACACATCTAATTCTGCCCCTCTTCTACCCAGATTTCCTGCTTTTCCTGGAGAGAGGAGGTGATTTCTCTCCAAATGCCCTGAGTGGGAAGTGTCTTCCATAAATAATAATAATAATGGCATTTACAAAGCACTTACTATGCGCAAAGCACTGTTCTAAGTGCTGGGGAGGTTACAAGGTGATCAGGTTGTCCCACAGGGGGCTCACAGTCCTAATCCCCATTTTACAGATGAGGTAACTGAGGCACAGAGAAGTTAGGTGAGGATCCGCATGAATCATGGAGGTGGGTCTTTCTTACCAACAGAGGTGTCCACTCCACACCTAGACTATTACTAATAATTATAGTGGTACTGATTAAGCACTTACTCTGTGGCAAGCACTGCGCTCAAACTGTCCAACTCAATTTGCTTGTAACCACCCCAGCGCTTAGTACAGTGCCTGGACCATAGTAAGGGCTTACCAAATGCCAAAAATTATTATTAATAATAATAATATTAATCAATGAATCATACTAAGTGCTTGGGAAAGTACAGCGCAACATTTTAACAGCCACATTCCAGATCCCACATGGGACTCACACCGTAAGTATGAGGGAGAACTGGTTTTGAACTCTGACTGGGAGCCCGCTGTTGGGTAGGGACTGTCTCTATGTGTTGCCGACTTGTACTTCCCAAGCGTTTAGTACAGTGCTCTGCACACAGTAAGCGCTCAATAAATACGATTGATTTTGAAAACGAGGGAAATGAGGCACATTTGCCAAAGGTTATGCAGCCGACAAGTGGAGGAGCCAGGATTAGAACCCAGGTCCACTGACTCATTCATTCAGCCACACTGCTTAACCCATTCCATTCCAGTTCTCAGTCCCCACAAAACCCCTGCTCTTAATCTTATGAAAAACTGGCACCTCTGTTGGCTAGAGGTCAGATGTTTCGAATTAAATTATCCCTCCTCCCTCCCGCAAAATGGTTCATAAACACCCAGTTCTTCCACAATGTGTGCTTTCAATACGTGTTCTGGAAAGATCATCATCAATTGTATTTATTGAGCGCTTACTGTGTGCAGAGCACTGTACTAAGCGCCTGGGAAGTTCAAATTGGCAACATCTAGAGACAGTCCCTACCCAACAGTGGGCTCACAGTCTAAAAGGGGGAGACAGAGAACAAAACCAAACATACTAACAAAATAAAATAAATAGAATAGATGTGTACAAGAATAGAATAGATATGTACAAGAATAGAGTAGATATGTACAAGAATAGATATGTATAAGAATAGAATAGATAGGTACAAGAATAGAATAGATAGGTACAAGAATAGATATATACAAGAATAGGATAGGTACAAGAATAGAACAGATATGTACAAGTTCTTTTCTAAAAATGTTATGGTATGTGCTATTTGCTGGCCTCTCTCTACGCCGGGCACTGTACTAAGCACTGAGGTAGATACAAAAAAATCGGATTGGACACAGTCCCTATTTACAGACGAGGTAACTGAGACTCGGAGAAGTTAAGGTCACACAGCAGACAAGTGACAGAGCCGGGATGGGAACCCAAGGGCTCTGATTTCCATGCCCCTGCTCTATCCACTGAGCCACACTGCTTCTCTGCTGCTTGAGGAATTAAAGCACGTTCTTTCAACTACACGAGCCTGCACTGGCTCATCAGGGTGGGTTATCCAAGATGTGGCTTTGGAGTCAACGGGATTTGGGGAAGGCCCATTTGAAGAAATGCTAGAGACCAGGGACGACGGGGGGGGGAAGGGAAGGGAGAGGATGGAAGAATGGGGAGAAGGAAGGAAGTAGCGGGAGAAGAGAGCTTCTAAAAGGAAAACTTGGGGAAGGGGAGGAAAACAAAGGAGAGAGACCTCAGAGGAAATGGACTTGGGCTGACAAGGGGAGGGACGAGAGAACAGAAAGGGAATAAAAATAATAATAATAATTGCAGCATTTGTTAAGCACTTACGAAGTGCCAGTGTACTAAGCACTGGAGTAGATACCAAAAAAAACGGGTTGGACACAGTCCCTGTCCCACATGGGGCTCCCAATCACAGAGAGACTGCGAGGCAGTTAAAAGACCCCAAAAAGGCGAAAGTCAAAAGATATGAACATTATGCTGCGATGGGAAAAGATCATGAGAAGCAGAAATGATGAAGAGTATGAAGAGGAGACTGAGAGGGAGAGAAGCTGGTGGGACAGGCCAAAGGGAAAGAGAGAAGGATGGAGACAGACACGGATGTACATACATATACTACAGAGAATCATCCTTGTTCCTTGGCGATGTGGCTAATATTTGTGCCATAGACCTAAACGCTTTACGTATACACAAAGACTGGTGGGTTTGCTATCTGCAGTGTCTGGCTCCGTTTACACTTTTCCCTCCTTGCCTCACAACATAAATAGAGAAAAGAGAAGACAGAATGGGAACGAGGAAGAGTTGAGGGCCAGAAGGAGAGAAGGGTTTGTGGCAGAATGGATAGGAAGAGAGAAATGAAGGAGGAACAAGAAGGAAGAGTGGGGAAAAGTTTCAACCTGAGAGAAGCCCTGAAGTTTATGTGAGCTAGCAACGAATTAGCCAAATGCAAAAGCAAGGATAAAGTAGTAGCTGGATTTTCCCAGGAAAAAATTAAAAAGTTCACTGACCTGTCAATTTTAGATTTTTGAATAAGTATGCTATTTGTTAGCATACTGCCTGAGCTGTCAATTTTAGATTTCAGAACAAGTACGCTATTTGTGAGCATACTGCCTGAGCTGTCAAACTAAACACGCTGCATTCTGAAAACTTGGGCACAGTGCAGTGGTAGAGTTCCTTCCATTCAATTTATATTCTGACCAAAAATTTAACATTTTTACGTCGCATTCTGATCTTATAAAAGAGGAAACTCAAATCTGGGACTTGCCCTGATACCCACAACAAATCTGAAGCTAAGTGATATTGTCGCTCAATAATAAATATGGTAATTATGGTAGAGAAGCAGCTTAGCTCAGTGGAAAGAGCACGGGCTTTGGAGTCAGAGGTCATGGGTTCAAATCCCAGCTTCGCCAATTGTCAGCTGTGTGACTACGGGCAAGTCACTTAACTTCTCTGTGCCTCAGTTCCCTCATCTGTAAAATGGGGATTAAGACTGTGAGCCCCACATGGGACAATCTGATCACCTTGCAACCTCCCCAGCGCTTAGAACAGTGCTTGGCACATAGTAAGCACTTAAATACCATCATTATTATTATCAATTGTTAAGTGCTTACTATGTGCCAAGCACTGTTCTAAGCACTGGGGAGGTTCCAAGGTGACCAGGTTGTCCCATATGGGGCTCACAGTCTTAATCCCCATTTTACAGATGAGGTAACCGAAGCCCAGAGAAGTGAAGTGCCTTGCCATAGGTCACACAGCACATATGTGGCGGAGGCAGGATTAGAACCCAGGTCCTTCTGACTCCTAGGCCTGGTCTCTATCCACTCAGTCATACTGCTCCTCTCTGCCTATCTGCCTACTGCCGGTGCTTAGATCAGGCTCAGCGCTTAGAACAGTGCTTGGCACATAGTAAGTGCTTAACAAATACCAGCATTATTATTACTATTACTGCCCAAAATTATATCTCCTAGAGACAATAAGAGAAACCAGTCAAAAAAGCAGAGTTCTTCCGACACCTAAGGGTCGAAAGAAGGCAACTCTTAAACTCTAATCAATCTATAATTTAGGTTGCTGAGATTTCTTTGGGGAGTTATAATTTTTTTTGTATCTGGCGAGGAAGGCGCTTTACTTGGGGGAAGTAAAGTCACACGAGGTGGAGAGTAAAAACGGGGAATAAAACCTTCACGGCAAATTCCCTGCTCTTAATGTCATCTTTTAAAATGTTATTTGACCTTGTCCCTCATAGTGTTTTTCTGCAGTTTTAAACTCCTTCCACCTTCGAGAGTCAATCAATCCATCATATTTACTGAACGCTTACTGTGTGCAGAGCACCGTACTAAGTGCTACGGAGGGTACAATATAACAGAGTTGGTAGGCACTTTTCCTGCCCACAAGAGGCTTATTTATAGTCCAGAGGCAGAAACGGGCATTAATAGAAATATATGAATTATGGATATGTGTTGTGGGGCTGAGGGAGGGGTGGATAAAGGGAGCAAATCGAAGTGACGCAGAAGGGAGTAGGAGAAGAGAAAGTGAGGGCTTCATCGGGGAAGGTCTCTTGGAGGAGACGTGCCTTCGATAAGGCTTTGGAGCCGGGGAGGGTCATTGTCTGCATTAACTGAAGAGGGAGGGCGGTCCAGACCAGAGGGAGGATGATGGTGAGAGGGTGGTGGAGAGATAGATGAGATGGAGGAGAGAAGTGTGCGGGCTGGGCTGTAGGAGGAGAACAGTGAGGAGAAGTAGGAGGGACCAAGGGGATTGACTGTTTTAAAGCCGATGGCGAGGAGTTTCTGTTCAATGCGATGGTGGATGGGCAACCATTGGAGGTTCTTAAAGAGTGGAGAAACATGGACTGAAAGTTTTTGTAGCAGACTGAAGTATGGACTGGAGAGAGGAGAGACAGGAGGCTGAAGCAGTAATCAAGGCAGGAGAGGATAAGAGGATCAACATGGTAGCAATTTGAATGAAGAGGAAAGGGCAGATTTTAGCAATTCTGCCGAGGACAAAGTGACAGGATTTAGTGATACATTGAATAGGTGGACGGAATAAGAGAGAAGAGTCAAGGATAATGCCAAAGGGCTTGTGAGACAGGAAGGATGGTGGTGACAGGATCATTATGGGGAAAACGGAGTTAGGTGGGAAGATGAGGAGCTCTGGTTTGGACACGGTAAGTCTGAGGTACCGGCAGGACATCCAAGTGGAGATGTCCCGAAGGCGGGAGGAAATGTGAGACTGCAGAGAAGGAGAAAGATCAGGGCTGGAGATGTAGATTTGGGAATCATCATAGAGGGAGTAGGTGAAGCCATGGGAGCGTATGAGCTCTCCAAGGGAGTGAGTGTAGATGGAGAATAGAAGGGGACCCAGGACTGAACCTTGTGGGACCCCCACAGTTAGGGGGAAGGAGGTGGAGGAGAAGCTCATGAAAGAGACTGAGAATGAGTGGCCGGGGGCTACAAGGAGAATCAGAGAGCGGGAGGATGCTGACTTTGTCCTTACAAAGAGGCTTCTGAAGCCAAATGCAGAAGCCCAATGACACACTTGAGAATTCTTATGCCTTTTTTTAAAAAATGGTCTTTTTTAAGCATTTACTCTGGGCCAGGCACTGTACTAAGTGCTGGGGTAGATACAAGCTAATCAGGTTGGACATGATCCATATCCCACACGCGGCTCACCATCTTAATCCCCATTTTGTATACAGGTAACTGCAGCACAGAGAAGTGAAGCGACTTGCACGAAGTCACATAGCAGACAAGCAGCGGAGCCGGGATTAGAACCCAGGTCCTTCTGACTCCAGGCCCGTGCTCTATCCACTGGGCCACACTGCTTGCTTCCTGTATTTGGACATCCCTAGTTTTAACAAAAAACTCTACGTATCCACTATCGGAACGACTGCGGATCGTGGGGTGTTCTGGGAGAGATGTATCCATGGGTCGGAGAAGACAACAAAATTGGTAGACTTGTTCCCTGCAATAATTACCAGTGACTGATTGATTGATAATTCTGTCAGATGCTTGAAATCCCCTACAGTATAGCTGAATCGTAGGTCATCCCTGAAAAATTTCTCTCAGAAAATAATTGAGGATTTTCAAAGAAAGCTAGATGTACGGTTAGATCCCTGGAAAATTCTACTGGTTTGACAATATGTGAGAGACAAAGGGTATCTCTATTAAAACTTGACAACCTCTTGCTATTTATTTCCCCTGAAAAGAGGCAACAATGGTCAGTCGGTTTGACTAGAAAAGAATGGTGATTCACACCGTCTTCGGGAAATGGAGAAAACCAAAGGAAGCCGCTATCCCCACGGCTAAACTTAGATCTTCCTCAACTTTGGCAATCCATCCTGGGGCCACTCAGGACCAGTGGCAAATTTTTGTTAATGTAGATAACATAGTTATGGCAGCATAAATTAAACTAAAACATTCTGGAAGGTAAATCAAATTAGTGGCATTTAGTACCATAGTTTTATAAACTACACCATAAATAAAATGGTGCTTATCACTGTTCCCGTCTCTTCTTTTCAAACAATCCATTTTTTCATTTTAGCAGACACTCTTTTTGAAGTGAACTGCTTTCCTTAGGATATCTCCTACTGACTGTATGTGTCCAATATTCTTCAAAAGAGTCTAATGGTTCCCCTTTCCTTTATACATCCCATGAAAACTCCTGACATTAGCTATAAATCCCTCAATGAGCCGTCCTCCTCCTACTTACCCACACTCTTTGCCCAGCTCACGATCTTCCCCTCTTCACATCCGACCACCGCTCTCCCCCATCTACAGAGCCCTTCCTAGATGACCTTTTCCGAGTAATCTTTAATTTCCCCAATTCACCTCCTCCACGCCAATTAATCACTTGGGTTACCACACTCCCCATAGCCATATCTTCTATACTTTATTCCTCCTCGTACCTGTAATTCTTATATGAATGTCCATTTCCCCTGATAGACTGTAAGCATCTTGTGGGCAAGGATCTGACTGGTAACTTTTGTACTGTCCCATGTGCTTAGTACAATGCTCTGCACTTAGCAGACACCAATAAATACTAATGATTGATTGAACATGCCCTGAAAAGTTCCCCCTAAGCTCCTTGTGGGCAGGGAACTATCTATGCTCAGTGGAAAGAGCATGGGCTTTGGAGTCGGAGGTCATGGGTTCAAATCCCGGCTCCACCAATTGTCAGCTGTGTGACTTTGGGCAAGTCACTTAACTTCTCTATGCCTCTGTTCCCTCATCTGTAAAATGGGGATTAAGACTGTGAGCTCCCCGTGAGACAACCTGATCACCTTGTAACCTCCCCCGTGCTTAGAACAGTGCTTTGAACATAGTAAGTGCTTAATAAATGCCATTATTATTATTATTATTATCTAATCTACTGTATTGTTCTCTCCCAAGTGCCTAGTAGAATGCTTCTCACCCAGTAAGCACTCTATAAATACCACTGATTGACTGATTGAAAGGTTCGATTTCACCATGTACACCACAAATGGATAGGGGGAAAAAAAAAGGACATGAAATGAAAGAAATGAGGAAGGAATAGAAGTTAATGAAAACTAGAAGTCCAATGGACTCCTGCCATTTCAGTGCTGCGGTCTAGATGAAGACTGCCTATATTGTCATTGCTCAGTAAAGATACAGAATTGTTGTGTCACCCCAATGTCCCCAAACCGGATGAATGGAAGTTCAAAGCTAATAGCTCTGAAGTAAGAAAATGTTAAACTTTCATCAAATGAGAAAACCACTTCCAGTCAGTGCCAAAGTAATTCTAACCTCCACCGACGCAGGTAGCACCACAAACGAAATCAACAATTTGGACAACACGCTGAGTAAAAAAATCTCACTTCGTTTGAGACAAGATGATGAAAATTTGTGGCAACCTTGGGGCCTCGTCGTAAAAGCGCTGAAAATATCAGTCAGCCCAAATGTAACTAAAGCCCTTCGGGAGCGAAAAGACATCAGAAAGCCGAAACCAAAGGACCCTAACGCCCTCCACGTGACGGCGGAAGTTGGCTACAGGCACGAGGAGATCCAAGCCGCTGGCCACGAGAATTTCAAGGTCCATGGGGCAGAAGGTGAGGGTGGGAGGAGTCCCCCTCAGCCCTCCCTCTGCCCCTCAGCCATGGCCAGGGCACATCCTGTTCCTCTGGAGGAAGACAAATTGTTGCCAATTTGGACTTCCCAAGCGCTTAGTACATAGAAAGCGCCCAATAAGTACGATTGATGATGATGACAAGACAAAGTTGGCTGCAGCCACACAGCCTCAAGCGAGTCGTCTCCGACCCGTAGCGGCGCCATGGGCACATCTCCCCCAGAACGCCCCACTTCCGTCTGCAATCCTTCTGGGAGTGGATCCCTAGAGTTTTCCTGGTAAAAATCCGGAAGTGGTCACTACTAGACCGCAAACAGGACCTATAGGCAGTGCCTCCTTTCTCTCCTCCACATTCAGAAGGACTCTCGCTTCCCGTGAACGCAAACGTTGGGAAGGTTGTAATGTTTTTAGACTGTGGGCCCACTGTTGGGTAGGGACTGTCTCTATATGTTGCCAACTTGTACTTCCCAAGCGCTTAGTACAGTGCTCTGCACACAGAAAGCGCTCAATAAATACGATTGATTGATTGATTTTGACTAAAAATGGCCCTGAAGCCTCAAGTCTTATTCCCGCCTAGCAGTACTGAAATGGTGTTTTCCTCGATGTTGCTGTACTGAATTCATTCATTCATTCATTCAATCAATCGTATTTATTGAGCGCTTACTGTGGGCAGAGCACTGTACTAAGTGCTTGGGAAGGACAAGTTGGCAACATATAGAGAAGGTCCCTACCCAACAGCGGGCTCACAGTCTAGCAGGGGGAGACAGAGAACAAAACAAAACATATTCACAAAATAAGTAGAATAAATATGTACAAATAAAATAGAGTAATAAATACGTACAAACATATATACAGGTGCTGTGGGGAGGGGGAGAGGAAGGAGGGGGCTCACAACAATTCGTGTTGTTTCTTTCCTTTAAGCACTTGGTATTCATCCCACCTCAGCGCCACGATACTTATGTAGATATCTGAAATGTATTTTAATTTCAGTCTCCCCCTCACCTCACCTCACCTGTAAAATGGGGATTAAATCTGCCTTCCGTCTACTTGGACTGTGAGCCCCAAGTGGGATGGCTATTATGTCCAACCTGATTCACTTGTATCTAACCCAGTGTTTAGAACAGCGCTTGGCACATAGCAAGCGCTTAACAAGTACCATAACCAGTATTATTACTGAGAATGGGTATGGTTTTAAAAGTCCTATGCATGGTATTTATATTAGTGTCTGTCTCCTCCTCTACACTGTAAGCTCGCGATTGAATTCTGGTTTCCAAAGTGCTTAGTACAGTGCTGTAAGCCCTCAATAAATACTCTTGATGATGATGATGACCAAAAACCCTGCGTATCGAAAGGTAGTTCTGTTGAGCAGAAATCCTGAGGTAGAATTTGGCTCCTGCTGGTTTTCCATCCTGATCTGCCCTATAGTCACTTGATAGACTGTGAGCCCACTGTTGGGTAGGGACTGTCTCTATACGTTGCCAATTTGTACTTCCCAAGCGCTTAGTACAGTGCTCTGCACATAGTAAGCACTCAATAAATACGATTGATGATGATGATGATGATGATCTCGAAGTCTCTCCTCAAGGAAGGAAAGCCCTCTTGTCACTGACACATGAGGGTTTGTCAATCTGCTCCACATTTTCCCCTACCATCTGCTGCTACTACACATTGTCTGAGGCGGCACTTCATTACATCTTTAAAATGTTTTTTTTTCCCGGTCCTGCAGGCTCAGGGAGCCCAATTTCAGCTCACCTTACAGCCACCCAACAGGTGTTCGGGTGTCCTGTTATCATCCATTCTCTTCACAGGGCCCTGCGTTGGAAAGCGCCTGGCCTCAGAGCTAAACTTCGGCCTTGATGATCCTGTCCTACCGATTAAAGTGGAATATAACTCACAAGTGCTTGAGAAGCAGTGCGGCCTAATGGATAGAGCCTGGGAGTCAGGAGGACGTGGGTTCTCATCCTAGCTCCGCCACTTGTCTGCTGTGTGACCCTGAACAAGTCACTTCGCTTCTCTGTGCCTCAGTTCCCTCATTTGTAAAATGGAGATAACGGGTGTGAGCCCTACTGTGGGACAGAGGCTGCGTCCAACCCAATTATCGTGTATCTTCTCCAGCGCGTGCACGGCAGAGAGTCATCATCATCATCATCAATCGTATTTATTGAGCACTTACTGTGTGCAGAGCACTGTACTAAGCGCTTGGGAAGTACAAGTTGGCAACATATAGAGACAGTCCCTACCCAGCAGTGGGCTCAGAGATTCGGGTTTACTGCGTGGAAGGAGACGATGGTAAACCACTTCCGTATTTTTACCGAGAAAACTCTATGAATACACTACCGGAACAATTGAAGATGGACGGGGGGCATTCTGAGAAAGATGTGTCCGTGGCGTCCCTATGTGTCGGAAACGATTTGATGGCATAAGACTCCAGCACGTAGAAAAGTGCCTGGCACATAGTAAGCGCTTAACAAATATTATTACTATTATTATTATTATTAATTGGCATTTATGATTGGGCACTGTCCAGCCTTGATGGGGGAAAGACAAGTTCTGAAGATCTTAGAAGTGTTGCCAACTGTCCAAAGCTCCCTATTTGTCTGTAACGGGGTAAATCGATCTGCATTTGCCAATTCACAACATGCAGGGTAGGGTTTCATTAGTTCTCTCTCGTTTCCTTAGTGATGGTCAACAGAGTTATCTCCACCCTCCAGGAGCCACTGGCCAACTATTGCTCTTCGCTAAAAGCAAAATTCCCTCCAAAGCTCTACTGAGTATTTATTGAACGCTTCCTGTGTGCAGAGTACTGTACTAAGCACTTGGGAAGGTATGATGCAACAGAGTTGGTAGTCACGTTCCCTATTCACCGTGCGCTTATGGTCTACAGAAATACCATTGATGACGAAGGTTTCTCACCACGGACAATGATTCAAAACCAAGATACCTCAAGATAATGATTCTTATTTCAGTGGCAAGAAATAAACACCAATGACTGTCTCTATATGTTGCCAACTTGTACTTCCCAAGCGCTTAGTACAGTGCTCTGCACACAGTAAGCGCTCAATAAATATGATTGATGATGATAAAGACCAAAAGTCACCCTGTTAAAAAGGCTGTACGAGGTTAGGGAGAAGAATGGATGAGTTGGATAATACCTGGCCTTCTGAACAGAAATGGGAGTCGAAAGAGGATCGCCCCGAAGGAGCGGAGCAGAAGATACAGTAAAATATGCTGAAGTACATCCTCGTCACCAAGTTTTCGATGTTATCCACGGGGCATAATTACCACGGAAACGAAAGAACAAACGTAGCCATTAGCCCCTCTAGACTGTAAGCTCCTTGTGGGCCAGAACGTGTCCACTAACTCTGTTATATTGCTCTCTCCCAAGTGCTCTGCACACGGTAAGCGCGCAATAAATACCATCTGGGGATCGATTAGTTCACTCCTGAATATCGATGGACTCAAACCTGTTGGCTTTTCTATGTAGAGAAGTTCAGGTGACTCCTTGCTGAGGGAACTGGTCATTCTAGTAGGATTCTCTAGACTGACTGCAGACTACTTCTCTAGACTGTAAGCTCATTGTGGGCAGGGGACACGTCCACCCACTCTGTTGTATCATGCCCTCCCAAGCGCTTAGTACAATGCTCTGCACAAGGTAAGTGCTCAGTAAACACCATCAATGACGATTTGCTGAGGCTGCACGGTGCCAGCTCTTTTCAAACAACGGCTGGGATTCCGTAGTGGACTAGTTATCCCGTTCTCCTAACGCACGAAGAAGGAAACAGCTCAGCATCATCATCATTAATCGGATTTATTGAGCGCTTACTATGTGCAGAGCACTGTACTAAGCGCTTGGGAACTACAAATTGGCAACAAATAGAGACAGCTCAGTTGTCGAGAAGCAGCGTAGCCTAGCGGAAGGAGCGTGAGCCTGGGAATCGGAGGATCTGGGTGCTGTGTGACCTTGGGCAAGTCACTTAACTTCTCCGGGCCTCAGTTACCTCATCTGTAAAATGGGGAGTCAACACCTGTTCTCCCTCCTTAGGTCTGCGAACCCCAAGTGGGACCTGATTGTGTTGTATCTGCCCCAGAGCTTAGTACAGTGCCTGGCACACTTAACAAATACCACAATTAGTATTATTTGTATTAAGGCAGGATGGTACCCTTGAGACAGTAGCCCAAAAAGCGACGGCCCAAGCCAACAATTTGCTAAACGGATGACTAAGACTTACGCCCTAAATGCGGAAAGGACTATAAGCCAGGCTAAAAGCATCTCCAAGCTTACCCACAAAATAGCAGCACGCCAAAAGCATCATCCTAAACCAAGAGAAAAACCATATAATTTCTGTCGCCCCTCCCTAGCGAAAGATAAAAGATACGTTGTTGCAGAACTCGCTCCGTGAATCATCCAAGTTCAACCCCTGGAGAATTCACATTTTAAAATGAGCATCAAGAACCGTGATTTTTCTTGCGCCCGCGTGATTTTTCTGTGGGTGAAAAGGGTACGGGCTGGAAAGCAGAGGACCTGGGTTCTAGTCCCAGCTCTACAACTGGCCTGTGTAGAATCCTTGGCCAGTCCATCTCTCTGGGCTTCACTTCCCGGTCTGTAAAATGGGCTTAATAATAGCTGGCTCTCCCTTCTTCACGGGTATGTCAAGGGAACAAAAATGAGATAAGGTGAAAACACTTCGGAAAATCGATATGCTCTTTTTGACTATGAGCCTGTGGAGGATAGGGACTGTCTCTGATCTTATTATCTTCTATCATCATCAATCGGATTTATTGAGCGCTTACTATGTGCAGAGCACTGTACTAAGCGCTTGGGAAGTACAAATTGGCAACATATAGAGACAGTCCCTACCCAACAGTGGGCTCACAGTCTAAAAGACTGTAAGCTCCTCTGGACTGTAAACTCGCTGTGGGCAGGGAATGTGTCGGTTTATTGTTATGATATACTCTCCCAAGCACTTAGTACAGTGCTCTGCACAGAGTAAGCGCTCAATAAATACGACAATGAACGAATGAATCTAGGAGGAGCAAGGTGGTCTAGTGGAAAGAGCATGGGCCTTGGAGTTCTGGGTTCTAATACCAGCTCCACCACTTACCTGCTGTGTGACCTGTGCCTCCGTTCCCTCATCTGCAAATTGGTAATAATAATAATAATGACGGCACTTATTAAGTGCTTACTATGTGCAAAGCACTGTCCTAAGCACTGGGGAGGTTACAACGTGATCAGGTCGTCCCACAGGGGGCTCACAGTCTTCATCCCCATTTTCCAGATGAGGTCACTGAGGCCCAGAGAAGTGAAGTGACTCGCCCGAAGTCACACAGCTGACAATTGGCGGAGCCGGGATTTGAACCCATGACCTCTGCCTCCAAAGCCCGGGCTCTTTCCACTGAGCCACGCTGCTTCTCTGGCCTTTCAATGCCTGTTCTCCCTCCTACTTAGACAGTGAGCCCTGGAACCAGATTATCTTGGATCCATCCCAGTGCTTAGTGGAGTGCTTGGCCCACACAGTAAGCACTTAATAAATGCCACACTGATTATTATTACCTTCCCCAGCGTTTAGTGCAGTGCTTGCCACAACAGTAAACTCTTAACAACAGATAATAAGCAAATGCAATAATAATAATAACAATAAGCGCTGTTGGGGGAGGTATCAAAGTGCTTAGGGGCTACAGATGTAAATAGGTGATGCAGAAGGGAGGGAGGATAGAGGAAAGGGATAAGAGATTAGGCAGGGAGGGCTTCCTGGAGGAAGAGTGATTTTAGTAGGGCTTTGAAGATGTGGAGAGGGGCTGCCTGTCGGCTCTGAAGAGGGAGCGGGTTTCAGGCAGGGCCGGGGAACGTATGAGGAAGAGGTCTTGTGTCATTCATTCTCCTGTATATATGTATATATGTTTGTACAGATTTATTACTCTATTTATTCATTTATTTTACTGGTACATATCTATTCTATTTCTTTTATTTTGTTAGTATGTTTGATTTTGTTCTCTGTCTCCCCCTTTTAGACTGTGAGCCCACTGCTGGGTAGGGACCGTCTCTAGATGTTGCCAACTGGTACTTCCCAAGCGCTTAGTACAGTGCTCTGCACACAGTAAGCGCTCAATAAATACGATTGATGATGATGAAACTCCTCACCCTGGGCTTCAAGGCTGTCCATCCCCTCGCCCCCTCCTACCTCACCTCCCTCCTCTCCTTCTCCAGCCCAGCCCGCACCCTCCGCTCCTCCGCCGCTGATCTCCTCACCGTACCTCGCTCTCGCCTGTCCCGCCATCGACCCCCGGCCCACGTCACCCCCCGGGCCTGGAATGCCCCCAATCCCTCTGCCCATCCGCCAAGCTAGCTCTCTTCCTCCCTTCAAGGCCCTACTGAGAGCTCCCCTCCTCCAGGAAGCCTTCCCAGACTGAGCCCCTTCCTTCCTCTCCCCCTCGTCCCCTCTCCATCCCCCCCATCTTACCTCCTTCCCTTCCCCACAGCACCTGGATATATGTATATATGTTTGTACATATTTATTACTCTATTTATTTATTTATTTTACTGGTACATATCTATTCTATTTATTTTATTTTGTTAGTATGTTTGGTTTTGTTCTCTGTCTCCCCCTTTTAGACTGTGAGCCCACTGTTGGGTAGGGACCGTCTCTATATGTTGCCAACTGGTACTTCCCAAGCACTTAGTACAGTGCTCTGCACACAGTAAGCGCTCAATAAATACGACTGATGATGATGATGATGATTCATTCTCGGTACTGGAGTCGTTTTAAGATTTTGACTTCTTGTTCCCGGTCCCTCCTCTGACCATTAAAGCTGTTGTTCCTCGCTGGGTAATTCGTGTCTCCACCCTTTCCGCTCTCCCCTCCCAGCCGCAATCTCCACCTGGAGATTTCCCGACCGAGAACCTGCGTGGAAGGACCGATTACCGCGGCGGTGGTTCCTGCATTCATGCGATCGTATTTACTGAGCGCTTACTATGTGCTGAGCACTCAGCGCTTGGGAGAGCACGACGACAGACACGATCCCAGCCCACAACGAGCTGACAGTCTAGAGGGATAATAACAATTGTGATGTTTGTTAAATGCTTACTGTCCCACATGGGAGTCTCAATCACCATTTTACAGATCATCAATCGTATTTATTGAGTGCTTACTATGTGCAGAGCACTGGACTAAGCGCTTGGGAAGTACAAATTGGCGACATATAGAGATGGTCCCTACCCAACAGTGGGCTCACAGTCTAAAAGGGGGACACAGAGAACAAAACCAAACATACTAACAAAATAAAATAAATAGAATAGATATGTACGAGTAAAATAAATAAATAAATAGGGTAATAAATATGTACACACATATATACATATATACAGGTGCTGTGGGGAAGGGAAGCAGGTAAGATGGGGGGGATGGAGAGGGGGACGAGGGGGAGAGGAAGGAAGGGGCTCAGTCTGGGAATCAATCAATCAATCAATCGTATTTATTGAGCGCTTACTATGTGCAGAGCACTGTACTAAGCGCTTGGGAAGTACAAATTGGCAACATATTGAGACAAAGGGCCTCCTGGAGGAGGTGAGCTCTCAGCAGGGCCTTGAAGGGAGGAAGAGAGCTACCTTGGCGGATGGGCAGAGGGAGGGCAGATGAGGTAACAACCACAGAGAAGTGAAGTGACTTGCCTCAGGTAACACAGCAGATAAATGGAGGAGCCGGGATTGGAACCCACGACCTTCTGTCTCCTCGGCCCGGGCTCTATCCACTAGGCCGCACTGCTTCGGCACGGGGCCCCTTGCCTGCTCTCACCGCTGCCAATCTGGCTGTGAGCCCACTGTTGGGTAGGGGCTGTCTCTATGTGTTGCCAACTTGTACTTCCCAAGCGCTTAGTACAGTGCTCTGCGCTCAATAAATACGATTGACGATGATGATGGTTGCAGCAAATAACTGGACAGGACTGGACAGGAGTGCAACACACTATAAACTACACTCTGCAAACCGTAAGAAGCGGCGTGGCTCAGTGGAAAGGGCCTGGGCTTTGGAGCCAGAGGTCATGGGTTCAAATCCCGACTCCGCCGACTGTCAGCTGGGTGACTTTGGGCAAGTCACTTCACTTCCCTGGGCCTCAGTTACTTCATCTGTAAAATGGGGATTAGGACTGTGAGCCCTTCGTGGGACAACCAGATCACCTTGTAACCTCCCCAGTGCTTAGAACAGTGCTTTGCACATAGTAAGCACTTAATAAATGCCATCATTATTATTATTATTATTATTATTATTATTATTATTATTATTATTATTGTTATTATTACTGGCAGGGAATGTCCTCCGTGGGACAACCTGATCACCTTGTAACCTCCCCAGTGCTTAGAACAGTGCTTTGCACATAGTAAGCACTTAATAAATGCCATTATTATTATTATTATTATTATTATTATTATTATTACTGGCAGGGAATGTCCTTATATTCTGCTGCTCCCCATAGCTGTAATTACTTCAATCTTTGTCTCCGACTAGATAATAAACTCCCTGAGGTCAGGGATCACCTCGACCAACTCTACTGCATTCAACTCCCCCCGTGCTCCGCAACTAAGCGATGAATGGAATGAATGGAGCACTCCCTGTGTGCAGAGCACTGTACTAAGCGCTCGAGTGAATACAGAAAACAAAGCTGGTAGACTATATTCCCAGCCTTACGGTCTACAGGGACACTATGTGCTATGTACTCTGCACATAGTAAGCGCTCAATAAATACGATTGATGATGACACAGTAAGCGCTCAAATACCACTGATCGAACATGATTCTGAGGTAGAAGGACTCAGTGACGGCCTTCAACTGAAGCAGCGTAGTCAGAGGTCGTGGGTTCAAATCCCGGCTCCGCCACTTGTCAGCTGCGTGACTTCGGGCAAGTCACTTCACTTCTCTGGGCCTCAGTTCCCTCATCTGTAAAATGGGGATTAAGACCGTGAGCCCCCCCGTGAGACAACCTGATCACCTTGTAAACTCCCCAGCGCTTAGAACAGTGCTCTGCACATAATGTTGGGTAGGGACTGTCTCTATATGGTGCTAATTTGTACTTTTTTAGCGCTTAGTACAGTGCTCTGCACATAGTAAGCGCTCAATAAATACGATTGATGATGATAATGATAATAAGTGCTTAATAAATGCCATTATTATTATTCAACAGCTTGCAGCTGACAGGGCTCCTTAGGCCGGAGATATAGTTTGCACAGCACACGCTGATAAGTAAAGTCCGTTTTCTTCAAGATGTCGGTCCGTAGTGCTCGGCCGATTCTAAATGACTTCTCGTCTGCTCCCGGAGCACGGTCTTAAATGTGACCGATTTAAGGGCTCCTGATACTACTCTGATCCCGTTGAGTTGAAAACACCCTGGAATTTTATTCTGGCCAACGTCCACTTTCCTTTGGTGTCCCCAAGCATGGTGGCTTGGAATGAGTTGAAAAAGATTGCCTCTCCCGAGCAGTAGGCTATCTATGCTTGCCTCCCTCCCCTTCTCTCTCCTAGATTCATACGTTCAGTCGTATTTATTGAGCGCTTTCTGTTCGCAGAACACTGTACTAAGCACTCGGGAGAATACAACACAACGATAAACAGACACATTCCCTGCCCACAACACTTCTAGATTCCCAAAGGTTCGGTCTGGGACCTAGCGGATAGAGCCCGGGCCTCGGAGTCAGAAGGTCGTGGATTCTAATCCCGGCTCCGGCGTTTGTCTGCTGTGTGATCTTGGGCAGGTCCCTTCATTTCTCTGGCCTCAGTTACCTCATCTGCAAAATGGGGATTGAGACAGTGAGCCCCATGAAGGACAGGGACTGTATCTAACCTGATTTACTTGTATCCACCCCAGGACTTAGTACAATGCCTGGCATATAGTAAGCACTTAACAATTCCACTATTATTATTATTATTATTATTAGGTCATGACTGATTCACGTCCTCAGAGAGCCTCCCTGAAGTTGGCAGGTAAGCTGGGAAACGGTGACGCGACAAGCCAGCGTTTCAGTCATTTTCCGGTAAATAACTTCATCGAAGAATGTACCATGGTCCTGCTAATTAGCTTTAAAAACAAGTGAGGTCAGTGGATCCAGCTACCCTTTAATTTTATCCTTGGAGTCGGAGGGTGAGCTATGTCCTAATCCAGTAAAAGGAAGGGCCCCACACGTCAACCATCTATTAAGTTATTGTTGTATTCCCTTAGGGCCGACTCATCATCATCGACATCGTCATCATTGGTATTTATTGAGCGCACGTTGGGTGCAGGACACTGCTTTTCGACTGTGAGCCCACTGTTGGGTAGGGACTGTCTCTATATGTTGCCAACTTGTACTTCCCAAGCGCTTAGTACAGTGCCCTGCACACAGTAAGCGCTCAATAAATACGATTGATGATGATGATGATGCTCCCAGGGCCTGCTGAGTTCTGAGCACCGTTCCCGAGCGCCTTCCGGGAACAAAGCATCGTTCCAAGAGCCCTCGTTGTGCAGAACGTACGATAATAATAAAAAAACCCGGTACCTGACCTCGAAGAATTTACAACGCGATGACGGAAACAGGTATAAACTTCAAACACACAAAGGTAGCAAGGATAAAACGACTGATTACAGACAAGAAAATAACCATGCAGATACATACATCAGGGCTCAGGGGGACTGTTGGAATGGTCCGAACCATAAGATGGAGATTTTTTTAGGTAATGTCTCCTGGAGGAGGTGTCATTTGACCACGGTGTTAAGTTCTTCCCGGGGAACGTATTAAATGTCAGTCTGTTGGGGCACACCGGAGGGAACAATCAAGAAAAAAACCCCCGCCAATCAGTCGGTGTGTTTGGCAGAATCTTCCACATCCCAAAGCAAGGCATTCTCCGGTTTCAGAAAAGCCCGGTGGAAGATACGTTTCTGGAGAACAGCTTCAGAAACGCCTCAGTGGGAAAAATTGAGCAAGAGACTACATTTCAGGAATGTATTAAATGCCTCTCCATGTTTTGCTCTTCGGGACTACATTTATTCCAGTTGAGAAGTACGCTAAAATACAAATACAGGGCAACACCATTGTAGAGTGAAGCGGCTTGCAAAGAGCATAGGCCTGGGATAATAAAATAATAATAATAATAATGGCATTTGTTAAGCACTTACAATGTGCAAAGCACTGTTCTAAGCACTGGGGGGGATCCAAGGTGATCAGGTTATCCCAGGTGGGGCTCACAGTCTTAATCCTCATTTTACAGATGAGGTAACTGAGGCTCAGAGAAGTTAAGTGACTTGGCCAAAGTCACGCAACGGACAAGTGGCGGAGCCGGGATTAGAACCCATGACCTCTGACGCCCAAGCCCGGGCTCTTTCCACTGAGCCCGGACCTAGAGTCTAAGCCCAGCTCTGCCATTTACTTGCTGTGTGACCTTGGGTGATTCACTTACCTTCTCTGGGCCTCAGTTCCCTACCTGTAAAATGGGGATTCAGACTGTGAGCCCAATGTGGGACTGGGACTGCGTCCAATGTGATTAGTACAGTGCCTGGCACATAGCATAAACTTAACACACACCATAACAACGAGAAAAAGAGGTATTTCAATTAGGTGTTGCCAAAAATCCAATAATTCATTTTATCAGTGTGAAACGTCTGCTTTAACTACACGAAAGAAAATTACCCAAAAAGAGGATGCTATTGATAATTCCTTTCCAAAACTGACAAATGGCTATTTTGTCTCATCTTTTTCGCCTAACACGGAAAAGATTTGCACAATGGTCTCAACTTCTCTGTGCCTCAGTTACCTCATCTGTAAAGTGGGGATTAATACTGCGAGCCCCATGTGGGACAGGGACTGTGTACAACCTGATTAGCTTAGTGCTTAAAACAGTACCTGACGCATAGTAAGCACTTAAATTCCATTTAAAAACAGTGAACAAAAAAGAGAACAGTTCAAAGGAAAAAGAAATCCAAGGCAAAAAAAATTCCCTAAACTGAAAGTGAGACTCTCTCCTCAGCTGTGAAAGGAATTCCACCTGGAGTTTTCAGAGGAAAAATAAATAAATGGCTGCTTATGTACTATCCTAGAACCCTCAAATGGCTCAGACAAAAAAGTTAGCTAATTCCAGGTTATTTAGTGAATCTGCTAACCAGATCAATCAATCAATCTTATTTATTGAGCGCTTACTGTGTGCAGAGCACTGTACTAAGAGAACCAGAGAATTGCTACTCCATACTGAAGAGTTTATAATCAGAGAACCTATATTTCCTTGCTTTCAGCAATGCCTCCACAGCAAATTCTTAGGCAGTATGGAAAATAAGTTCAATACATTTGTAAAGCAAGCGAGTTTCCCAACTTGATTGTTTCCTAGAGAATAGATCCTTCTGGGGACTCTCTAATTTGAGAGATATGTACGACATTGTATTCAGCAAAAGAGATTTGTACGAATGGGTGGTCAATTGTACAGTGATTTTTCTTCTCTCAGACACTCCGGCATCTAGAGTCAATCCCTGATCCACATTCAACAAAACTTCTGGCAACCTCAAAGAGCCGAAAAACGGAGCGAATTGCAGCCTCTGAACTAACGTGGTTGAGGATATCCCGGAGGGAGGGAGAGAGGCTACATTTTTCTTGTCCATGATTTTGCTGATCTGGGCAGGGGTAGCCCAGAAACCATGGCAGGAATGTTGCTTGCCTGATTCTTTTTTCGAAAGTGCAAATCATTATTAAGTTCGAGCTCAAACGCTTGGCTACACTGGGGAACTTCACCCGCATTCATTAGACATCTGAGAACACTGGATTGCTTGTGGATTTGTCCGAGAAGACATTTTGGATGGCTCTGTCATGTCACACCGGTCACAACTTCAAATAAACCAGTCACTGAGCTTCAACAGCACGCAAGCACTGTTAAGGCCATATGTTTCACATGTTTTTTTCTGTTGTGGTTGTAAATGGTATTTGTTAAGCCCTTACTAGTGCCAGAAACTGTACGAAGCGCTGGAGTAGAGACAAGATAATCAGACTGGACACGGTCCATGTCCCACATTGGGCTCACAGCATTAATCCCCATTTTGTGGATGAGGGAACTGAGGTACAGAGAAGTGAAATGACTTGTCCAAGGTCACACAGCAGACCAGTGTCAGAGTCGGCATTAGAACCCAAGCCCTTCCGACACCTAGGGCCGTGCCCTGACCATTAGGCACACTGCTTCATTATTACTGTATCTGTTAAGCGCTTACTGTGTGTCAAGTGCTGTTTTAAGCACTGGGGTGATACAAGATAATCAGGTTGGACACAGTCCCTGTCCCACATGGGGCTCACAGTCAGTCCCCATTTTACAAATGAGGGAACTGAGGCCCAGAGAAGTTAAGTGACTTGTCCAAGGTCACGCACTGCTAAAATCCACCCTTTCATCTCGATCCAAACCGCTTCCACGCAAGCACTTCTCCTATCCCGCCTTGAATCAGCCTCCTTACCGACCTCTTGGTCTCCTGTCTCTCTCCGCTCCAGTCCATCCTTCACTCTGCTGCCCGGATCATTTTTCTACGAAGAAAAAAACCATCCGGTCCACGCCTCCCCGTCAAGAACCTCCAGCGGTTGCCTAGCCACCTCTGCATCAAACCGAAACTCCTCTCCATCAGCTTTAGAAACACTCAACCAGCTCCCCGCATCCCACCTCACTTCACTAACTCGTACTACAGCTGAGCCCGCTGTGGCGAGTCTATGTTTTCCAAGTCCAGCTATGCTGCTTCTCTAATGCTCTGTGAGCCCGTTGTTGGGTAGGGACCGTCTCTGTATGTTGCCAGCTTGTACTTCCCAAGGGCTTAGTACAGTGCTCTGCACACAGTAAGCACTCAATAAATACGATTGAATGAATGAAAGAATGAGTTTTCCCACTCCTCACGAGCCTCCGACAATTGCCCGTTCGCCTCCGCCTCAAACAGAAGCTCCTGACCGTTGGCTTTACGCTCTCTCCCTCCTCTCTAACCACGCTGATCTCCTCCTACAACCCGACATACACACTCCGCTCCCGTAAAACCAACCTACTCTCTCCACCTCCACTTCATCTATCTCACCACTGACTCTTTCCCCACGTACTCCCAGGGATCTGCAATTCCCTCTCCTTTCCAATCGGACAATCCACCACTCTCCCCACCTTCAAAACCTTCCTAAAATCCCATTTCTTCCAAAAGGCCTTCCCTGGCTTCGACCTCTATTTTCCCTAGCCGCCCTCCCCTCCGCGACAACTATGAATTTAGCTTAATCGCTCTGATTCTCACCCCAGCCCCACAGTACTTCTAGGAAAATAATCATATACTCTACTATTTCCTCTACCCCTAATCTACTCTAATGTTCGTCTCCCCCGTAGACTGAAAGCTCCTTACAGGCAGGGATCGTCACTACTGATTCTCCTGAAGTTTACTTTCCTAAACATTTAGTACATTGCACCCGCAGGAGGAAATGTAAAGTGAGAAGAGAAAGGACACCAAAACAGAGTTTTGAGGGACAAAAAATTTAGTGAGTGAGAGGCAAAGAGACAGTGAAAGAGACTGAGAAATAGCACAGAGGCAGTATGGCTTAGTGGATAGAGCACAGGCTCTGCCACTTGTCTTCTGTGTGACACTGGGCGAGTCACTTAGTTTCTCTGTGCCTCAGTTCCCTCACCTATAAAACGGGGATTATGACTATAATTACGTGGGACAGGGACTGTGTCCAACCTGATTACCTTATATCTATTCCAGTGTTTAGAACAGTACCTGGCAAATAGTAAGGGCTTAACAAATACCATTTTTAAAAGAAAACAGCAGCCAGAGAGGCAGAGAAAACTGCATCGGTGAAACCAAATTTAGACAGTGCTTTCGGGAAAAAGGAATGGTCTACAATGTTATAGGCAAGTGAGCGTTCAAGATGGAATACGCAAGGAGAAAGTTATTGGTGAGGTTGGAAAGAGAAAGTGGGATCTAAATGGAGCGAAGAGGTGAAAACTAGATTGCAGTGGGTCGAAAAGGGAGTTAAAGGAGAGAAAGTGGAAGCTCACTGTGGATAGAGAATGCATCTTTTTATTGTTGTGTTCTCCTAAGCACTTATTACAATGCTCTGCACACTGTAAGCATTCAGTAAATACGACTGAATGAATGAATGAACAGACCAATACAACCCGCTTGGGAGTTTAGAAAGGAGAAGGGGGACGGCACGAGGGTGAGACGGTTCGCTACATACATCTGAATCGCACGTTAAATAAAATGACGCACATACAAGGAATGGTATTTACGAGGTTAAAGGGCTTTGGTTTTTCAAAACACCGTCAGCCGGATGTCCAGCTTTCCTTTAAACGCTCATTAAACTCCATAGGAAACAAATTTTCACGAGTGGGTTCGACGCATTTGGCTTTCAATCCCACCAGAAACCAAGCAATGAATGATCTCCGTCAGTGGGTACCACAGAATGTACACCCAATATTTAGAACACAAATTGGGAACTCGGTGTGTCACTACACAGCCAAACACTGGTAATAATATGAGGCTTGTTTGAAGCAGAATCAAAAAACCTCTTGGGGAACCGTGTGATCAGTGGCTCATTAAAATTACCTAGGGAACCACAACATTGTTACTGTTATTTCTTGGTAAACGAGGAGCGGCGTGACCTAGTGGGAGTCAGAAGGACCTGGATTCTAATCCTGCCTCTGCCACTTGTCTACTGTGTGACCTTGGGGAAGTCACCTGACTTTTCTGTGCCTCAGTTATCTCAACTGTAAACTGGGGACTAAGACTGTGAATCCCACATGGGTCATGGACTGTGTCCAACCTGATTAGCGTCTATCTACTCCAGCATTTAGTACAGTGCCTGGCGCATAGTAAGCACTTAACAAATACCATTGGAAAAAAAAAAACTGTTTCAAGTTGATCTGCAGGGTCACGCGAAGAACCTAGAGATGGGTTAGGAGTGGCAGAGAAAGTATCAGACGAGGTAAATGGCTTCAAACAACCTTCGGGCAGCGTTTCTGTTCTTCCCAACCATCTTGAGTTTCACCCTTGTGACCAGGTTTGTGGAGTATTTTGACCGTTTTTGAAACATGGGGACAACAGGGAACCATGATTTTGTTGAGAATATAGAGTTTTTCAAGAATGCAGCAGCCGTGTTGTAGGAGAAAAGGTCTAACCTAGATTCTTGGAGCATCGTGTTTATTTAGAAAGTCATCTTTGTTAGAGGTTATTCAACTGCAAAACATTTTTTCCCCCATCTCCCCTAACAGATACTGTTCAGGAAATCAGAATGAAGTTCTTTAAAAATAGAAATTTGCTCTGTGGAGATTGACCCTTGCCTGAATTTTAATCACACTGGCACTATTCAACCATTAAAATTCAGCTGAGCTTCACAACTGCCTCACAAGAAAAGCAATCGGGTAGAACTGCCAAGAACTTTTCGTGAAGGAAGAACTCACTCTCCCCCTCGTACTTTCAATTTAGGTTTCTTTTATCATTGGAGCCATTTGTCCTGCAAAAGACATTTTTTCCTGAAAGTGCTGGGTAGCCTTCATTCTCCCAGGTCCAGAGAATTCCAATAAAAACAAGTTTTTCAAGGATAAACTCGTTGCTGCCTGTCTTCCTAATTGCCTTGAGAGAATATAAAAGTAGTTATTAATTTACAAATAACCAAAGACTCCTAGAGTCACAAGTGACCGTTTTTATGGCATTTGTTAAGTGCTTATTATGTGTCAGGCACTGTACTTAGCGTCACATGGGGCTCACGGTCTTAATCCCCATTTTACAGATGAGGTAACCGAGTCACTTAACTTCCCCGAGGTCACAGAGCAGATGGGTGGCAAGAGCTGGGATGAGAACCCAGGTGCTCCAACTCCTAGAGCTTAGTACAGTGCTCTGCACATAGTAAGCGCTCAATAAATATAATTGATTGATCTCAATAAATATGATTGATTGATCCTAGGCCCATTCACTTTCCACTAATAATAATAATAACAATAATTATAATAATAATGACAATGGTATTTGTTAAGCATTTACCACGTGCCAAGCACTAACTGGTCTGTCCCACGTGGGCTCACAGTCTTTATCCCCATTTTACAGATGAGGTAACTGAGGCACAGAGAGGTTAAGTGGCTTGCCCAAGGTCACACAGCAGGAAAGGCAGAGCCGGGATTAGAACCCATGCCCTCGGACTCCCAAGACCGGGCTCCCAGCCCAAGTCTCTACAACTGAATGAGTGACTTTCCGGGACAATCATATTTATTGAGCATTTACTGTGCGAAAAGCACTGTACTTATCACTTGGGAGAGTACGACGTAACAGAGTGGGGAGACGTATTCCCTGCCCACAACGATGACGATTGAACATCTTCTTTTTCCTTAAAATATCTTCACAACTTCCCTTAGTAGCCCATACCCCAGAGTTTCATGACTTTGAATGAGAAAACCCTTCTTTATGTTCATCCCAAATCTCTCCGGTCAGCATTTCCTCAATAAAATCCTTCACGATAATAATAATAATAATGATGGCATTTGTTAAGCGCTTACTATGTGCCAAGCACTGTTCTAAGCGCTGGGGAGGTTACAAAGTGATCAGGTTGTCCCATGTGGGGCTCACAGTCTTAATCCCCATTTTCCAGATTTTCCAGAGAAGTCAAGTGACTTGCCCGGTCACACGGCTGACAGGTGGCGGAGCCGGGATTTGAACCCGTGACCTGTGACTCCAAAGCCCGGGCTCTTTCCACTGAGCCACGCTGCTTCTCTACTGCTGCTTCACAAGCAGCAGTAACACAGGTCACGTCTGCCTCGCAATAGGTAAAATCCGGACCTGTGTCATGACCTAATTACTGCCGTTCCTCAGGACCCATCAGTCCCACTCCCAAAATTACACCCCATTTTGGCTGGAAAATCGATCCTTTCCCTCTTCCTCCCCTGCTCTACTCAATCGATCGGTCGGTGGTGTTTATCGAGCGCTTACTGTGTGCAGAGCACCGTACTAAGCGCCTGGGAGAGGACGCCACAGTTAGCAGAAATATTCCCGGCCCGCAACAAGCTCCCGGCCTAGAGACGGACATTAATAGAGATAAATAAATTAGGGCTAGGTACAGAGTGCTACGGGGGTGAGGGAGGGAAGACCAAAGGGAGCCGTCCTTTCTTTCTCTCGCCGTCCCCTCATCATCATCATCATCATCAATCGTATTTATTGAGCGCTTACTATGTGCAGAGCACTGTACTAAGTGCTTGGGAAGTCCAAGATGGCAACCTATAGAGACGGTCCCTACCCAACGGTGGGCTCACAGTCTAAAAGGGGGAGACGGAGAACAAAACCAAACATACGAACAAAATAAAATAGAAGTTCCAGAAGTTTCCCTCCCCGTGGCCGTGGCGGAGGGAGTGGTAAGTAGCGGCATTTACTGAGCCGGGATGAAGTCAAGCCCGGTCTCCATGACGACAGGCCATTCTCCCGGGAAGCGAGAACAAGAGCGAGCGGAGATGGGCAGCGGGAGAAGGGAAGGGCAAGAGGGGGGCCGGAGCCGGCTCACACGGTGCCCACTCTCCGCCATTTGGCACAAGAAGATCGGCGCTGAGGCGTCTCAGCTGGGCCCCCATTATATTTTCCTGCCCGCCCCCCAAACCATCCTCCGGGAACCCTTCAGGGTGACACAGGTCCTCTGTTTACCCTTCCGCTCTGAAAGACGGCTGAGTGAGGCAAGGCAGAGCTTCTGGAGAAGCGGGAGGGGAGGGGGGGGGTGATCTGTACATCCCAAGCGCTTAGTACAGTGCTCTGCACACAGTAAGCGCTCAATAAATACGATTGATTGATTGATCTGGGTGTTGGAGTGTGCGGGGTCAAAGCCCCGAAGGATCCAGCTCCGCCTGCGTGCCTGCTGTGTGACCTTGGACAAGTCACTTCACTTTCCCTAAGACCCCCCCCCATCTATAAAATGGGGATTAAACTTCGAGCCCCTCGTGTCACGTGGACTGTGCAACCTGACTAGTCTGGCTCTCCACCCCGGCACTTATTACAGAGCCTGGCACATAGTAAGTGCTTAATAAATCCCAGCTCCGCCACTTGTCAGCCGGGTGACTTGGGGAGAGTCACTTCTCTGCTTGTCAGCTGTGTGACTTTGGACAAGTCACTTCACTTCTCTGGGCCTCAGTTACCTCATCTGGAAAATGGGGATTAAGATTGTGAGCCCCACATGGGACAACCTGATCACTCTGTATCCTCCCCAGCGCTTAGAACAGTGCTCTGTACATAGTAAGCGCTTAACAAATACTAAAATTATTATTATTATTATTAAATACCATTAAAAAAGCAACCAAATTCAGAGCTTCCCCCCCTCTCCCAAGTGGGCTAGGTCTTGGGACAGCCTTTCATTCATCCATTCAATCATATTTACTGAGCGCTTACTGTGTGCAGAGCACTGTACTAAGCGCTTGGGAGAGTACACTTTAACAGACACATTTCTGCCCTTGCAGAAAATAGAGCAATAATAATGATTAATATTATTTTACTATTTATTAAGCACTTACTATGTGTCAAGCACTACTCTAAGCGCTGGGGTAGATACAAGGTAATCGGGTTGTCCCACGTGGGGTTCACAGTCTTAATCCCCATTTTACAGATGAGCTAACTGAGGCTCAGAGCAGTTAAATGACTTGCCCAAGGTCACACAGCAGACAAGTGGTGGGGGCGGGATTAGAACCCACGACCTCTGACTCCCAAGCCCGGGCTCAGTGCAAAAATCAGGCCCCTAACAGCCTCGTGGGTGGCCGGGCTCTTGGGTCAGAAATGAGGAATCCAGATTTCGTTGCTCCTCGGTCAGAGCGCTTAGTACAGTGCTCTGCACACAGTAAGCGCTCAATAAATACGATTGAATGAATGCCCACAATAAGCTCACAGTCTGGGGGGGGGACAGACATTAATATAAATAGACATCCCCCCTCGTTGCCCCTAAAATAGCTTCTTTCCTGAGCACCTCAAACCTTGCTATCTAAATGACACATTTTAAACTGAGGTCAATCAATCAATCAATCATATTTATTGAGCGCTTACTATGTGCAGAGCACTGTACTGAGTGCTTGGGAAGTACATCATAAGTGTACTATTATTTTTTAAGTGCTTACAGGGGTGCAAAGCACTACCCTAAGTGACGGGTGAGAAATCAGAGATGCCTGTCCCTCAGGAAACTCACAATCGAAGGAAAGTAGTGTCGAATAATAACTGTGGTCTTCATTAAGCGCTTAATACGTGCCACGCATAAATCCTAGGGTGGATGTGAGTAATTCAGGTAGAGCCCAGTCCCTGTCCCACATGGGGCTCACAGTCTTAATGCCCATTTTACAGATGAGGGAACTTGCTCCCTCCTATCTTGCCTCCCTGATTTCCGACCACAATTCAGCCCACAAACTTCATTCCTCTAATGCCAAGATTGAGGCTACTCAATCTTGTAGCCTCCCCAGCGCTTAGTACAGTGCTCTGCACATAGTAAGCGCTCAATAAATACGATTGATTGATAATGCCAACCTATTCACCTTACCTCGATCTCATCTCTCTCGCCACTCACCTTCACCCACGTCCTGCCTCTGGCCTGGAATGCCCTCCCTCTTCATACCTGGAAAAATCGCTCTCTCCACTTTCAAAGCTTTATTGAAAGCCCACCTCCTCCAAGAGGCCTTCCCTGACTAAACCATCATTTCCTCTTCTCCCAATCCCTCCTGTGTCACCCTTACACTTGGATTTGCTCCCTTTATTCGCCCCTCTCTCCGCCCCACAGCACTTATGTAAATATTTATAGTTTATTTATTTATATTAATGTCTGTCTCCCTCTCTAGCCAGTAAGCTGGCGGTGGGCAGGGAACATGGTATATTGTAATAATAATAATAATAATGGCATTTATTAAGCACTTACTACGTGCAAAGCACTGTTCTAAGCGCCGGGGAGGCTACAAGATTATCAGGTTGTCCCTCAGACCGTGAGCCCACTGTTGGGTAGGGACTGTCTCTATATGTTGCCAATTTGTACTTCCCAAGCGCTTAGTACAGTGCTCTGCACATAGTAAGCGCTCAATAAATACGATTGATGATTGATGATGGGGCTCACAGTCTCAGGCCCCATTTTACAGATGAGGTAACTGAGGCACAGAGAAGTGAAGTGACTTGCCCAAAGTCACACAGCTGACAATTGGCGGAGCCGGGATTTGAACCCAGGACCTCTGACTCCAAAGCCCGGGCTCTTTCCTGCTGAGCCACGCTGATTGTACTCTGCCAAGCGCTTAGTACAGTGCTCTGCACACAGTAAGCACTCAATAAATATGATCGATTGACTGACTGAGTAGAAAATATTGGTGGTAAATGCACCTATCTGAAAAGAAATTAATCTTTTCTATTCCAAAAAATACTACAGGTGAGCCTGCTAAGAGACGACTTTGAAATTCCAAGTGAGGCGAAGCAAATTTCTTAACTCACATCCGAAGAATATCTTCCGTACAGAAACTCATGACGAATTTGATCCAAATGGTTTGTCACACTTTTCCACACTTGTCATTTAATTCATTATGAATGATAGGGAAAATAACCATATGGCCTCAAAATTCAAGGTCCTTTCCCGGGATTCTCAAAAAACGTCACGATGGCTTGTCATTTCTTCGTCCTTTTTTCTTTAAACTTTCCACGATTGCTTTGCTAAACACGGACTAAATCCCCAGAAAATGCCTGGCCACAGCTGTGGTCCAACATTTCCATCGACACTGAACATTTGGACTTCCTTCACTTTAAGAAAGCTAAATAACAGAAATGGCGTTGTTAATTTTCCAAATAGTTTACGGACTGAATCAGGGATGCTAATTTTTCACTGCGAGCCTGGGGGTCACCTTGGGGTGTTCTTTTGAGGAAATCAGAGCAAAGGCAGAATTTCCTGGCCAAGACCTCTGACTAAACACATCCAAGACAGAACTCCCCATCTTCCCATCCCAACGCTGGCCTCACAGTCCCAATCCCCCTTTTACAGATGAGGGAACTGAGGCACAGAGAAGTGAAGTGACTTGCTCAAGGTCACACAGCAGACAAGTGGAAGAGCCGGGATTAGTCCCCCTTCTAGACTGTGAGCCCACTGTTGGATAGGGACCGTCTCTATATGTTGCCAACTTGTACTTCCCAAGCGCTTAGTACAGTGCTCTGCACACAGTAAGCGCTCAATATATACGATTGATTGATTGCCAACTTGTACTTCCCAAGCGCTTAGTACAGTGCTCTGCACACAGTAAGCGCTCAGTAAATACGATTGAATGAATGAATGAATGAATGAGAGGTATGCCTCGAATGCACTGATCTTCGGACAACACGTGCACGCCGTCCCGCTGCGCGCTTAGTACAGTGCCTGGCACATAGTAAGCTCTTAAAAAATACCAATTAAAAAAAAAAGATCCTTTCACCACTTACGGGCCTATCCGTAATTCATTTATATTCCTGTCTGTCTCTAGCTCCAGAATGTAAGCTCCTGGCGGGCAGGGAGCATGTCTACCAACTCTGCTGTACTGTAGCCTCCCAAGCGCTCAGTAAAGTGCTCTGCACGGAGGAAGCACTCAATAAGTACTACTGAAAGAGAGAGAAGGCCTAGGGATGGGCATCGAATCCACCAGCTCTCCGAGGAAAGTTGGGTCAGTCAGGTCAGCGGCAGGCGAATTGAGGAGCAGCTGGGATCGGCCTTTAGGCCTGAGTGCCTGGAGGAGTTAACGTCTGATGCTACGGAGAAATAATAATAATAATAATAATAATAATAGGGAGGTGACAAGGTGATCAGGTTGTGCCACAGGGGGTTCACAGTGTTCATCACCATTTTACAGATGAGGTAACTGAGGCACAGAGAAGTGAAGTGTCTTTTAGACTGTGAGCCCACTGTTGGGTAGGGACTGTCTCTATATGTTGCCAATTTGTACTTCCCAAGCGCTTAGTACAGTGCTCTGCACATAGTAAGCGCTCAATAAATACGATTGATGATGATGAAGTGACTTGCCCCAAGTCACACAGCTGACAAGTGGCGGAGCCGGGATTTGAACCCATGACCTCTGAATCCAAAGCCCGGGCTCTTTCCACTGAGCCACGCTGCTTCTCTAGTATCTAATCTTTGGCTACTAAATCTCCTTCCTTTCAGGCTATTTTTTTCAAACCATCATCATCATCAATCGTATTTATTGAGCGCTTACTGTGTGCAGAGCACTGTCCTAAGCGCTTGGGAAGTACAAGTTGGCAACATATAGAGACGGTCCCTACCCAACAGTGGGCTCACAGTCTAAAAGTGACTAAAAGTAACAGTCTAAAAGTAAACAGTGGGCTCACGGTTAAAACCAAAAATACGAATGCAGGCTTCATCTGCTTTTTACCAAAGATCACCGTGTCTAGTAGCCCAAATGACCTCTCAGGAAACCTCGTACCTCAGCGTAGTTTCAATTTTGGATGCTAATATTAAATCCACCCAACTTCCTGTATTCTAGCTCTGCTTTTCCTTAATTAGAAATAGCGGTCACTTTTAAATCTACACCTTGCGTGCTAAATGGTGGGGAATTTTATACAGTTGGTAATTTTAGGCTAGGCCTCTTACTTCAAGTACTTTGGGGGTGTTTTCTTCTAAATTGACGTTCTTTTCCAATAAGGAATGAATTGGCAGGCAATGTCCTGAACAAACACCAAGCTCATTTTACACATGAAACCCCCAAGTAATCAAATCAATGGTACATATGAATTATCTGAGTGCAGATCACTTATACTAACCATTCTAAAGAGTAAAATAGTTAGAAGACATGAACCCTGCCTTCTTTCAGGCCATTAAGCGTCAAGCTCCTTGTGTTCAGGGAATGGGTCTTGTGCTTCCGTACTGCCCAAGCACTTATTACAGAGCATTGTAGGCGCTCAATAAATACCACTATCTTTACCATTATCATAGACAACCTGAACTTGGTCAAAGATGAGAATGGGTACGTCCAATCTTTTTTCACAAAGCAGTGAAATACATGTTCTATTTTCTGAGCCGGAGCTCTTTTTCTCGACAGAACAGAACCCAAGTTCGCTGTCTCAATCAATCAATCGATCGATCGTATTTATTGAGCGCTTACTATGTGCAGAGCACTGTACTAAGCGCTTGGGAAGTACAAATTGGCAACACATTGCCAATGTTTGGCATTGCCAATGCCAAACAAATTGGCAACACATACATACATGTTGTCTCCCAAACAACATGAGTTACTGCCCTGGGATGTGATTATAACGCCCTGCTGCTCCGGCGGCTTCAGCAATCTACTCCCCAGTGCTCACCAATTGTACTTCCCAAGCGCTTAGTACAGTGCTCTGCACATAGTAAGCGCTCAATAAATACGATTGATGATGATTTCTTATCAGGGGCAGGAGGAGACAGCACTCCAAACTGAACTAATCTCGAAGTCCATCTTTCTCCTACTGATTCTTCTTGTCTTTAACTCCGATTCCCAATGAAATATTCATTAACTGGGACAGTTTTAAAGCATCGTACATTTCAATAAAAAAAAAAAAACAACGCACACTAAAACGGCTTGTGAAGTCAGCCTTCTCTAGGGACAAGGCTTAGTCTTTCATCCATTGTTTAAAACTGGGAACACTGGTTTATCTGTTTGGGTTGTTTGAGGGCTGCACCAATAAGAGAAAATTACACGGCCGCTGTACTTAGTTTTGACCTCTCTATTAGTAAATATTTTTTTGTCTGTCTCCCCCATTAGAGGGCAAGTAATCTGAAGGCAGGGAATGAGTCACTTCTTGATACTTTTCTTCCCAAGTGCCCAGCACAGCCCATCGCACAAAGTGGGCGCTCAGTAAACACTACTATTGTCACCACAACTTTAAACGACGATTTAATAATAATAATAATAATGGCATTTATTAAGCGCTTACTATGTGCAAAGCACCGTTCTAAGCGCTGGGGAGGTCACAAGGGGATCAGGCTGCCCCACGGGGGCTCACAGTCTTACTCCCCATTTTACAGATGAGGTAACTGAGGCCCAGAGAAGTGAAGTGACTTGCCCAAAGTCACACAGCTGACAACTGGCGGAGCCGGGGTTTGAACTCACGACCTCTGACTCTTTCCACTGAGCCACGCTGCTTCTCTATTTGATTTGAGAAATGTGATCAGATGTCAATGATTAACTTTAGTATTTAAAAGTACTGTAAACCGGTTCTGAAAATGCTGTTCTAGTATAGACCAAAGTTCACGGTGTAGCCCTATCACACAAGCAGAGTCTAAGCGCTTAATATAGTGTCCTGCCGAGTAAGTGTTCAATAAATACTATCAATTGAGTATTCATTCATTCAACTGGATTGATTGAGCGCTTACTGTGCGCAGAGCACTGTACTAAGCGCTTGGGAAGTACAAGTCGGCAAAGATAGAGACAGTCCCTACCCAACAACAGGCTCACAGTCTGGAAGGGGGAGACGGACAACAAAACAAAACATGGAGACAGGTGTCAAAGTCGTCAGAACAAATAGAAGCGCTTAGTAACAAATACCAAGCGCTTAGTACAGTGCTCTGCACATAGTAAGCACTCAATAAATACGATTGATGATTGATGAAATAGAATTAAAGGGAATGGTGACCGCTGGTCCTCCGTATCCAAAGAGGCCCAACGAGAGAATCAGGCTTAAAGAAGCAGTGTGGCCTAGTGGATAGAGCGAGGGCCTGTGAGTCAAAAGGACTTGGGTTAATAATAATAATGATTATTATTATTTTAGTATTTATTAAGCACTTACTATGTGTCAAGCACTGCTCTAAGCGCTGGGGTAGATACCAGGTAATCGGGTTGTCCCACGTGGGGCTCACAGTCTTAATCCCCATTTTACAGATGAGCTAACTGAGACTCAGAGCAGTTAAGTGACTTGCCCAAGGTCACACAGCAGACAAGTGGCGGGGGCGGGATTAGAACCCACGACCTCTGACTCCCAAGCCCGGGCTCAGTGCAAAAATCAGGCCCCTAACAGCCTCATGGGTGGCCGTGCTCTTGGGTCAGAAATGAGGAATCCAGATTTCGTTGATCTTCGGTCAGAGCGCTTAGGACAGTGCTCCGCACACGGTAAGCGCTCAATAAATACGACCGAATGAATGATCATCAGGAGAGAAGTGTGAGCTGGGTTGCAGGGGAAGAAGAGAGGGGATATACTGGAGGGAGAGAGCTGACCGGGTCCCTTAAAGTAACTTCTCAATCGCGGCTTGAAAGTAAGCCCTTTCTCTAATAAGGAAGGAGACTGATAAAGAACTATCATCATCACCATCAATCGTATTTATTGAGCGCTTACTGTGTGCAGAGCACTGTACTAACTGTTAAAAAAAAAACCATCAAATCCAGATTCTGGAATCAACTTTTAGATGAGTCTACCCAATCTCCAGTCCACCCCTCATGCTGAGAAATCGATCTTTTCAACTAACTGCTTGGAAGGAAAAAAACACTCGGCTGAGAAGTACCGGTTAAATGATTTGTGATCAATCAGTGATATTTATTCGGCGCGTTGACTATGTGCAGAGCACTGTACTAATTGCTTGACAGGGTACAACAGAATCAGCAGACATGTTCTCTGCCTATAACAAGTCTGTCGGGTAACTTTCGGCAAACGTGTATCAGGTTTCCCCGCTGTAAAATTCCTCACACTGTACAAGACGGATTCCTTGACAATCTGGCTCACTTAGAATGGAAAGCAAAGCAGATTCGAAATGAAGTTCATTCATTCAATCGTATCCATTCAGCGCTTACTGTGTGCAGAGCACTGTACTACGTTCCTACGTGCTACGGCCTTTGACGGATTTCAAACTGCAGACGTCTCCTCCAGTGTCTCTGCGAAATTTTTCAGTTCGAGATAAGATAGGTCAAGGCAAAGGAAGCAGTCAGGTGTCACTTCAAATGCCTGGTGACAGGTGAGCTGTAAGACTGGAGTTCAGAATAAAGTTAATTATTCTGAGAAACCTTAGTCTAAACATTCAAAGTGAGGTCAGACACGCTTGGAAGGAGAAGAGAATCTGTTTTGAAATCGATTTCCATGTTTAGCCATTTTAGAAGTCGCCTTGAATATGGATTCTTTCGGTTGGATGGTCCTTTAGACTGTAAGCTCCTTGAAGGCAGTAACACACCTACCAACTCTGTTATACTGTACTCTCCCAAGCGCCTAGTATAGTGATCGGCACACAGTAAGTGCTCAATAAATGCAACTGATTGATTACAGACTATCCCTAAGCCCTCTTTTTCCTAACCACTCTCCCCATTGTCGCCTATACACTTGGTTTTGTACCCCTTTGACACTTCATTCATTCACTCATATTTATTGGGCGCTTACTGTGTGCAGGGCACTGTACTAAGCACTTGGGAAGTACAATTCAGCAACAAATAGAGACAATCCCTGCCCACCACGGGCTCACAGTCTAGAAGAGGGGAGACAGACATCAAAATGAGTAGACAGGCATTATTTTACAGATGAGGTAAATGAGGCACGCAGAAGTTAAGTGACTTGCCCAAGGTCACACAGCAGACAAGCGGCGGAGCCGGGATTGGAATCCACAACCTCTGATTCCCAAGCCCATGATCTCTCCACTAATAATAATAATAATAATGGTATTTGTTAAGCTCCCACTATGCGCCAAGCACTGTTCTGCTGTACTCACCCCAATCCCAACAGCACTGACATAAATATCCTAATACTCTATTATTTCCCCTATCTGTAATTTATTTTAATGTCTGTCTTCCCCTGAAGACTGTAAGCTCCCCTTATTGACTGTGAGCTCCTTGTGAGCATGGGATCATGTCTACCAACCTTCCCAGAGTAAGTGCTCACTAAATATCACTGATTCATTGATTCATAAGTGATGATTTTCCTGTTTTGTTCATCTGAACTTGTCCTGGGAGATTTATTACAACATAATACAGGAATAGGTTTGAATGGACTGAAAAAGAAGCCTTGAATTTAATGTTTGGTTCTCATTTTACTATCAACAGAGAAATACAATACTCTCCAAGGAGTCTTTCTTTCCCTCTTCACTTCTGAATCTCTTATGGTCCCAATTCCTGCGTCCCTGTCTTCCACCGCCAAAATCTTTGCTCTGGTCACTTTGCATCCAAAAATGCACTTCTTCCCAAAAATGTCTCCAAAGCATTTTCTTAAAAGCGACCGGTAATAAATTTGAAGCTACTAGGCACTCAAAAAAGGGACGTATTTCTTCTCACTTTCTGCCTATACTTGAGTTGGTCTTTCTAATTTGTGGTTTAGAAGTCCACTATAGACAGAATTCTATATTATATTGTCAAATAATAACCATTTTTCCCCTCTCACAAATTAATCCATCAATGGTATTTACTGAGCCCTTATTGTGCAGATCAACATACTAAGCAACAATAGAGTTGATGGACCTGATCCAAGTCTCACCACGTAGGTGATTGTTTATAAAGCATTTTGATACTTAAATATCTTGTATGCAGGGAATGTGTCTGTTTCTTTTTATACTGTAGTCTCTCAAACAGTACAGAGCTTTGCGCACAGTAAATGATCAATAAATACAACTGAATGAATGAATAACAAATTAACCAATTGTCTTTTTTTTTTGGCTTGTGCAACATTAGTTTTCCTCTTTGCTAGAAGAAAAAACGTCACAGTCTGGGGTTAGTATTCCCACCTCCTAATATCACAAAATCGAATCACAGATTAGATTCGAAATGAACACGGTCATTGAGGCAGCTGAAATAAACAGATGGATGGACGTTTTTGTAAGTGGGAATGCGGTCCTGCGAGCTGTTTCAAAATGTTTCACAAGAATTTGTTTCTCAAGATGAGGCAGGGACATCTCGGGCCGCAGTTGCTCCTACAGTTCTCGTCCTTGGGTTTGACGACGATACTGTCGTCGACAGTGAGATTGTATCTGCCGGGCGTGGACTTCTTACAGGGAGTCTCAACCGGTCGGTGGAATTTAATGAGCATTTACACTGTGCGGAGCACTGTACCAAGTGCTTGGGAAGAGTACCGTACAACAGATTTGGAAGATATGTTCCCTGTCCTGAGCATCCTTGCTCCTATGCCCCTGAAAATACAATCAGGTACCCTTTCTGACCCTTTGGCATTTGGTGTGAGCATTGTTCCCTCCCACCCCTAGCGCGATATGTCCAACGAAATGCTTGAGTGGATTCACACTCCCTTGCCCCATCTTCCCAGGGACAACGGGAGCAGTCTGACCACAGGATGGATTATCTCTGAGACCTCAATCGCAGCGGACCTCCTTGTGCCCTCATCCATTTCCTAAATCATCACCATCAACGGCATTTACTATATGCAGAGAACTGGACTAAGCGCTCGGGGGAGTACAGTGTAACAGAGTTGGCCGAGGCGTTCCCTGGCCACAGCGACCTTGGGTGGGTTAAAAGCAGAGAGGAAGGAGCCTTTCGAGAGAGAGTGGATAAAGTCTGGGTCAGAGGCACAAGTGAAGAGGGTAGATTTTGAAAGGAACCAAGAGATCTCTCTCAAGAGACGTCTAGGAAAGATGACAGAGTGAACTGGTTTGGGCAGACTCGGACAGAAAGGGACAAGTATTCATTCACTTGGATTTATTGAGTGCTTACTATGTGCAAAGCATTCAACTAAGTGCTTGGGAGAGTACAATAAAACAACAGACACATCCCCTGCTCACAACGAGCTCAGAGTCTAGAGGGGGGAGGCAGACATTAATATAAATAAATAATAGTAGTGGAGAACTTCAGGGAAGGTAGAGGGGGGTCACATCTAGTGGTTTTGACTTTGTGGATGAAATAATTGGCAAAGGCCTTGAGGTGGGAGACGGGATAGTCAAGGCAGCGGCATTTAAGGAGAGAGTTGGAAATAGTTGGCACAAATAATGGGCCTGAGTGCCACTGAGGAAGGAAGATAGTCTAGTTGGGCAGAGGAGAAACAGCTTTAGCAGGTGAGGCTGAGTTCGAGATGGACGGGGTCGGCCTGGTGGCTGGATTTCCGGCAGCATCTTCGGACGTGATACTCAGAGTGGTTTCATAATGGAAGCCGCCTCTGCACAACGCGCACACTTCTGCACCTACGGACATCTCTCGTAACGCTCAAAAGATAAACCCTTAGTACAGTGCTCTGCACACAGTAAGCGCTCAATAAATACGATTGATGATGATGATAAACCCGCGAACCAAGGCACATTTCACTCACCGGACGATCACGACAACCAACGCTGCTAACAGCTTTGGGCCGCAGCTTGGTAACTGACTGATCTTGCTGGCAGCCAGGACAAAAGGGACTAAGGGATTTCTTGTCTACGCCTTAAATTCTTCCAAAACGCAGAACTGTTCCAGAAACGGACCACCCGTTTGCCAGCCCCATCTGTATTTCATTCACGCAGAGTGGGCCAGTTGAAAAGCTTTAGGCCATCGCTGAGATGCTTCGTTCACGGCCAATTTAGCCTGTGGGAGGGGGACCATCCACAAACCGAGAGGGTATTACAAGCAAGAACTTTCCCCTAGAACAATCAGAAATTGTCCATTTCTCCTTCAACTGGCCTGAGTGAAACCAAAGCTGACCCGAGTCACCCGACAAAAGGCCCCTCACCTTGCGGAGGGAGAAGTGGTCATCCCCTCGAGGTCCAGGGTTAAATGTAGGGTCTCCTCTTCTGCAATCGAGCAGTGGTATTTGCTGAGCACCTGAGTCAAACATTTACAAAGCGCAACTTCTCTTGCAAAATGTATTCCCTCCCTTTCGGGGACAAAATGTATTTAGACCGTGAGCCCCGGGTGGGACGGGAACTGTGTCAGTCAGTGGTATTTATTGAGTGCTTACTGGGCGCAGAGCTAACTATATGTACAGAATTGCTGTCAGGCTGCTATACAGCAAGAGTAATAATAATTAAGTGCTTAATAATAGTTAAGCGCTTATTATGTGCCAAGTTCAAATGCTCCCCCTCTCCATCTCCCCATCTTACCTCCCTCCCTTCCCCACAGCACCTGTATATATGTATATATGTTTGTACATATTTTTTTACTCTATTTATTTATTTATTTAATTTATTTGTACATATCTATTCTATTTATTTTATTTTGTTAGTATGTTTGGTCTCTGTCTCCCCCTTTTAGACTGTGAGCCCACTGTTGGGTAGGGACTGTCTCTATATGTTGCCAACTTGTACTTCCCAAGCGCTTAGTACAGTGCTCTGCACATAGTAAGCGCTCAATAAATACGATTGATGATGATGACAATGATGATGATGCTAAATACAAATTAATCACATGGGGCTCACGGCCCTACTGCCCATTTTACAGATGAGGTAACTGAGGCCCAGGGAAGTGAAGTGAGTTGTCCAAGGTCACACAGCAGACAAGTGGCGGAGCCACGATTATCTCTTGGGTTCTTCTGAGTCCCAGGTCCGTGCGCCATCCACCAAGCCACGCTGCTTCTCTTATTTTGTACTCTCCCAAACACTTAGTACAGAGCTCTGCATTCATTCATTCATTCATTCAATCGTATTTATTGAGCGCTTACTGTGTGCAGAGCCCTGCACTAAAGTACTCAATAAATGATTGACTGAGTATATTTTTGTTTTGTGCACCAATATTAGAATGCTTTACATATTTGCCACTGTTTATTTTTCTGAATTAAATACAGAGTCGCAAAGGCCCAACCCACAGTACCGTACGATCCGTACTTTCATTGCTTGACTGTGGCCGGGAAGAACGGCAAACGCCCAACCAATTCCTCCTCCGTCGACTCTACTCACGCTAACTTGTGAACTGGATTTTACCAAACTAGGTTCGTGCCGTGGAAAGAAGGTTCCCTAATTCTTCCGTCGTGTTAGATGCAAACTGCGAAGACGGAGCTTATAGCAAAATAGGGTGGACGGTAGTTATGTCGCATCCGAGACCAGAAATGACTGCAAGATTGGAAAATCGAATATATGAAGAGAGATTGAAGGTGTTAAGATTAAAAGGTGAGGAAAACTGAAGAGCGATTGTCTTCAAATATAATATGTATAGCTCTGCATATAAAACACACACACACCCACTCACATATACACCTGTTTTTCACATTCCAAGATGAAGATGCAGACTGATATTCGGCCCCTGGACATTTTACTCCCGCAAAGGCCCATAACATAATGGTTTGGGATCCTCCCTTCTTCGCCTTCCTGCTTTCTGCTATTTTCTCCAGGCTTCCCCAGGCTCTTCTTGTCAGAGATGTGGCTGAGATGTTGGCACTGACCTTCTCCGGTCCTTCCATCAGCTCTGAGAAAAGCACTGTGGTAAACGCCACCTTCCTCCCCGTGCACCAGGCTGCGGATAACAGCAGTTCCCGATGGCTTTGAGTCTATTTTGCCTCCTGGTTTGCGTTATGTTTTTAAAGTTTCTTCGCTCCTGATGTGTCTGTCTCCAATCCCTTCTCTCTACTTTTTTTAATAATATTTGTTAAGCACGTACTATATGCCAGGCACTGTACTAAGCGCTGGGGTAGATATAAGCTATAATCAGGTTGGACGCAGTCCCTGTCCTACACGGGGCTCGCCTTCTTAAACCCCGTTTTACAGATGAAGTAACTGAGGCACAGGGAAGTGACTTGTCCAAGGTCACACAACAGACTAGTAGCAGAGCAGGAATTAGAACCCAGGTCCTTCAGACACCCAGGCCCGGGCTCTATCCACTAAGCCACACTGCTTCTCCGCTTAAACTTTTAGACTGTGAGCCCCGCGAAGGACTTCGACCCGTGTTTAATCCCCATTTGCGTATTTCCTCCCATGGCTTAGTACAGTGGCTCTGAAAAATAATAATAATAATAACGATGGCATTTATTAAGCGCTTACTATGTGCAAAGCACTGTTCTAAGCGCTGGGGCATACAAGGTGATGAGGTTGTCCCACGTGGGGCTCACAGTCTTCATCCCCATTTTACAGATGAGGGAACTGAGGCACAGAGAAGTGAAGTGACTTGCCCAAAGTCACGCAGCTGACAAGTGGCGGAGCCGGGATTCGAACCCGTGACCTCTGAACACAGTAAACACTTAATAAATACTACTGCGACTACAATTACTGCAGAAGCAGTGTGGCGTCGTTGATAGACCACGGGCATGGGAGTCAGAAGGTCCTGGGTTCGAATGCCGGATCTGCCACTTGTCTGCTGAGTAGGTCAGTTCATTTCTCTGGGCTCAGTTCCCTCACCTGTAAAATGGGGATTAAGACTGTGAGCTCATGAGGGAAAAGGACTGTGTCTATCCCGATTTGCTTGTATTCGCCCCAGCGCTTAGTACGGTGCCTGGCACTTAGTAAATGCTTAACAAATATCACAATTATTATTATTATTTCTGCCCATTCTAACGTCAGGGCCTTCTCTTTTCTGAGGGGATGATAAGGATGCTGCTTTCACGAGAGAGGTCCAGGAAGAAGCAAGAGTCTCGTAGAAGAGGAAAGGATGCGCTTAGTACAGTGCTCTGCACATAGTAAGCGCTCAATAAATACGATTGATGATGATGCCACAAGGAAGAAAGGGAATACACTAACCCAGGAGATAAGTGGATTTCCATCCACGTGGCTGCTTCTAATTAAGAATCTGTCACTTCATTCATTCATTCATTCGTATTTATTGAGCGCTTACCGTGTGCAGAGCACTGTACTAAGCGCTTGCTTGCTGGCTGACCTTGGACAAGTCACTTAATTCTCTGGCCCCGTTTCCTCACTTGTAAAATGGGGATTCATGTGAAACAGTGCCTGGCACATAGTAAGTGCCTAGCAAATACCATCATCATTATTATTATTATTATTATGTGGGACGGGAACTGTACCCCAGGGCTTAGAATAGTGTTTGATACATAGCAAGTGCTTAAAAAAATGCATAATTATTATTACTATTATTAAAACCCAGTTCTAAAATATCAACTAGTCAATAGTATTTAATAAGTGTGAGCCTGTTGGGTAGGGACCGTCTCAATATATTGCCAACTTATACTTCCCAAGCGCTTAGTACAGTGCTCTGCACACAGTTAAGTGCTCAATAAATATGACTGAATGAATTGCGAGAGTACAACAGAACTCATAGACATGATTCCCTGACGTCAAGAAGGTAGCCCAAACAGAAATACAGTACTCCAATTCTATTTTTAGTGAGAACACACAAAATGATTAGGAAATCCTCCCTAAGTTGACATATCCAGACCCCCCAAAAAATAAGAATTATTGGCCTATTTTGGAAAAAAAAAAAACAAGCCTTAGCTGTTTCTTTTGGTCTTCATATTTTAAAATAAACTTGACCAAAAAGAAATTAGATATTTGATGCCTTGCATAAAACATCTGAATTTGATGGTAATATGTAAGAGTATTACAGCACCTCTGCCACATGTCTGCTGTGTGACCTTGGGCAAGTCACTTAACTTCTCTGTGCCTCAGTTACCTCATCTGTAAAATGGGAATTAAAAGTGTGAGCCCCACGTGGGACAACCTGATTACCCTGTGTCTACTCCAGTGCTTAGAACAGTGCTTGGCACATAGTAAGCGCTTAACAAATACCATCATCATTATCATTATTATTATTATTACAGCAGCGGTTACAGCTTTATTATAAATATGCAAACTTCTGCCATCTAAACATTATTTTTTCAACAAATATTTGTCATCTATTTTATATTCCCGTTCCTCTTTGAATACGAGATTAGGATGAAGACTCAATACAAACTCCATAGATAATTTTTGAAATAAAAAAACTAATGCAGGCTGTAAACAGACATACCATGGCCTAATGGAAAGAGCCTGGACTTGGGAGTCAGAGGTCCTGGATTCTAATTCCACCTCAGCTACTTGACTCCTGTGCGATTTGGGGCAAGTCATTTAACACCTCTGGGCCTCGGTTATCTCATCTGTAAAATGGGGATTTAGACCGCGAGCCCCCCGTGGGACGTGGACTGTGTCCAACCTGAATTTCTTTTATCTACTCTAGAGCTAAGTGCAGTCCACATAGTAAGCGCCGAACAAGTACCGTTAAAACCAAATTAAAATACCATTAGCAGAAGCATCTAGTTCTCAGCAGATGACCCGACCACACCGCCTTCGGAATGACTAATTTCCCTAGGAAATAATCACCGGCAACGGAAGAAAGGAGGCCTCCTGAACAGAGCACATATTACATATCCAACATAGCATATTCATAACATTCCAGAAACAGCAGCCTCACTTTTAAGTATGTCCAGTGACATTTGACCACAAATGTCACTTCTTATTCAGACGGCCCGTGTTTTAAAGGGACCGGGCTCTCCCCGTGGGGGGGAAAAGACCCAAAAAAACCCCACAAAGACAAAAAACCCTACAACAGTTTCTTGAGAAGTCCTTTCCAGCCCTAGGATTCTGGATGGAATTATCTAATAACGTATGCTTTCCAGAATAAAAATCCCTTTCGGCCACTAAAACATTATTATTCCCTTGCCCTCACCGCCTACACTTCCTCTCCTCCAACTCCCTTCTTGACCCTCTGAATTCCGGTGAACTCCGCGGAGACTAGTCTTTCCAAAGGCCACTGAGCTCTCAACGTCGAGAGGAAATCCGAAGGCCCTCCGTCAGTTTTCCCCCTCCTCGTTATCCACGCTCTTCTCCCACGACACCCCGGCTCCTCGTCTCTCCTGCCGCCGATCGCATGGATTTCTAGAGTTCGTGGGGCGTAGTTGGATTCGGTGGGTGGAAAAAGCTTGCACCGCTCCGGGGGACGGAAAATGGGTTGTGGGATTTGCTAAGCACTGATTTTGTGCTGAGCAGATAGGTCCACTGGGGAGGGAGAACACGTACGGAACCCCCATTTTAGAGATGAGGAAACTGAGGCGGAGAGACGCTAAGTGACGCACCCAAGGTCGCACGGCAGGCAAGTGGCGAAGCTGGGCTTTCCCGATTTCCACTTCTGGGCTCTATCCGCTAAGCGCCACAGCTTATCGCAGGCTTTCAGAGAAGAAAGGTAACAGAGGTGTCCCACAAGGGCTCACCAAAGATACACAGCTGGCTGAGCTAATTTTAGATATAAACAACAAAGGGTGGGGAAAATCTCTCCGGCACTAATCTCTAAATCATGGGAAATTCGAACAACAAAACATGGAAAAAGCAACAATTTCGGTGGTGTCCCCTGGGGAATCCTATCACCGCCCGAGAACGCTCCTCCAAACAGAGTTCACTGGAAGATCACTCAAGGGTTTGAAGATCCTGAAGCAATAAAAGAGGATGCGATTCGCTTAAATATTTTCATTTTAGGGGAATCTGAAAAGGTCTACGCGGACACAGTCCAACCCCGAGAACCTCGCCAGGTGAACCGGTTAACGTTTCTGTCCCTACCTCGGCAAGCCACCCAAGCTGTCTCGCCACTTGTCTGCTGTGTGGCCTTGGGCAAGTCACTTCACGTCTCTGGGCCTCAGTTGCCCCATCTGTAAAATGGGGATTAAGACTGTGAGCCTTCAAGAGGGATGGGAACCGTGTCCAACACGATTTGCCTGTATCTGTACATCTGTATCTGTACATATTTATTACTCTATTTATTTATTTATTTATTTATTTTACTTGTACATATCTATTCTATTTATTTTATTTTGTTAGTAGGTTTGGTTTTGTTCTCTGTCTCCCCCTTTTAGACTGTGAGCCCACTGCTGGGTAGGGACTGTCTCTATATGTTGCCAATTTGTACTTCCCAAGCACTTAGTACAGTGCTCTGCACATAGTAAGCGCTCAATAAATATGATTGATTGATTGACTGATCTGCCCCAGCACTTAGTACGGTGCTTGGCATATACTGAGCGCTTAACAAATACCACAATTATTATTATTATTATCATCATGAGTACTGTACATTCATTCAATCGCAGAGCACTGTACTAAGCGCTTGGAAAGTACAATTCAGCAACAGAGACAATCCCTGCCCACAACGGGTTTACGATCTAGAGGGGTAATTGTAAGTTCATTGTGGGCAGGGAATGTGTCTGATTCTTGTTATATTGTACTCTCCCAAGTATAGTGCTCCGCACGTGGTAAGCGCTCAATAAATATGACAGACCAACTGATTGGCACATCAGTTGCGCTGCTGATATAGCTTCCAGCCTTTCACAGACAAACCACCCTGCCTTTCGGGAGAAGCAGCAGGGCCCGGGCTTGGGTTTCAGGGGGCCTGGTTTCTAATCCCGGCTCCGCCACGTTTCCACCGCGGGACCTCGGTCAAGTCACTTAACTCATCCGGGCCTCGTTCCCTCGTCTGCAAAATGGGGATCCAATACCCGTTCTCCCTCCAACTTGGACTGCGAGCCCCACGTGGGACCCGATTACCTCGTGTCTCGTACGGGGGGCTCTCTCAGAATGAACCCGAAGCAGTCTCCGCTGTCCTCCTCATCCTTGCTGTTCACAGAGGCGGACTTTCCAAACTACAGGGCTCCCTTGTCATTTATCTCTGAGCAATCCCCGCCGGAAGAGTTACAGTGCCGCGGGCGGAATGTTTTCCGTTTGGCAGACACGTCAAGAACTGAATCCAGACCTCTGCCCCGTATCCTTCAACTTTATAAAATGTTTGCCCTCCAAAGGGACTAGATTCGGGTAGGTCTCAGCTGCTTCGTGGAATTCACCACAAATCCTACAGTTACGCGATGCCGGGATTGATAATAATGAATAATAATAACGATGATGGTATTTGTTAAGCGCTTACTATGTGCAAAGCACTGACTTCTGGCCCAGAGAGAGAAGCAGCAGGGCCCAGGAGTCGGAGGATCTGGGTTCTAAACCCAGCTGCTGTGGGACTTCAGGCAAGTGACTTAACTTCTCTGGAGTTCCCTCTCCTGCCAACTGGGAATACCTGCTCTCCCTCCTACTTGGACTTTGAACCCCATGTGGGACCTGATGACCTTGTCTCTACCCCAGCGCTTAGTACAGTGCCTGGCACATAGAAAGTGCTTAACAAAAACCACATTCCATTCTCCATCACCAACGGCGCGACGCGAATTTTTCCAACTACTATTTCCAACCGTGCCACAGGAACTCTAGAAGTCGATATGAAGATTTCACTTACGGTTCACCAAGGAACTCCACCTGCACCGTCAGACGTCCGTACGTCCAGCAGACGGGAGGTGGACGTCTGACATCTTACAATCCATCAGCGAGCTCCTGACCAGCCCATCAGCATACAAGGGGTACGGTCAGTAATAATGATAATTATGCTATTTGTTAAGCGCTGACTATGTGCCAGGCACCGGATTAAACGCTGGGGCGGATTCCAGCCCTGTCCCATGTGGGGCTCACAATCCCAATCTCCATTTGACAGATGAGGTAACTGAGGCCCAGAGAAGTCAAGCGACGTGCCCACGGTCACGGAGCAGACAAGTCGGCAACGTATAGAGACGGTCTCTACCCAACAACGGACAACGAAACAAAACAAGTGGACAGATTCTGTCCTGATCATCTTGATTTTACCCCAGTGCTTAGTACGGTGCTTAACAGACCGCTCCAGTTATTCCTCTGAAATCTTACGCAGGCTCGGCAAACATTGGGAACTGAGGAAAGCAAGGCCTCGCGCTTCGGAAGGGCTTCCTTTCCCGCAGCTCCGAGCTCTCCCGTGACCGTTACGGAGGGATGGGATTCCGGCCACCGCCTGCCCTCAGACCAACCTAACGGACGCCGTCGAATCCCGCGAGGTTCGGGAAGACGAGACTGGCGGGGCCCTGGCTCAGGGTGAGGTTACCTAGACCACCTGAATTACTTCCAGTGCTGTCATCTTACTAATTAATAATAATAATGATAGCATTTATTAAGCGCTTACCCTGTGCAAAGCACTGTTCTAAGCGCTGGGGAGGTGACAAGGTGATCAGGTTGTCCCACGGGGGGCTCACGGTCTTCATCCCCATTTTACAGATGAGGGAACCGATGAGGGAATTCTCATCACACTCCTGCCGGAATCCCGAGTAAAAAATTTACCTATGTGTATCTCTGAGCTACGCTATCCAAAAGCCTTCTAAATGTTCGGCCCATTAGCATTAATAAAATTTCATGAAGAGAAGCTCTGCTCTGAAAAGTCTGACCTTCCCCCCCCTTACTGTCTTCATAACTAACCTAAATCCAATTGAGAAGCGGTGTGGCCTAGTAGAAAGAGCCCAGGTTTGGGAGTCAGGAGACCTGGTTTCTAATAATAATAATAATAATACTAATAATGGCATTTATTAAGCGCTTACTACGTGCAGAGCACTAATCCCAGCTCCGCCACTTTGCCTGCCGTGTGACCTTGGGAAAGTCACTTCACTTTTCCCTGTCTCGTTTCCCTCATCTGTAAAGTGGAGATCCGATACCTGTTCTCCCTCCTCCTCAGTCGCGTCGAGCAGGGACTGTGTCTGACCTGATGAACTTGTATCTACCCCAGCGCTTAGTACAATGCTCAGCACATAGAAAACTCTTAGCCAAACCCACAGTTAAAATAATTGTCATCATTCTGGGGGATGCCCAAATTGAAAGCTGTAGGATTGAATAGTATTTTTCTAGTTTGTGTTTTTCTTCCCTATGGATTAAATAGCATATTACTCACAGTTTTACCCATCAACAGCATTTAATTGAGCATCTACTCTGCGCACTGCACTCTGCTAAGCACTGTGGAAACAACAGAGTTAGTAGACGTAATAATAATAATAATAATTATGGCATTTTGTTAAGCACTTACTATGTACAAAGCACTGTTGTAAGCGCTGGGGAGGATACAAGGTGATCAGGTTGTCCCACGTGAGGCTCACAGTCTTCATCCCCATTTTACAGATGAGGGAACTGAGGCCCAGAGAAGTTAAGTGACTTGCCTAAAGTCACACAGCTGACACGAGCCTTGGCCTTATGAGAAGGAGCACGGCCTCGTGTCAAGAGCCCGGGCTTGGGAGTCAGAGGTCATGGGTTCGAATCCCGGCTCTGCCACTTGTCTGCTGTGTGACCTTGGGCAAGTCACTTCACTTCTCTAGGCCTCAGCCACCTCATCTGTAGAGAAGCAGCGTGGCTCAGTGGAAAGAGTGCGGGCTTGGGAGTCAGAGGTCATGGGTTCGAATCCCGCCTCCCCCACATGCCTGCTGTGTGACCTTGGGCAAGTCACTTCACTTCTCTGTGAATCAGTTCTCTCATCTGTAAAATGGGGATTAAGACTGTGAGCCCCACATGGGACAACCTCATCTCCTTGTGTTCCCCCCAGCGCTTAGAACAGTGCTTTGCACATAGTAAGCGCTTAACAAATACCAACATTATTATTATTATTAAAATGGGGATTAAGACCGCGGCCCCACGTGGGACACGGACTGTGTCCAACCAGATTGGCTTGTATCCACCGCAGCTCTTAGTACAGTGCCTGGCACACAGTAAGCATTTAACACATACCACAATTATTATTATTATTATTAATAAGATATGTCCAAAGTGCAACAGGGAGGGGTGGGAGCCAAAGATTATCCTACTGCACTGTCAGCCCCTTGAGAGCAGGGATGGTGTCTACTAAAACTCTGTCGTACCGTACTCTCCCAAGCGTTTAGTACAGTGCTCTGCTCACGGTAAACGCTCAATAAATATCACAGATTGACTGACAGGAGGCATCTCGTGCTAAGAGAAAGGCAGCCGAGTTGCACGTAGGAACGCCTCACCGGCTGATTCAGGTGTCCGACACGCGGCTCTCACTTACTGGCCTCCAAAACAACAACAGAGTATGAGTCAAGCTCTGAAATATCCAGACACACCCTTTCATCTTGCTCATCACGTACCCTCTGCTCACCACCGGCAAGTCTGATTATTAACGTACAGAGTGATCCTTCGGCTCAAAGATGCCGCTGACGGCGGCGTAGACGCCGTACCTACCGGCGAGAAGGCCGCAGACGGAATCTCTCGCAGGAAGATGCGGAAAGGTTTCTCCCGTGAAGATCCAAGATCCTTTCCCATTCAGGGTGAACATTACCACGACTGCGAGACGGCAAGCAGAACCACTTCCTCCCTCTTCTGCCACAAAATATACACTGTCTCTGTTACCCAAACTTGTAAAGCGGGAAAATGAAGATCGCGGCTGTTTGCATCCCTCCCTGGGTTGGGTTTTTCCGGCCTCTCGGAATATCGGGTTTCCTAATCGTTTGTTGTGCCCCACCTTCCCTGTTCCCTCTGGGGATTGTTTACTTTGGCTCGGATACCCTCCGATCGAGTTCTTTAGTTTCCTTCCTTGGGGTCCCCCCCAACTGTTCAAGTTCTTTAGCAGTTCCTTTCTTCCCTCCCTACTCTTCCACACCCTTACGGTCCACCGATGCTATTTACTGAGCGCCTACTGAAGGTGAAGCATCTTGTACGTACTCTGGGGAGCACAACAGAAGACGTGATCGGAGCCCCCAAGGAGCTAACGGTCTAAGGGGGGAAGTGGGGAGTCATCTACCGACAGCACAGATCAAGCAAAAGATACAAATCAATCAATCAATCGTATTTATTGAGCGCTTACTGTGTGCAGAGCACTGTACTAAGCGCTTGACAGCAGCATGACATAGCAGCATCTATACGTGAATGTTGTTCTCTGTCTCCCCCCTTTTAGACTGTGAGCCCACTGTTGGGTAGGGACTGTCCCTATATGTTGCCAATTTGTACTTCCCAAGCGCTTAGTACAGTGCTCTGCACATAGTAAGCGCTCAATAAATACGATTGATGATGATGATGATGAGAGCTGAGACCAGTAAAACATAAATGCTAAGGGCGGGAGTTGGTTTGGCCCAACAAGGAAACATAATGGTCTAGTGAAAACACCCCAGGCTTGGGAGTCTAAAAGACCTGGGTTCTAATCCCGGCTCCGCCACTCATCAGCTGCGTGACCCTGGACAAGTCACTTCCCTTCCCTGCGCCTCAGTTACCTCCTCTGTACAATGGGGATTAAGACTGTGAGCCCTAAATGGGACAGGGATTGTGTCCAACCTGCTTATCTTGTATCTACCCCAGCGCTTAGAAAAGTGCTTGGCCCACAGTCAGTGATTAACAAATGCCATTATTATTATTATTATCATTATTCGGGTGTTGTGAATTAATGGGGGGAAACCATCCTGAAAGGGGAGAGAATCAGGATGGCTTTGAAGTGGAGAGAATCAGGAGGGCTTTGAAGATAGAGAAGCTGCGGTCTAGATGGGGTTTTTTTTTGTGGGTCGGGAGGAGAGAAGCGAGAATGTGGGAGAGCAATCATCACCATCATCATCATCAATCGTATTTATTGAGCGCTTACTGTGTGCAAAGCACTGTACTAAGCACTTGGGAAGTACAAGTTGGCAACATAGAGAGACAGTCCCTACCCAACAGTGGGCTCACAGTCTAAATGGGAGCAGGGGGTGAGGGAAAGGGAGGTCGGGAGGAAAGAAGGAATTCCCACCATGGACTTGGGGGTCTGGAGATGGGGTGGAAATGCACATTTCTGTAGCGCTCATCGATTCATTCACGCACGCGCCCCTCACCCCAGCAGTGAGGAGAGGCCCGGATTGTCCATATCTTTTCCCTCCACCATTCTCAAAACCCTGCCCCTCTTCCTCTGACCAATTATGCCTCTGAAGGAACAATTCCCCCCGCGACTGTGATCCCCTTAAAGGACGGGGCTGGCCGCTCCCGACTCCAATCCACGCTTCACTCTTTCCCCCAAAATGTAGGGTCCACATCTCTCCTCCACCTCCACATCCGTCAGAAATCGTCACCCTCAGCTTTAAAGCAATCACCTGGCCCCCTCCCACCTCGCCTCGCTGCTCTCCTACTACAACCCAGCGCTCCAAAACCAACTTATTAGCGGTACTTCCATCTCGTTAATCTCACCGCCGACCCCTCGCCCACTTTCTGCCTCTAACCCGGGACTCCCTCCTGCTCCGAATCCAACTGACCACCGCTCTCCCGCGCTTTCAGCCTTAGTCATTTGTTCAATCGAATTTATTGAGCCCTTAAGGAAATGAAAGGAAGCCGATTGTTCGATAAAGAAGGAGCAGCCGTGCTCAACAATGCTCTGGGAGACTGAGCGTTCCCCTGTGGGGATAATAATAATAATAATAATGGCATTTATTAAGCGCTTACGATGTGCAAAGCACTGTTCCAAGTGCTGGGGAGGTTACAAGGTGATCAGGTTGTCCCACGGGGGGCTCACAGTCTTAATCCCCATTTTACAGGTGAGATAACTGAGGCGCAGAGCATTTAAGTGACTTGCCCGAAGTCACACAGCTGACAAGTGGTGGAGCCAGGATTTGAACCCATGATCTCTGACTCCAAAGCCACGCTGCTTCTATTTATTAAGCGCTTACTATGTGCAAAGCACCGTTCTAAGTGCGGGGCACAGTGCCCCGCTCACCTCACGCGGAGAGGAAGGGGAGCTGGAAAATTTGCTGGAAAACTTGGCCCGCCTCACCAAACTCCAAACTGGCTCTCCAGACACGCTCGCGCACCTTCACGTTGTCATACGGCAACAACAACATTGCCAAACTATTTTCTTTTTTTAACGGTACTTGCTAAGTGCTTACTATGTGCCCGGAACTGGACTAAGCACCGGGGTAGACAAGTTAATCAGGTTGGACACAGTCCCTGTCCCACATGGGGCTCACACTCTTAATCCCCATTTTACAGACGAGGTAACTGAGGCCCAGAGAAGTGACTTGCCCAAGGTCACTCAGCAGACACACGGAGGAATCGGGATTAGGAACCAGGTCCTTCTGACTCCTGGGCCCATCCTCCACGCCGCTTCTTGACGTTGCAGGGCGGCGGGTCGCAAAACATTCCCCTCGGCCTCTCCTGCATCCCTGGATAGGTCTCACCTCCCGCCATTATAATAAAAATAATGACGATGGTATTTGTTAAGCGCTTACTATGTGCCAAGCACTGTTCTAAGCGCCGGGGCAGATACAAGGTAATCAGGCTGTCCCCCGGGGGGCTCACAGTCTCAATCCCCATTTTCCGGATGAGGTAACCGAGGCACAGAGAAGTTGAGAGACGTGCCCCAAGTCCCACAGCTGACAAGCGGCGGAGCCGGGATTAGAACCCACGACCTCGGACTCCCAAGCCCGAGCTCTTTCCGCTAAATCGGCTGTCGATACGTAGTCCCTCGCCCGCTTGATCTCTACCTACCTTGAAAGAAGTTCGGTTCAAGACGACTACAGTCCGGGGACGAACCACAACAAAAAATAGTGGCTTAGGTCCCTTTTTTTAAAAAATATCGGACACAAATTGGCCCCCTTTCAAGTAGTTGGGCTCGAATGGAGCCAACCTTCCAGAAAATAGTGGCTTAGGTCTCTTTTTTAAAAAAATATTGGACGCAAATTGGTCCCCTTTCAAGTAGTTGGGCTCGAATGGAGCCAACCTTCCAGAAAATAGTGGCTTAGGTCTCTTTTTTAAGAAAATCGGACACAAATTGGCCCCCTTTCACGTAGTTGGGCTTGAATGGGCCCGACCTTCTTCAAGCCTCCCAATACTTAAAAAAAAAAAAAAATCAAGCAACATTCCTTAGCCAACTCCTTCCTGCTGCCGATTACTCAGCATCGTTACTTTCAAATAATATATTAAGTGAGCATATAATCAGACACAGGAGATTCCCGTGTTCCTGACGGCCAACACCTTTCTTTGTCCGGATAACCCGGCATCGCGGCTCTATCGTAACACGCTGCGTGAGCCCATCGTCCAGGAATGCGCTGGTGTTTTGGTTTTGCTAGAGACGCCGGCTTTCTGTACAGCGAGTGTTTCCTTCCCTGTTGGAGGGAGGTCAATAATAATAATAATAATAATGATGGCAATTATTAAGCGCTTACGATGTGCAGAGCACTGTTCTAAGCGCTGGGGCGGCGACGGGGTGATCGGGCCGTCCCACGGGGGGCTCCCGGTCTTCATCCCCGTTTTCCAGATGAGGTCACTGCGGCCCAGAGAAGTGAAGTGACTGGCCCAAAGTCACGCAGCTGACAATTGGTGGGGTCGGGATTTGAACCCATGACCTCCGACGCCAGAGCCCGGGCTCTTTCCACTGAGCCACGCTGCTTTAGTGGTATTTATTGAGCGCTTGCTGTGTGCAGAGCACTGTACTAAGCGCTTGGGTGCACATTCATTCAGTCGTATTAGGCGATAGGGAGAGTATGGACTGTGAGCCCACTGTTGGGTAGGGACCGCCTCTAGATGTTGCCAACTTGTACTTCCCAAGCGCTTAGTACAGTGCTCTGCGCACAGTAAGCGCTCAATAAATACGATTGATCGATTGATAACGCTAGACACGTTCCCTGCCCACAACAGGCTTACAGTCTAGAGGGGGAGATAGACATTAATATAAGTAAATCAATCAATCAATCAATCGTATTTATTAAGCGCTTAGTGTGCAGAGCACTGTACTAAGCGCTTGGGAAGTACAAGTTGGCAACAAATAGAGACAGTCCCTACCCAACAGTGGGTTCACAGTCCATACTCTCCCTATCGCCTAATACGACTGAATGAATGCTCACCCAAGCGCTCAGTACAGTGCTCTGCACGCAGTCAGTGCTCAATAAATACCACTGAAGCAGCGTGGCTCAGTGGAAAGAGCCCGGGCTCTGGAGTCAGAGGTCATGGGTTCAAATGCCGACCCCACCAATTGTCACTTCTCCGTACAGAAGTGCCGTGGGGCGGAGGGCAGGGTGAATAAAGGGGGCAAGTCGGGGCGGCACAGAAGGGAGTGGGAGAAGAGGAAAGGAGGGCTTAACAGGGAAGGCTTCTTGGAGGAGGCGTACCTTCGATAAGGTGGGAGAAGAGGGAAGGAGGGCTTAACAGGGAAGGCTTCTTGGAGGAGGCGTACCTTCGATAAGGCCTTGAAGAGGAGGGCGGGTGAATATCTAGCGGATATGAGGCGGGAGGACGCTCCAGGCCAGGGGCAGGATGTGGGCGAGATAGACGAGATCAAGGTACGGTGAGGAGGAGCATTAGAGGAGCAGAGTGTAGGGGCTGGATCGTAGTGGGAAAATAGCGAGGTAAGGCAAGAGGAGTCACTACGGCAGAGTTGGAAAATACGATCTCCGCCCCAAAAAGGAGGGTGACCAAGATGGCGGCACACTGGTTCCACCACCACCGTCACCACAGCGGACCTCCACGGCGAGTGTTACTGGCCGTTCTCGTTGCCTCGGTTGGAAAACACCGTAGCCTAATGGATAGAGCACAGGCCCGGGGGCCAGAGGACCTGGATTCGGATCCTGGCACCGACATTCGCCTGCTGTGTGGCCTTGGGTAAGCGATTTAACTTCTCCGGGCCTCAGTTACCTCAACTGCATAATGGAGATTCGATAGCCCTTGACTGTGAGCCCCACGTTGGGCAGGGACCGCGTTGGACTTAACCTGTATCTACCCCAGTCCTTAAAACAGTGCTTTACAAATACCATAAAAAAAAATAAAAGCTGTATATCCCTCCAGCCAGAGCAAGGATTCTAAGATCCCTGAGGACAGGGAGAATATCTCTTATTTCTGGTGCACTCTTCCAGGCACTCAGCACAGTGCTTCGCCCAAGGGAGTTCTCATTATCATTGACTGATTGATTGAGCGATTGACAGACATGGCAATTCTGCAAATATAGAGGCACGTCTCTCCTTCCCCTTCCACTCGGCCCTCATTCCACTCCTCTGCCTCTGATCCCACCGCCTCCCAAAGTCAAGCAGATTTCCGTTTGCCTTCTATTGGGGAAACATGCTCTCCTGGATAAACTTCCTATACTTTAGAATTACTGAATACCATCGACACAACCGTATTTCTTCAACGCCCGCCCCGAGTGGACCATTAAACTCAAAGCTGGAGGGCAAACGATAAAGTTGGAAGGACGAGCCCGCCCTTGAAGAATTTACGCTCTAATGGAGGAGACAGAGACACGATGGTTCAATGGTTACGGGAGGGGAAGCGCAGCTAAAAGGGGAGACGATGTAAGTGACTGAAAAATGACTAAACGGGGAATCGCTAAAGCGGTGGACGTTCAAGTGCTGAAGGTCTCAGATGGGATGACACAAAGAGGAATATCTCCTGGAGGAAACGGTCTTTTAGGATGGGCTGCCAAGATGGAGAGGGACTCGGTTGGGCGGTTTGCTGGAAGGAGGGAGCCTTGCGGAAGGAGAAAGGTGGGCACAATGGGATGGAGAAAGAAAAGTCAATCAATCAATCAATCAATCGTATTTATTGAGCGCTTACTGTGTGCAGAGCACTGGACTAAGCGCTTGGGAAGTCCAAGTTGGCAACATATAGAGACGGTCCCTACCCAACAGTGGGCTCACAGTCTAAAAGGGGGAGACGGAGAACAAAACCAAACATGCTAACAAAATAAAATAAATAGAATAGATATGTACAAGTAACATAAATAAATAAATAAATAAATAAATAGAGTAATAAATACGTACAAGCACATATACATATATACAGGTGCTGTGGGGAAGGGAAGGAGGTAAGATGGGGGGATGGAGAGGGGGACGAGGGGGGTAAGGTGTCAGTCCAGAGTAAGGTGTCGTTAATCAATCAACCAATCGTATTTATTGAGCGCTTACTGTGTGCAGAGCACTGGACTAAGCGTTAAAGAGGTGAGCTGGGAAGGAATGAAGATAACAAGATTGAGGAGAAAAGCTTTGACGGATTTATTTATTATTTAGTATTTACTTAGGAGATGGGATTTATTTACTATTGACTGGGGGGCTTACTGTGTGCACAGCACTGTACTAAGTGCTTGGAGGAATACGATACAACCAAGTTGCCAGACACATCCCTGCCCACGAGGAGCTGACAGTCTAGAGGGTGGAGAGCCTTGAATCCCACTTGATCGCGTCTACTGACTCCACTGTACTCTCCCAAGTGCATAGAGAGCACAAAAAATGCTATTGATGCCTGTCTACCTGTTTTATTTTATTGCCTATCTCCCCCTTCTAGACTGTGAGCCCGTTGTCGGGCAGGGATCGTCTCTACCTGTTGCGGAATTGTACTTTCCAAGTGCTTAATATTCATACATTCATTCAGTCGTATTTATTGAGCGCTTATTGTGTGCATAGCACTGTAATAAGTGATTGGGAAGTACAAACAGGCAACCATGCTATAGCACAGTGCTCTACACACAGTAAGCGCTCAATAAATACGATTGAATGAACGAACGAATGAAAAAATACTATTGATTGAAGTCTCTGATGTGGAAAGAACTGGCAGAAATTCAGAGGTCTCTGAGGAGAGCGATCCATCAATCGCATTTTTCAATCAATCGTGTTTGCCATCATCATCGACGGTATTTATTGAGTGCTTATTGTGTGCAGAGCACTATGCTAAGCACTTGGGAGAGTACATTATAATGGAGCTGGTAGATATGTGAGCCCACTGTTGGGTAGGGACTGTCTCTATATGTTGCCAATTTGTACTTCCCAAGCGCTTAGTACAGTGCTCTGCGCATAGTAAGCGCTCAATAAATATGACTGATGATGATGATATGTTTCCCAGCTTACAATCTGGAGAGGGAGACAGACATGACTATAAATAAATAACTTGTGGGATATGTACCTGAGTTCTGTGGGGCTGAGGAAGGGGTGTTTTTTCCGGGCAATAACACTGTGTGATGGCTTTGGGTTATTTTTACATGATTCTCTTAAAGAGGAATCACTGTGAGAAACACAATGTCCAATCCCGCTGACAAAACAAAAACACAATTTGGACGACGGCATTTGAAATAAGCGTTCCCCTCCCTTTAAGGATATGGATGTGCTAATCGTCATCATCATCATCATCAATCGTATTTATTGAGCGCTTACTATGTGCAGAGCACTGTACTAAGCGCTTGGGAAGTACAAATTGGCAACGTACAGAGACAGTCCCTACCCAACAGTGGGCTCACAGTCTGAAAGGGGGAGACAGAGAACAGAACCAAACGTACTAACAAAAGAAAATAAATAGAATAGATATGTACAAATAAAATAAATGAATAAATAAATCAGAGAGCACCATGATGAGAGCAGGATAAGCTAATGGCATTTCTTCCTCCAAATGATTCGGGCTTCGCGTGCTCATTATGCCGCAACAGGACTATCCAACCCATTTCCAGAACTAGACACTCTGAATGTCCTAGACATCCACATGATCCCCCTTCAAACTCTTAATTATTTTCTTCAATCGTTAGCTCTTGGGAGAGGACAATGCAGCCGAGTTGGTAGCCTCATTCCCTGTCCACAACGAGCTCACGGTCAAGAGGGGGAAAGAGGAAAAACCCACCCTCTTCACCCCAACGGCCAGAAGTGACTCGACCAAAGTCACGCAGCAGACGGGTGGCGGAGCCAGGATTAGAACCCAGGACCTTCTGGCTCCCACACTGGGGCCGGTTTTGTGAGGTGGAAGGACACACAAGGAAGAGGGATGGCTTTCCCTGCTGACCAGATCACTCTCCAATCTTCTCCCCCTTCTGTTCCCCCATCGTGGAAGGAATGTCTCATCATCATCATCATCATCAATCGTATTTATTGAGCGCTTACTGTGTGCAGAGCACTGTACTAAGCGCTTGGGAAGTACAAGTTGGCAACATATAGAGACAGTCCCTACCCAATAGTGGGCTCACAGTCTAAAAGGTTTTGCATTGCATTGTCTCCCTCCCCTAATCCAACAGATTTCAGACCTCCCCACGTCCGCAGCCTTCCGAAAAACCCGCCTCCTCCAACGAGCCTTCCCTGATTTAACTCCCAATACCCCACGTCATCAGTCGCCCCCCGCGCTTCCTAATTATTTAACCCATCTACGGCGATTCGGTGTATAGGCATAAATAATTTCACAGTCGGGTGCCAACGCAGATTATTGGTAAATGATTTTAAATCTGTCTTCCCATTTATTTATTTATTTTACTTGTACGTATCTATTCTGTTTATTTTATTTTGTTAGTATGTTTGGTTTTGTCTCCCCCTTTTAGACTGTGAGCCCACTGTTGCGTAGGGACTGTCTCTATATGCTGCCAATTTGTACTTCCCAAGCGCTTAGTACAGTGCTCTGCACACAGTAAGCGCTCAATAAATACGATTGATGATGATGATTACAGTGGACTCCCCAGGTGGAAAGAAAACGCACCTTATGCTTCCGAAGTACTTTCCTAAGTGCTTAGCACAGGTGTTTGGCAGACACCATGACTACTGCAGCACGGTGTAGCAGGGAGAGCCCGGGCCTGGGCGTCGGAAGGTCCTGGGTTCTAATCCCGCCTCCGCCACTCGTCCGCTGTGTGACCTTGGACAAGTCGCTTCACTTCTCTGGACCTCAGTCACCTCATCTGTAAAACGAGGATTGAGACTGTGTGCTCCCCGGGGGACAGGGACTGTGTCCAACGCGATTTGCCCGTGTCCACCCCAGCGCTCAGTACAGTGCCTGGCACATAGTAAGTGCTTAAATACCTTAATCACGATTATTATTACTACTTATTGCCCTCTTCCTGGCTGGATCACGTCTGGACACTGTGCATGAGTGAGATTCTCCCTACGGATACCCAAAGTACTGTTCTTTAGAAAGGGTTCACCAATGGAAGTACCGATAGTAAATAGTGAAAGAGTAGGAAAGAGAAGCAGCATAATAATAATAATGGCATTCGTTAAGTGCTTACTACGTGCCAAGAACTGTTCTAAGCGCTGGAGCAGATACAGGGTAATCAGGTTGTCCCACGTGGGGCTCACGCTTTTAATCCCCGTTTTACAGATGAGGTAACTGAGATTTAGCAGGTTAAGTGACTTACCCAAGGTCACACGGCAGACAAGTGGCGGGGCCGGGATTAGAACCCACGTCCTCTGACTCCCAATCCCGCGCACGGCCACGTGGAGAGCGCCCAGGACTGGGAATCCGAAGACCTGGGTCCTATTCCCAGCTCCATCCCGTGCCTCCTGTGTGACCTTGGGCCTTCTCTGTGCCTCAGGATCTTCATCTGGAAAACGGGGGATTCAAATCCCGTTGTCCCTCCCTCTTAGATCGGGAGCCCCACGTGGGACAGGGAATGCACCTGATTATTCTGCATCAAGCCGGGGCTTAGTACGATGCTCGGCACCGAGTCATCGCTTAACACTATTATTATCATCATCATCAATCGTATTTATTGAGCGCTTACTGTGTGTAGAGCACTGTACTAAGCGCTTGGGAAGTCCAAGTTGGCAACATATAGAGACAGTCCCTACCCAACAGTGGGCTCACAGTCTATTATTACTATTATAAAATTCAAGGTCTTCTCTGTGGTAGCCAGGAGGAAGTGGGCAGGGAAACCACGTTTCCCCAGGAGTCCCCTCCTTCTCAGCCCAAGCCGGTGCAGTGCTATGCACATAGTAAGCGCTCAATAAATACAACTGATTGATTGATTGATTGATTGGAAGGGCATGAAAATGGAAGAAAACCAAACATAAAGCCAACACTGTGGCTCTACGCCCCATCTAAGTTCATTTAATGCCCAACTCCACAGATACATTATTTTTTAAAATCACTAAATTGTGACCCCCGTGTACTAAAAGATGAAATCACCTATAAAAAGGCATGCTTTCCTAACTAACCCAAGCACGGCTAGGACTAGACATGCGGAGAAACAAGTCACGGAGCACGCATACTCTGTTTCCAAAGTCGGCATTTGACCCGACAGAGTTCCTGCGCTGGACACAATTAATACTACGGACCAAATTAAGAGGCGGCCTCGATCTTTGGTGAGATCCTCTCAAAGACGGCAGAAACCCCCCCTCCGCGCTTAGACGAGGGACATCGTACGCTCAGGGGACAAAATCACAACGGGATGCGAGGCCACGGATCAGCCTTCTTTCCCGTCGGTTTAAATCCGGCGAGTCTGACTAAATCGGTTCATTTTACCTACCCAATTCCTTTAGGAAACTATTTTGGTTCATCTCCTAAAACTCAGAGGTGCGGGCTCTTTACCGCACAAAGAAAAGGTTTGGGCCTTCCGAACTGGTGTTGTTTTCGAACGCTTTTGAATAAACGCAACAAACAGGGAGGCGATGGCCCGAAAGGCCAAAAACCAAGTGTGTAAAATCCACATTTCCAATCCACGCCTTCCGGCTAGAAAACCCGGCCCCACAAAATGGGATGCTCCTGCTAAAGGCCCCCCATTTTCCAACGTTTGCAAGGCACCGAGGATAAATAAACGTCCGCACGGCTGAGTTGTGATACTAGATCAATCAATCAATCGTATTTATTGAGCGCTTACTGTGTGCATACTAGACGGGAGTGTTCGTTTCATTGGGTTAATCTGTATTCGCTCATATTTTACAAACCCCGGCTGAGTTGCCAACCTTTGTACCCCAACGCTCCCAACCCAAGTACAAGATTCGCATTTTATGGGGCAGATAGAGATTCTGAGACAGATTCTCATTTCAAAACTGATACTAATAACTCAGCTCCAACTCCCCGTCGACAGGCTTTGGATAATGTCTTTTTTCACCGAAACATAAAAAAAAAGAAGGAATCTTGGTCCGGGGGTCTGCCAGTTTAAGCTCTGACGCTGTTTTAACCGTCCGTCCCTGAATTCATTCGCTCAGACGGATTTATTGAGCGTTTACTGTGCGCAGAACGCTGTGCTAAGCGCTTACAGTCACTCAAGAGGGGCAGAAACCGCCCCTAGATGATTGAAAATCACAAGCAGAGGTCTTTTAGCAGTATGAAATCGTTTCCTAGAAATACAAAAGATCATTTGATAGGTGGAAAAACACCCTTTTAATGATATCTGTTAACCATTTACTACGGGCCGGCCATTGGACTCATTCCCTGTCCTCCACGGGGCTCACGGTCTTCATCCCCATCTTCCAGATGAGGGAACTGAGGCCCGGAGAAGCGAAGTGACTTGCTCAAGGTCACACGGCGGACAAGAGGCGGAGCGGGGATTCGAACCCAGGTTTTTCCAACTCCCTGCCTCCTTTAAAGTCTTCTCCTTTGCAGGGCTTGGGAGTCAAGTCGGAAGAGGAGGGCCTGGCGTCGTCAGATCAATCAATCAATCAATCGTATTTACTGAGTGCTTACTGTGTGCAGAGCACTGTACTAAGCGCTTGGGAAGCACAAGCTGGCAACATCTAGAGACGGTCCCTACCCAACAGTGGGCTCACAGTCTAGAAGGGGAAGACAGAGAACAAAACCAAACGTACTAACAAAATAAAATAAATAGAATAGATAGGTACACGTAAAATAAATTAATTAACAAACCGGGACCATCCACGTTCCTTTCTTACAGTGCTCTGCACACAGTAAGCGCTCAATAAATACGATTGATTGATTGACTGATTGATTGATTTCCCTCGACGGGAAGGATCGAGGTTTTCCTGGTTTTCCACATGCAAGGGGCTGCCGCCGCTGAACAAGGCTGTAGTAAGCGTGGCCTAATGGAAAGGGCTCAAGCCTGGGAGTAAGAAGGACCTGAGTTCTAATCCCGACCCCGCCACCTGTCTGCTGTGTGACCCTGGGCAAGTCACTTCGCTTCTCTGGGCCTCAGTTCCCTCACCTGGAAAATGGGGGTTGAAACCGCGAGCCCCAGGTGGGACAGGGACGACGTCCGACCCGTTTTGCTCGTATCCACCCCGGCGCTCAGTACGGTGCCTGGCACGTAGTTAAGCGCTTAATACCACATTTATTATTCCAGCGCTCAGAACAGTGCTCGGCACATAGTAAGCACCTAACTCACCTGTCTACCTGTTTTGTTTTCTTGTCCATCTCCCCCTTCTAGACTTGGGAGCCCGTGTTGGGTAGGGATTGTCTCTATCTGTAGCCAAACAGTACTTTCCAAGCGCTTAGTCCAGTGCTCTCCACACAGAAAGCGCTCAATAAATACGATCCAATGAACAAATACTGTCAGCTGTGTGACTTTGGGCAAGTCACTTAACTGCTCTGGGCCTCAGCTCCCTCATCTGTAAAATGGGGATTAAGACTGTGAGTTCCCCGTGGGACCACCTGATCACCTTGTAACCTCCCCAGCGCTTAGAACAGTGCTTTGCACGAAGCAAGCGCTTAACAAATACCATCAATCAATCAATCGTATTTATTGAGCTCTCACTGTGTGCAGAGCACTGTACTAAGTGCTTGGGAAGTACAAGTTGGCAACATATCATCATCATCAATCGTATTTATTCAGCGCTTACTGTGTGCAGAGCACTGTACTAAGCGCTTGGGAAGTACAAATTGGCAACACATAGAGACAGTCCCTACCCAACAGTGGGCTCACAGTCTAAAAGCGCATATATTATAGTATATATATTATTATATTATTATTATTATTATTATTTATATATTATTATTATTACTATAATTATTATTACCAAGCGCTTGGGAGAGTCCAATCCATCAGAGTCGGTAGACACGCCCCCCCCCCCCCCGCCCTGTAGTAAGCGCTCAGAAAATACCTCGGTTTGCTTGAGCGCTGGGTGCAGAGCACTGTACTAAGCGCTTGGGAGAGCGCGATCCACCAGAGATGGTAGAGAGGAGGTTGCAGTGTCAAAGAGGAGCGGGACCCGGGAGAGGAGGGTCACGTGAGGGGGGGCCTGCGATGTCTCCCCTTCTCGGGGGGTCACGGGGAGACCCTCCTCACCTTCGGGGGTCACATGGGCTGTTGGGACCCCCCCAAATTCTTAATCCCAGACCGCACCCCCCCCCCCCCGCCCCCCAAACTGGGACTGGACTCTTCCAGCTGACTGAGCTCTCCCTACTGAGAGCTCACCTCCTCCAGGAGGCCTTCCCAGACTGAGCCCCTTCCTTCCTCTCCCCCTCGTCCCCCTCTCCATCCCCATCTTACCGCCTTCCCTTCCCCACAGCACCTGTATAGATGTATATATGTTTGTACAGATTTATTACTCTATTTATTTATTTATTTTACTTGTACCTATCCATTCTATTGATTTTATTTTGTCAGTATGTTTGGTTTTGTTCTCTGTCTCCCCCTTTTAGACTGTGAGCCCACTGTTGGGTCGGGACCGTCTCTATATGTTGCCAATTTGTACTTCCCAAGCGCTTAGTCCAGTGCTCTGCACATAGTAAGCGCTCAATAAATACGATTGATGATGATGATGATGATGATGATGATGAGCCCCTTCCTTCCTCTCCCCCTCGTCCCCCTCTCCATCCCCCCCATCTTACCTCCTTCCCTTCCCCACAGCACCTGTATATATGTATATACGTTTGTACACATTTATTACTCTATTTTACTTGTACATATCTATTCTAATTATTTTATTTTGTCAGTATGTTTGGTTTTGTTCTCTGTATCCCCCTTTTAGACTGTGAGCCCACTGTTGGGTCGGGACCGTCTCTATATGTTGCCAATTTGTACTTCCCAAGCGCTTAGTCCAGTGCTCTGCACATAGTAAGCGCTCAATAAATACGATTGATGATGATGATGATGATGATGATGAGCCCCTTCCTTCCTCTCCCCCTCGTCCCCCTCTCCATCCCCCCATCTTACCTCCTTCCCTTCCCCACAGCCCCTGTATATATGTATATATGTTTGTACAGATTTATTACTCAATTTATTTATTTTACTTGTACATATCTATCCTATTTATTTTATTTTGTCAGTATGTTTGGTTTTATTCTCTGTCTCCCCCTTTTAGACTGTGAGCCCACTGTTGGGTCGGGACCGTCTCTCTATGTTGCCAACTTGGACTTCCCAAGCGCTTAGTCCAGTGCTCTGCACACAGTAAGCGCTCAATCAATACGATCGACTGATTGATTGACTTTGTCCTTCCCAAGCGCTTAGTCCAGTGCTCTGCACACAGTAAGCGCTCAATCAATACGATCGACTGATTGATTGATTGACTTGTCCTTCCCAAGCGCTTAGTCCAGTGCTCTGCACAGTAAGCGCTCAATCAATACGACTGACTGATTGATTGACTTGTCTTTCCCAAGCGCTTAGTCCAGTGCTCTGCACACAGTAAGCGCTCAATAAATACGATCGATTGATTGACTTGTCCTTCCCAAGCGCTTAGTCCAGTGCTCCGCACACAGCCAGCGCTCAACAAATACGGCTGAATGGCCGACTGACCGCAGCAGTGGAAAGAGCGAGGGCTCGGGAGTCGGAGGTCGTGGCGTCTGCTGTGTGACCCTGGGCAAGTCACTTAACCTCTCTGTGTCTGGAAAGTGGGGATGAAGACCTGATCGCCTCCTATCCTCCCCAGCGCTTACACCAGTGCTTGGCACATAGGAAGCGCTTAACAAATGCCATGGTTATTAAAGAGGAGTCTTTTAGACTGTAAGCCCGCTGTTGGGTAAGGACTCTCTCTATATGTTGCCAATCTGGACTTCCCAAGCGCTTAGTACAGTGCTCTGCACGCAGTAAGCGCTCAATAAATACCATTGACGATGATGATAAAGAGGAGGCGAGGAGAGCGGAGAGGAGCGGAGAAGAGGGGTTATTAAAGAGGAGTCTTTTAGACTGTGAGCCCACTGTTGGGTAGGAACTGTCTCTATATGTTGCCAACTTGGACTTCCCAAGCGCTTAGTACAGTGCTCTGCACGCAGTAAGCGCTCAATAAATACCATTGACGATGATGATAAAGAGGAGGCGAGGAGAGCGGAGAGGAGCGGAGAAGAGGGGTTATTAAAGAGGAGTCTTTTAGACTGTGAGCCCACTGTTGGGTAGGAACTGTCTATATGTTGCCAATTTGGACTTCCCAAGCGCTTAGTACAGTGCTCTGCACGCAGTAAGCGCTCAATAAATACCATTGACGATGATGATAAAGAGGAGGCGAGGAGAGCGGAGAGGAGCGGAGAAGAGGGGTTATTAAAGAGGAGTCTTTTAGACTGTGAGCCCGCTGTTGGGTAGGGACTGTCTCTATATGTTGCCAATTTGGACTTCCCAAGCGCTTAGTACAGTGCTCTGCACGCAGTAAGCGCTCAATAAATACGACTGATGATGATGATAAAAAGGAGGCGAGGAGAGCGGAGAGGAGCGGAGAAGAGGGGTTATTAAAGAGGAGTCTTTTAGACTGTGAGCCCACTGTTGGGTGGGGACCGTCTCTATATGTTGCCAATTTGGACTTCCCAAGCGCTTAGTACAGTGCTCTGCACATAGTAAGCGCTCAATAAATACGATTGATGATGAGGAGGGGTTGGGTGAGGAAGGCTTCCCTCGGCCCCATTCCGGTTGCCAAACCGGCCTCCCGGGTTTCGGGCAGGGCAGGAAGACACCCACAGCAGGAAAAGAACCTTTCCCTATCCCATCCCTCCCGCACCTTCCCCTCTTCCCGCCCTTTTCCCCAATCCCGCCCCTTGGCATGGCCTACTGACTCCCCCCTTCCGGCCGGGAAGCCCACTGTGGGCAGGGATCGTCTCCCTCTGTTGCGGAAATGCGGCGTGGCTCAGGGGAAAGGAGGCCGGGCTTTGGAGTCGGAGGTCGTGGGTTCAAATCCCAGCTCCTCCAGTTGTCAGCTGGGTGACTCTGGGCGAGTCACTTCACTTCTCTGGGCCTCAGTCCCCTCATCTGGAAAATGGGGATGAAGACTGGGAGCCCCACGTGGGACAACCTGATCACCTTGGAACCTCCCCAGCGCTTAGGACAGTGCGTGGCTCAGTGGAAAGAGCCCGGGCTTTGGAGTCAGAGGTCATGGGTTCAAATCCCGGCTCCTCCAACTGTCAGCTGTGTGACTTTGGGCGAGTCGCTTCACTTCTCTGGGCCTCAGTTCCCTCATCTGGAAAATGGGGATGAAGACTGGGAGCCCCCCGTGGGACAACCTGATCACCTTGGAACCTCCCCAGCGCTTAGGACAGTGCGTGGCTCAGTGGAAAGAGCCCGGGCTTTGGAGTCAGAGGTCACGGGTTCAAATCCCGGCTCCGCCAATTGTCAGCTGTGTGACTCTGGGCGAGTCGCTTCACTTCTCTGGGACTCAGTCCCCTCATCTGGAAAATGGGGATGAAGACTGGGAGCCCCCCGTGGGACAACCTGATCACCTTGGAACCTCCCCAGCGCTTAGAACAGTGCTTGGCACATAGTAAGCGCTTAATAAATGCCATCATTATTATTATTATTACTTCCCAAGCATTTAGTCCAGTGCTCTGCACGGAGTAAGCGCTCCAGAAATACGATTATATGTTTGTATGTATTTATTACTCTATTTATTTTATTTGTACATATTTATTCTATTTATTTTATTTTGTTAATATGTTTTGTTCTCTGTCTCCCCCTTCTAGACTGTGAGCCCACTGTTGGGTAGGGACCATGTCTAGGTGTTGCCAACTTGGACTTCCCAAGCGCTTAGTACAGTGCTCTGCACACAGTAAGCGCTCAATAAATACGACTGATGATGATGTTGCCAACTTGGACTTCCCAAGCACTTAGTACAGTGCTCTGCACACAGTAAGCGCTCAATAAATACGACTGAATGAATGAAATGAATGAACAGTGGTTAGAGCCTGGGAGTCAGGAGGAGCTGGGTTCAAATCCCGGCTCCCCCGTTTCAATCATTCATTCATTCAACTGTATTTCTTGAGCGCTCACTGTGTGCAGAGCACTGGACTAAGCGCTTTGCTTGCAGGGTGGCCTTGGGCGAGTCGCTTCACTTCTCCGGGCCTCAGTCTCCTCATCTGTCGGATGGGGATGGAGACTGTGAGTCCCAGGTGGGATGGGGACTGCGTCCAACCCGATTTATCTGTCTCTGCCCCAGCGCTTAGTACAGTGCCGGGCACATAGTGAGCGCTTAACAAATACCATTATTATCATCATTATTATTACAGCATGGCTTAGTGGAAAGAGCCCACGCCTGGGAGTCATGGGTTCGAATCCCAATTGTCAGCTGTGTGACCTTGGAAAAGTCACTTCACTTCTCTGGGCCTCAGTTCCCTCATCTGTAAAATGGGGATGAAGACTGTGAGCACCCCCGTGGGACAACCTGATTACCTTGGATCTATCCCCAGGGCTTAGAACAGTGCTCGGCACATTGTAAGCGCCCATTGTTGGGTCGGGCCCGTCTCTATCTGTGGCCGACTTGTCCTTCCCAAGCGTTTAGTCCAGTGCTCTGCACACAGTAAGCGCTCAATAAATACGATTGAGTGAATGAATGAACAAATACCAACATTATTATTATTATTATTATTATTATTATTATTATTATTAATGATGGTATTTGCTAAGCTAGGGAAGCAGCGTGGCTCAGCGGAAAGAGCCCGGGCTTGGGAGCCAGAGGTCGTGGGTTCTAATCCCGACCCCGCCAATTGTCCGCTGTGTGACTTTGGGCAAGTCACTTCACTTCTCTGGGCCTCAGTTCCCTCATCTGTAAAATGGGGCTGAAGACGGTGAGCCTCCCGTGGGACAAACTGATCACCTTGTCACCTCCCCAGCGCTTAGAACAGTGCTTGGCACATAGCAAGCGCTTAACAAATAAAAATGTTATTATTATTAAGTGCTTACTCCCTTCTAGACTGTAAGCCCACTGTTGGGTAGGGACCGTCTCTAGATGTTGCCACCTTGTACTTCCCAAGCGCTTAGTACAGTGCTCTGCACACAGTAAGCGCTCAATAAATACTACCGAATGAATGAATGAACGTGCCAAGCACTGTTCTAAGCGCTGGCACAGAGAAGCAGCATGGCTCAGTGGAAAGAGCGCGGGCTTTGGGGTCAGAGGTCATGGGTTCGAATCCCAGCCCCGCCGACTGTCAGCTGTGTGACTTTGGGCAAGTCACTTCACTTCTCTGAGCCTCAGTTACCTCATCTGGAAAATGGGGATTAAGACTGTGAGTCCCAACGTGGGACAACTTGATCACCTTGTATCCCCCCCCCCACCGTGCTTAGAACAGTGCTCTGCACATAGTAAGCGCTTAATAAATGCCATCATTATTACTATTATTATCATCTAGACTGTGAGTTGGGTAGGGACCGTCTCTAGATGTTGCCGACTTGGACTTCCCAAGCGCTCAGTACAGTGCTCTGCACACAGTAAGCGCTCAATAAATATGATTGAATGAATGAATGAACGTGCCAAGCACTGTTCTAAGCGCTGGCACATTATCATCTAGACTGTGAGTTGGGTCGGGCCCGTCTCTAGATGTTGCCAACTTGGACTTCCCAAGCGCTCAGTACAGTGCTCTGCACACAGTAAGCGCTCAATAAATACGACTGAATGAATGAAGGAATGATTATAATTATCCCACCTCCGCCAACTGTCAGCCGGGTGCCTTTGGGCAAGCCGCTTCACTTCTCTGGGCCTCAGTTCCCTCATCTGTAAAATGGGGATTAAGACTGAGCACGCTCGTGCGGCAACCTGATCACCCTGTCACCTCCCCAGCGCTTAGAACAGTGCGTTGCACATAGTAACCGCTTAATAAATGCCATCATTATTATTATTATTTGGAGTCAGAGGTCATGGGTTCGAATCCTGACTCCGCCAATTGTCAGCTGGGTGACTTTGGGCAAGCCGCTTCACTTCTCTGGGCCTCAGTTCCCTCATCTGTAAAATGGGGATTAAGACTGAGCACGCTCGTGCGGCAACCCGATCACCTTGTCACCTCCCCAGCGCTTAGAACAGTGCGTTGCACATAGTAACCGCTTAATAAATGCCATCATCACTATTATTATTATTATTTGGAGTCAGAGGTCATGGGTTCAAATCCCGACTCCGCCAATTGTCAGCTGGGTGACTTTGGGCGAGTCGCTTCACTTCTCTGGGCCTCGGTTACCTCATCTGTAAAATGGGGATGAAGACTGGGAGCCCCCCGTGGGACCGCCTGATCGCCTTGTCACCTCCCCGGCGCTTAGAACAGTGCTTGGCACGTAGTAAGCGCTTAATAAATACCAACCAATAAAAAAAAACAAATTATAGTTGTCTGTCTGCCTGTCTGTCTGTCTTTGCCCCCCGGGTCTCCGGGCCGCCTTACCGTGCCGGTCTGTCCGCCCCGCGTCGGTTCGCAGTGGTATTCGTGGGGCGCTCACTACGCCGCCGGAGGAGGATGCACGGAGGGAGGGACTGGGGGAGACGCCCCCTGGCCCTGCTCCGCGCGGCGCGGGGGGCGGGGCCTCCGGGAGGACCAATGGGAAGGCGTCTCCGGGACCCGGGGGGCGGGGCCTCCGGGAGGACCGAGGGGACGGGGCCCCCCGGGAGAAGGGGGCGGGGCCTCCTGGAGGTACGAGGGGGCGGGGCCTCCGGGAGCCGGGGGCGGGGCTTTGAGAGGACCAATGGGACGGGGCCTCCCGGAGAAGGGGGCGCGGCTTTGAGAGGACCGATGGGACGGGGCCTCCGGGGGGCGGGGCCTCCGGTAGGACCAATGGGAAGGCGTCTCCGGGACGCGGGGGGCGGGGCCTCCGGGAGGACCAATGGGACGGGGCCCCCGGGAGCCGGGGCGGGGGGGGGGCGAGGGGGCGGGGCTTCTGGAGGACCAATGGGAAGGGGGCTCCGGGAGCCGGGGGCGGGGCCGCCGGGAGGATCAATGGGGCGGGGCCTCCGGGAGCCGGGGCGGGGCTTTGAGAGGACCAATCGGACGGGGCCTCCGTGGGACTGATGGGGGAGGGGCTTCTGGAGGACCAATGGGACGGGGCCTCCCGGAGAAGGGGGCGCGGCTTTGAGAGGACCGATGGGACGGGGCCTCCGGGGGACCGAGGGAGCGGGGCTTCGGGAGAACCAATGGGACGGGGCCTCCGGGAGAAAGGGGCGGGGCCTCCGGGAGACAGAGGGGGCCGGGCCCTGGGAGAAGAGGGCGGGGCCTCCGGAAGGAACGAGGGGGCGGGGCCTCCGATAGACCAATGGGACGGGGCCTCCGGGAGCCGGGGGCGGGGCCTCCGTGGGACCGAGGGGGCGGGGCTTCGGGAGGGCCAATGGGACGGGGCCTCCGGGAGAAGGGGGGGGGGCCTCCGGTAGGGCCAATGGAAAGGGGCCTCCGGGAGAACCAATGGGACGGGGCCCCCGGGAAAAGGGGGCGGGGCCTCCGGGAGACAGAGGGGGCGGGGCCCTGGGAGAGGAGGGCGGGGCCCCCGGAAGGAACGAGGGGGCGGGGGCCTCCGATGGACCAATGGGACGGGGCCTCCGGGAGCCGGGGGCGGGGCCTCCGTGGGACCGAGGGGGCGGGGCTTCGGGAGAGCCAATAGGATGGGGCCTCCGGGAGAAGGGGTGGGGCCTCCGGTAGGGCCAATGGGAAGGGGCCTCCGGGAGACAGAGGGGGCGGGGCCTCCGATGGACCAATGGAACAGGGCCTCCGGATGAGTGTGGGGGCGTGGCCTCTGAGAGTCGGGGGCGGGGCCTCTGGGCGCGGAGGCGGGGCCTAGGGCGGACCTATGGGGTGGGACCTCTGGGAGCCGAGGGGCGGGGCCTCGGGGGGACCTACGGGGCGGGGTCTCCGGAAGCCGGGGGCGGGGCCAAGGGAGGCCTAGGGGCGGGGCCTCGGGGGGACCAATGGGACGGGTCCTCAGGGGGCCTGGGGGCGGGGCCTGAGAGCAGGGGGCGGGGCCTCTGGTGGGCGGGGGCAGTCAGCGGCGGCTCCTGCTCCTGTTCCCCGCCCCGCCCCCGGCCCCGCGCGCAGCCGCAGTTAGACTCCTCTCTGACGTAGCTCCGCGAGGCGGGCAGGGGTGTGCCCCGACGTAAATGGGCGTGCCCCGACGTGCGGGGAGCTTGGCGTGACGTAAGGGGGCGTGGCCTGCCGTGAGGGGGCGTGGTCCGGCGCGCTGAGGCGTCGGGTCTCACTCCCCCTCAACCGGCTTGCAGGAACCTCAAAAATAGTAATAATTGTATTTTGTTGGTTTTTATGGCATTTATTATTAATAATAATAATAATAATGGCATTTATTAAGAGCTTACTACGTACAAAGCACTGTTCTAAGCGCTGGGGAGGTGACAAGGTGATGAGGTTGTCCCACATGGGGCTCACAGTCTTCATCCCCATTTTCCAGATGAGGGAACTGAGGCGCAGAGAATAATAATAATGATAATAATAATGAGAATAATGATAATGATAATAATGATGGCATTTGTTAAGCGCTTACTATGTGCAACGCACTGTTCTAAGCTCTGGGGAGGTGACAAGGTGATGAGGTGGTCCCACATGGGGCTCACAGTCTTCATCCCCATTTTCCAGATGAGGGAACTGAGGCCCAGAGAATAATGATAATAATGATGGCATTTGTTAAGCGCTTACTATGTGCAAAGCACTGTTCTAAGCGCTGGGGAGGTGACAAGGTGATCAGGTTGGCCCACATGGGGCTCACAGTCTTCATCCCCATTTTCCAGATGAGGGAACTGAGGCGCAGAGAATAATAATAATGATAATAATAATGAGAATAATGATAATGATAATAATGATGGCATTTGTTAAGCGCTTACTATGTGCAACGCACTGTTCTAAGCTCTGGGGAGGTGACAAGGTGATGAGGTGGTCCCACATGGGGCTCACAGTCTTCATCCCCATTTTCCAGATGAGGGAACTGAGGCCCAGAGAATAATGATAATAATGATGGCATTTGTTAAGCGCTTACTATGTGCAAAGCACTGTTCTAAGCGCTGGGGAGGTGACAAGGTGATCAGGTTGGCCCACATGGGGCTCACAGTCTTCATCCCCATTTTCCAGATGAGGGAACTGAGGCGCAGAGAATAATGATAATGATAATAATGATGGCATTTGTTAAGCGCTTACTATGTGCAACGCGCTGTTCTAAGCGCTGGGGAGGTGACAAGGTGTTCAGGTGGTCCCACAGGCTCACAGTCTTAAATCCCCATTTTACAGATGAGGTAACCAAGGCCCAGAGAAGTGAAGCGACTCGCCCAAAGTCACCCAGCTGACAATTGGTGGAGTCAGGGTTTGAACCCATGACCTCTGGCTCCAAATAAGAATAATAATGACATTTATTAAGCACTTACTATGTGCAATGCACTGTTCTAAGCGCTGGGGAGGTTACAAGGTGATCAGGTTGTCCCATGGGGGGCTCGTAGTTTTAATCCCCATTTTACAGGTGAGGTAACCGAGGCACAGAGAAGTAAAGCAGCGTGGTCTCACTGGAAAGAGCCCGGGCTTTGGAGTCAGAGGTCATGGGTTCAAATCCCGGCTCTGCCAACTGTCAGCTGGGTGACTTTGGGCAAGTCACTTCACTTCTCTGGGCCTCAGTTACCTCATCTGTAAAATGGGGATAATAATAATAATGGCATTTGTTAAGCGCTTACTATGTGCAAATCACTGTTCTAAGCACTGGGGGATACAAGGTGATGAGGTTGTCCCACATGGGGCTCACAGTATTAATCCCCATTTTACAGATGAGGTCACTGAGGCTCAGAGAAGTTAAGTGACTTGCCCAAGGTCACACAGCAGACATGTGGCAGAGCCAGGATTCGAACCCATGACCTCTGACTCCAAAGCCCGGGATGAAGACTGTAAGCCCCCTGTGGGACAACCTGCCTTGTAACCTCCCCAGCGCTTACAACAGTGCTTTGCATATAGTAAGCACTTAATAAATGCCATCATTATTATTATTATTATTATCAGTGACTTGCCCAAGGTCACACAACTGACAATTGGCAGAGCCGGGATTTGAACCCATGACCTCTGACTCCCAAGCCCGGGCTCTTTCCATTGAGCCACGCTGCTCCTCAGGGCTTCCTTTGAAGCGGGGGGACAGAGCCGGTATTAGAACCCAGATCCTTCTCACTCCCAGGCCCGTGCTCTATCCACTATTTATTGAGCGCTTACTGTGTGCCGAGCACTGTACTAAGCGCTTTGTCAGCTGTGTGACTTTGGGTAAGTCACTTCCCTGGGCCTCAGTGACCTCATCTGTAAAATGGGGATGAAGACTGTGAGCCCCCCGTGGGACAAGCTCATCACTTTGTAACCTCCCCAGCGCTTAGAACAGTGCTTGGCATGTAGTAAACGCTTAATAGATGCCATTTTTAAGCGCTTAATAAATGCCATTATCATCATCATCATCATCATCATCACTACGCCATGCTGCCCTTGCTTCAAAGTACAGGATTTTTGTAAAAAAAAAAAATCCAGGGACTCCGGTGGATTGGAAATTGCAAGGAGAGGGACTGTGTCCAACCTATCACCGCATCTGTACCCAATCCGGTGCTTAGTACAGTGCCTGACACATCGTAAGCGCCTAACAAATAGCATTATCATTATTATTATCATTATTCAGCCCCTCACGACTAGAAACGGGCAGAGTTCAATGCTGTTTTACTGTACTTTCCTGAACATCTAGTACAGTTCCCTGCGCACGGTAAGCGTTCAATTAATACGTCGGAAGATAAACTAATTCAGACCTTGTCTTTGTACATCAGCTGGCCATGGGTTCAAATCCCGGCTCCACCAATTGTCAGCTGGGTGACTTTGGGCAAGTCACTTCACTTCTCTGAGCCTCAGCTACCTCATCTGTAAAATGGGGATTAAGACTGTGAGCCCCCCGTGGGACAACCTGATCACCTTGTAACCTCCCCCGCGCTTAGAACAGTGCTTTGTACATAGTAAGCGCTTAATCAATGCTATCATTATTATTATTATTATTATTAAATTCTGAGCTGTATTTCATTCATTCATTCATTCAATCGTATTTATTGAGCGCTTACTGTGTGCAGAGCACTGTACTAAGCGCTTGGGAAGACCTGATTATCTTAACCCAGCGCTTAACGCAGCGCTAGACTGTCGCTCGCAGCGGGCAGGGAATGGGTCCGTTTACTGCTCTCCCGAGCGCTTCGTACAGTGCTCTGCGCACAGTAAGCGCTCAATAAATACGACCGGGCGGATGAATGAATGGTCGGCGCTTACCAAATCCATAGTTATAGAAGATTACCACGTTAACTTGGTTCTAAGGCCCATAAAACCTTCTCAGACTCAGAAAAACCTGAAATTTTTTATCCTATGTCATCTTCTAGCCTAGGGATGTGGCCGGAATTGGATGAATTACGTCGCGTAAATGCCGCCGATTTTAAAAAATGCATAAAAGTCACCAACGGCAAGTGAGGAGAGGTACAGAAAGAGAAAAAATGAAACAGAAAAGTCAAAACTCGCAAACGCTACCACAGTCAAGTGGAGACAGGCAACATTTGATTAGTCCGACTGGGCTATTTGTTGAGCGGCGTAGGAGGTTTTCAGTTCTTGTCGATTCAGATCATTCCTTTAGGAAATTAAAATAGCTCCGGATCTAGATGAAATAACGGGGTTTAGCCTTGGAGTTCTCAGGATAATAATAATAATCATAATATTTGGCATTTGTTAAGCGCTTACTATGTGCAAAGCACTGTTCTAAGCGCTGGGGAGAATACAGGGTGATCAGGGGGGTCCCACGGGGGGCTCACAGTCTTAATCCCCATTTTACAGATGAGGTACTGAGGCCCGGAGAAGTTAAGGGACTTGCCCAAGATCACACTGCAGACATGTGGCCTCTTACCTCCTTCCCTTCCCCACATCACCTGTATATATGTATATATGTTTGTACATATTTATTACTCTTTTTTACTTGTACATATCTATCCTATTTATTTTATTTTGTTAGTATGTTTGGTTTTGTTCTCTGTCTCCCCCTTTTAGACTGTGAGCCCACTGTCGGGGAGGGACTGTCTCTAGATGTTGCCAATTTGTACTTCCCAAGCACTTAGTCCAGTGCTCTGCACATAGTAAGCGCTCAATAAATACGATTGATGATGATGATGATGATGTGGCGGAGTCGGGATTCGAACCCATGACCTCTGACTCCAAAGCCCGGGCTCTTTCCACTGAGCCAGGCTGATAGCAACTTCCAAGGGCCTAGAAAAAAAAAAGGATACTTAAATATAACCCCCGCTTCTAAAGTACCAAACGTCTACCCGAGATGCATCCATTTTTCATTATAAGTAATCTAAGACTCTTCGAAGAATTAACTGTTATTCGATCCTGCAAGGAAACCAATACAGCAGATATATCCAATTAGTCACCGGATATCTCTCATTGTACAGCGGAATCGGGCTATTTCGTGGTGTCTAGTAACAAAGCTTCAAGTTTGGGGTTGTTTTTTTAAAAAAAATATACCGTTCAGCAACTTCCAAATTCTCACAAACCACGGTCTGTGTGGAATAAAAACATTTAACAATCCTAAATCCACGTCAGAAGGCACGGAGAGTTGTCAGTCTTGTTTGAAACCAATAAAGGACTTATAGTCCAGCTCTTTTTGTCCCGATGTGTCCCGATGAACTCAAGAGTCCCTAATTAGAGGCTGAAGTTGTTGTTTTTGATTTGGGGGTCGTTTTTTTTTTTTTGAAGATTTTATTTTCACCAGCCTGGGGAACTTGTGTGATCACTGACAGCATCTACCTAAAGTGCCAATTCTGACCATCTTGAGGCCGAAGCTCCTTAAATAGCCTGTTTCTTGCTATGTTGTACTCCCCCAATCAATCGATCATATTTATTGAGCGCTTACTATGTGCAGAGCACTGGACTAAGCGCTTGGGAAGTACAAATTGGCAACATATAGAGACAGTCCCTACCCAACATCGGGCTCACAGTCTAAAAGCACAGTCCCCCAAGTGCTTAGTACAGCGTTCTGTACTCGGCGCTCAATAAATACGATCGAATGACCATTTTCCCTTTAAAATGTAAGCTCTTTGTGGGCAAGAAGCATCTCTACCAAGTCTGTGATAGTGTACTCTCCCGACTACTCGGTGCAAATGCTGCGCGCTCAATAAATACGACTGATTGAGCCCAGGATTGTATAAAGTTTCACGCTTCCAAGTGATCCGGCTGGAAGAAGCGCGCTTTCTGGGTTTCCCCTCGGAAAATCTCTTTTCCCTCCCGGAATTGCTACTCCATTTCACTTTTCTCCACCCTCCCCTGCCCCTCTGGACAGGATGTTTTCTCCTCTTTTAAAAGAGGAGCAGCAAAGGGAGACGCAGAGAAGGAGGGAGGAGGATGCATCGGTTCGAAGGTGAAAACCAAAGCAACCAGGGTGAAATGTGTTGGTATTTGGGTCCCTGGGGTGCTGAGACCGAAGCCGGGCCGGAAAAAGCCGCAAGGCTGCCTTGGCGTTGCCTTTCAGTCAGTCATCATCATCAATCGTATTTATTGAGCGCTTACTATGTGCAGAGCACTGTACTGAGCGCTTGGGAAGTACAAATTGGCAACATCTAGAGACAGTCCCTACCCAACAGTGGGCTCACAGTCTAAAAGAGAGGATTTAGTCGAGAGGATTTATTGAGCCTAATCCCCGTTTGATAGACGAGGTCCGGGGAAGTGAAGTGACTTACCCAAGGTCACACGGCGGAGAAGCGGCAGAGCCGGGATTAGACGCCGGGTCCGTCCAACTGCCAGGCCCGGGCTCTAGCCCCTGGGCCATGCTGCTTCTCTAAATATAGGAAGAAGATATGTCATCCAGCGCTTTGCACATAGTAAGCGCTTAACAAATGCCATTATTATTATTATTATTGTTATTATTATTATTGTTATTGTTATTGTCATCATTATTATTATTATTATTATTATCATTATTATTATTATTATTAAGTGGTCCCTGGCAGATTGTGACCGAAAACCCATCTTTTCCCTGGAATAAGTATCTCCTGCTGCGTTCTTGCCCACCCCCTCAAGACCTGGCTGTAGGCTAGGCTACCCAGTAATAATAATAATAATAACGATGGCATTTATTAAGCGCTTACCATGTGCAAAGCGCTGGGGAGGATACAAGGTGATCAGGTTGTCCCACGTGGGGCTCGCAGTCTTAATCCCCGTTTTCCAGATGAGGGAACTGAGGCCTTTGCACATAGTAAGCGCTTAACAAATGCCATTATTATTATTATTATTGTTATTATTATTGTTATTGTTATTGTCATCATCATTATTATTATTATTATTATTATCATTATTATTATTATTATTAAGTGGTCCCTGGCAGATTGTGACCGAAAACCCATCTTTTCCCTGGAATAAGTATCTCCTGCTGCGTTCTTGCCCATCCCCTCAAGACCTGGCTGTAGGCTAGGCTACCCAGTAATAATAATAATAACGATGGCATTTATTAAGCACTTACCATGTGCGAAGCGCTGGGGAGGATACAAGGTGATCAGGTTGTCCCACGTGGGGCTCGCAGTCTTAATCCCCGTTTTCCAGATGAGGGAACTGAGGCCCAGAGAAGTGAAGCGACTGGCCCAAAGTCACCCAGCGGACAAGCGGCGGAGCCGGGATTCGAACCCACACTGAGCCAGGGAGACGCCGCTCCGTGGAGGCTCCCTTTCCCTCCCACGCCACGGCCGTGTGTTATTTTCCAAGGCCTAGTGGGTAGAGCCCGGGCCTGGGAATCAGGAGGACCTGGGTTCTAATCCCGGCCCTGCCCCCCGTCCTCTGTGTGACCGTGGGCAAGTCTCCCCGCTTCTCTGGGCCTTAGTGACCTCATCCGTAAAATGGGGATCAAGACTGAGCCCCATGACGTTGGCATTTGTTAAGCGCTTACTACGTGCCAGGCACTGTTCTAAGCACCGGGGGGAGACAAGGCAATCGAGGTTGTCCCACGTGGGGCTCACAGTCTTAATCCCCATTTTACAGATGAGGGAAGCGAGGCCCAGGGAAGTGAAGCGACTTGCCCAAGGTCACACAGCTGACAAGTGGCGGAGCCGGGATTGGTTTACTCTATTTATTTATTCATTCATTCATTCATTCATTTATTTATTTATTTATTTATTTATTTATTTAACTTATACATATCTATTCTATTTATTTTATTTTGTTAGTATGTTTGGTTTTGTTCTCTGTCTCCCCCTTTTAGACTGTGAGCCCGCTGTCGGGTAGGGACTGTCTCTAGATGTTGCCAATTTGTACTTCCCAAGCGCTTAGTCCAGTGCTCTGCACATAGTAAGCGCTCAATAAATACGATTGACGATGATGATGATTGGACCAGCCCCATGCGAGACGGGATCGTGTCCAAGCTTGTATCCACCCCAGCGCTTAGTACGGCGCCTGGCACGTAGTAAGCGCTTGACAAACACCACAATTCTTCTTCTTCTTCGAGGGGAGTGAGAATGGCGGCTAAGCCACCGTCCTGGCCCGGGAAGAGCTGGCATTCCGAATCCCAAATCAAATCCAAATCCCAACCGGATGGACACGGTCCTAGGGTCTACTGAAGGGGACGTGGGTTGTGGCCAGAGGACCGGGGAAGAGACATCGAAGGTGGTTTCGGGAGGGGGGGGACGGTTGAGAAGCGGCGGGCTTGGGAGTCGTGGGTTCTAATCCCGCCTCTGCCGCTCATCAGCTGCGGGACTCGGGCCAGTCACTTCTCTGTGCCTCAGTTACCTCCTCTGTAAAATGGGGGTCTTCTACACTGTGAGCCCACTGTTGGGTAGGGACCGTCTCTGTATGTTGCCAACTTGTCCTTCCCAAGAGCTTAGTGCAGTGCTCTGCACAGTAAGCGCTCAATAAATACGATCGAATGTTTGTACGTATTTATTACTCTATTTTATTTGTACATATTTATTCTATTTATTTTATTTCGTTAATATGTTTTGTTTTGTTGTCTGTCTCCCCCTTCTAGACTGTGAGCCCGCTGTTGGGTAGGGACCGTCTCTAGATGTTGCCAACTTGTCCTTCCCAAGCGCTTAGTGCAGTGCTCTGTACACAGTAAGCGCTCAATAAATACGATTGAATGAATGAATGAATGTTTGTATGTATTTATTACTCTATTTTATTTGTACATATTTATTCTATTTATTTTATTTCATTAATATGTTTTGTTTTGTTATCTGTCTCCCCCTTCTAGACTGTGAGCCCACTGTTGGGTAGGGACCGTCCCTATATGTTGCCAACTTGTCCTTCCCAAGAGCTTAGTGCAGTGCTCTGCACACAGTAAGCGCTCAATAAATACGATTGAATGAATGAATGACTGTTTGTATGTATTTATTACTCTATTTTATTTGTACATATTTATTCTATTTATTTTATTTCGTTAATATGTTTCGTTTTGTTGTCTGTCTCCCCCTTCTAGACTGTGAGCCCGCTGTTGGGTAGGGACCGTCTCTATATGTTGCCAACTTGTCCGTCCCAAGCGCTTAGTAAAGTGGTCTGCACAGTAAGCGCTCAATAAATACGATTGAATGAATATGTTTGTACGTATTTATTACTCTATTTTATTTGTACATATTCTATTCATTTTATTTCATTAATATGTTTCGTTTTGTTGTCTGTCTCCCCCTTCTAGTCTGTGAGCCCACTGTTGGCACCAAGCGCTTAGTACAGTGCTCTGCACACAATAAGCGCTCAATAAATACGATTGAATGAATGAATGAATGAATATGATTGATTGATTGATTAAGACTGTGAGCCCCACGTGGGACAACCTGATTACGGCGTCTACCCCAGCGCGTGGAACAGTGCTTGGCACACAGTAAGCGCTCAACGGACACCATCATTATTATTATTGCAATATTCATTCATTCAGTCGTATTTATTGAGCGCTTACTGTGTGCAGAGCACTGTACTAAGCGCTTGGGAAGGACAAGCTGGCAACATACAGGTTGGCAATAAAGGTCGTCCCCACGGGCTAGACAAGGTTTTTTCCCCAAAGGCCACGTCTCGGATGTTGGAAATAAATCTAGGGAGGCACCAGAGATTGGTTTTCCTGGAGACTCGGGACCTCGGTTCCGCGGAGTGGGAAGAATTTTTATTTCACCAGATAGGAAGCCTCTCTCCGGTTCGGCTTCCCAGCAGGTACCCAAAGTCCCAAACGAACAAAACATCCGAAACTAATACCTTTTCAGAGACTTTTTGAAAGAAGAAATTCAGAAATACCAAGTTTTCCGATACCACGCTTATAAAGAAATCATTGAATAACTCCACTTTGCCAGTTTCCAGGAACGGCTTTATTTAAAAAAATAAGTTCAACTGTCCAACATGTATTAGTTTGCTGCAAGATGGCAGTTCTAAAGGCCTCTTCCTATGACATTTAGAAAACGGTCAGGGAATTCAACATTCTCGCATCTCCTAGGTGGCTTCAAGGTATTCCTAGCGTCCTAGTATTAGAAATAAAAATTAGATGTGTTAGACGTTAGTAAATAAATGAAATTCAGTCAGTCACCTTAACATTGGAATTCTTCGAAAAGTGCACCCTGCTATTTATTAAATCCACAGGTGCTGGTTTTATAGGGAGCGGGGAAACACTGGCGGAGAAGAGGAAGAGGAAAATAGTTTCCAATTCAAATTACGGGTGAGACTTTTGTCCACGCTGGGTTTTCGCATCATCTTTGGCTTCGTTCCGTCCCGAATGGCCCTCGTCTCCAAATGCCAAAAATGTTTTCCGCTTTTGCCGGTCATTTGGACTTCTTCCTCTTCTTTCTTGGTACACCAAGTGGCCTCAAATCTGCCGTGGATTGTAATAAATTCTACTTCGATTCCGGACACGGCTGAATTTCGCGAAAGTCTGGTGCGCGGTCGGTTTTGGATCGGTCGGAACGCCCGCTCCCGTGTCTTACACCGTCGGAGTCGTTCCCGACCCTTAGCGACGCCACGGACACAGCTCTCCCGGATCGCAGATTCCTCCCGGATCCTCTACGGGGGTCGTATTTTCATTTCTTTCCGTCTCCGACTCCTCCTTAATACTTCCCAGGAGAGGGTAGGCCCTCTTTTCTGAATCACAAGAAAGACCTACGGCTGCGTGCTCAAGACATAAATTATACTCGGAACGACAATCAAGTGACGGGGAGTTTATCCTTACGCCACGAAGGCCGAGGAAAACCTTACCCGGGAACACCGAAAATATTTCTCTGTCGACGTTACAAAAAATAGTTTTCCCGTGTATAAGTCTATCTAGAGAGTCAAAAGGCTCGTTACTTAGCCAGGACGCAGATTTTAGCCCATTTAGAGTTGGAACCTAGCAAGGTAATGTAGGTAATTTTCAATTCCAATCATACTTACCAAAATATTCCATAAAGAAAGGCTCTATCAAAATACATCTATAGAGTAGGGTATAGCCTCAGTCAACGACTCCTTACTGAATACCGCACTTACAACCGCCTGTTGGAAAAGTCGCGCGTGAGGGTGGAGAGCATTTTTTATTTTTCCTACCATCTGCTGGTTTGTTTTCTGGGAAAAACCCAAGGTTTATCGTCGCCTTAAGGCATGCGCTCTATTTGTGAATGTCAGCCATTCCCCGGGGAGCTCAAACATAGATTATTCTCTCAAGCGACTATAAAAGATCCAAATAGGATTGCGACAAAAAACCTCGACACCGTCAGGTGTGACGTCGCCCGTACGGGGGGAACCGGTATCGAATTCCCAGACAAATAGCAAAGTTAACCATTTCCTCCCATAAATATTTTCTTTTTATTTGTTTGACGTTTCGGAGTTGCTGTTCTCGGTACTATTAACAGAAAATACATAACAAAAGCTTTCTAACCAGTGAAAACGAAAAGCATTACAAATGTCGGAAAAAAATTGGCCTCATTAACATATGTACAAGTCTTTTCCTTAATACTTACTCTCCGGGGGCTTACAAACGTGACACATTTATACGGGAATTAACGTTCCCCGACCGCACCGAACCGCGAGCGTTTCAGTCCTCGACGCTCCTCCGGGGAAGGGGAAGGCAGCGCGTCGGCCGCCACGGCCGCGCGTCAGTCCGAGCTGCTGTGGACGCCCTGCTCCGACCGGTCCTGGAGGGTGGCTTCGCCCGCTTTCGCGTCTTTCGGTCCCTTCTTCCCTCTGTTCTGACCTTCCTGCAGCCGGAGGATTATGTTCCGTATTTCCTCTCGCTTGGTTTTCATTCGCGGGCGGGGGAACCAGTCCGTGAGGTTCATAGGCAGCTCGAAATTGAGGATTGGGTTCTGCGGGGTGAGAAAGGGGGACAGGCCGCCTTGTTAGACCGGTACCGTGATTCTTGGAGGAGTCGCTTCCGATAACTCCGCGAGCGGCGGGGTTGGGGCTTTTGACGAACAAATGGTTTCTGATCAATGAATCGATGGCACTCGGGGGCCGTCACGCAATGACGACCCCCCCATTTGTGTGCGTGAGTGTGTGTGTCCCCTCACCAACCCTTTCTTTCTTCCCGGAGATGACCGGCTCAGCGCGGTCTAACGGAAAGACGGGGCCGGGAGCCAGAGGCCCTGGGTTCCAATCCCGCCTCGGCCACCTGTCTGCCGTGTGACCTTCACTTCTCCGGGCCTCCGTTCCCTCCTCTGCCCAGTGAGGATTCAACGCCTGTTCTCCCTTCTACTTTGACTGTGAGGCCCACGGCTACGGTGTATCTACCCCAGCGCTTAGCACACAGTACGCGCTTAATGCAACGATTAGTACTGTTACCGTTGGAGAACCTATTGGAAAGTGCTCTCCAGACATCTTTGTGGAGGGAGAATGGCACGCTACCCGGAAAAAAAAATATGACCGGCCGCCACGCGGCCTGCTCCGACAGGCTTACGGAGCAACCGCTTCCTTGGGGACAGCGGGGTCCGAAGGACGGACATCGTTTGCAACGTGTCTCCGATCCGTCCGTCGTATTTACCGAGCGCGTGCCTTTGCACTGTGCTAAGCGCTTCAGGGAGGGATCCGGGGCCAAGGCCGCACCGCGCTCTCCTCCACTGGGAGGTCACGTCGACAACAACTTCCCGCGGCAGGATTAGCCGGCAAGCGGGAAACGCTCGGGAGCGGCATCCCGAGCCGGAGGGGCGGCGAGGCCCAGTGGGAAGAAGTCCGAAGGTCCTGGGTTCTAACTGCCACCTCGGGCAGGTCGCTTCGCTGCTCGGGGCCTCAGTTTCCCGCATCTGGCAAAGGAGGATGCGGTAACTGGTCTCCCTTCCTGCTTAGGACCGTGAGACCCCCGTGGGGCGGAGATTGGGCCTGACCTGATTATCTGGTAACTCCCGCGGAGCTTAGTGGTACGGTGCCCGTCACAGACTGAGCGCTTAAATACCGCAATTCTTATTATCGGGGGAGATCCGGTGAGAGGAACGGAAACCCACCTCGAAAAAGCTTTCCACGTACTGCAGTATGTACACTCCGCAGTCGCTGAAGTTATTCTGCTGGGGCACTTTGGGACTCAAGCCTTTCATGACATCTTTGGAAAAGCTCCTCTTACTCCCTTTTCGGACTTCCCACTCCACTTCCAGGTACCTGGGACGAGAGGCACCGGGGCTGAGACCTTTGCCTCGGCCCGGGCCGCGACATTCGCCGCGGGGTCGGTCTGGGGTTTAGGACTTACTCTCTCAGGATTTTGACGATGTTTGACCGAGACGGCCCCCTCAGCGAGTCCATCAGCAGGATGCACGGTCTGGGAAGGCAGAGGGCAAAGGTTGAGCGCCTGAAGTGACGGGGTAACTCGCTTTGGACGCCTAAACCCGTGTGGGATTTAGCGCATCGCCGGCTTCTTGGGTTATCCCGGTTTGCTATTTACTGAAGATTCCCAAGCGACACGGCGGGATAACTCCCGAAACAACCTGACCAAAGAACCTGGGGAGAGTTAGTAGGATCTTCATGTTTCTTTCCCCCCTCCAGGCCATAAACTCTTAAGGGCGGGAATGTGCTTGCTAATTCTGTTGTAGTATACTCTCCCAAGTGTTCTGCACGGAGTAAGTGCCCATTCATTCATTCAGTCGTATTTACTGAGCGCTTACTGGGTGCAGAGCCCTGTACTAAGCGCTTGGGATGGACAAGTTGGCAACATATAGAGACAGTCCCTACCCAACAACGGGCTCAGAGTCTAGAAGATGATGCCCAGTGATTCTTCCCAAGGGATTTTTCTCCATACTTTCAAATCTCTCAATCAATCAACCAATCAGTTGCATTTACTGAGCGCTTACTGTGTGCAGAGCACTGTACTAAGCGCTTGGGAAGTACACGTTGGCAACATATAGAGACGGTTCCTACCCAACAACGGGCTCATAGTCTAGAAGATGATGCCCAATGATTCTTCCCTAGGGATTTTTCTCCATACTTTCAAATCTCTCAACCAATCAACCAATCAACTGCATTTACTGAGCGCTTACTGTGTGCAGAGCACTGTACTAAGCGCTTGGGAAGTCCAAGTTGGCGACATATAGAGACAGTCCCTACCCAACAACGGGCTCATAGTCTAGAAGATGATGCCCAGTGATTCTTCCCTAGGGATTTTTCTCCATACTTTCAAATCTCTCAATCAATCAACCAATCAATTAATTGTATTTATTGAGCACTTACTGTGTGCAGAGCCCTGTACTAAGCGCTTGGGATAGACAAGTTGGCAACATATAGAGACGGTCCCTACCCAACAACGGGCTCAGAGTCTAGAAGATGATGCCCAGTGATTCTTCCCTAGGGATTTTTCTCCATACTTTCAAATCTCTCAATCAATCAATCGTATTTATTGAGCGCTTACTGTGTGCAGAGCACTGTACGAAGCGCTTGGGATGGACAAGTTGGCACAATATAGAGACGGTCCCTACCCAACAACGGGCTCAGAGTCTACAAGATGATGCCCAGTGATTCTTCCCTAGGGATTTTTCTCCATACTTTCAAATCTCTCAATCAATCAATCGTATTTATTGAGCGCTTACTGTGTGCAGAGCACTGGACTAAGCGCTTGGGAAGTCCAAGGTGGCGACATATAGAGACAGTCCCTACCCAACAGTGGGCTCACGGTCTAAAAGGGAACAAAACCAAACATACTAACACAATAAAATAAATAGAATAGATATATACAAGCAAAATAAATAGAGTAATAAACATGTACAAACATATATACAATGTAATGTATATGTAAATGCAAATACAATACAACAATACAAATACAATACAACAATCCTACTTTTCTCCCACCTCCTTCTCCCTTGTCTCCGTGCTTTTCTTAGGGTTCCCTCCTTGTCAATCAGCCAATGGATTATTTTTTTTCCGGGGATTGGTTAGGGCCCTGGGGGGGCGGGGGGGCGGTGAAATGACTTGTCCAAGGTCACGCAGCAGACAAGCGGCGGAGCTGGGATTAGAAGCCAGGTCCTTTTGACGATGATCGATGATATTTATTGAGCATTTGGCGTCCTAAATCCTTCGGAGGGTAGACAGGCGCAGGAAGCAGGGTGGCCTAGTGGGAAGAGCCTAGGCCTGGGAATCCAAGGACCTGGATTCTAATCCTGGCCCCGCCACTTCTGCGCTGGGTGATCTTGGCCAGGCTACTTCACTTCTCTGGGCCTTAGTTTCAAGTAAAATGTGGAATAAATCTTCCTCCCTCCGATCTAGACTGTAACCCCCTTGGGGGCCAGGGACCGTGTCTAGCTTAATTATCTTGAATCCGCCTCAGCACGGTGCTTGGCATACAGTAAGTGGTTAACAAATAGCATGCTGATAATAACTATTATTATTGTACAATAATTAAAATTAATCATAAAATTAATTATTAATTATAATTATATATTAGTAAGTGGTTAACAAATAGCATGCTAATAATAATAATAATTATTGTACAATAATTAAAATTAATCATAAAATTAATTACTAATTATAATTATATATTAGTAAGTGGTTAACAAATAGCATGCTAATAATAATTATTATTATTGTACAATAATTAAAATTAATCATAAAATTAATTGTTAATTATAATTATATATTAGTAAGTGGTTAACAAATAGCATGCTAATAATAATAATAATTATTGTACAATAATTAAAATTAATCATAAAATTAATTACTAATTATAATTATATATTAGTAAGTGGTTAACAAATAGCATGCTAATTATTATTATTATTATTGTACAATAATTAAAATTAATCATAAAATTAATTACTAATTATAATTATATATTAGTAAGTGGTTAACAAATAGCATGCTAATTATTATTATTATTATTCTACAATAATTAAAATTAATCATAAAATTAATTATTAATTATAATTATATATTAGTAAGTGGTTAACAAATAGCATGCTAATAATTATTATTATTATTATACAATAATTAAAATTAATAATAAAATCAATTATTAATTATAATTATATATTACTAAGTGGTTAACAAATAGCATGCTAATAATTATTATTATTATACAATAATTAAAATTAATCATAAAATGAATTATTAATTATAATTATATATTAGTAAGTGGTTAACAAATAGCATGCTAATAATAATAATTATCATTATACAATAATTAAAATTAATCATAAAATTAATTATTAATTATAATTATATATTAGTAAGGGGTTAACAAATAGCATGCTAATAATAATTATTATTATTCTACAATAATTAAAATTAATCATAAAATTAATTATTAATTATAATTATATATTAGTAAGGGGTTAACAAATAGCATGCTAATAATAATTATTATTATCATATAATAATAATTAAAATTAATTATAAAATTAATTGTTAATTATAATTGTATATTATAATTATTAATTATAATTAATTAATTATAAAATTAAGATTAATAATGATAGAAATAATAATAATTATTACTATTATCCCTGCTTTCAAGGAGCTGACAGTCCAGCGGGAGAGACGGACACTAAAATAAACGACAGATTCATTCAGAGGACGGGACTGCGTGCATGTTGCCCGAAGATCAGTGCATTCGAGGGGGGCCTAAGGCATGCCTCTCATTCATTCATTCATTCATTCAATCGTACTTATTGAGCGCTTACTGTGTGCAGAGCACTGTACTAAGCGCTTGGGAAGTACAAGTTGGCAATCAATCAATCGTATATTATTTATTGAGCGCTTACTGTGTGCAGAGCACTGTACTAAGTGCTTGGGAAGTACAAGTTGGCAATCGATCAATCAATCGTATTTATTGAGCGCTTACTGTGTGCAGAGCACTGTACTAAGCGCTTGGAAAGGGCAGTTGGGCAACAAACAGAGACAATCCCTACCCAACAATGGGCTCACAGTCTAGAAGGGGGGGAGACGGCAATAAAACGAAGCAAATAAACAGGCGAGTAAACAGTAAACAAGTAGACAGATTGGGATATGCAAGAGAGTATAAGGATAATAATAATAATAATGTTGGCATTTGTTAAGCGCTTACCATGTGCAGAGCACTGTTCTAAGCGCTGGGGGGGATACAACATGATCAGGTTGTGCCACGTGGGGCTCACAGTCTTAATCCCCATTTTACAGATGAGGTAACTGAGGCCCAGAGAAGTGAAGTGACTTGCCCAAGGTCACACAGCAGACATGTGGTGGAGCCGGGATTCGAACCCATGACCTCTGGCTCCAGAGCCCGTGCTCTTTTCCACTGAGCCACGCTGCTTCTCTAAACAAGGTGATCAGGTTGTCCCCCATGGGGCTCACAGTCTTCATCCCCATTTTACAGATGAGGTAACTGAGGCCCGGAGAAGTTAAATGACTTGCCCAAAGTCACACAGCTGACAATTGGCAGAGCTGGGATTTGAACCCGTGACCTCTGACTCCAAAGCCCAGGCTCTTTTCCACTGAGCCACGCTGCTTCTCTAATCCATAGATTAGATCATATCCATATCATATCCATAAGGATATGGACACAGGTGCTGCGGTGATGGGGTGAATATCAAAATGATCAAGGGGGTATGGCTAAGCGCTTAGTACAGTGCTCTGCCCACAATATAAGCGCCCAATAAATATGATTGAGTGAATAAAGTCCGGGTGATGCAGAACAGAGGGAAAAGAGCTTACTTACTGACCAAACGTATCAGGATCGATTTGGGGAGTTTTGAGTCCACTTAATCAATCAATCAATCAATCGTATTTATTGAGCGCTTACTATGTGCCGAGCACTGTACTAAGCGCTTGGGAAGTACAAATTGGGGGAAGTACATAGTCTCACAAGAATATGAAAGACCTGGCGATATTTGAAGGTCTAGGAAGGAGAGCAGAACTGTGTTGTTCTGGGAGAATACATTTTGAACTCGAGAAGCAGTGTGGCCTGGTAGGAAGCGCCCCGCCTGGGACTCAGAGGACCTGGATTCGAATCCTGCCTTCGCCCCTCATCTACTTCAAGCCACTTCCCTTGGCTGGGCCTCAGTTACCTCATCTGCAGTATGAGGTTTAAGACCTTAAGTCCCATGTGGGACCGGGACTGTGTCCAATTTGATTAGCTTTGTCTACCCTAGTGCTTAACTACAATGCTTGGCACATAGTAAGCGCTTAATGTGGTTAACAAAAGGAGTATATAAAAAAGGTGTATATATGTATATATGTTTGTACATATTTATTACTCTATTTATTTTACTTGTACATATCTATTCTATTTATTTTATTTTGTTAGTATGTTTGGTTTTGTTCTCTGTCTCCCCCTTTTAGACCGTGAGCCCACTGTTGGGTAGGGACTGTCTCTACATGTTGCCAATTTGTACTTCCCAAGCGCTTAGTACAGTGCTCTGCACATAGTAAGCGCTCAATAAATACGATTGATGATGATTAGCTTTGTCAACCCTAGCGCTTAACTACAATGCTTGGCACACAGTAAGCGCTTAATGTGGTTATAAAAAGGAGTATATAAAAAAGGAGTATATATGTATATATGTTTGTACATATTTATTACTCTATTTATTTTACTTGTACATATCTATTCTATTTATTTTATCTTATTAGTATGTTTGGTTTTGTTCTCTGTCTTCCCCTTTTAGACTGCGAGCCCACTGTTGGGTAGGGACTGTCTCTGGATGTTGCCAATTTGTCCTTCCCAAGCGCTTACTACAGTGCTCTGCACATAGTAAGCGCTCAATAAATACGATTGATGATGATTAGCTTTGTCAACCCCAGTGCTTAACTACAATGCTTGGCACACAGTAAGCGCTTAATGTGGTTAAAAAAAGGAGTATATAAAAAAGGAGTATATATGTATATATGTTTGTACATATTTATTACTCTATTTATTTTACTTGTACATATCTATTCTATTTATTTTGCTAGTATGTTTGGTTTTGTTCTCTCTGTCTCCCCCTTTTAGACCGTGAGCCCACTGTTGGGTAGGGACTGTCTCTAGATGTTGCCAATTTGTACTTCCCAAGCGCTTAGTACAGTGCTCTGCACACAGTAAGCGCTCAATAAATACGATTGATGATGATTAGCTTTGTCTACCCTAGCGCTTAACTACAATGCTTGGCACATAGTAAGCGCTTAATGTGGCTAAAAAAAGGAGTATATAAAAAAGGAGTATATATGTATATATGTTTGTACATATTTATTACTCTATTTTACTTGTACCTATCTATTCTATTTATTTTATTTTATTAGTATGTTTGGTTTTGTTCTCTGTCTCCCCCTTTTAGACTGTGAGCCCACTGTTGGGTAGGGACTGTCTCTAGATGTTGCCAACTTGGACTTCCCAAGCGCTCAGTACAGTGCTCTGCACGCAGTAAGCGCTCAATAAATACGATTGATGATGAGTACTCCAGAGAGCTACATACCTGGGTCCCGCCGTTCCCTTAATTATGGTTTTTGTTAAGCGCTTACTACGTGCCCAGCACTGCTCTAGGCGCTGAGGTAGATACAAGGTAATCAGGTTGTCCCACGGGGGGCTCACAGTCTTGCTCCCCATTTTACAGATGAGACAAATGAGGCACAGAGAAGCTATGTGGCTTGCCCAAGGTCACACAGCGGACAAGTCCTCACTTCCCCTGACTCTTTCCTTCCGTCGGGGCCGCGAGGCCTGCCTGGCGAATTTTCCGGTGTCTTCCAACTAGGGAAGCAGCGTGGCTCAGTGGGAAGAGCCCGGGCTTTGGAGTCGGAGGTCGTGGGTTCAAATCCCAGCTCCGCCGACTGTCGGCTGGGTGACTTTGGGCGAGTCGCTTCACTTCTCTGGGCCTCTGTTCCCTCATCTGTAAAATGGGAATTGAGACTGTGAGCCCCCCCGTGGGGCAACCTGATTGCCTTGTAACCTCCCCAGCGCTTAGAACAGTGCTTTGCACATAGTAAGAGCTTAATAAATGCCATTATTATTATTATTATTAATCTGTAGGATAATAATAATAATAAGGATAATAATGCCTTACTCTGTTTCTAGAATTTCTGTGACATTATTGTAGAGCAGAACTGTTACGCTCTAGTCAAGGGATTTGTATCCTGTATGGTTTTCTAGGCTGTGAGCCCACTGTTGGGGAGGGACCGTCTCTATATGTTGCCAACTTGTCCTTCCCGAGCGCTTAGTACAGTGCTCTGCACCCAGTAAGCGCTCAATAAATACGACTGATTGATTGACTGATTGATCGTTCTTCCCAGGCGCTTAGTACAGTGCTCTGCACCCAGTAAGCGCTCCACAAATACGATCGAATGACCGTAGGTTGAGAGTTTAGATATCATTTTTGCGCTCTCAGGCCCGTAACGATGTTCTTAATATACTTCGACAACTGTTACCCTTTACTGCTGTTACATCGGACGCTTTTATGGCTAAATAAAAGTTTCATGACTGGTGGTTACTGTCCGTGTCACTTCCTGGAGAATTTTTTTTTCAATATCACAATCCCAATTTGTCCGTATTACAGTCTGATGTTAGAAGGCGTTTCGCCGCTTTTCCACGCGCGGTTTTCCCGCTTCTGTATTGACCGCGGAACAATTCCCAGCAGTAGGGAAGCAGCCTGGCCTGGCGGATGGAACATATGGGAGTCGGAAGAACCTGGGTCTAATCCCGGCTCCGCCACCTGTTTGCTGTGGTGACCCTGGGCAAGTCATTTCACTTCTCTGTGCCTCAGTGACCTCATCTGTAAAAGGGGGATCAAGCCTGTGTCCAACCCAATTTGCTTGGCTCCCCCCCAGAAATTAGTACAGTGCCTGACGCACAGTAAGCATTGAGCAAATACCACAATTATTATTGTTATATGTATATATAATATACATATTATATACATATTATATATTATATATTATATAATATATATTATATATTATATAATATATATATTGGGGAAGAAGCGTGGCTCAGTGGAAAGAGCCTGGGCTTTGGAGTCAGAGGTGATGGGTTCGAATCCCGGCTCCGCCAACTGTCAGCTGTGTGACTTTGGGCAAGTCACTTCGCTTCTCTGTGCCTCAGTGACCTCATCTGTAAAGTGGGGATTAAAACTGTGAGCCCCCTGTGGGACAACCTGATCACCTTGTAAGCTCCCCAGCGCTTAGAACAGTGCTTTGCACATAGTAAGCGCTTAACAAATACCATCATTATTATTATTATTATTATATAATATATATGTATATACATATGTATATTATCATCATCATCATCAATCGCATTCATTGAGCGCTTACTATGTGCAGAGCACTGTACTAAGTGCTTAGGAAGTACAAATTGGCAACATATAGAGACGGGCCCTACCCAACAGTGGGCTCACAGTCTAAAAGGGGGGAGACAGAGAACAAAACCAAACACACTAACAAAATAAAATAAATAGAATAGATATGTACAAGTAAAATAGAGTAATATGTACAAACATATATACATATCAATCAATCAATCAATCGTATTTATTGAGCGCTTACTATGTGCAGAGCACTGTACTAAGCGCTTGGGAAGTACAAATTGGCATCACATAGAGACAGTCCCTACCCAACAGTGGGCTCACAGTCTAAAAGAGTGGGCTCACAGTATACATATATACATATATTATACGTATATTATATTATACAATGAGGAATGTCCCCCACAATGGAAAAATAGGAGAGCGCAGCTTTACCAAAGTGCCCCAAAGGCCTCCTGGCTGGGCAAAACAGAGTAAATCTCAGCCAGGGGAAGGGACTGTGATCACTGCCCTTTTCTGTTGGACTACATCTTATTTTTAATCCCTCCGGGTCCTTGCTCTGACATTCTCAGGGATCACGTCCACCCTCCCTCTTACCGCTTAAATGGTTAAGAAAATAACGGCAACCTTATCCGCGAGGCACCCCGGCTCTCCTGGAGAAACGCGCCACTTCCAATAAAATTCGGGAAAGGGGTACTTGAGGAATCGACTGGAAGGCGAATTCCGCAAATCTTTCGAAGCGGTAGGGCGACCGGGTTGGTTTTCCTGCGTGACTCTGTCCGGGCAAAAACTGCTAGACCGCGGCTGAGCGTTTCACCTTCCGAAGATGCCGGTCTGCTACCTGACTTCTACAGATTCTCACCAAATCCGGGAGGCAAGCGAGGCAAGCCATCGCCACCTAAATTAACTTCATTTTTCCCCCGGGATCGACGGTACTTATTGGCTCTACGGAAGAGACCAGCCGCGTCGCGATGACTGCTTTTTTAGACTGTGAGCCCACTGTTGGGTAGGGACTGTCTCTATGGGTTGCCAATTTGTCCTTCCCAAGCGCTTAGTACAGTGCTCTGCACATAGTAAGCGCTCAATAAATACGATTGAGGATGATGATGACTGCTTGCTTCTGGCAGTCCAGCACGCGGCTGAAAGGTGATCAGCGGAGCAGAAGAGTCCCGTACGTGACGCCCGGCTAAGCGTTTTAGTACGGCGCCCTGCACACAGTGGTACCAAATCTCAGAAAAATTTCTGTACTAAGAGCCTTAGTACAGAGGCACTTAGTACAGTGCTCTGCACACAGTAAGCGCTCAATAAATACGATTGATGAAGAGCCAGTGAATCACGGGATCGCCCACGGGCCCCGCTTGACGGGGAGAACGCCCAACGGCCTAAAAGGACGGCTCTAAGAGGACTTCAAGCGACCAGTACTAGGCGAGCCTGGGCTACTGGCAGGTCTGCTCCAAGACTGGATACATTTTCCGTGTCCCGGGGGCGGGATGGGATGCGGAAGTGCGGCCTGCCGGAGGCGGCAGGGTTGGAGCCGCACATTCCGGAGGCGTCCGCGTAGAGGCGGGAACTGGCCCCGTGAGCGGATGAGCTTCTGAGGGAACAGGGAGGGGAAAGGAAGGGACGGGACGGACGGAGCCTTGCGGACATCCGCAGCCGAGCAAACGGAGCTGGGATGAAGCTGGAGAGAGGGAGGGAGAGAACCGGGCTTGTTTTGACCTCAGGAAAACCGATCGTGTTTCAAGGAAGAGGGGTTGGCGCAGGGTCAGCAGAGTTAAAGGACGTCAAGGAGAACGAGGAAAGGGCTGAGCCCATTCGATCCGGTTCCATGGAGGAGCCTCGGTGACCTGGACGACTGCTGGGGCAGCTGAGTGACGGGGGTGGAAAGAGGTCTCAGTTATCTGTAAAATGGGGGTGAAGACTGTGAGCCCCCCGTGGGACACCCTGATCACCTTGTAACCTCCCCAGCGCCTAGAACGGTGCTTGGCACATAGTCAGCGCTTAATAAATGCCATTTTTTTAAAAAAAAGTGAGCTGGCGGGGAGCAAGTAAAGGCAGAGAGAGTAAATGTTCCGTTGCGCGAGTCCGGATCGAAAGCCGGGCAGGAGGCGGGCAACTAGCTGGGACTGTGGGATCGAGAGGGGGCTTTTATATAACGGGGGATACGCGGGCATATTTGAGTAGACGCCTCTTCTTGTTTTTATCATCCCTTATGGGTCACCGACCAATCTTCTCTCTCCCGGCTTATTCTTAGCCTGTGAGTCTCTCAGGGACAGAGACCGTGTTGGTTTTCATCAGTTCATTTTTGTCCCGGCACTTGACAGTCCTCTGCCCAGAGGAGGCCCTTAATCGATCCTCTTTTTTCTCCTATGGCTCCTTGAGCAATCAAATCAGTGCCAGCCGCGGGCGACCCTCCACGTCAAATGGCAAAGATCGGAGAATGATGATAATGATGGTAATGACGGCATTTGTTAAGCGCTTATTATGTGCCAGGCACGACACGGAGCGCCGGGGTGGACCCAAGGAGATTGAGTTGGACACAGTCCCTGTCCCACGTGGGGCTCGCAGTCTCACCCCCCGTTATCCAGATGAGGGAACTGAGGCCCAGAGAAGTGACTTGCCCAAGGTCACAGGGCAGCCAAATGGCGGAGCCGGGATTAGAACCCACAACCTTCTGGCTCCCATGGCTGGGCTCTGTCCACAACGCTACGCTGTGAATAAAGTCCGTCTCCTACAACTGAAGCGAAGCGAAGCTTAATAAAGCTTTGCAGGGTGAGACCGGTGAGGAGAATTGTTGACAGTAGGATTGCGGGCAGCGGTGCGGCCTAATGGAAAGAGCCCGAACCTCGGAGTCTGGGTTCTAATCCCACTCTGCCACTTGTCTACCTTGGGCAAGTCGCTTCCCCGGGCCTCAGTCACCTCATCTGGAAAATGGGGATTGAGACCGGGAGCCCCTTGCAGGACAGGGACTGTGTCCCACTTGATTTCCTTGTGTCCACTCCAACGCTGATGATCTTGGATCTATCCCACCACTAAGTACAGCGCCTGGTACACAGTAAACGCTTAACAAATACCATTAAAAAGAAAAAAGTCGCTTCCCTTCTCTGTGCTTCAAGTTCCCTAACCAAGTGAAGATTCAATGCTTATTCTCCCTCCTACTTAAGACTGCGAGCCCCACGCAGGTCGGGGACTGTTGTCCCGCAGGATTACCTTGTATCTGCCCCAGCGCTCAGTACAGTGTCTGGCACATAGTAAGCATGTAACATACCTCAATTATTATTATAACCCAATAGCCGCTGCATCTGAAGTTGCAAAAATGAAAGCCAGGAGGACAAAGGACTTATTGTAAGGAGGTAATAAACCAAAGCCTCGGTCACTGCTTGCATCTTCGCTGAAAAGCGAGATAGACCTGTGTGGCACTTGGCAATCGATGAGTATCTCTCCGGATTGGCAGCTTGAAAATATCGGGAGTTGAAGAGTCCAAAGCGAAAAGAAAGCTAGGTGCTCAAACAATAAACAAACATAACAAAGAAAGCCCATTTTTCCGTGTGCCCGGGATGACCTATTTACTATTCTATTTATTTTATTAATATGTTTTATTTTGTTGTCTGTCTCCCCTTTCTAGCTGTGAGCCCGCTGCTGGGGAGGGACCGTCTCTCTATGTTGCCAACTTGGACTTCCCAAGCGCTCTGCACGCAGTAAGCGCTCAATAAATACGACCGAATGAACTCAGCCCTCACTGGATCCATGGCTAAATTTCCCCGGCGGTATCTGTTAAGCGCTCACCACGTGCCAGGCTAGGGGTAGGTGCAAGCTAATCACGTTGGAAACGGTCCCTGTCCCACATAGTCCCTTTTTTACAGGCAAGGTAACTGAGGCACAGAGAAGTCAAGTGAGTTGCCCCACGCCACACAGCAGACAAGCGGCGGACCCAGGATTAGAGCTCAGGTCCTTCAGATTTCCAGGCCCCGTACTCTAGCCATTAGGCCACAAATCGTATATATTTATATTGTGAGTTTGGGTGCTTAGATGCCTCAAGTGTCCGCCCAACTGAGAAGTCACCAGTGGCTTCTTGTCGCCCCGGGGGGAGAGGAACCGCTAGAAATCGAAGTGACTTTGATATATTTAAATTATGGTCCTAGTGAAAGAGGATAAGCTTCAATCATACTATGCGTCAGGAAACAAATTCGCGGGGGAAAAGCAAACTCAAATACGAGCCGGGGAAAGACCAGCTAAGAAGAACAGCCGCCCGGCACTATTTCATCCGTCAACAAGCAAGAGGCGAGGGGTAAAATCCCGGCACCGTACCTTTTTCCAAACTGCCAATCGATCGATCGTATTTATCGAGCACTTACTGGGTACGGAGCACTATACTAAGCGCTTGGGGGAGTACGATAAAAAGTTGGGAGAGAAACTCCCTGCCCTCAAGGAGTTTAGACTAAAGGAGCCAACGGAGCCCCTTTTTGGAGGAAAGGCAAAGGAGTGGAAGAAAAGGAGCGGGATTCACATTTTCCCAACAGGCGAAGGGGCCGCCGAGCTGTAATTTAGGCTAAATTGCCCAGCAAGCGTTGGTGGGTTTTTTTGGGTGGAGTTTCTTTCTGGTTCTTTGCAGAAGTTCATCTTAACTTCCAGATCTAGAGACAAGCCTTCCGGAGAAGCGTTCTGAGGCTCTGGCCCTCAGTTTCACAGTACTCCTCCTCACGGGCTGCTCCGCTGCTGGCCGGCCACTGCCGATGACACCTTTCTCTCTTTTCAAATATCAATGGAGTGTGGGAAGTTATAAGCCAGAGAAATTCCCATTTGGGAACTTTTACCTCCCCCTCTAAATTCCCATCCTTCTGGGAGGAAGTTACTGCTCGCAAATATTCGGTCTGGGAACCCCTTCTCGATCCGCTCGCCCGTGGCTTGGGGGTTTTCCGAGAAACCTCGCACAGAGCCATTTTCTGAGCCCGTGGAAGAGGCTTCGGGATGGGCCTGGGTGGACTGCGGGATCTTTCCATTCACACGAGCTTTCTCAGCGAGGTCCTCGGAATCTAACGGACACGGACACAGCCGCAGGGCGAAGGAAGAGGCCCCGACTCTGTTACCGACTCCATCCATGGTTTATCCATGCTTAGAGTTGCAGCCGAAAAAAAATCCCAGAGCCACGGCTGAGCAGACGCTGAGTAAGAGTCGGTAGCAAAGGTGCCAAAAATGTTGCCAATTTGTACTTCCCAAGCGCTTAGTACGGTGCTCTGCACCCAGTAAGCGCTCAATAAATACGATTGATGATTATTTAAAATGCCAAATCGGGACTGGGACATATCGACAACAGTTTGTCCTGCAACAGGTGCTTCGTCGACTTACGTTCGCCTCTGGTTACTGCTCTCCGAAGGGATCGGGAGAAACCGCACAGAGGATTCGGAGAAGAAACGCTGGTGATCGTAATCGTCGCGAGTTGAAAAAGCAAGTTGGAGGACCATAGCCTGGGAAAGTGGCGTGTCTTAACTGGATTTAAACATACTTGTAGGGAAGTTCCTGACCAATCCATCTCCATATCCGCTGACAGCCAGACTGGGAAAATGGGCTTAAGTTCAACGGAGAATGCGTTGGACAGAAGGAAAAACTTCTTAATTATCCAGGGGTGCTAAAACCCCAAATAGAGGGTTCCTAGAGTCTCCATCCTGGAAACTTAGTCACTTCTTACCTGACTTATTCACTCATTCATTTAATCGCAATTTTTGAACGCTGACTGTGTGCAGGGTGCTGTGCTAAGAGCTTGGGAAAGCACAACACAAAACAAGTGGAACACAACACAGTGTTGCTTACACATTCACTCGCTGCAGGCAGGGGAATGGAAACAAGCCGCGATCTCTTACGGCACGAGGAATTTAGGCTGCCGTGGGGATTCTTGCCAGTTTTTCTTCCGTCCCTGAAGGGATGCGGTCACCGTGCATATATTGCGAGAAATACAAAATCAGTACTTACTGTTTACAGATTGTTGGCTTCAGGTGCCACTGGCCTAATTCCGAACCGCAATTCTCCTCAGTGAGGCCTCCATCGTCGCTGCTATCTTCCTACAAAAGGCAAGAGTTAAAAGATCCTAAACAAAGCATCGTTTACAACAGCTAAAATAATGAATGAATTTATTACTCTATGTATGGACCGTCTCTAGATGTTCAGGCCTTCCCAGACTGAGCCCCTTCCTTCCTCTTCCCCTCGTCCACCTCTCCATCCCCCCATCTTACCTCCTTCCCTTCCCCACAGCACCTGTATTTATGTATATATGGTTGCACATATTTATTACTCTATTTATTTATTTATTTTACTTGTACATATCTATCCTATTTATTTTATTTTGTTGGTATGTTTGGTTTTGTTCCTTGTCTCACCCTTTTAGACTGTGAGCCCACTGTTGGGTAGGGACTGTCTCTATGTGTTGCCAATTTGTACTTCCCAAGCGCTTAGTACAGTGCTCTGCATATAGTAAGCGCTCAATAAATACGATTGATGATGATGATGATGATGATGATGCTGTAAAGTTTCCAATCGGAACAGGCCAAGCAACCACCGCTCAGTTTTGGACTAGGGTTGTTTTGTTTTTTTACCTGGTTATCCCGATCTTCCGAAAAGTCAATCAGCTCATCTTCAAGAGATTTACCACTGTCAGTTAGTTCGTCGCTATAGCTTAGTCTGATTTTGTTTAACCCATCTGTATTGGTCACAAGAAGAAATGTTATTTTTTTAAAAAAATACCACTTTCACGGACGCGCATATCGAATCAAACGTAAGCAGTTTTACCGCAAGCCTTCCAGCCGATGGTACTGAGGGAGCCCCTACTCCTTGCAAATCACCGGGGAGAGCAGAAACAGTGCTCTGCACACAGTGAGCGCTCAATAAATATGACTGAATGAATATAAACAGAAATAAAACACACGACCCCTTACCCGTAAGGAGTTTACAATCTAAAAGAGGAGAACGGCCGTTCAAAAATTGTTTACAAAGAGTGGAAGAGGGAGAGCAAATTCACCAAACGATGAAATACCAAAATCAATCAGAATAATCGCGCCTCCAATCGGATACCCACACTTGGCCCCTAACGTCCATCTCCTAGGGGTGGCTGCCGAGTTGGAGTGTCGGGAATTAACCGGGAAAGAGGCAGCGCGGCTCAGGGGAAAAGAGCCCAGGTTTTGGAGTCAGAGGTCACGGGTTCAAATCCCGGCTCCACCAACTGTCAGCTGTGTGACTTTGGGCAAGTCGCTTCACTTCTCTGGGCCTCAGTTCCCTCATCTGGAAAATGGGGATGAAGACTGTGAGGTGAGGCAACCTGATCACCTTGTACCTGGTCCTTTGCACACAGTAAGTGCTTAATAAACGCCATATGTTTGTACATACATATTACTCTATTTATTTTACTTGCACATATCTATCCTATTTTGTAGTATGTTTGGTTTTGTCTCCCCCTTTTAGACTGTGAGCCCACTGTTGGGCAGGGACTGTCTCTATATGTACTTCCCAAGCGCTTAGTACAGTGCTCTGCACGCAGTAAGTGCTCAATAAATACGATTGATGATGATCACTAAAGACTTGGTGGAGGAGGTGAGATTTAAGGAGAGCTTTGAAGGTCTGAGGGCTGGTATCTTTGGATAGGGAGACGGGCCGGGGCGGAGGAACGACGTGAGTACGGGAGGATGGAGCGGCAGAATGAAGGGCGGCGTGGTGAGGTGAGCTACGGAGGAATGGAGAGCGAGGGCCAACGAAGAAAGCGGCAGGTGAAGGTGGAAGGTTTGAAAAGTTGGGACCGTCTCGACGCCAATCGAAGCTGCTTTCCGGGAATAACCCGGCCCGCACGCTTCGCTCGTCTGATGCCGACCCATTCGCCGTCCCTCGCCCACGTCCTGCCTCCGGCCCTTCTTTCAGACCATCGCTCTCCCTCCTTGTCATTATCAATCGTATTTATTGAGCGCTTACTGTGTGCAGAGCACCGGACTAAGCGCTTGGGAAGCACAATTTGGCAACATATAGAGACGGTCCCTACCCGACAGTGGGCTCACAGTCTAAAAGGGGGAGACAGAGAACAAAACCAAACATACTAACAAAATAAAATAAATAGAATAGCTATGTACAAGTAAAATAAATAGATAGAGTAATAAATATGTACAAACATATCATCATCATCATCAATCGTATTTATTGAGCGCTTACTATGTGCAGAGCACTGTACTAAGCGCTTGGGAAGTACAAGTTGGCAACATATAGAGACGGTCCCTACCCAACAGTGGGCTCACAGTCTAAAAGGGGGAGACAGAGAACAAAACCAAACATACTAACAAAATAAAATAGATAGAAGAGATATGGACAAGTAAAATAAATAGATAAATAGAGTAATAAATATGTACAAACATATATCCATATATACAGGTGCTGTGGGGAAGGGAAGGAGGTAAGATGGGGGGGGTGGAGAGGGGGACGAGGGGGAGAGGAAGGAAGGGGCTCAGTCTGGGAAGGCCTCCTGGAGGCCTCCCTACCTCTGAAGCCTCACTGAAGGCACATCTCCTCCAAGAAGCCCGCCATGACTACGCTCTCATTTCCTCTTCTCCCATTCCCTTCTCCGTCCCTTGGATTTGCTCCCTTTATCCACCCCTCCCTCGGCCCCCAGAACGCTTATAATGATAATGGCATTTATTAAGCGCTTAGCACTGTTCTAAGCGCTGGGGAGGTTCCAAGGTGATCAGGTTGTCCCACAGGGGGCCCACAGTCTTCATCCTCATTTTACAGGTGAGGAAACTGAGGCACAGAGAAGTTAAGTGCCCAAAGTCACACAGCTGATAACTGGAGCCGAGATTTTAACCCATGACCTCTGACTCTATTTTATTTTGTTAGTATGTTTGGTTCAGTTCTCTGTCTCCCCCTTTTAGACTGTGAGCCCACTGTTGGGTAGGGACTGTCCCTAGATGTTGCCAATTTGTACTTCCCAAGCGCTTAGTACAGTGCTCTGCACATAGTAAGCGCTCAATAAATACAATTGATGATGATGACGATGACTCTTTTCCACTGAGCCACGCTGCATATCCCCCCTCCCCGCCCCACGGCACTTGTGTATATATGTAAATATTGATGATTCCATTTATTTTATTAATGACGTGCATATATCTATAATTCAATGCATTTCTATTGACGCTATTGATGCCTGTCAACTCGTTTCACTGTCTGTCTCCCCTCTTCTAGACCGTGAGCCCGTTGTTGGGTAGGAATTGTCTCTATCTGTTGCCGAATTGTACTTTCCGAGCGCTTAGTACAGCGCTCTGCACACAGTAAGCGCTCAATAAATATGACAGTGAATGAATGAATTTATTTACAGCAGCGTCGGTCTCCCCCTTAGACTCTAAGCTCGATGTGGGCAGGAAATGTGTCTGTCAACTCTGTTATATTGTATCCTCCCAAGCACTTAGTTGAGGGCTCGGCACATAATAAGTGCTCATTAAATGCAGTATAAAGTATTAAATATTATAGTGACTTCCTGTCCAATGCAGAGCAAGGTGATCCCCGGCTGTAGCCGTGTGCAACCCAGACCAACTGGAAGAAATGGGAATAATGATGGTATTTGTTAAGCGCTTACTATGTGCCAGGCACTGTACTAAGCTCTGGGGTGGATACAAGCAGATCAAGCCGGATCCAGTCCCTGTCCCACGTGGGGCTCTCCGTCTCAATCCCCATTTTACAGATGACGTAACTGAGGCCCAGAGAGGTGAAGCGACTCGCCCAAGGTCACACAGCAGACGGGTGGCGGAGCGGGGATTAGAACCCATGACCTGGGCTCTTTCTCAGGCCTGGGCTCCATCCACCACACCATGCTGCCTCCCAGAGAGAGTCTAACCGACCGTGGAGCGAGGAAGGCTTTAACCAAGGTGGTAGCTGAGTCCTTTGCTCTTTTTATTCGTTCATTCATTCGATCGTATTTATTGAGTGCTTCCTGTGTGCAGAGCACTGGACTAAGCGCTTGGGAAGTACAAGTTGGCAACATAACGAGACGGTCCCTACCCAACGGCCGGCTCACAGTCTAGTTTCCCTCCACACTCACTCGGGGAAACTCGTCCACGGAACGGCCTCAACTACCCTTTCTATGTGGAGAACTCCCACGTGGACCCCTCCATCCCCGACCTTTCCCTCGTTATCCAATCCCACATGGCCCCTTGACTTTGGAGGGGCCGACCTCCACTCTCCGGCTCAACGTCTCCGCAACTGACCTTCTCCGCCCCTCTCCCGCTCCCAACGGGCCTTCATGCCCCAGCCTCTCTCCCCTCCCGTCCACACTCCACGATCACCGTCCGGAAACGCGGCTCCCGACGCCCAACCGATGCCTGGATCCCTTTCCCTCTGCACCGGGGAAAGGCTCCCGGCCATTGGCTTCCAGTTTCTCCATCTTCCTTAACTGGCGTTATTCCCCCGCTGCTTCCCGGCCCCTTCCCTGCTCCCCTCCTCCAGGAGGCCTTCCCACACTGAGCCCCTTCCTTCCTCTCCCCCTCGTCCCCCTCTCCATCCCCCCGTCTTGCCTCCTTCCCTTCCCCACAGCACCTGGATATTTGTATATATGATTGTACATATTTATTACTCTATTTTACTTGTACATATTTATTTTATTCTGTTAATATGTTTGGTTTTGTTCTCTGTCTCCCCCTTTTAGACTGTGAGCCCACTGTTGGGTAGGGACTGTCTCTATGTGATGCCAATTTGTACTTCCCAAGCGCTTAGTACAGTGCTCTGCACATAGTAAGCGCTCAATAAATACGATTGATTGATTGATTGATTGTTGGGTAGGGACTGTCTCTATATGTTGCCAACCTGTACTTCCCAAGCGCTTAGTACAGTGTTCTGCATGTAGTAAGTGCTCAATAAATATGATTGATTGATTGATTGATTCCCTGTAAACTCCTGCCGGTTGTGCCGTGCTCTCGCCCTACCCACTTCCAACCGCCCATCTCCCCCTTCTAGACTGTGAGCCCGCCGTTGTTTGGGGACCGTCTCTACATGCTGCCAACTTGGACTTCCCAAGCGCTTAGTACAGTGCTCTGCACACAGTAAGCGCTCAATAAATACGACTGAATGGATTAATGAACGAACCGCCCGCTCAACTCATCCTCAGAACATCACATCGAGAGCTCGCGACAGTACGAGAGAACGACAGAACAGACACGTCGGCGCTTCTGGCCCAAGTGCTGCTGCTCTTTCGCCAATCTGAGGACTATATATGTTTGTACGTATTTATTACTCTATTTATTTTACTTGTACATATCTATTCTATTTATTTTATTTTGTTAGTATGTTTGGTTTTGTTCTCTGTCTCCCCGTTTTAGACCGTGAGCCCGCTGTTGGGTAGGGACTGTCTCTAGATGTTGCCAACTTGGACTTCCCAAGCGCTCAATAAATACGATTATTTATCGTACATATTATCGCCAGGGCTCTGCACACAGTAAGCGCTCAATAAATACGATTGATTGATTGATTGATTGACTAATAATAATAATAATGGTTACTATCTACGGTGTTTCTTGAGCGCTTACCACGTGCCAAGCACGGTACTTAAGTGCCGGAGCGGATACAAGCGAACGCTGCTGGACCGAGTCCCTGCCCCATTTAGGGCTCACGGCCCCGATCCCCATTTTACAGATGAGGTAACTGAGACCCAGAGAAGTGAAATGACTCGTCCGAGGTCACACCGCGGGCGAGCGGCGGAGCCGGATTGGGAATCCTTGACCGTCTGACTCCCGGCCGCGACACCGTGCTGCTTCTGCTCACCGCGGGCGGACGTCGTTTTACACGGGGCATCGTGGGGCCGAGTCGGTCTCTCACGCCTGGCTCCGATCGGCCTCATCATCCCCCAATTTACGAGCTGACGCTTTCCAAAGCCGCAGCTCAGGTGCCCGAATTCGGAATTCTCCGGTTTTCCCCGCTCCCACTTGGCTTCAGGATATCTTCGGCCGCCCACGGGAGCCACTGAGGGGTGGGAGGCTGAGGGCCCTCACCGGACTGCGATCGTGGGATAATTAAGGCGACCGCTATCCCCACCACCGAAGGAGGAAGAAATACTAGTAGAAGGGGTTCACAAAGGAACCTCTTCTCCTCCGAACAAATCCGTACAAAAATACAACTGGATGATGAACACTTCAAACCAAAGCGATGCTTCAGATTACCAAAAAAAAAAACCATGCCTGAAACTCGTTTCCTAAAAATCGTCAACCGCAAATCCCACATACTGTGCAATCAAAATATAATAATAATAACAATGATGGCATTTGTTAAGCGCTTACTATGTGCAAAGCACCGTTCTAAGCGCTGGGGGGGATACAATGTGATCAAGTTGATCAATGTGATCAATGTGAGCCCAATGTTAGGTAGGGACTGTCTCTATATGTTGCCAATTTGTACTTTCCAAGCGCTTAGTACAGTGCTCTGCACATAGTAAGCGCTCAATAAATATGATTGATTGATTGATTCATCAAGTTGTCCCATGTGGGGCTCACAGTCTTAATCCCCATTTTTACAGATGAGGTGATTGAGGCTCGGAGAAGTTAAGTGACTTGCCCAAGGTCACACAGCAGACTTGTGGTGGAGCTGGGATTCGAACCCACGACCTCTGACTCCAAAGCCCGTGCTCTTTCCACTGCGCCACGAATTTTTTCACGAAAAAGAGGGCCAGAAAATCCACGTCTTCCTTATGGAGGCAACTCCTTAAGCAACAAATCATCTCTAAGAAAAACCTGAGCATTTCTAAATCTTTTCAGGCATTTCCAATCCGATTTTTCCAGAATCGCATTCCTCCGGGAACCTTAAGTGAAGTTTTTAACAAAACCCTGACGGGTTTCGAACCTCCTTGCTCTCGGCACTTCCAAAAGAATCAAAAATACGTTACTTACCGGCACGTTGTAATGGTGACGAATATTCACTCGGCCTACCATTTTCGTCTTTAGTCCTATTATCACCTTTGGGACAAGGGGATTCTATTTTTTTAAGTTCTTCGCTTTCACCGTCAGTCCGATTTACTCTTCTCGAGCTGCTTTTCCCATTCCCCGGACCGCCGCGGCCGGGTGACTCGTTCTCCTCCGTTCCGGCACCTGAGTTCATTAGAGCCGAAGCGAGTTTTCGACCGAGCGTTTTCCTCAGCACGGGCTTGACGGGGGAGCCGGGTGGACAACCGTCCATGTCATTCCCCACAGGAGACGGAGCGCAGCTGTCCGCCGGAAAGCCTTTCAACTGGGGAGACGGATTTTCACGATACTGAGGATTGGGTTCGTATTTAGGTTTGTCCAATCCGGGAAAGCAAACCACGGCCAAAAACCAGTGGGCGCTGCAAAGAGAGACACAGAGGCGTTCGCGCATCTCCACCCATCGAGCTCGGAAAACGGTTGAATTTCTTCACTCTAGGGCCCGTCCTTTACTTTCTATTTTTCTGGAGACACCCGGCTTGATTTAAAGAGGCTTAAAACACAAGAATCAACCCCGTATTCATCACCAGATCTGCTCGGAGAATAGGACGTCTGGCATACCCATACACCCACGATGCGGACATATTTGCGGTTTACGTTGGAGGACGTCGTTACCGCGTTGTGGCTGCAAGCAAAGATATACACACACATACATCCCCCAAGACTATCCTCTGTTGCACTGATTTGTTTGTGCGACACGGTCTGGGGGTCTTCGGCCCTGAATCCAGCACGCAAAACCCCCTGGAAGCTAGCTGGCCTCCTCTGCGCCCTAAAGACCTCTGTATTTCTCCTTCTTTGACCTCGGGTTTTAGGGCTCACTGCTCTCAAAGTCCCCCTCTTTTCCTGCCACCGCTCTGTGGCTGATTGGTGCCTCCCCACGGCACAATAATAATAATAAAATAATCACAGTGGCATCTGTTGAGCGCTTACTATGTGCCAGACACCGTACTAAGCGCTGGGGTAGATACGAGCAAACTGGGTTGGACCCAGTCCCTGTCTCGCGTGGGGCTCGCAATCCCCATTTGCCAGGCGAGGTAACAGGCCCAGAGAAGCTAAGTGACTTGCCCCACGTCACACAGCAGACAAGGGGTGGAGCCGGGATTAGAACCCGTGACCTTTGAACTCGCAGGCCCGGGCTCTTTCCGCTGTGCCAATATGTATATATGTTTGTATGTATTTATTACTCTATTTATTTATTTATACATATTTGTTCTATTTTTAAAAAAATATGTTTTGTTCTCTGTCTTCCCCTTCTAGACTGTGAGCCCACTGTTGGGTAGGGACCGTCTCTACGTGTTGCCAACTTGGACTTCCCAAGCGCTTAGTACAGTGCTCTGCACACAGTAAGCGCTCAATAAATACGACTGAATGAATGAATGAATGCTTCTCTAGACTGTAAGCTCACTACGGCCAGGGACCGTGCCTGCTAATTCTGTTGTACTGAACTCTCCCAAGCGCTGAGTATAGTGGTCTGCACGTAGTAAGCGCTCAATAAATACCACCGATTGATTGACTGAACCTCCAGGGATCCTCCCCGATGCCCTGCTTCCCCAGGAACCACAGCTCACTTCCTTTCTCCTCCCGCTAGCGAGGGTCTCCCTCTTCTTCCCCAACTTCCCCTCTCATAATAACGGCGTTTATTAAGCGCTTACTATGTGCAAGGCACTGTTCTAAGCGCTGGGGAGGTTACAAGGTGATCTGGTTGTCCCACAGGGGGCTCACAGTATTAATCCCCATTTTACAATTGAGGTAACTGAGGCACAGAGAAGTTAAGTGACTTGCCCAAAGTCACACAGCTGACAATTGGCGGAGTCAGGATTTGAACCCATGACCCCTGACTCCAAAGCCCGGGCTCTTTCCACTGAGCCATGCTGCTCTACTTTCTTCCCAATCCTTCTCTCTGGTCGGTCTGGCACAATTCTGCGGGCCTTCCATGAGATTCCCACTTTTCAGGACGCTTCCTTAAAAAAGAAAGCACAAATGTCCTACAGGCAATCTTTCGTGCTATTTCTAAAAATCTCTGTGTAACTTCTAGCTCGTTTTCCTGGCGAGTGGGCCCAGAGTATTACAAATGAGAAAAAGAAAATCCCTACTCACGCTTCGTTGAGGGGAACGAAAATAAAATCCTTCTCGAAAATATCCACATGGCGAGTCCAGGTTTTCACTCGTCCATGTCGCTTCTGCTGAATTCTGTAAGAGGGTAATGAGAGACAAAATTAAAACGTTACCCATTTTTAAAGACTCAAAAAGACCTCTACTGTCTTAGGCCCAAGTCTATTTGAAATGAATGAAGGTTTCGATTTAATGGATCTCCTATAAGCATTAAAAGTAGCAATATTTAGCATAATCCTTGTACTTCATTTACCTTCCATCCACCTCTAGCCTTCCAGCTTCTCCTCCAGAATATTTCTCAGAAATCACGCCAGTATAAGTTCCTCACTGGTCTCCATATCTCCTGCCCCTCTTGTTGGTTTAAGCGAACAGTAAGTAGCCCTTGTATATATGCGTGTGTATCCATCCCAGCGCTCAGTACAGTGCCTGGCACATAACTAAGCTGTTAAATACTGCAATTACTATTAATAGTACTATTATTATTACACACACACACACACACACACACACACACACACATATTAGGTAGTAATGTTACTATAAAATGTACACTTAATATAAAATTACAGCGCCTTATTTTTTTCACGTTACTGTAAGCACTGATGCAAGTATTAAACAACACAGACCTACAACAAACCAAGTAGATTGGGACAAATGGAGGCTCTTATGATTCTCAAATTACCCTGTTTTCCTCAGAAAGCATGGTGTCGTTTTCTTACCATTATGTACAACACTACGAATTTAGATCTAGTGATCTCCTTATCACAATTGAAAACGGACTGAAAAAAATTGATTTTCCAAAAGCACTGAAGTGCTCACAAGCTATTACGATTAGAGGTACTGTTCCATAAAAATAAAATATTTAGCAGCTCAGTGACAGTGCAATAAATCCAAGTCACTTCCCAGGCAAAGGAACTACTATTTAATAAAGCCAACTCCCTGTGAAATCTCAATTACAGTATTTGCTGTATCTGGAGGAACAGAAGAAACGCTCCAAGATCAACCCACCAAAGAGCCTGGGGAAATCACAGTGAGGATTCTGCTCGTTGTGTGCAGACAACGCGTCGGTTTGTTGTGGTGCACTCTCCCAAGCGCTTAGTACAGTGCTCTGCACACAGTAAGCGCTTAATAAATACCACTGAGTGAACGAATGAATTCTGACGGGCTATGCTTTTGATATTTCTAGCTGGCCGTAGGATACTAGTGACTCAAGATAGCGTCACCGCTATTAATCAGGTATAGATCCCCTGGGCAGAATTGAAGAAAATCTGACAGAAGATTGACGGGACGCTTAGCATCATCGCTATTAATCAAGTATAGATCCCCTGAGCGGAACTGAAGAAAATCTGACAGAGGATTGACAGGACGCTTAGCATCGTCGCTATTAATCAAGTATAGATCCCCTGAGCGGAATTGAAGGAAATCTGACAGAGGACTGACAGGACGCCTAGCCGTCCCTTCTTAGGTAACTCCTTGAACGGCTTTACATTTCTTCTTGGTTACCCACGAGAGGACTTTGCAGACAGTTTTCGGGATTAACTATGAGTCAATTAGCCAATCAGAGGCTGACTGCTAATTGATGAGTACCAACTGCACTCCCAAATACTACTTACTGCAGCGCTTATTGCTAGGCGCACAATAAGCACTCAAAAAATATCACTGACTGACTCAGATATTTCCAAGCTTCCCCAACTGGGAGCTTTTTCCGCCTCTTTCTTCCGCAGGACTCCCAGCCCACAGCGAAGGGAAGCAGATAGAGCACGTGCCTGGGAGCCAGAGGATCTGGATTCTAATCCCGGCTGCCCCCTGGGTCTGCTGCGTGACCTTGAGCAAGTCACTTCCCTTCTCTGCGCTTCAGTTACCTCATCTCTAAAACGGAGATGAAGACGGTGAGCCCCACGTGGGACGGGGACTGTGTCCAACTTGATTAGCTTGTATCCACCCCAGCGCTTAGTACAGTGCCTGGCACATAGTAAGCGCTTTAATACCACCCAAAAACCCCGCCTGTTTTCTCCTTCCTAGTTGTACTGTGAGCCCCATGTGGGACCTATCGTATCCGACCCAGCGTTCAGAAAGGCACTTAGCATAGAGTAAGTGCTTGACAAATAATATCAAAATGATTGTTAGTATTATTTCCTCCAGGCCCCACTGGGTTCCACCCCCAAATCAGCGGTGACACATCAGGAGTTAATTGTAGTTTCCTAATCAATTTTTTTAAAAGTGACTCATGTTCATTATGCTCGGCACGTGTGGGACTCTTTCCCCAGGACTCACGAGAGACTTGGAGTTTCGTGAACATTTCTCCTCTCCTTCTGATTAAGGCGTTTATAAAAAAAGGAGCTGAATATATGAATCCGGTCAGCATCTTCTTTCTTCAGCTTTTCAAGCACTAAATACCTAGCAGGGAGGAAAAAACAACCCCAGTGATCCTCACGACCTCGGGATACCGACGAGAAAGCACGACTCGCTAACCTCCGCGATCCGGATTACGCTTCCCCAGGGAGCGTTTTAGGGGGCTGGATGAGAAGGAGGGGGAAAGGAAAGGGAAAGGTACAGAGATGCTTGGGCAATCCCTCCCACAACTGCTAAATTTTTGGGAAGAAATTCCTCCCCTTCACTAAAACAGCTGCTGCGTTCCGTGGTGATTCAGAAAACGAGTGGAAAAGCCCAATGGGCATCTCCTGAGATGGAAGACAGACCGTCCATTCAGCGATCAGAGACTGGAAGTTGCAACCCCACGGCCCGGGGCCTCTCTCCCCACCAGACGGCCGAGCGGCACCATCCCTCTTGTACTTCCCAAGCGCTTAGTACAGTGCTCTGCACATAGGAAGCGCTCAATAAATACGATTGATGATGATCCCTTCCAGACATTCCCCGGGCCTGCTGCGCACGGAGGGATTTCAGCAGCGGCAGCCCGCCGCCGCTCCACGTTTTACAACTCGGGAAAACTCGGGACAGCGACGATCCGCGGGAAGGAAGTGATTCGTGGGCCCCACAGCCCCCAGCCCCCCAAAGACCAAGATGGCAGCGCCCTGAGACCTCTCTGGGACCCCTTTCCCCCTAACTTTCTCTGAATTCCTATTTATCTTTCATATTCCGTCTGCTGTCGAACCCTTTTTATACCGCTCTGCACGCAGTGAGCACCTAAATATCATTACTACAATGGCTTGTTAACTATCTCACACCATGAGCTCCTGACTTCATAGTCTTGGGATTAGCACTTCGGAAAACATACATCACATTCCTGGCCCCGACATCCTCTCCCTGTCGTAAAAGGAAAACTTTTATACATAGGGAGCTCGCTTTTGCGCAAGAGACGCGGGTGATTTTTAGTTGTCGTCTTGATGTCCGAATTGCCCTACCTGAGAGCACTCTGTAGTCCGTTGTGGACAAGGGATTAGAAAACTTTCCTACTATCTTTCTGTGTGCATGGTGAGAAAGTTTACAGAGGGGTTTTCTTGTTTGTTTTGGGTTTTTTTTTTCCTTCTCTTTCCTTCTTCCTAGCCACAACCCGCAGAGGAATGATAATCCACCATGAGCAGGGTCATTTTTGAACGTAAAGAAAGTTTCTTTCACTGTTCGCTGTGGCCTCTCACTCTCCGTTTAAGATCAATTTAAACGCTTGTAAATCCAGAAAATTAAGAGAAAATCCCCTCTTCATTTCAGAGGAAAGCGTGACCGAGACTTGCAAATACATATCAAAAAAATTTAACCACATGGAGATGGCCTCTCTAACCCTGGGTTCACCGGAATCGTCCTCTCCTGATTTTCCTCCTATTTCTCTGGTCGCTTCTTCTCGGTTTCTTTCCCAACCTCCTCCGCCTCCAACCCTCTGACTGTGGGGGTCCTTCCTTGGTCATTTGTACAGATTTATCACTCTATTTTACTTGTACCTACTGACTATTCTATTTACTTTGTTAATAATGCGCATATAGCTTTAATCCTATTTGTTCTGCCGATTTTGACACCCGTCTACGTGTTTTGTCGTCCGTCTCCCCCTTCTAGACTCCGAGCCCGTTGTTGGGTAGGGACCGTCTCTATCTGTTGCCGACCTGTACTTCCCGAGCGCTTGGTACATGCTCTGCACACAGTAAGTGCTCAATACATGCGATTGAATGAATGAATCCCCGCCTACACCTGCTCCCTTAGAGAACTCATTTTTCTCCCAAGGCTCCAATTCCCATCGCGACACGGATGATTCCCAAATCTACCTCTCCGGCTCTAACCTCTCTCCTTCTCCGCGTTCTCACATTTCCCGCCTGGCTGTCCCACTGACACCTTGGACTTAACACGTCATCTTCCCAGCCATACCCTGGCCCCGTGACTGTAGACACCACCACCCTCCCTGTCTCACAAGCCCACAACCATGGCATTATCCTTGTCTCAGCTATCTCCTTCAACCCACACATTCAGCCTGACACAAAATACTACACAACATCTCTAGCCTTTCCTGTCTAGACTGCTACCATGCTGATTTAAGCGCCGTCAATTTCCGTCTTAACTCTGTACCTCGATTTCTCTCCCACCCTTGACCTCCTGTTCATGTTTTCCCCGGGGCCTGGAACGTCCTCCCCCTTCCTGGTGGACGGTCCATCGCTCTGCCCACCCTAAATCGCATCTCCCCAGACGGGTCTTCCAGACGAACCCCTTTATTTCCCCTATTTTCCCCTCCCCTGTATCAACTACGCGTTTAACTATATAGCCCTTAAACGGAGAAGCGGCGTGGCTTAGTGGAAAGAGCTTGGGAGTCAGGAGTCGTGGGTTCTAATCCCGCCTCCGCCGCTTGTCGGCTGTGTGACTCCGGGCAAGTCGCTCAGCTTCTCTGTGCCTCATATGGAAAATGGGGATTAAGACTGTGAGCCCCACGTGGGACAACCTGCTTATTTACCCCAGTGCGTAGAACAGTGCTTGGCACACAGTAAGCGCTTAATACCATCATTACTATTATTATTAATCAATCAATCGTATTTATTGAGCGCTTACTGTACTAAGCGCTTGGGAAGTACAAGTTGGCAACATATAGAGATAGTCCCTACCCAACAGTGGGCTCGCAGTCTAAAAGGGGGATAAATATTATTATCTATTATTCACCTCAGACCCACAGTACATATGCATCTATTCCTCGACTCTACCCTAATCTATTTTAATGTCTGCCCCTCTCCCTGCCTCGGGCAGACCGTGAGCTCGTTGTCACTACCATCATTAGTTGGTACTTACTGGGCACTTACTAAAAAATAATAATAGCATTTATTAAGCTCCTACTATGTGCCGGGCAACTCTGTTGTATTGTACTTCGCCCAACATTTAGTACAGTGCTCTGCACCCAGTACATGCCAAATGAATACCACTCATTGATCAGCTAACTTTTGTAGAGAACAGGACAGCGATCACTCAGATACCACAGATTGAGGTCAAATAAAATGGTATTTTTATTAATGAGGCAGCACGAGCTCTTTGCTTTCTCGGGAAAAGTTATCGCTTCACTGTGGCGGATTCCCCAATCTACCTCTCATTTACCTATGGAAACCCTTGGGCTGGTCCTCCTCCTAAATTTCCCACCTGTGGCGAACCGGCTCGCACCCTCGGTGTTATCCTCCACTCTCCGCTGTCTCTCAACCCTCAATCAATCAATCAATCATATTTACTGAGCGCTTACTGTGTGCAGAGCACTGCACTAAGCGCTTGGGAAGTACAAGTCGGCAACACCTAGAGACAGTCCCTACCCAACAGCGGGCTCACTGTCTAGAAGGGGGAGACAGAGAACAAAACAAAACATATTCACAAAATAAAATAAGTAGAATAAATATGTACAAGTAAGATAAATAGAGTAATAAATATGTACAAACAGAAATACATATATGCAGGTGCTGTGGGGAAGGGAAGGAGGTAAGATGGGGGGATGGAGAGGGGCGGGAATAGTAATAAGAATAATAATAATGATGGCATTTGTTAAGCGCTTACTATGTGCCAAGCACTGGGGAAGATACAAGGTGATCAGGTTGTCCCACTGGGGGCTCACAGTCTTCATCCCCATTTGACAGATGAGGGAACTGAGGCCCAGGGAAGTGAAGTGACCTCCCGCCGCATCTTGCCTCTTCTTCCTAAACACCTCCCGGATTCACACAGCCAGTTCCCGCTCTGGTATAAAAATCTCGGCTACCAAACCAGCCTCCTCGCCGATCTCCCTGCTTCCAGCCTCTCCTTCCTCCAATCCACCCGCTGCCGCCCAGGTCGTCTTCTAGACGTGCCGCTCGGCCCGTGGCTCCCCACGCCGTACAATAACGCAGCGCTAAATTTGCGTCCCGTGCTCCTCCGGTTCCAGGGAAAACGCCTCACCGTCGGCGGCACGCTCTCCTTTCAGAACTGCTCTCTTCACGTGCCAGTCCCCCCCGGGTCCCTCTCTTCTTTCCGCCCAAGCGAACCAGCCGTACTCCCGCCTCCATCCCCTCTCGCCCGGTTCTCCGGGACTGAAACTCTGCTCCTGCCCAAACTTGGCTCTCCTCATAGCCAAGATGCCCCTAAAATACCACGAACCTTCCCGAAATGCAGGGAGTGTTGCGTCCGTTTATCGTTACGGTGCACAGAGCACACGGTAAGCGCTCAGTAAGTACGACTGAACGAACGATTCCCGTCATCCCCAGTCAGATAAACTCCCATCAGCCACCTCCAGGATGCACACATTCCTCGCGACTTTTGTATAGATGTGTACTGTTTGTAAATATTTTTTATGCCCGACTCCCCTTTTCGACAGATGCTCCAATACCAGTTGCGCTATGACCACTGGATACCATTGGCTACGTAGTTACTGACTTAGAGGACAGGACAGGTAGAAAGCAAAAGACATTTCAAGAATGGGCGTGATTGGGGGTGAACAGAGAGCCAGTATGAAATTAACTTACTTTAAATAAAAATCTATAATAACATCATTTAAAAATTCTCCTTCATTTAGACAATGGAGATCTTCATTAGTCACAGAGATGCCTCCTTTAGCTGGAGGTGGTGGGTATACTATCAATCTGAAAAAAAAAATTCATATTGTGACAAGCGGAAGATAACGGAGGGGCAACAAGAGAGTACAAAAAAATGATCTCACTTTTCGACAGGCCCAATAAACACATTGTGGGGCTCTCCGATTTCGTCCTCATCATCAAAAAACTGAAACTGGGGCGCCGTACTCCGTAACTGCACTTTGGACTCAAATGCAACCTTGTAGAGAAAAAGAAGAGGCGTCATTTCCAAACAGGAACATTTCCGGCTTTTACCGTTAACCGGTAAACGTTTCAATCGGCAGAAAAGGGTCAGATGTCTGTGAAAGTGGACAGCGAGAAGAACTCCAGGCTTAAAATGGACACAGAGTCTTGCGTAAATGTCATTCACGTCTCAACTAGAATCTCCGTTTCCCTGTGAAATAAACCCGTATCTACGGCTTTGAAAGACAGGGTTATTATTTGTGTCCCCTTATTAAGCACAGGGCCGTGCATTCAATTCAGTATCTTTCACCTAGTTGAGGGTCACTAAATATTAGCTGTTGCTAATAACAGATCCTGGGCTTATGGGGACCTTAAGGTGGCCTCATCATAATTTTCCCCAGTGACCGAAATCCCCCAAAATGATTTATCCCATCACAAATTAAAATACGCAGAGAGAAACCGGGGATGTTGTGTAGTTTCCACTAATCTTTCCGGAAAATCCCACTTTTAACTACCGAATGTGAAATTACTTCCCATCTCCAACTACATACTCAAGTATGCTGCTGGACAAGAAGTAGAAAAATCCTTGAATCTCACGTGCCCAGATGCTAAAAAATTTCCCCCTGGGAAGAGGAAAGGGCGGGGAATGAAAGGAATGAGACGAGGAAAAAGAGGCCAGGAAGCGAGAACAAAATAAACTGACTGTACAAAGGGGCCAGAGGGGAGGCGAAAAAGGGTAGGGGATGGGTGAGATGGAAAAAGAGCCGAACAAGGTGGACAGACAGCCAAGTAACTGGAAAAATATCCAGAGCGGGATCACCGTAAGGAGGAAAAAGAGAGAAAGAGGGAACACTGGAGCCCTATATCTTCCCATTTCTGAAAGCTCTGAAAGAGAAAACAAAAACCAAACCTGAAAATCAACAATCCCTCACGCCTGGTTCTTGAAAATGTGTCCCTAGCTCTCAGGTTTTCCGTGTTTCTCCAACCCTCTTCAACAGAAATAACCACTACGGTAATCGACTGAAAAGAGGCCCATTCCGGCTCATGAACTAAATCCCGTTACGAACAAATACTTTGGAAAACGTAATCCAAAGGCTACGCTCCCAGCCGAGACTTGGAACACAGGGACTTGCTCAGAGTAGCTTTCTTTCGGACGAGTATATTTCGCAAAATGAAAAGTAAATTACGTTTTTGATTTTGTTTTCCTTTTGTGCAGAATTTCCTTTGGCGACTTCTTCAAAGGTCTTCGTGAAAGCAACGAGTCTGCCATTGGCTTCCTCAAAGGGGATTTTCACAAAGAAATCGGAAACGTTGTTTCTGACGCCGATGTCGGTGATGATGTTTTCGAAAACCATGTTCGCCTGAGTGTCGAGGCCGGTTTCGAAGATCAGAATGATGTACTGTTCTTCTGGGTCTGAAAAGGAATGAGTTGATAAATCCATAATGGGTTTTTAGAGCATTCCATATTACTAGGAGGAGTGAAAGAGAAAAACTCACAGTCCCCAGAGGGAGCTTTGGAAAATCCCGAAATACCAAGGGCAGTATCTTAAAACCATTGGTTTTTTGATGGCATTTGTTAAGCGGTTACTACGTGCTGGGCAACGTACTAAGCGCCGGGATAGATACAAGGTAAAGGAGATGGGCACGGTCCCCGTTCCGCAGGAGACTTGCGGTTTTGACCCCCAGTTTACAGACGAGGTAACCGAGGCCCAGGGAAGTGACGTGCCCAGGGTCTACACAGCAGACAAGTGGATGAACCGGGATTAGAACCCAGGTCCTCCAATTCCCGGATTCCAATTCCTCTTTCCACTAGCCAGATTCTTCCCTGTTGTCAGAAGGCAGCAACCTTGGCATTATCCTGGACTCTCTATCGCTCATTCAGTCAATCAATAACAGTATCGAGGGCTTATTGTGTTCAGAGCACTGTATTAAACACTTGGTGTGTTTGTTTTATGGCACTTAATAATAATAATAATAATAATAATGGCATTTATTAAGCGCTTACTATGTGCAAAGCACTGTTCTAAGCACTGGGGAGGATACAAGGTTATCAGATTGTCCCGCGTGGGGCTCACAGTCTTAATCCCCATTTTACAGATAATAATAATAATCTTGGTATTTGTTAAGTGCTTACCATGTGCAAAGCACTGCTCTAAGCGCTGGGGAATTTACAAGGTGATCAGGTTGTCCCACGTGGGGCTCACGGTCTTAATCCCCATTTTACAGAGGAGGTAACTGAGGCCCAGAGCAGTGAAGTGACTTGCCCAAAGTCACACAGCTGACAAGTGGCAGAGCCGGGATTTGAACCGCGATGACCTCTGACTTCAAAGCCCGGGCTCTTTCCGCTGAGCCACGCTGCTTAAGCGCTTACTATGTGTCAAACACTCTTCCC